>NW_025421288.1:12400000-13000000 GCF_011764305.1 Mustela putorius furo
GCAGTATCTGTCCCGCCAGGTAGGCTGGCGGGGCCAGCCTGGGGACAGGGCGTTCCTTCCTGGCTGGTCCACCACCCTTGCCTGGCATGAAGGCTATGACAGCGGCAGTTGCCCACAGCCACGTGTCCCTTGGCCACCAGCCCGCCCCATCTCAGACCTTGGGCCATGTCCCAGGGATCCAATGTGGAGCAAAAGTTCTGCTCCCGCCTCCTGGCCCTTTCTCTGCTGGGAGTCCTGGGACAGGATGAAGGGGTCCTGGGGCTCAGGTTGGCACAGCCATTTTGCCTAGTGTGGCCTCCTGAGCTCCCCAAGTCACTGGGGGGAGGAGAGGGTGGCCCAGGCACCCCCATGGCTGGTGGCAGCCTAAGGCTCTGGCTTTTGGGGATGACCTGAACCCTGCCCAGCTGACCAAAGGGGACAAGAGGCTGGAGCGCATTTGGGTTTCTTTCTCCAAGGAGGAAGCCCCTTCCCCATCAGCCTGTGGCTTGCCCGGGCCTTCCTGGGCTGACACTGTCAGGCCCCCAGGACTGAGGAATCAGAACTGAGCCGAGAGGAGATCGGAGAGCAGTGGGGCCTCCGGGAGGATCCTGGAGCTGACATCTGCCAGAGGTCCCAGGGCTCAGAAGTTGCCGCTCAGGTGAAGGTGGGACCGAGTGAGGGTCCAGACGGAGGGAACAGGAAAGACTTCCTAACCCAGGTGAGCCCCAGGGTACCCACCAGCCTTACCTCCCACCGTGAAGCCATAACCCACCAGACCCTCGCAGGGGTCCCTAGGAACTAGCCCAGGGTGGTGGAGTCCTGGGCACTGACTCTGTGACGTTGGTGACACTGTCCGGCTTCGGGCCTCGGGCTCCTCCTCCCTCCCAGGAACAGCAGTGAGGATCCCAGCCTGCCAGGCTTCGGTGTTCCCAAAGATGCAAGAGACACACTCACCGCCTTCCCCTGGCGCCTCCAGGGCAAGGATGGACTGGTCCCTCTCTGGGGGGAGGAAGGGCAGACAGGTGGTGGCCCCGCCCTGGCCAGGGTCTTTCTTATTGCTGGCTCCCTGCCAGCAGCTCCAGGGGCTGAAGGGAGTTGAACATGAACCGCTTTGGTGAGGGCCTCCAGTGGTCAAAGGGCAGCAACCTCCTGGGCCTGGCTGCCAGGCAATTAATGTATTAATTTATATTTTTGGAAATCATAAGCAAGTCAAAGTAACAATCACTGAAGCCTCTGTACAGAGGTCCTCCCGCAGAGCTGCCCCAGTTTTAAGATGAAACAGTGTTGCACTTTAAGATGAACTAACTTGCAGGATCCTCCCCAAAGGCAAAAAATATATACGTATTTATATATTGCTTCCGTCTGCGCTTTTCTTGGACTAAAAGCATATGTAGCAATGCTCTACTTTATTTATTTATTTTTAAAAGATTTTATTTATTTGACACAGAGAGAGAGATCACAAGTAGGCAGAGAGGCAGGCAGAGAGAGAGGAGGAAGCGGGCTCCCCGATGAGCAGAGAGCCCCACGGGGGCTGGACCCCGGGACCCTGAGATCATGACTTGAGCCGAAGGCAGAGGCTTAACCCACTGAGCCAGCCAGGTACCCCGCAAAGCTCTACTTTAAAAATGAACTGTGCAGGGCACAGTAACATGGTCAAGTACCTGTGTTTGTTTTTATTTTGTCCTTCGGCCAGACTGTCGAGAATGTCCTGGGTGTGGGCGAGCTCCAGCCACGCCTGAGAACGGAACTCGTACCTGTCTCGGATCCAGGGCAAAGGACCAAAGGCGACAGCTCCGGGATGAGCAGGGCTGGTCTCTCAGAGGCAGTGGCTGAGGTCAGATGGTGATGGGTGTTTGAGACCCACTGGATGAAGTCCAGGCAGGAGGCACGTCATCGGACGCCGCCTCGTCCGTGGGTCCCCCGGCCCGGCCTGCCTTGCCTCCGCTCTGCAGCTTCCGTGGCGCAGCCGCCAGCGGCCTTCCTGCTCCCCGGTTCTTCTCTCCTGCTTCGGCCGTTGTGCTTTGGCTCCATCCTCCCCCCGCGGCCTGGCTCTCCCGGGAGGAGGTTTCGGAGGTTGCTAAGAAGAGGCCTGAGCAGCACCTGCCTGTGTTGGAATCCAGGCGGGATGCCTTCCACTGCCAGCAGGGGGGCTCAGGCTGTCCCTGCTGCCAGGGGTTCTGACCCCTCTCTGTCCCTCTGGCCTCTGGCCTGGGGTGCCTGGGCCACTGTTGGGGCCGGGAGGAGGGTTGGGGAGCCCAGGTGGGGCTCACTGGGCGAAGCCAGAGAAACAGCACGCACAGCCTCTGGAATTAGATCCCAGAAACTGAAAGCGACCCATGATGGCTGACCACCCACCGTGGGCCACACCGTGCCCGGACACCCTTTTGCTGTTTCATCTGCTCCTCAGTGAGGTGGGCACGCACGGTTGTTTCCATTTCACAGAACAGGGAGCCAAGGCTGCCCAGTTAGGAAGTGGTGTGGACTGAGCTTCCCCTGAGGGTGCCTGGCCCTTCCTCCTAACCCAGTGAGTCCCCGTCTCCCTCCCAATGTCCTCAGGGCCACCTGGCCCCTCCAGGCCCTTTGAATCTTCTGGACTGGCCACTCTGAACTTCTCGGCATCCTTCCAGAGCACATCCTGTCCTTCCTTGTCTCCAGGACTCCTCCGGTCTGCCGCCTCTCCGCCCCCTGGGCTTACGAACTATTCATACCAGGGTCTCTGGACACTTCTTCGTCTCTCCTCTCCCCGCTCTGCGTTGGACCCTGCCTGCCTCGATTCCCCAGCAGCAGTGGCGCCTCCTGGGCACCCCCTCAGGGTTTCTCACTTCCTCCCATCCAGGCCTGTGTCCCACTTTCTGCCAATGTATGCACCTGCCACTCGTGGCTCCGGGAGAGCCAGTCCCGGAACCCCGTGCCTTTTGAGAGCCCTGAGTGAGACACATCCCGGAAGACAAGGGAGCAGACACCTCCCGAAAGGCCCCTGCGGAAGGAGGGGAGGCATGGGGAAGGAGGAGTGTGCTCTGGGAACGGAGGAGGCCCAGCGTGGCGGACAGAGGCATTGGCCAGAGGAAGAAAGAACTGGAAACCTTGATGTTCGTCCGCCATGTCCCAGTGGAGCCTGGTTCCAGGGGCCCAGCGATTTGAAGCTGGGATGGAAAAGGCTGTGATTGGAGGCTGGTGGTGCAGGGGTTAACCGGAGAGGGTAAAGGTCAGAGGCCCGGAGGAAGCCCAAGAGCGCACTCAGCCCTGGCCCTGGCGACAAGGGGATGGGGCCCCAGGCAGAGGCTCACGGCTCCTGTCACTCCTGAACAACTGCATAGTCAGTGCGAGGTAAGCCCTGCTTACCTCGAGGTGAGAAAACAGAGACCAGAGAGGAACCGCAGGGAAGGGCAGCAGGACCCACAGCACTGGGCCCCCAGGGACCGGGGCTGAGCACTGCCTGGAGCGGGTCTGGGCCACTTGGAGGCTGCTCAGGCTGTCCGTCACTCCCCCTTCCTACCCCAGGAAAAATGCGGTTTCACTGGCAAGAGGAGGAAATAAATGTCTTTCTGTTTGGTTTGTGGGAGTGTGACCTCCAACCTGCCAGAGGCTGGGGAAGAGATTAGAGGTCGCTCCCCATCCGCATCTGACTCCCCGCCCCACCTGCAGGTGTAAGAAATCACAACAGGCGCGGAGGTGGGGGCTGGGCGGTTAGCGGTGCAGGAGTGTTCTCGCTCCCTGGACTCGTCACTCTAGCTTCCAAAGTGTGTCCCCCTCCTCCTATGTGCCTGGCTACGTTTGCGGGAGGTCATTGTCGAGATGGAGTCAGCCGCTCACCAGGCTGGAAGAAACCTTGGACTTTTTCCTGGAGGTCTTCGGGCCTCCTCTGGCTCGACTCACTCAGCTCAAGGCCAGTCCATGAAGCACCTTACACACTTCTCAAGCGTCGGGAGTCTATTCGACTCGTGGGGTTAGGCCACCGTGCTGATCTGCATGATAACCTCCGGGCAAAGTTCCCCTGGCCCCGTATAACTGCGTGGTAAGGAGGGCAAAAGACAGTGATTACCATTTGTCATCCGCGGAACTTTCCAGAGTTAACCTGGGAAGCCGGGGCCTTGCGACATGGGCTGGCCCAGTGACCCTTGGCTCTGGAACTCTTGCTAGTGCTCTCCAGGCATGCATCCAAAAGCACCCAGGACCTTGGAGCTGGGTCTGGCCCTGCGACCTGGCCAGGTCTGGGCAGGTCTGGCCCTGCGACCTGTGGCCTCAAGCAGGCTGACTCATTCACTGAAACAAAATTTCTGAGCATTTGCTCACCTCCCTTTCGGCAAGGCGCCCCCGTCCCTGAGTAGGGGACCTCCCCGTGTTTATCCCCTGCAGGCTGCTTCCAGCTAGTGGTTCCCAGGACTCACAGGAAAGGGTGTCAGCTGTCATCTTGAGTGACCTTGGTTCTGCCCAATGTCTTGGTCTCCCAGAACCAGGACACTCTCTCTCAGGCCCCATCAGCGTCTTTGCCATCAGTTAAAGGCAGTCCCTCCGAAGCTCTGAGGGCCTGCTCTGGACACAACCTCCTCCCCTCCCACTAGCTTGTCCGTTCTCTGGCCACAGGTGCATCTCCAGGCCTCGGGTGACTGTACTGTCCCTGACTAGGGGCCCACTCAGGCCATAGACTCTTCTTCTCTTCCTTAACTGGTACACTCTCCGGGAGTCTTCATTCAAGCCCTCTCCTGCCCCCCGCCCCAGCCCTCTATCCTGCCGTGGTCTGCCCCCGACCCCCACCCCCACCCCACCGCCACCTGGGTGAGTCTCGCACCAGGGCTGAAAAGTGCTGTGCTCCTCTGCCTTGGCTCCAGGGGTGTCTAGAACACAGTCCAGTACCTAGAAAGTAATTGGTAAATGTTTCCATAATGAATTGAGCTGCGTTTGGAGAGTTGGCTTGCTTTTCCTTTCTCGACTTTGGATCTACTTCTTGCTCCTGAAGCTCTGAGGGCCCTCACCTCCTGTTTTCAGACAAAACAGAAACTTTCATTGCCGGAACTGGCCCCCCCACAGCTCCGCCTCGTTCCTCTTGTTACCAAGGAAGACTGACCCAGACTAAGGCCAGCCCGCCTCCCCCAGACTCTGAATAACTCCCCCACCTTCCTTTTTGTGAACTCATCCCCCGTGGAAGTTTCTCATCTCACTGTTTGTCCCTCATTAACCACACAAAGCCCCGCCTTAAGGCCACCTGCCCTCCCAGCTGCTTCCGCTCTCCCCACCGGCCCCTCCTCCGGGAAGCCCCTGTTGCCCTGGTGGGGGAGGGGCCGGGCGCTCTGGTCCCCTCTCCTAGGTCACTGTCACCTGCTCCCAGGGTTTTAATTAATTACACCTCTTGCCTCCCCCGCACTAATACAGACTAGGTGCTCAAGGAGTATTAAAGAAATGCAGCCTTACTCTAGGTCACTTGGGATGGCGCCGGCCAGGGTCTCAGACTGGCCAGCCACGTGCACATCCCCTGCCAGCCTTCTGGTGTGTGAGCGGCCCCACGGTGGCGCAGACTCAGTTGGGGGGAGGGGTACTCCCAAAAGAGAGAAGTCTTGATCGATTGAACTTAGCAGAAAAACTCACGCATTTGACAAGGAGAAAACAGGATCTGGGAACGGACAGATTTTCTTTCAAAGACTGTGACCCAAGTCACCACAGGAGGCTGCAGGCCATCTTGGGGCCCCCAGATCGGAAGCTTTGCCAACAGTTTCCGTGAACATAAACCTGATGCCCTGGGAGGTGCAGTAACGGGGGGCGGGGGTGGCCCTGGCGGGAGGCCCCGTTCTCAACCCTGCCCATCCACACGCCCTGCCGCTTCCGAAGGACTCAAAATCGCTTTTCCAAAGGGCCTGCCCACTAGTGAATGCAAGCAGTGCCCACGCTCTTGACCTCGGGGAGGGAGTCGCTGGAGACTGCGTCACCCTCGCAGGCCAAGGCCTCGCTTACTGGAACCCTGGGGTTACCAAAGCGCCTCTGGGCTTGGAAGCAAGCATGACTGGGTGTGTGCCAGTACCAGAGCTGGCCCTTGAGGGACGAAACCACACAGGGCTCCGGGCAGCATGCTGCAAGCTAGCTGCCACCGGGTAGTGGGTGGGAATGAAGCCGGCTGAGGCGGCAGTTTCAATGGGGACATCAGCGCTCCCCCGTCCATGCTGCGTCACCCACCCTGCCTGACTCCGGCATCCATGGGGACTTCACGGTGCTGCAGAGAGGTTTTTTTTGGGGGGGGGGGCTGGCAGCTCGCCCAGGGCCCCTCAGATGCAGCAGGGCTGGACCAACTCCTGCTCCCCGACTCCTAAACCAGGCCCACGTCTCCTCTCAATCGGGTCTTGCTACAGTAACTAGGAGGACAGAGGACCCACGCCACCCGATAGGCCGGTTTTGTCCATTCAGAGGGCAGAAACCCAGCCCTTGGGAGTTGCGCAGTGTGGGGTCGGAGAGCGGGGGGGTTGGAGGGGAGCCTCCCCAGGAGACAAGGACTGCTTTCCCGTCTTTTCAACAAAAGGAGCGGCACTGGAAGCAAATGGGAGGCATTTGGGACATAGGCAGCGGCTCAGTTCGGCTAACTCTAACTCGCAGATGCTGGAAAGCTTGTAGACCTTCCACTTGACAAATCCTACTTGAAATGGAAGCCTTGTGCTGAAAGGCACCCCTTAGATCCTTTCTTCTCAGACACAGCGAACACTGGCCAGATTGTTTCAATTTCCGAATTTATTAAAATGATTAACCTCAATACTGCAAGTGCATGTACAAAATATTTGTAAAAAATGTTTTTAATGAAACGTTAAAGAACTTACCTCAAATGCTGAAAAAGTCCTTTTTTTTCATTCTTTCAGTACAAGGAATACATTATATCTCAAAGGTATTACAACTCAGCAAAACAATTTAAAACAGTAATTTGAAAAATGATTGAAAATCGAACACTTTACATGTATTTTTATGATCATCTCCTAATTCTTACAATGCCAAAATCTTTACGAATCATTGCGCAAGCTCAAGCTTGAAGTTGTATGGAACGCAGCCTCTTCCAAGTGGTCACCGTGTCACCCGTGTGTGGCTCTCGCCATCCCACACAGGGAAGTTCCACGGCGGAGCCCGAGCAGCTCCGAGGCCCCCACCTGGAAAAACGGAAATCAGGTTTCCCTGAAAGGTTTGTGCACCCCGACCCCAGGGCTCCGCTGCTGGGGCCCCTGGGGAAGGTCAGCTTCGAAAAACGTAATTAAGTTACTAAAATCAAGCTTCGAAATGGAGAAATGTGGTATTTTGTGACTTTTTCCTTTAGGGGGAAAGTCCTGAAATGGCTGTCGTTGGTATTCCGGGAGACGGTCTGAGACTTAAGTCTCTGAACCTCTTCGACATGCTCCACACTAAGGCGGGAGTGAAAGGGGTGGCCCACAGCTTTCTGGTACTTTCCAGACACGGAGTCTATGCTCGACCTTCCTCAGTGGCTGGAGACTCACACTTCTCCCCTGAGGGACAATGTGAGGACAGATGTGGTCCACAACGCGCTCTGAGGGCCTCGGGACAGAACCCGGGGGAACTGTTCTGCTTCGCAGCGGGGGACGGACCACACGCGGAGCAGGGGCGGGGGCGGGGGGCGGGGGGTGTGGCAGGGAAGCGGGTCTGCACCTGCCCTCCACGCTACCTGAGGGGTGACCTGCATGGGACAGACGGGAATGAGGCGACGTTAAGACCATACAAGTAACTCCTTAAAAGAACGTGAGGAGAAACAAAAACTCTACATTGCAAACACTTTTATGAATATTAATTTCTACATGGAACCCCTATTGGCAATTGTTTTATGGGACTCAGTTTAAAGGATGTTCCCCAGAACCTGGCAACCAGCAGGAATCACCAAAAGTAAGAGTAAGCATTGAGGTTTTCTCCACTGGACTTTTTGTTACGGGCAGATTCCTTTTAATATCTTAAGACATGGGCTACTTTTCTATGGACACTACACGAATCCCCTAAATCGATCTTACTCAGGAACACTGTATATCTGAAAGTACACGTACACATTTCCCAGAAATAAGGAGACCCACTGGCGTCAAACACCTGCTACAGCTTTATATTCCCAAATTCTTTGTCCAATGATTTGTAAAATAATCCAGAGAAATGAAAGGTTGGTATTGAACATAAAGTAGTAATCAAGAATTTGCTCATTAAGTTACTTAAAATTAATTTCTCTTCTCAAAGTGCTTCAAAAAAAAAAAAACAAATTAAATCTGACTCCTCTTTTCGTTTAACTGATAATATAGTCAAAAAATCTTTGATATTTTCATACATAAACTAACATAAGCCAAGAACTCCCACTGATGCAGTGCTTAAAACTATATATTTTATAATCTCCTATTTTATTGGCATGAATATTTCTAAACTTAAAAACCTTCCTGGTAAGTTCTTTTAATTTCTTATGACAAAAATTTCTCACAACACACAAATATTTACAACATATACATTGTTCTCAGTTCTTTACATTGAATTTCAAAGACAAACATTTTTATAGGTTACCACAGAACAAAAGCTGTGACTCATGTTTTTATTTCATAAACTATTATAAGTTAAAGTGAATAGAGTTTTTAATATTCCTTGTAGCATTTTACAAGTGCAACAGAAACCTTGAAGACCCAAATTAATTAAGAGAGCTGTAGTTCATTAGATAAATGTTGCCTGTTGTCATCACATTGTTCACAGCAAAGTTTTGAAAAAATAAGCACCAATCATTCTTGCAAAGAACAATTTTATCTAAAAGGATTGAAAAGTGTTAAATACAAGGTCTTTAATTTACATGACAAGCAATAAATACACGGACTCGGAACTCGTCCTCCACACCGCCGCTCTCGTACAGACAATGTACTGGAAAGTGAGCGGTCACGCGTGTCATCATTGTACTTTTTTTTTTTTTTTTTAAAGAAACCAATTCGACTCCTCCCGACGGATGGTTTGCTCTTTTGAGCAAGGCCACGCACAGTACACCTGGGCCAGCGGACAGTGTGAAAGGGACAAAACTCCGAGGTGGGGGGGACATCTAGCAAATAAATCAAAAAGCCAAAGATCATTGCTGGTGATATTAGCATATACTAGAAAACCTTAATATGCTGCTACTATGATTTGTTTTAAATTATTGTTTAGTCATATATTAAAGAGCCAGTTGATGCTCTTGGTTAAAAAAAAAAAAAAAAAAAAAGGGAAGAGGAAAAAAAAAAGGGAAAAGAAAACTGTGTAGCCACATTATTGTTTTCAACGTCCCGTGTGGAAAGTCGCTGTCACTGTACAATTTCGCTGGAGCCTTGATTTTTACAACTGGGCTTTCCCTCTAACTCAGAATTGCACGTAGGAAGGCTATTTAGAAAGTACAATAAAAATGTGCACAAATCGGGCGTCGGGAGAGTCAGCGGGCTGCACGCGTTCTACAGCAGGACGCTGCTCAGTGGAGGCGAGGGAAGCGCGGCTACAGCGGTCTCGGGCGAGGACTTACTGACGGAAACTTGTTTTTACTTCTTTAAAGGATGTTCCCCGGGCCAAACGGAGACGGCGCTCAGGCGTTGAGCCGCAGAGACTGGTCTTCTCTCCTCCGGGAGGAGATGTCGATGTCGATGGAGTCCTTGCCCACGATCAGCCGCAGGCGCTTGGCCGGAGGGAGGGGGATGAAGTCGTCCTCGAAGTCCTCCTCGTAGTCCTCGTCCTCCTCGCCGCCGTCGGAGGACGACGGCTCGTCCGTGCTCTCCTCCCCGTAGCGGCCGTAGTCGTCCACCTCCATGCGGGACTCCAGCAGCGAGAGAGGGTCGCCGCAGCACAGCCCGTTCTCGTGGAGCCCCTCGGGGTGCGGCCCCCGCCCCTCCTCGTCGCGCTTCAGCTGGATCTTCAGTTTGGTGGCGCTGCCGCCCGCCCCTGAGTTAAAGCCGTTGTTGAGCTTGGCTACGTACAGGTTGTTCTCGCTCTCGTGGTCTTTGCTTAGCTTGATGCTTATCTTTGAGGAATTCATGCCGTCGCTCTCCGGGTCGTTGGTCTTGCTGCTGCTGTCGTGGCGTCTCCGAAGAGTCAATTTGGGGATCCCAGAGCTGTTCTCCAGGATCAGCTGTGCGTCATACCTGGTGATTCGCCTCTTCTTTTTACTTTTTGCAGTTCTGAAGCCGTCCTTCGCCTTGAAGCTGTCGGACGTGACGACCGGCCCGCCGTCGGGCGAAGGCGCCCAGTCCGGGTAGGCCCCGGACGCGGGTTCCGGGGCGCCGTGCTCGGCCGGCTCGCAGGGGGCCCCCAGCACCTCGGGCGCCACGCCAGCTTCTCCAGGGGAGTCCGGCCCCTCGGCAGGTTCCTCGGCTTTCGCCAATGGTTTCCCAAGTTTCCCTTGCCGTGATTTCTTCTTCAACAGGCTGCTGTCACTCCTCGGACACTTGGCTTCCCCGCTGGGCGCTGCCCCGGGAGTCAGGTCCCCCTCCTGTGCCGGGGCAGCCGGCTGTTCGCCACCACTGCCGTCCGGGCCCGCTGCTGGCGAGCCGCTCTTATAGCTGTCCGACGGGCTGGGATCCAGTGGGAGGTCAGAGGGCTCCTTCGGGGTCGTCCTCGTCCGCGCGGACCTCCTGGTGGTATAGGCGCAGGGGGTGCCATGCCCCAGCGGCGGGGCACCTCGCCCGGAGCCCGCCCGGTGCTCCCGCGCCGCGTGTCTAGTTAAGCACCCGCCGGCTGCCGCGGCCGGAGCCGGTCCCTCGGGCTCCTTCTCTTTCTTAATGGGTAAGTTTTTATACAGAACTACTTTGGGCTCTTTGAGTACTAAGTTTCCCATCTCGAGTTTTCTAGAAGTGCTCTTTTGCTCCAGACGTTTGCAATGATTTCTTAATTTTATCTTTGAAAGTAAAGGCTTTGTAGGCTTTTTCAGTTTCTTTGGTACCCTGGAACTGTTTACATGAGTTAGCTTAGATGAGGTAGAGTTGGAGGAAGCTGGAATCCTTGACAGAGACTGCCTCGTTAATGTTCTGTTCTTGCTGTTCTTTTTCACACCGACGGAAGATTTTCGGTTGGGAGCTGCGAGTTAAGAAGAAGAAAAAAAAGGATGAAAACCAGTCCGGGGAACACAGGCGCACTCAACACACCACCCAAACCTGCTGGCTACGCGAGGGTTGGATCAGAGCAGCGTGTGAGGGGACCCTGCTGGTCTCCGCCGGCACATGGGCACCCCCATGCCGCCTTCCTGTAACTTCCCAACCGCTGCCTCCAGTTTACGGAGCACCTCGGCACCTCCTGCAGCACGGACCTGCACTCCACCCAGAGCTCGTCCATAACCCATTGTGATACTTGTCTGACATGTAAGTATTTCTTTTCCTCAAGTCTTTGTAAACTTGAGGAAAAATCAGATTTTCTTTCACAAATTCTCAACATCATTCAAGATAGGTTTCTAAAACCCGTGACTCATGGACTCAAAGGAAGGAGATTACTTGATTGGTAATACAGCACAGAAATACGTCATCGCTGAGCTCTAACAGACACTCTACCACAGTGGTTTCAAACAAGCGAGAGAGACCCTAAGAACTATATACTGTCAATCCCACAACGAGCTGCACTACACAAAGTTCTTGCTCCCACTCCGCGAGGACCAGCAGACTTCCAGGGGCGGCAGAGCGTTCTCCCCTTCAGGGACCGCCGGCTACCAACCACCAACCGAGGTAGGAAGAAGCCTGCGACTAGAGTTACACTCGTGGGACAAAGGGGGATCCAACTTCCTCTGGACAAGTGTATGGAAAGGCTGCGAGGACCCTCCTGGGAATTGCCAACCCGAGGACCCCGATCAGATTCGCAAAAAGGCTTATGGGTGACTCAAGTTTAAGCTGCTTCTGCAGTGAGCTTGACCTTACCAGGGACTTTCTGCTGTCTTTACGTTTTTCTCTCTGTTGTTTGGACCTGTATGCACAGTGTTTTACAGGAGTCCATTTCTCAATTCCTTATCGCCCCCCCGCAGCCCCCACCTGAAATCCCTTCCTCATCAAACTACCCCAGAGTCATCCACTAAGGAAGCTGAGATGACAGAAGTTAAGAATCCGCACTTCTCAGCAGAAAACAGGGCGAGTAAAAAGTGACTATGGGTAAACCGAGCACACTGCCCGGCAGAGACTGTCGCTGTGGACTTGGCCAAGGGTTGCCAGGGCGATGGCTGTTCCTTCTGCATGGCTAAGCAAATAAGTTAGCACTAGTTAGCTTCTATTGAGGGAGAACAAGAATGCGCTACAAGCATTCCCAACAAAGCAAACCAGCAAGAAGAGAAGGCTCTATACTCAAGAGTGTCTCATAAGAGGATCTGGGGTACCCAGACCAGCACAGCTCCCAGGAGCGAGCACCTGGACTGGACCCAGAAGGCGCTTCTCCATATGGGCTACCCACCCCAAGGCAGCCACTCACTCGTCCTTAGAACAATGGGAGTCGTGGTTTGGGTGCCATTCGACCGGAGAACTGACGTCGCATGAACCGGAATCATACAAACTCGCTGGAAATGATTTTTTAAAACACGAGCCTATACAGGGCCTTCTTTGGTTATAGAATTTCTTTATGCTCATGAGGCTTCCTATGAGGTCCCCTGAAGACATGTGCTTGCCGATGTGAACGCACGCCGGCGTCCGGCACTTTGGCCTTCTCAAACTCCACTGTGAAGTCCCGGCTCGGCTCAGACTCAAGGACCACTCCAGGACCAAACTTGGTGGCTGTCAGCCTCACTGTTCCTTTTGCTGCCCGCTCCCGCGCCGTGCCCGCACCACCCCTTCAACCCACACGCACCCCACGCGCTGGACCGCAAGCCCGCTGCGACCTGGATCCAGCTCGTCCCTCTAGTGAGACAGCCTCTGGCAGCCCTGGAAGACCTTGTCGTGCCGTCCAGCGGCCACTCTCCAGCCCTGTCCTCCTCTTCCTTTCTCTGCAGAATGGGACGCTGCTCACCGCTTTTCTTCCTGAAAACTCCCATCCCCCTGGCTGCCCACAGGGCCACACTCTCGCGTGCCCTGCCCTCTGCCCCCCGCAACTGCATGCCTCAGGTCTCTGCTGTCCTAGATCCTCTGGAAACTACACGCCTTCTCTGGGTGACAAGCACCCACCCTGGCCCCCCGCACGGCTCTTACCACTGAGGCACCGGCAGCTCCCAAGCCACCTTCTCTAGCCTCCCTCCTAGATTACAGGTCGGTACCACCACACACCTGCCGGCATCTAGACCGTCCCGAGGATGGACCCCTCATCACAGCCAACATGCCCCCCGAACTGAACTCAGCATCAAGCTTCACGGCTGCTCTCCCTCTAAATTCTCCATCCCGCGCAGGAACACCACCATCCGCACAGACAGCTGCCCAAGCAGGCGGCGAGAGGTCACCCCGCCCTCCTGCTTTCCCTACCCGCCTCCCCCAGTCAGCCACCAGGTCCCGTGGAGCCCCCCCCCCCCGTCTCTCCCATCGCTTCCCCAACAGCCTGTTCTCCACCCTGTGGCTGGTGACTTTCCTAGTATAACACGTCACTGCCGGGCTTTAAGACTTTCAGTAACTGAATGCCCTCAGAATAAATCCAAAAATTTCAACAACGGTCATATTCCTCCTTCCTACCCCCTACTCCAGCCACGATCTACTTTCCTGATTCGGGTCCTACACACATCCTGGGTCTTCATTTATGAATTCCCTCCACCCTGAAGACGCTTTCCTAAGCCAGTCCCCTCCCCCCTTTAAGACTCCACTTAAGAAATGCTTTGCTCAGGGAGACCTTCAGGACTTTCTACAAATGACCCTTTCTGTTTTCAAAGCACCTGAGATCCTCCTTAGTCTGGCTTATATCTTAATCCATTAGGTGAGTCTCATTTTCTGGTGATTCTGAATTCACCCCTGCTTCCGAAGGACTCCCTGGCTAGCCAACTGCGAGACCCACCCACAGGGCGCTCGCATTTGTGTTCTAAAGCACACAGAACGGACTGTGTTGGATGCTATGGATTTGTTGATACGGAGATCTCACTTACACGTGTTCGTGTACTGGTCAGTCTAGACTTTCGTTTTAAAAAGTTTCTCAACAAAACCCAGCAGAGGTATGATCATCAAGTCCAAGGTCAGAAGAGACCCAGAGAATCTGGGCAAGGCCAACGTGAGCCATGTGATGAAGATGGGAGCCCTGCGGGCGCCAAGGGTCCTCCTGGACGGGTCTACACTGTCCTGGTTCGGGAGGACAGTGATGGTAGGCTAGAAGAGGAAGACAGCAGCCATGCTGCCAATGAATGGGAGTCTGTCCAAGGACTGAGGACTCTGACTCAGCAGAGATCAGGCACCCCTGCAGCTCCTCTGGCCTCAGTGCAGCCACACCATGGGGCGACTCTACGGCCTGGCGGCGGGGACAGATCTCCAGTGCACAAATCAAAAACAGTCATTCTAGGTGCAGAGACACATTCTTAACAATTATTATATACTGATGCTGTGCGAATGGCCCAATCAGTATGCTCTCAATCCTAACATGCCTTCTTCGTAGTGCTATTAAGTCCACGGGGCAACCGAACGCGTCCGGCTGAGCGTGCCTCAGGCCGCCCACCGGCAAGGGGGGAGAGCTGGCATCTGGACTGAGCGGCATCTGTGACTCAAGAGCTACCGTACTAAGTATGCCACAGAGTTAAGTGGCGGTCCCTAGCTCCCAGGGACAGGACCCACACGGCACGGCCCTCACCGCCACCTCACAGTGCCCTCCAAAGCACAAGGCAGCCCTGTGTGCGCATCGAGAATGACAGCCGACACGAGCAGCGAAATGACATCAAAGCTTCCTGTGCGCCTGGGCTGGCTTCGGTACTGGCAAGGCCCCAAAACGCACACTCTGCCCATAAACCAAGGGAACATGAGGGCCGGCCAGAGCCTGGCATCTTCAGAACTTGAAGATTCAGAAAACCCTGAGTGAGACTGTAGAGTTCAGTTCAAGTATGTCAGGCTCAACAAGCACCTTCCATCGGACACGACCAGCCCAGGCCGGCAGGAGCAGCCTGCAACGGCTGTCGGAAATGGACCGAGCAGTATCCTACCGGCTCAGCTTCAAGGAGGGTTCAGATCGACAGCGAGGTCTGTGACCGCTGACAGTGAGAAGAGGGTGGCCCAGTCCACTCTCTCTAGGACAGGCGCTCCAGAGTTAAGATAAACTTATTCCACCCGCCTTGGCTTCCAGGCCTCACAGTAACCTGTGGCACTGGCACGACTCACACCCTGGTTCGCGGCACTATGGGGGGTGTGTGGCCTAGCCATCGAGCCACAAGAGGCCAAAGATACCACGCTCTTCTAATAATGGCCTTAAAATTCAGGCTTGTGGACTGAACTTGTGAAAATGGATTTCTTGTTGTCTCCTCTTTCCAGATGCTAAAGCCCACAGTCAAACTCGTGGCTCTAGAGACACCTTTCAAAAAGAGATCTGCGCAGAAGGAAGAAGTTTTCTCCCGACTAGGCAGAAATGTTTCTCTAAAAAAGAACACACAAGCTGTTCAGCACGTCCTTTGGGAGAGGCTCGGACAGCCTGGGCTTTGCTCCCAGCTGCGATCTCAAAAAGTCCTTCTTTCAACCAGATAGGAGGTTATGGTCGAGACACAGACACCAAAAGCAATCCCTTCTGAAAGAAAACCCGTGGGGACCTGACAGGACACTGCGGTGACGGCCCAGCGGAGGGCGGGCTGCGAGGGCTGCTGGTGGTAAGCCTCCAGCTCCTCCAGAGTGGGGGCCGCGTCTGTCCACTCCAGCGCCCGGCCCTCCACGGAAGTGCCACCACCCTCCCAGTCCTCACCACTGTAATCCTGCAGAAAGGTGATCTGAACCGTCAGCTCCCCCCCCCATCGGCAATCACTGGGGAGCGCAGCATCGCCCCTTGGTGAGGTTGAGACCCCGGGTCAAAGGGACCCCGGCTTGCTCTGCGCTTGCAGCCTGCTTGGCGTGACGACCCGGGTGCTTCCTGCACCCCGGGGGATGGGCCTGAGTCTCAGACATCTCCACAGCTCTCCAGCAACTAGGAGGCTTCTGAGGATTTGGCTTACTAAGAAATACTCCCCAGAGGGCCACATGGTAGTCGGCACACTTTCAGTGGCTGCCTATGTTACGCTCTTTTTGACTCCGTGGTGTACTGAGTTCAGTATGCATACAGTAGGAATAGAGTTAATGCCCCCCGTGTCACAGCGCCGTCCGGCGTGCGCAGCATGGTGGCCGTGTCCGCGCTCTGTAGTGTTTCATGCATGTATTTCTAAACCGGGCTTCACAAGTCTCCAGTTTCGCCAAGGAACCAGACTCCGAAAACAAAACGTTGATTATGTTCCATTTATTGTGAGAACCAACAGTCAACAGCGAGTGGCGGGCTAACTGCGCTCTTTCTGCTCACTTGGGGGCAGGGACATTGGACTAGGAACACGGTACTGCTCTTCCGCTACGGGGTGACACCTGGCCCCTGACCTCCAGCAGTAGGTGGAAGCAGGAACTCACGGCATGACGTTACCCATCGCGGGAGAGGCCTTCCCCTCTCGCCTGGGTTTTCTGCAGGGGAGGGGTGCACCGCGCTGGGTTGCAAACGGCTGAAGACGGGATGGGGGGAGCCTCAAGCAACGCGACTTCCAGAGGCACCAAGGCGCTACCAAGGACCTATGGCCACCTGGCAGGGCAAAACAGGTGTCCCTAGGGATCACTGAGTCAAAACGTGGAAACTGGATTCCTGTCAGAAACAAGTCAGACTAACGCGCCTACAGCTTTAGTGGCAACGAGAGGAAACTGGTGTTACCCAGAGGAAACCGGCCGCCACCAGCATGGTCCCAGGACTTCAAAGTTCCACAAACAGGACGCACTTCCTTTTGCCCGGCTAGGTTGGCTCCGCTTTCTTTCCTCTTTATGCTCCGTTCTGTTTCCAGTTTCCATACTGTCTTGCCCCCACGCACAACCGGTATCTTAAGGGCTGGCTTCTTCGTGGCACCTCTCTTGCGGCTTTCCGTGGTGGCTAGGGCACCACGTCAGAGTAACAGCGACCTTCCGAACGCTCCTCTATCGCAACTCTGAGCCTGGGAGCTGGTGGTCTGGTGAACGGGCTCAGTTCGGTTGGAAAGGGCAAGAAAGCGACAAAAAGGTGGAAGCCTTGAGGCCAGAGCTATGAACTGCCCAGGCTGGCGTCACGTGTGCTAAGGGACTGGCTCGGCGTGGGGACACGGACGTGCCTCCACACCTCTACCAGTCCTTCGTCTTCCTGTAGGACCTACCACCATCGCCACAGTCAAACTAACACCTTGAATATGTTTCTCTCAAACACAGGACGACCCTGGAACACATGATGAAGAATGTAGTATCCAGTTACCAGGAATTCAAGAAAAGCAGACAGTTCAGTCTAGAGGACAGGACTGAATCTGGAGGCGGGATACAGACTGCTTTTATGCTCGGATCGTTTCTAGAACCTTGCGGTGCTGCTGAAGCATGGGAGTCCCAGAGCTTCTCTCAATATTTAAAAGATCGAAACTACTGAAGTGAAGCACACTTTAGAAAGGCAACTGTATGAAAATACTTAAAAAAATAATAATAATAATAAAAGAAGACAGATGCTTATCAATCTCCCTTACTTACTTGCATTGTTTTTTTCCTGAGTGGTATCTGCATCAGTGTTAGAGCTGACAGATTGACTGTCTGAGTTTTTGCTGCTGTCACCTAACTTTTTAAGCCTATTTAAGCGTTTATCTGTCTCTCTGAGTCCGTATTTGCTATTGATAACAGGAGCAGGCGCAGGCAGTCCCACTCTGGATTTAAAAGCACCGGTTCCCCGTCTGAAAGAGAAAACAGCACAGGTTAAACAGACAGTGTCCTTACTCTAAGGTCAGGTGCTGAGGGCTCACGACCGCATCATGTCAACAGATGCGGCGCGCTGATGAGGCCTCAATAATCACTGGAAATCTGTCAAGTCTAGGACTCGCAAAAGAAATTAAAAAATGTATAGAAAACTAATGCAGAAAACCCTCTAAACTTTAAACAACAAATTACTGTGACTATTATCAACTGATTATTCACTCCTAGACCCTGAAGTCCAGGTGTAGATGGAAATAACTAATTTTTCCATTTCAAAGCTGGTGAGTCCAGAGTCAGGCCTACATTGTGGCTGAATTAACCCATCTGTTAATTGTATTCCAGCTCTGCTCTACACAACTTACCTCTACAACACTGCATATTAAGAATTAACAAATTAAAAAGGAATCAGAGAATTTCCATAAATTAATTCATTACTTAGAACTTGATGTTAGATATAGACAAATATTAACTAAAAATCTATGCAAGGTGGCTACACTGTATCAGTGAAAATCTGACTTCTAGAACAATAAAATCTTTAATTTCTTTCATGTTACCAAGATAAACATGAATGACCATAATTAACACAATGTTACTTAATAAAGGGCATTAAAAGACTTGCTTTTATCACAGGACAAGAATCATTTGTAGCTTACTCTAATAGTTTCTAGATTTTAAAATAATTTCTATTTTTATGTAAATTCTTCTGATATGAAAGTGCTCAGGAAAGGCTCTCATTGACCTTACGGCACATAGCTCTGCAGACATGAACTTTATTCAGTGAGTACTGGTGAATTCCTACTCAGCTCAATTCGAGAATGTAAATTAGTGAGGTTAAAAAAAAAAAAAGGTGCTACATATTACAATTAAAAAATGAAAAATCCCTTTGGTCAAAATTGCCTTCACTGACTTGCTTCTGTCTTCAGCTTGTCACACACAGTAAGGCTGAGGGCGCCCTCTAGTCTGGGGGCAGGCCCGGCCTCCGCATGTGGTTCCCTCCTTTGAGGATGTGGCTGAAGACACAGCAACTCCTCCCCAAAGTGACCACAGTGCTCCACTTTCAGCTAAGGGATAACAAAACGTTCAATTCCCCTTCCTACCACCTTACCTCTTATAGCTTAGGGGGCACACATCTAAACCCATCACCAAAACCATCTCTGATAAGTAGGGTGAGCATTCTTGCTTTCTATACGTTTCCAGAACAGATCTGGTATTCCACTTTTATTACCATTTCTGCAAAAAAAAATCACAACAAACTGGGAGCCTGGGTGGCTCAGCTGGCTAAGCGTCTGCTTTCTGCCCAGGTCACGATCTCAGGGTCCTACGATAGAGTCTCGCATCGGGCTCCCTGCTCAGTGGGGAGCCTGCTTCCCCCTTGGCCTCTGCCCCTCCCAAGCTCGTATGTGCGCTTCTCTCTCAAATAAAAAAATCTTAAAAAAAAAAAAAAATCACAACAAACTTACTGTGTGGCTGCCTCAGTTCTGATCTTGGGAAGTGTGTTAGAAGTCATGGTGGAGGGGGGTGCCTGGCTCAGTGGGTTAAAGTCTCTGCCTTCGGCTTGGGTCATGATCCCAGGGTTCTGGGATCGAGTCCCGCATCAGGCACTCTGCTTAGCAGGGAGCCTGCTTCCTCCTCTCTCTCTCTTTCTGCCTCTCTGCCTACCTGTGATCTCTGCTTGTCAAATAAATAAATAAAATCTTAAAAAAAAAAAAAAAAGTAAAAAGAGCCACAGTAGGGGCACCTGGGTAGCTCGGTGGGTTAAAGCGTCTGCCTTCAGCTCAGGTCATGATCTCAGGGTCCTGGGATCGAGTCCAATCCGGCTCTCTGCTCAGCAGGGAGCCTGCTTCCCTTCCTCTCTCTCTGCCTGCCTCTCTGCTTACTTGTGATCTCTGCCTGTCAAATAAATAAATAAAATCTAAAAGAAAAGAAAGTCATGGTAAAACATCCAGGTAATTGCGACCCAGACAGACAAGCAGTTCCCACTCTACTCCACACAAAAACGTGTGCAGAGAAAATGCAGAAATGTCAAAGGCGATTTTATCTTACAGGGATCAAGAGAGGAATACAGTATTTTGAGATATTCCAGATCTTTCCCCCATAACCTACAATATTTCTGGTTCATGTCTCGAAAAATGGGCCATACTTAAATTATGCTTAAATACAAATAATCATGGTGGAATTATTTTTTCTGGAAATTAGAGGTTTTTTTTGTTTTAAGTAAAACTCTACTATTCCTCTGCTTCTCTACTTCCCTGCTTTTCTCTTTCTAATGTATGCAAGGGAGACGTGCTCCAGCTTGTGCAACAAGCAGAACAATCCCAGATCTAAGCCAGGAAGCCCAAGAGGCCAGTCAGCCGCCTGCACGCCCGGAGCCGCGGCACCAGCGCTAACCGCCCGCCCGTGTGTCATCCCCTGCTCCTCTGCCACGGTCCACGCACCCGTCTATGCGGTTAGTCCTTTTTAAGCAAACAAAACCAAAAACACAACCAAAATGTATGGTAACACTCCACAATCCGCTTTATCGTCATGCGACGGACGAACACATCTAAACTGCACACGGGTTTTGGAAACTGTATTTTTCACACTGAATGAACAAACACTCCATGATGTGGTCAATCATTCCACATCGGTGGTCAGTGAAACGTGCAGATGTTTGTCTTTGTCTGCCACCGTGAACACTGTCCTTGTACTGCTTGCAAACCAACTCCTGACTAGCGAGGGCTATTTCCACAGGAGAGACTCGTCCATGGGGGACCGACCCCAGGCAGAAGGCGCACTTACTCTGAACGATGCTGTCAGACAACGCACGGCCCTACTAACAGGGGGTGAGTGCCTGTTCCTCCGCACCCTCACCGCCACGACAGACTCTCTCTCTCACGTTTCGCCAAATGGACAGCGACAACGAACACCTGATTACTGTTCTAACTGCCTTGTTTATGGCCATGATTTTCCGTGCGGCACCCTCCTTACCTTTCTCTTCTAGAGTCTGTCTTTGGAGCTTCCAGGAGCTTTCTGTTATTCGGATTATTAACGTTTTACCATCTGCGTACTGTTTTCCCTTCGTTTCATCATCAGTTGTCTTTGATGTTATTTTTGACATTTGAAACATTTTTGTATTCACTGTTTTTTTACCTTACTTCTTTCAAAACATCTCTACTACACCAAGATTAGAGAGCTATTCTCCTATTTTTTTCTAACAATTTTGTATTGTATTTTAAAATTTTAATCTTTAACCCATCTTGAACTCAGCTTGGTCTTCTTCCAGATGCAGAACGAATGATACTAACATCATTCATCAGACAAATCACCTCCCCGTGTGGGCTATCAGATCTCACACACATTCACCTCTGTTTCAGGCCTCTCTGTTCGTGTCCTTTTATCCACCTGTCCACTTCTGGGCCAACAGCATCCAGCGTTGATCACAACAGTTTCCTGGCTACTTTTGATACCCACTAATGCAAATCTCCTCTAACTCTACTTTAGAAATTGTTTCTTGGCTATCATCAGACATATTCCGATATAAACTTAAAAAATAATCTAATCCTTCATATTTTTTGGTCCCTCGTTAGAATTTATTTCTCACATTTTCTGCAGTAAAATCCACAGCACTTACTCAGGAACCCATTCCATTCCCAACAGCGATCATCAGGATGGTGACAGCCAGAAAGGAGCATCAAATGCATCCTGGACGCTTACTGATGAGCTCGGAGCCATCGTAAGCCTTCCGCTCGCCCGCCTCTCTCATCCTGCAGCCCCCGGCAGAGCGCACGTGTGCATGTCCCTGTCACTGCTGCCCTCACAGCTGGCATCGCACTAGGCCTGTCCACCCAGCATGTACCAGACCTTACCTAAGTCAACTACTCAGGTAACCGCTGACTAGTAACTGGGTGAGTCCGAATCCTCTCACCCTCTTGGGTGTTCCTAAGACTTTCAAGAATATTTGCGATCAACCTTTGAATCGATGTGCTCAAACAGTGTGAAAAGAGCCTTGGCTCCTGCCGGGAGTGAGCCTTTCCACCGTGAACGGATCTGCTCATGTGTCTGCTTACTCCTCACACTAACCCTGTGGGGGAGGTGGGCTTACCCCCACCTGGCCAGTGAAAAACCGAGGCTCGCAGAGCACAGAAGTGCCTGAGGAGCAGGACACACACGATTCCAGGAAGAGAGCAGCTTTAGGCCGGGTTCGGAATCCCGAGTACACGGTTACATTTCCCCCAGCCGTCTCCGAAAGCTGATTCGGCACGCCACTTGCTGCGTTCATTCATTCAGTGACTGAATATTTATCAAGAACCCACTAGTTAGTGCCAGGCACTGTTCCAGAGGCTGGGGATACAGCAGCGAGTGAAAAGGCTGAGAAATCTCTGCCTCCATAGAGCTTCCATTCCAATGGGCAAATGACCAGAAGCCATAAAGTAACCTGACAGCTAACATCTGAGAACTGACTGTGCTGTTTTGTGTTCTTCATGGGAAATAACAAATTTAACCCTCACAGTGACCCCGTGAGCTCGCTTCTAGTGTTATCCCCACTTTACAGATGGCGTAAGTGAGGCACAGAAAGCACCTAAGCTGCTCAAGCTCTCACAGCTGACGAAGTATGGCCAGTGTCTTAGCTCCGGCAGACGGCACTCGGCTCAGGCACGTCGTGAGGCATTATTCAAGTATAATTAAACCACTCCGTGGACTAGAGCTTTTTGTGAGCTGCTCTAAGATTTAACCAACGTTCAAACCACTATTTATGTAGAAAATACATTTTTTACACCCACTCCCCACCCCCCCCAAAAAAGGGAGGGGGCAAAAACTCAGCGGCACAGGTTTTCTGCCATTCCTTGTGGCAAGGACCACGGTGACGGGAGAGAAACGGCCGGGGAAGCACCAGGGCTCTAGGCTTCTGCTCTCTCGGGACACAGGGCGATACCTCAAGCTACCTGGAAAGAGGGGAGGGAGGCCTCCGGGGCTTCCCTCGCTCTCTGCAGGCTGGCTGGCTGCTGGCTGGCTGCAGGCTGGGTGCTTCTAGCGGGAGAAGCAGCAAAAGCAGTATGAACTGTACAGGCTGAGGGCTCTAAGTTTGGCTGCCCGGGGTTCAGACACTCCCGTTTTTGTCCTTGCCATGTGGACTTGTCACTGGTACTCTCTCTCAGGATGGCCGTGAAGGCCGAACGAGTCAGGGTTCGTAAAGCACCTAGCACAGCACAAGGTAAGAAAAACGGACCCAAGAAATCCAGGTTTGCTCCGCTGTGTGGCCTGTGCCAATGTGCACTGTCTTGTGACAGTACTTCCCGCAGCACTAAGCCAGACAAGCCCGTGAGGTCACCTCTGGGAGCTCTTCCATACAGAAGCCAGTGCAATGAGTGAGTGGGAACCAGCAGACCCACCACGTCCGATCTGGGGGATTTCTACATGCACTCTAGAATCCTGATGGGTCACAAGAGGTTCCTTATTAAGGAAGAGACAGAACTCAGGAATTATGAAAAGCATGGACATCAAAACATAAAAATTCCCGTGGTGAGCACAGCAGAACGTGAACACAGGTCGAATCACTACGCTGCACACCTGAAACTGACGTACTGTGATGTGTTAGATACACGCGGATAAAAAAATTAAAACAAACAAACCATAAAAATTCCAGAAGCCACAGTTTGGTAATACCCAAGACAACTTCAGGCTTTTTACCAAATTATCAGTGGTGAATGTCACCTGCCATTTTTTGGGCAAACCCACTCTGCACTGTGTGTGTGTGTGTGTGTGTGTGCGCGCGCGCGCACACGTGTGTTATTTCCCATTCTCTCTTTAGGCACACTGGCATCCTGGGCTACTCAGAAGCAGCAGCAGCTGGTAATAACATTTCACAGGCTGAAGTGCCAACGTCCCTGAAGAGCTCTGCATCTTTGGCTGCGCATGCGCGCTGTGCCAGGCTACGGAACACAGAAGACCACCGTGCATGGAGGAAGTAACATCAGCTCGTGCCCACAACCGCCTTACTTGATACGCTACCTTTCGCAAGTGTAACACTCGCAGAACTCATTATTTTCTCCAAAAAACCCGTCTCCGTAATAACAAGAAATCTCTTCTCCAGGCTCAATGTCTCTCAGGGCCTTCACACACGCCGTATCTCGCCCGGTTGACACAAACTGAAATACAAACGGCTCATTAAGAAACTCATAGGTGAGGCAGAAACAAAACACAGGAAATAAAAAAGGTCTCTGCTTACCTTGCAGTTAGGTCTGCAATCTGAAAAATGTCCAAAAGATAAAGTCAATTAACTGTAGATAAGATCTGAAACACGAACAATTACAGAAATCTGAAATAAGCTTTCCACATAATTTTACAACTTTCGATAGAAGTTTATGTCTCAAGTTCAACCACATCATTATTTATTTACTAAGCTGGTGGGGAAAGATAAAGATGTCCCATCGCCCACCTCCTCTGCAGGGAGACGAGGTTTTAGGCGGTCTGACGAGGCCATGCCAAGTCTTAGCAGTCCTGCCCGCCACTCGCACCCGCCCGACAAGCACAGCTTACCATGGTTTATAAAGGCGGCGGGGCCAAGCCAGAGCTGAGCACAGTTTTTCCTTGTGGAATACATGACACTGAAGTCGTTCTCTCCATGTCTAAGTAGCATGTTCTCCTCAATTTCTGAAAGTTCGGCAATACAACCCACCAGTAATTCTATTTTGTCATTTCGTTTCCTATTTAAAATATGTCATGTTAAAAATTACTAGTAATTATAAATAACAAGGCTTCTTTTTAATAAAATAAGCCTGTCCAATCAACAGTAGAAATTGAGAATGCCTAGTTGTGTGTCTACCAGCTGAGCCCCTGGGACCTCCACCAGGCTCCGTCCTCGCCCACCCCTGCCGCCCTCTCTTGCCTTGTGCCCCGGCTGCCTGTGCAGCTGCTTGGTTGCTCTGAGAGCCTGGGAGGCACTCCAGGCCGGAAGCTGCGCCACCCCCCTGTCTGCGTCCCCTGCAGCACGCACTGTCGTGTTCTGTAGGCGGGAAGGACTCCGGTACCCGTGGCCCTGAACACAGCCTGCTGACAGTGGATGAGGGAGACAGAGACAAGCAGGAGGAAACGCCTCGGGGACCCAGGACTGGAATGCCACCCTCTAGAGCAGCACCATCCAAGAGAAATATGACAGGAGCCGAACACGGACTCCTCTGCGTTCTAGCAGCCACGTTAAGAAAGGAAAGACCAGGGTGCCTGGGTGGCTCAGTGGTTAAGCCTCTGCCTTCGGCTCAGGTCATGATCCCAGGGTCCTGGGATCGAGCCCCGCATCGGGCTCTCTGCTCAGCAGGGAGCCTGCTTCCCCTCTCTCTCTGCCTGCCTCTCTGCCTGCTTGTGATCTGTCAACTAAATAACTAAAATCTTAAAAAAAAAAAAAAGAAAAGAAAGACCAGGTGGAATTACTTTTTGTGTATTTTAGTCTAATATACCCCCAATCCTATTCCAGCAGGTCATCAATAGAAGAAATATTAATGAGAACTACAGTTTAATGTAACATCTGGCACATAAAGCACAGAGACAGCTCACACTGAGCCACAAGTGGCTGGTGCCCACTGCACTGGACGGCGCAGTTCTAGAAGACAAGACCTCAAAGCTCAACATCCGCCTACAACACAGGGAGCCTGCGGAGCAGGGGACCGGGCTCGAGATGCTCCCACGTACGCTCACGTGCACACGCCTATCCAGAGGCCTGGGCGTGCTGCTCTTTGGCCATCCCATTCTCGGGTACCTGATTCTAACCTTTTTGCTATAAAAAATAATGAAGGGATTGAAGGCAGCTTATGAGAGGGGCAACACGTTCCTTGTCCTGGGAGATAACATAAGAATAGGCATCAGAGGAAACACATAATCCCATACTCTCTCTCTCCTAAATGACTTTCCTCCCTCCTACCTGGGCTCAACTTCACCACCTGACTTACACGGGCACATATGTCTGTGTGGACATTGAGGCAGGCAATGCAGCAGAACATTCCCATCTGTGAAAGTCCTAGGATCATTAAGACTTCACACCCCACCTTCCTCTAGGCCAGCAGGAGATGGACTCTTGAAGCCAGGGGCTCCAGCCCTGGTGCCTACAGGCTTTCGGTAGCCTCATCGCCGAGCTGCACTCAGGCTCAGTAAAAGGAAGACAAGCAGTACGGTGGCTTAGGGACAGGGTCTGGTTCAAGTGAAATTTCTAATTTTGTTGTCCTGACCCAGGTCACTGGGCCAAGGCCCTGGCACTGCCCTGACTTCTGTACGGTGAGCTCTGGCTTCACTCCTTCCTAGAAGTTTCTCGGCACTTCCGCAGTTACTGAAGAGAGCCCTTTAATTAAAACGAAGCTATGGGTTTATACTAGTATAATAGTTACCACTCTTTTGTTGCAACTATTTTGGCTCCATTTTGTTCGGATGAGTATCTATTACAAGGTAATATTTCAAATCCACTGTCAGTTGCAAACATTCGCAAGTAAATAAATACCTAAAACAGAAAAAAAAAAGGTATTAACTTTGTATCAAATTGTTTATCCTATTAGACTTGCTCAGTTATAAAAGCAAACCATCACCAACAATGTAAAACATTTAAGATAATTAAGTAACAAACTCTGTTTCAGTATTCACTAAAATTTAAGCTTCAGTTTCCTTTTATCCAAACAGAAAAACAACATTAATCTTTTCAATAAACCTACATGTTCCTTGAATAATTTCTCCTGCATTTTGTTCTTGTTGAGAAAATAATGCCGTGCCCATTCGCCTGAAGTCAAACATTTGAAGGCTTTCTCCAAGTGTTCATCTTTCTTAAAACGTTCAATGACTTCCTTTAGTTCCTCTTGCCTTCCCTTAATAGGCCGAAATCTGAACAAAATCAAAACATTCACTTTAGTTATCTGTCATCATCCCTGGGACACTGCTGTGAGCTCCTGAGATAAGAAATAATAACCTAAAAACAGCCAGACTTAAAAAAGACAATAATCGATAATCCTGATAACTACTGCTCAAGTAATAGTGCTCACTAGGAACTAGAACTTCTCTTTCTTCAAACTGTATGTTAATATTTTTATTTACTGTTACCTCATTTAACTGAGAAATGACCAGAGGACTCAGATGAAAGCCATCTGATTTGGGCTCATGCGAGCCAGCTACTTTGGATGGTACAAAATATCTAGAACAGAATGCGTCTGAGAGTTAGAATGATAAGATTTTTTTAAAACATGCAGAACCAAACCAGCAGAGTCAAGGCAATGAGCTTCAGAGGAATGAAGCAAACCACGCCACGCCATCAACAACATTCTCCATGTGCACAGTTAGAAAATCCCAAACCAACTAGTATCCCAGGAGCTCCCAAAACATGTCTTAACATTCTAACACCCACGTGAAATCAAGCTTTGATAAGTGCATTCAAAGAGCGAAGGAGAATTTTGCAAAAAGCACAACTCTAGCGGGGATACTGCTGGACTGGTGATCTCAAAGGGAAAAACTGCTGGGGTAGAATCCTGAAGGGCCTCTACGTAAAACCAGCCATGCCTTCAGAATACTGCACCATCATGGCCCGAGAAAGATTCTGTAAAGCCCCTTATTCTAAAGCTGTGTTCTCTCAGTAAAACGTGTACTTGCATCTTAATTTCAAAATTTCTTCTCGTGTCAATTTCCTTTGATTTATTTTCCCAAATAAAGTTTTTTTGTTTTTGGAATGTCCAACAATAAAATAGGAGCTAGACCGATATTCAAAAAAACTGTTAAGAAGAAAGTATTAGTGGTGGAGAAGAAAATGTATTTGAACTATGCATCTTACTCCAACAATTAAAACTGCACGTCTTGTGAACGCTGTGCGCACGAATGTGGAAGTAAGATCTGGCACTAACTCCAGCATGGGGAGAATCCAAGCAGAACTTTTTTCCAGGTAAGCCATCACACAGGCCCTCATCACATGTCAGCGAGATTTCAAGCCACAGCACCTCACCAAGCATTCTTTACTAGGTGCTGCGTACACAGCTGGTGTGGAAAAAAATAGAAGAGAAGACACGACCGCTGCTCTTGAATGGAAAACCCCTCTGGGACTAAGAGACACACACCTGCACCCAGCCGCTAAGCAGGGGCACAGCTCCGCTACTGCAAGGGAACAGGGTACAAACCACAGCTGACAGCGCTTCTAAGTGTGGCGACTGTAACCAAGGGTAAGGTCTGTTTGGGAAGGGCTTCTGGCGGTGACAGTGACTGAGCAGTGAGGAGAGTGGTGGCGGCAGAGTGAGGGAAGTTGAAGCAGAGGATCTTAACGCGGGTGAATTCAAAGAGTTGAATAGGGGCTGAGGGATTCTGCTTGGCCAGCAACACTGAGGCAAAGTGCTAGATCAAGGAAAAGGGTAGACGTGAGCCCCCGAGTGGGGGGAGTGCTGTTTACTGGACAGGACCCCTAGAGGATCTCCACTCTAGAAATGCAAGCTGACCCTCGCCGGGAACCAACAAGCACAGCCTCAGGTGTCAGTAAGCCTCCCACAGCTAGTGAGCGGAACTGAGACTCCAGGCGCATCCCGGAGAGATCATACGACCATGGGGACAATGCCCTGTATGATTTTCCATTTCAATCAATCAGCACACCAGCTCTCACAGGCAGACGAGTGCAAGTCCTTTAAACAATTCAGAAGGTCTCTAGGCTGTCGGGAAAGGGTTTCGGGGAACACTGCTAAAAGGATCTACAAAATCCCCTGCAGAGTTGTGGGAACATCCACACTACCACACCGACAGAATATTAAACCACTCACTCGCAGCCACCAGAAGAGACCTCGTTGAGACTGGCTTTCTTAGAAGACCTGAAGCCTCCTCGCCCCAGCGCTGCACTGGGAAGCTCCCTGCAGAGAAAGGACACACAAAACGCCCCGGCAGCTGTCGGCTCCGGCACAGCTCCTCGAGCACGCCAGACTATGAAATGGCGGGAAAGAGAGGACCCACGTTTTGAGAAGGAAGCAGAAAAGCAATCGTTCACTTAGAGCAGATGCGAGCAGTCACCTGCGATGTCGGCGGCGGGGAACCGAGCCGTCTCCCCATGTTTCACGCTTTAAACTGACCTGACGACTCGATGCCTTAGAAAGCAAGCCCAAGTCAGGGCGACATCCACCTAAAGCTCCTAAGAACGCGTCAGATGTAAGCTACAGCCCTGAAACGGAGAAACGGAGGCCGGCTCCTCCCGACAGGCGTTCTGTGCGCGCTCTGCCGCGGGACACCCGCCCCCCGTCTCGGAGAACACCTGCCGGCTCGCCTTGGGTCCGCTTCCTCTTTGCTCACGATGCCAAGTAACCCACGCGCTGAAACCGACCCGAGACAACCGGCCGTCGGTCCGGGGGCAGTATGTCTGGGGTCTCCCGCGCCCACTTCCTTTCTGCGTTCCCCACTTCGACTGCTTCGAGCACAAACAAAACCCCTGCAACTGTCCCCTGCTGCTACCCACTGGTGAGGACCCCCATTTCACTTTAGATGGCATTTCCTGTCCAAACGCACTGTCGCAGCTGGCTGCCCCAGGCGTGAAATGACAGTGAGGCAAAGGAGGAAGAGACGGTTCCAGGTGCAGACAGAAGGGGACGGACAGGTTTTCGATGACCCTATAGGGGCGCATCAAAACCCCCTGGATGGCGGTTCAAGTCAAAGCCCGTCACAACAGATAAGCGGGGAGATAGATTACGGGGTCACGTAACTGTTACAACTAATAGGGCCAGAGCAAAAGGCACTGAAAACCCTAGGGAAAAGTGAACTATTTTTTCTATTCCTGAGGAGAAAAATACCCTTTGTCCTCACCTTAACCACAATCGTTCTAAACCTACCACGCAAAGTGTACAAAACGACCCTCACACCACGGTTCTTGGAGCTGGAAGAATATTTAGCTTAGGCGAAACAAAGCTCGTTCCATCCGTGAGGGGACAGGGCCTCATGAGGACTGTTAACGGAGGGACCATTACTACCAAGGCCATGTGCCCGGTCCCACTCTGACGCGGACGCTGAGGGCCCTCTGCTGTCTCATGATCAGAAGAGGATCTGACCCGCGTTCGCCACTGAGCACAGCAGAGCCCAGCCAGAGACCGAGACTGGACTCAAATATCTACTTTTGAATTCGGTGTCTGGGGGGTGGCGAATGGCATCGTAGGGCAGACAAGAGACAGGTCGCTGGCATTTCCACATCAGTATGTCCCTCTTCCCTCTCTTAACACAGACTTTACAACTTGAAATGAACCAAATGTTTTTCTCTTCCCACATGTCTGATCAACGGCTGGTATAAGAAATACAAAAATATGTCACTTAATTCATTTATTATTAAAAAGGGCAGAAAGAAACATGAATTCACACTCCCACACACCTGTTCCCCACTCTTTCCAGAGACTGACTTCCCAGGCTTTCTTGCTATTTGGTTTTTCTGTTTCCAAACCCAAGGGACCACTGTGGCAATGAAGGGAAGCGGCAGGTGTGTGTTAGCTGCACTACCGCGCCCTTCCGTTAGCATGTACACCCAAGAGCTGACGGGGGGGGGGGGGGACAGAGAAGAAGGCAAGGGAAGGAGGGAGAAGAGAGACAAATGCTCAAATATTTAAGATACGAAATAAGAAGACCGTGAGGCAACACTGCGAACACATTTCCCCTTTGAAGAAAGTTCGACCGCACACGGACAGTTGGCAGACGCTGAGGAATCATGCTAGAACCACAGCTCCTCATTCCTTCTGGACCTGAAAGGAAACGACCACCAGACATACCTGGCTGAGTCCTGCACTCAGTGCTCAGCTAATCCCAGGGGCTGACTCCTGATCTTTTGATGAATGCTTTCTCTTAAAATTACCCTGTTGTGGAGTACAAGTGGTTTTTTAAATGCAGCTATTACTAACATCAGACTCTTTTAAACGGTTTACAAAATGCTCTAAAAATCGTGTTTATGCGGACACCTCCAATTACTTAACACAAAGGAACGCGGCACGGACTGACACAGGTTAGTTGGTATCTTCTTACTGTTCATAATGCGCTCTACCTACCTCACAGGGTTGTTGTGAGGAAAACTGTCAGATTTTGAAAAATGCCTTGAGCTCCTCGAAGGAAAGGCGCTATATAAATGCAAAAACAAACAACAATGATAAAAACTATTTGTATAAGTTGTTCTTATAACTTCTAAACAGACTTTCAATAGTCGCCATCCCACAAGTCCTAACCACACTGTGACACCCAAGAGCTCTGGGAAGCTGTGGGCAGACTCAGCACAGTGACAAAGGCCAAGATGCCCAAATTCTCCTTCCCACGCGACAGCCTCTCTCCCTCGATCACATTAAGTTAGAACGCCTAAGAATGTCTTTATGTTTTCTAATCAAGCACTTGATTTTAAAGTCACATTTAAAGTGATTTATAAATTCTCACCCCACAATGGATATTAAAGCCAAATTCATAAATAAACAAAATTAGATGGTCACAGCAGTCAAAGGGTAAGACAGGCCGAAGTATAAACTGGATTAGAAAATAGAGAAAAGTTCCAGAATTCCTGGCAAGGTTCTCCCCATTCCTTCATTGTGTTGTTTCTTGCCCAGCGTGCCCCACTCCCCAGGAGATGGGAACCTCCAGGTCATGCCGCCTACAACAAGGTATTAGCAAGGCATTCACCCCTGCTTTAAACTATCACCTCTCCATGTGCCTTTTTTTTTTTTTAAGATTTTATTTCTTTATTAATTTTTCAGAGTGAGAGAGAGAGACAGAGACAGAGCATAAGCAGAGGAGCCTGATGTGGGACTTGATCCCAGGACCCGGGATTGTGACCTGAGCCGAAGGCAGATGCTTAACCCACTGAGCCACTCAGGTGTCCCTCTCCATACGCTTTTTAAAAAATCAGAGACAAATAAAAAAAAAAAAAAAAAATCAGAGGCATGACTAGCAACTCTGCTCTCTGGTTGAAAGGAAGAATTTCATGTTCATAATTAACAGAAGTCAACTAAATCTAAATATTTCCTAATAAATTGGAATTACCACTTTATTTATACCATTTCTAAATAATCATGGTATAACCGTGACTTACTTGTCCATAAATGTAGGGATCTATCAAGATTAAAACATAAACATTCATAAGGGAGCCAGCTAGGGAATTTTTTTAAGATTTTATTTACTTATTTGACAGACAGAGAGAGAGCACAAGTAGGCAGAGAGGCTGGCAGAGAGAGAGGGAGAAGCAACCGGAGAGGGAGAGAGTCTCAAGCTGACTCCTGGCTGAGTGCGGAGACCGAAGCGGGGCTCAATCCCACGACCCCGAGATCACAGCCTGAGCTGAAACCAAGAGTCGGACACTCAACTCACTATGCCACCCAGGTGCCCCAGACCACACGTTTTTACGTGAGCATAGGAAACTACCGATAAGGAACTTTTTAACACTGATGACACCATGACAAAGCTCAGTAGGTCAGATGGCCTAGGACCTTGCTATTCCAAGCACAGGTGGAAGCTGGTTACAAGCGGAGCGCCTCAGGCCCCAGCCCACAGCTCCTGAATCAGAAACTGCGCCTGCACAAGACTCCCCAAGTGACTCACGTGTAAACTAAGTGTGGGAAGCAGTCGTCAAGGAGGACTTTTACTTAAAAATCGGAATCATCTCCTATTGCAGAAGCTCATCTTTGGAACAAATGGCTTGGGAGAGGAAGTGAATACACAGGAAATCTGTCCTCCACCAAGAAAGTAACTGAATTCTGGTGCGATGCTTTCTAAGACAGCTTACGTGTTCCCGTGTTTCAGTATACAAGGCATGATGAATGTCATGTTCATTCTTTCTTCTCGTTCTGGATGACTCTGGGTCATAATTATGGGCCTTTGCAGTCATACCCAGAGTATCTCTCAGACTTCTATGTGAAAGTGAGTCCCGTTTCTGAAGTATTATCAGGCCCTTCTAGGAGAACGGGCGCCGGCCTCACTGGGGAAAGAAGGGAAATGGACTCAAAACAATCCAAATCGGATTCTAACTGGATCTAGGGTATCCGGTCCTGCTGACTTTCTAGACAACAGCCATCCACCTGCTTACTGAGAAAATCTAGGTCTCTGCCCCTCTGACGGCTGGGGCTGTTTCAGTAAGTCTTCAATCCACGGCAACTTGTCACTTCATTTTAGCAAGGAAAGGAAAGATGAAGGGAAATCACGGGGAAACACCAAAGGCTCGGGGGCCTCTGGGGGGCTCAGTCGGTGAAGCATCTGCCTTCAGCTCAGGTCATGATCCTGGGGTCCTGGGGCTGAGCCCCACGTCAGGCTCTCTGCTCAGCGGAGCGTCTGCCTCTCCCTCTCCCCCTGTTCATTCCCTCTCTCTCTCACATAAAATCTTAAAAAAAAAAAAAAAAGAAAAAAGGAAAAAAAGAAAATACCAAAGGCTCATTTTTATCTGAATTACTTCTTTCTTGATTTAGGATGTAATTGATAAATGAATCATATGGTCTCTTGTTTTAAATTCGAGCAAGGAACAGAGCTGAAACGGAAAATGGCGCAAGACTTCCTCTCGTCACCTCTACTCACCAGCTCCTCCCTCACCCCACTAGCAGCGACTAGTCACTTGGTGATCAGGTCCCTCTACGGCTGTCACTGGCCCTTGAGCTACAAAGATCAGCGCAAGTGTGAGGAGGACGGGAGGGCTCAGGGCCGAGAACCGGCCTGACGTCCAGTCCCTGCTGTTAACACTCTTGCACCAGCCTTGAGAACCCTTTGCCAACTCAAGTCAAGAGGTAAAGAACAGTTGTGAAGTTCGAACTTCGTGTGTGGTGGCAGTTATGAAATTTTCTAATGGTCTTTTTTGGGGGAAAGATGATGTTTAAGACAATATAACAGATTTCACTGTTACATCTCCTCAAACACCTCATACACAGGGCATGTGATACTCAATAAAGCACTTACGCATCTCTCATCTGCTTCCTGAACAGAAGCATGTATTTAAAAATATTCACTTCTACAATGATTAGCTGAACCTCAAAGATTAAGCATGATGGCAAAATTTCCTATATACAGTTGCAATTATTTAAAAGAAGAAAAGTTTATGATAAAATCATGGGGGGAAAAAACCCTGATGTAACCTACTTTGAGCAGAAAAAAAAAATCACATTTTTCAAGGTTTCACAAGATTTTTCTTTCAGCTGAGATAATTATCATTAACATGTAAAACAGAATATGAGATGCTCCTCCGGCTTTATATTTTAATAGAAACAGCCTGAGATAAAATAAGAACACGGAATTAAAACTGACAAGACCCTTAGAAGCTTTTGTTGCTTTTCTTGGCTCACATATAGAAAATCTCCTTTAATGTCATTTTAAATTCTGACTAGAAGTAAAATTAGCATCTCTTTTCTTAAATTCGACATCATCATCTGCTCCACTTCAGGATAAAGACTCACAATTACCTAGTATTCATTTTGTGTGTTTGAAAACCTAAATAAGGATCAAGAACCAAGCTGGTCGCCAGGTCGTCATTCTCACAGAGCTCCTTGGCAGACATTCCCGAAGACGGTACATATCGGCTCTGCCCTTCAAATCCCGAATTACCATTACCTATGAAAAGGAGAGAAAGAAAAGTTAACTCAAATGGACAACGACTTCTATTTACCCGTAAAACCTTTAGCTTCACTGCCCTCTCAAGCCAGCAACTAAGAATTGAAACCACTTGTTTCAATCTGTTTAATTGAGGACTGAGTACCTTTTGCATAAACAGGGAACCAAACACGGGAAATCACAGAGAGTCCTGTCGTTAGGAGATGACAGGGTCAGGTTTCCCCAGAACAGGGTCTGACCAGGTGAGAGCACCTTGGGCTCACATGCCACGTGGGCCCTTCCCGGGAGACAGGAACAGGGAGGAGCGGATGCCCACCACCACAGCGAGACCGCGTCAAGGCCACTGCGGCTGGGGGGAGGGGCGAGGACCCGGGAAGAGCACAGGACGGGCTCCCCAGGGGCAAAAGGAGTCCGGAGGACACTACTTCACCTTCCCGCTTTGGGGCGGTAGTGGAGAACGATCCCCACTTGGCGACGGCGGAGGCCCACGGTTAGGCAGCTCGCCTGCGACTGAAGGAGTTCGGTGGCAGGAGCGAGGGGAGCAGGCCGATTCCGACCTACTTGAAACAGACTGTGAACGGATGGATACCAGCCGGGAAGTGCCCCAGATAACTACCGGAACTAAGTGGGGCCTCGGGCGGAAGAAACAGCGCAGACCGGGAACGGGAAGGCCACCCTCGGCTGGGTGAAGTTCATCAGTGCTGACTGGCGTTGGCTCTGTAGGTCAGGGACGGTCTCTTCAGCGTAGCTCTAAGCCTCTCACAAGTAAGGCATGGAAGAATGAAGGACCCAGTGAGAGGTAACCTCTTCTTCACTCTCTCAAAAAAACAAATTGAACACGAAACATACGGAAGCCCCTATGGAAAGGCAGGTGTATGTTTTGGAATCAAACCATTTGCATGTAGGTATTTAAAAGGTATCCAAGTTGGTGTATTTTCTACTTTATTGAAATGTAACTCACATACCATAGGATTCACCCATTTAAAGCACACAGTGTAATGGTTTTTTTTTTTTTTTTTTTTTTTTTTTTTTTAAATTTTTTATTTTTTATAAACATATATTTTTATCCCCAGGGGTACAGGTCTGTGAATCACCAGGCTTACACACTTCACAGCACTCACCAGATCACATACCCTCCCCAATGTCCACAATCCCACCCAGTGTAATGGTTTTTAATGTATTCACAGAACTGTGCAGCCGTCACCACAGTAAATTCTACTACATTTTCATTATTCCCAAAACAAACCCCATACCCTCGAGCGGCAGTCACTTGACTTTCCCTCCCCTCAGCCCCGGCAACCACTGATCTACTCTCTGTCTCTACAGATTTGCCTGGTCTGCAAATTGCCTATCGATGAAATCATCCAATATGAGGTCTTCTGTGATTGACTTCTTTCAATTAGCATAACGTTTTTAGGGTTCATCCATGTGGTACCACACAGCAGTACTTTGCTCCTTATTATAGGCCAAATAATTTTCCATTGTGTGGACGGATCGTCTTTTGTTAGTTCATTCATCAGCTGACGGACACTGGGCTGCTGCTACTTTCAGGCTGTTATGAATAATGCTCCTATGAACATTCATGTAAAAGTCTCTGTGTAGACCTATATTTTCCATTCTCTCAGGCACACACCTAGGAGTGGAAGCGCTAGGTCATATGGTAACTCCGTGTTTAACCTTCTGAGAAACTGCCAGACTTTTCCTAAGTGGCTGCACAATTTTACATTCCACCAGCAGTGTATGACGGTTCCTAAATTCTCCACATCATCACCAACATCCGCTACTATCTGTCCTTTTAGTTTGACACATTCTGGCAGCTGTGAAGAGGTATCTTGTGGTTTTGATTTGCATTTCTCGGATGACTAATGATTTCAAGCATCTTTTCACCTACTGGCCATTTGTGTATCTTTGGAGAAATATCTATGCAGATTCCCTTGCTCATTCTGAATTGGAGTTTGTCTTTTCCTGCTGACTTGTACGAGTTCTTTGCATATTCTAAATGCCAGTCCTTTATCAGACACAGGATATGAAAAGAAAATTTCTTTCCCTCCCATCCTGTGAGTGTCTTCTCATGGTCTTGAGGTTCTCCCTTAGAGCACAAAAGCCCGTAACTTTAATGCATTTCCATTTATCTTTATTTTTCCTTTTGTTCCTTGTGCTTTTAGTGTCCTAAAAAACCACTGCCTAATCTGAAGTCATGAAAATATGTGCTTATGTTCTCTAGGAATTTTATACTTCAGGTCTTTGGTGCATTTTGATTAATTTCTCACACACAGTGTGAAGTCGGGTCCAGCTTCCTCCTTTTGCATGTAGATACCCAGTTTTTCTTGGTATGCTTGTTGAAAATCAACTGATTGTAAATGTGAGGGTTTATTTCCAGATTCTGGATTCTATTCCATGGATATGTGTCTAACCACATACCAATATAGTAACACTGCAGTTCTGCAGGAAGTTTTGAAAATGAGAAGTGCAGGTGTGCCATCTTTGTTCTTTTTCAAGATGTTCTGGCTACTCTGGGTCCCCTGAATTTCCACAAGGATTTCAGGATTGGCTTGCCAATTTCTCTGCAAAGGAGCCAACTGAGATTTTGACAGGGACTGTGTTCAATCTGGAGTACTGCCATCGTAACAATACCAAGTTTTCTAATCAATGAACATGGGATGTCTTTCCATTTAGTTAGATCTTTTTAAATTTCAACAATGACTTGTAGTTTTCAGAATATAAATTTTATACTTTTATTGTCTGCATCCTGATTCTATCCTGCTAAACTCATTTATCAGTTCCAATAGTTTTAAGTGGATTCCTTAGAATTTTTTATACACACAGTCATGTCATCTGCAAACAGATTATTTTACTTCTTCCTTTCCAATCTGGATGCCTTTTAATTTTCTTGCCTAAGTGCTGTGGTTAGAACCTCTAGCACAATGCTGAACAGAAGTGACGAGAACAGATACTCTTGTCTTAGCCCTGACCTTAAGGGGAAAAGCATTTAATCTTTCACCATTAAACAGGACATCAGCTGTGGGTTTTTGTAGACATTCTTTACCGGGTTGAAGAATTACTTATTCTATCCCTGGTTTGTCGAGTGTTTTTACCCTGGAAGGGTGTTGCTGAATTCTGTCAAATGCTTTTTCTGCATCTACTGGAATGATCATATGGTTTTTGTCCTTCATATTACTGATATGGTAGTATTACATTAATTTTCAGATATTAAGTCAACTTTGCATTCCTGGGATAATTCCCACTTGCTTGTGCTATAGAACCCTTCCCACTTCTTGCTGGATTTGGTTTGTTACTATTTTATTTTATTTATTTTTTTTTTTTAAAGATTTTTTAATTTATTTATCAGAGAGAGGGGGAGAGAGCGAGCACAGGCAGACAGAATGGCAGGCAGAGGCAGAGGGAGAAGCAGGCTCCCTGCTGAGCAAGGAGCCCGATGTGGGACTCGATCCCAGGACGCTGGGATCATGACCTGAGCTGAAGGCAGCTGCTTAACCAACTGAGCCACCCAGGCGTCCCGGTTTGTTACTATTTTAGTGAGGATTTTGTACCCACATTTATTAGAAATCAATTGGTCTGTTGTTTTTCTGGTATTTTTTCTTGTGATATCTTTGGTCTTGGCAGTAGAATAATAGTGGTCTCATTGAATGAGGAAGTGCTCACTTCCCTTCTGTATTTAGGATCAGTGTGTGAAGAACTGGGGTTAATTCTTCTTTAAATATCTGCCAGTATTCACCAACAGAGCCATCCAGGCCCACCATTTTCTTAGTATTGTTTTTTTTAACAAATTAAGGATTCAACCTCTTTACTTGCTACAGGTTTATTCAGATTTTGTATTTCTTCTTCAATCAGTATTGGTAGTTTATTACTTTCTATGTTCATTTCATCTAAGTTATCTCATGTGTTGGTATCCAGGTGTTCAGAATATTGAGTTGTAACCTTTTTTTATTCCTGTGAGCCAGTAGTAATGTCACCGCTTTCTTTCTCGAGTCTTCTCTTTTTCTTGGTTAGTCTTGGGTAAAGGTTTGCTCATTTTGGTGATCCTCTTCTCTTTTCAAAGACTCAACTTTTAGCTTTGCTGATTTTCTGCTGTCTATTTCCCTACTTTGTAAATTTCTACTCTATTATCCCCTTCCTCCTGCTTGCTTTGGGTTTAGTATTCTCTCCTTTTTCTGCTGTTTTAAGTAAGTAGTTAGGTTACCGATGAAGAGTGATCTTTCTTCTTTTTTAATACAGGTGTTCACAACTATAAATTTCCTTCTAGACACTGCCTTAGCTGCATCCTGTAAGTTTTAGTATGTTGTATCTTCGTTTTCAATCATCTTGAAGTACTTTCTCATTTCTCTTGGATTTCCCCTTTAATTCATTGGTTATTTAGGAGTGTGTTGTTTAATTTCCCAAATTGTTGTAATTTTCTCAAATTTCTGTTATTTGTTTCTAACTTTACTCCACTGTAATCAGAGAACATACACTGTATGGTTCCAATCCTCCAACATTTAGTGAGGCTTGTTGCATGGCCCAACCTACGGCCGACTCTGAAGAACATTCCATGTGCACCGAAGGACGGGTGCTCTGCTCACCGTGTGGTCCGTGACACAGCTGTCTGTCGGGAAGAACTCGTGGAGGGTACTGTTTCAGTCTTCCTTCCCCGTTGGTCTTTGGCCTGGTTGTTCAATTCATTAGTGAAAGCTGAAGTCATATTACTGCTGAATTCTCTATTTCTCCCTTCAGTTTTGTCTGCTGCTGCGTCACGTACCTTGCAGTTCTGCTGTCAGGTGAAGTCGCTGTAGCTACTGAGGATGGAGCACAACCCCGTTCTGCTTCACTCTAGGCTCTCACGTTGTACCACTCTTGTGCAGTCACATTCAGCATGACGCTGTCCATCTCCACACTCGCTGAGGTTTCCCAGCCCGTCCTCAGAACCGGTCTGCACTTGGCAGAGTGCAGCATATGTAACGATCATTCTCTGTGTCATTGTGTACAGCCAACAATGAAACTAATGAGGCCAACAGCCATTTGAAAAAGCAAAACAAAGAAAAGTAACCCAAAAAAGTTGCCTCATCCACTGACCAGAGGCAATACCACTAGCCAGGGCCACGACACCTCTCACTTCCTTCAGGTTCCCATCACGTGCTCCGGGGTGAGCAGGTGTCCATGTATTCAGTTTGGGGCTCTCCCTCTAATTCCTATCCCAAGCGGGGCTTTCTGCCTCGTTTTCACAGCCGCAGTGACCTGCACTGCGACGGAAGCACTGGGGGCGGCCCAGGCCCAGTGAAGTGCGTGAGTGTCCGGACAGCAGGGAGGGCACCGTCAGAGCCGGTGCGATGTATCCGAACCTGCTTCAGGTCCCCGGCCAACCCAGCTCGCCTCCGGACAGGCCCGCGGCAACGCAAACTAGGCTCTCCCAGAAGGCGGCTAACGTAGCCTCGGGAGCAGCCGGAACGGAGGAAGCTGTCCTCCTCACCATGGCTGTACCCCCTCGGATATCTTCAGCCAGCTGCCTACTTAGGTGCACACTTATGCTGGGGCACTCCCCTGCTCTCAGAACTCTCGGCAGTAAGCTAGGAGGTAGCAAGGTACAGAAGCCGCTCGTCATCACCCGTGCTCCCGTGTCAGGATAAATGACTGTTCAGCCCGTATAAATGGAAACAACGGCGACAGTTTGGGACAGTGCCCTAAAGTCCACTTCCCCTGCACAGCGGACTTGATGACATATTGCTAAGCTTTCAAAGAAAGACATACTTACATCAGATGTAAAAAATACAGTTTGAACTCGCAGGAAATCCAGTGGCAGCACTTGAATATTTTTTTTACAGAATGGACTGAGCACTTAGGTACACATTCTACAAAACAGAACTTGGGTCAGGGATCTAAGAGCGTAACTACAGCGACCGTATTAAGCGTTACCCGAGAGGTACGCACATCAGGTGCTAAGAACCGTTTTAACTCTGAAAGGGTACAAACACGCACTTGAACTGTGAGACCACGGACAAGGGCCCGGGAAAGTCAGCACACACATCCCACGCTGCCGGGAATGCCCGCCCAGGCGACCGTGAAAAGGAGGCGGCTGAGCTGTGTACATACATCTGCTTGGCCGCCGCTCAACCGCGTGTCTGCCGGCCTTCGTAGCCTCCTTGCCCGGGTGCTGCGACTTCGACGGACTCTGCTGGTGGTCATTAGACAACTTGCCTCCACTCCTCCTGCCATTCACCACCATGTTCTTGGATTCTCCCAACCACTTCATGCCCACAGACCGCCTGACCCAGGTGCATTGAGTCGCTCTCTTCAGGTAGCTCAGAGAGTAATTCCAACGTTCTCTCCTGACAGAGACAAAATGTGGAAAACAGAACCGGGAGGTAAGTACACAGATGCCCCCACTACCCGGACCCTTGAGAAAGCTCCAAGGCATGACGGCTTCGGTGCTGGGAGCCCCGGAGGAGCAGCAGCCGACCCCGCCCGCCCGCGGCCTTGAGGGTGGGGGGGTGCTCCGCTGGGGCGGCGAGGACGGAAGGCCAGGAGCAGCCGAGCCTCAGCCACCGCGGGCGCCCCACCGGGCACCCCGAGTCCGCGTGGACATGATCCAAGGCGTGCCACGGGGCCGGGCCGCTCGAGGTCTCCAAGAACAAGCGCCCCCTAGAGTTCACTGAGGAACGGGTGGGGACACACAACAGTGCCAAGAGGAAGAAAGAGAGAGGAGCCCACAGGCGCGGGGGGCAGCCAAGGGCCGAACCCCATACCTCTCTGTGTAGAATAAAGCCTTTTGGGGGAGGGGAGGTAATTTAGTAACTAAAGTTTCCACTCTTTAAAGACCACTTGGCGCCCCAAGCCATCCAGTGCCGTGCTGAGGCCTCCAGCACCCCGACTCCGTGGGCAGGGAGCTCACTGCCTGCATGTCGCCTGCGCTGTGCTCAGAGCCCGGTGAATAGAAAACGCTCCAAGTATTCCCTCGCAGCCACCAGGAAGGTTCGTTTTGCACCTTGTTATGCTGGGACTTAGGTACAGTCCAGCAATCTGCCCAACTGACATGCTTTGGTAACGGTATGTTAACTGTGCGAGAACTACTGTTCTCTCTTCTGTTCCGAGAGCTTAAGAAAAAGTATCTAAGTTCAGTTTTGTCCACAACAGCTTTGTCTTTCGCTGTTAATGTGAAACTAACCATCAAGGTGTTTCAGGGACTGACACTCAAATAGCAAAACACTGCCCGTCATGAAATGTTTGCCTTTACAACAGCAAGAGAAATTGAGAAACGGTATTTGCTAAAACAGAGATATCCTTCACCATCTGAATTTTAATTAGCTGAAATTGGGAACTCCATGACTTCGGCAGTGAGGGATGCCTGTAATTTGTAAGAACCTGTGGAAGTAAGGGTGCGACAGGTTACATTTTGCTGGCCATGGAATGAGAACAGGGAGGTCCGTGGCACAGCCTCATTATGGATCATGTTTTATTGTAAATCAAACTAAAAAAGAGCTCCAGGATAAGAAAGTGCAAACACACAGAACTTCAGAGCTAAAGGGGCTTTAAGATCCCAGTACAACTCCTCCGATTTGCAGGCGGCTCGGACACCAGAGAGGCGGAGAGGTCCCACGCCCCGGCCACACCACTGGCCGTGGCAGAGTAAGGAGAACCCAGCACTGCTGCCTCAGGATCTCTTCCTACCCCAAAGGCCAATTTCCCTTATTTTTTTCAGCCACAAACAACACAAATGATACATTATCTTGAAGTACTTCTAGAAATGTACACCTGGTCATACCTTTAATGATACCAAACAAAAATACAAAACATTCATTTTTTAAAAATCTTCCTTTATTTTAGAAAGCATGTGCACGTGTACAAGTGGCGGGAGGGACGAGAGAGAGGGGGTCCAAAGCAGACTCCCTGCTGAGCACAGGGCTCAACTCGGGGCTCATTCCCATGACCCTGACCTCATGATCTGAGCTGAAACCAAGAGCAGACACTTACCCAACCACAACCCCCGCTCAGAGATCAAAAGCAGAAAACCCGGACGAAGCCCAGCAGCTTGTCCTGACGTCAGCTCCCGTCGCAGAGCGACTGCTCTCAGTTGCTTACTCGTCCACTCCATCATCCGTTAGGGTAAAGGGCAGACGCCAAAATTTTAAGCTGAGGAAATTATACCTAGTGCCCTAATTTTTTTCCCTGAGAATTAGGAAAAGTTTGCCAATAAATCAGCGCACTTCAGCCCAGTTCATGCAACAGAGCCTGAGATCACTCTAATTTACACAGAGTTTCAACTAAACTGAGGATTAATGATCTACCCAAATCGGAGCAAACTCATCACCTTTCGTCTCAGTCAACTGACACTACTGTGCTGGAACTTCAATACTCAGGTGTCAGCCCGGCCATCAGAGCACACGACTGAATTTCACTGGACGAGCGCGCCGTGCAGGGCCACATTCACCTCAGCAGCAGCTCCACACTCCCCACTTGCTCAGGTAACAGCGGCTGTCATTAAGGCAAAAAACGTGACTTACATTCACAAATGAATTTTGCTGTAAAACCAGTTCTAGTGAAACTGTTGGAAAGTTGGGAGCAGCTTATACACTTCTAGCTCAAGGGGGGGCCTGGGTGGCTCAATCGGTTAAGTGTCTGCCTTCGGCTCAGGTCGTGATCTCGGATCAAGCCCCTTCTCGTGTTCAGTGGGGAGTCCGCTTCTCTCTCTCTCTCTGCCCCTCTTCCAGCTCGTGTTCTCTCTCTCAAATAAATAAAATCTTAAAAAAAAATTTCTAGCTCAAAATGAACACAGATCCTACTAACTGCCCGCCGAGTGTGGCGGCTGCTGGCGGCATGGCTCTCCGGCAAGCGCGCCCACCAAAAGGACGCGTCCACACTGAAGCTGGAGATGGAGTTTCAAACACTGCCACAGCCCACGCTGGAACAGACCGCGGCGAATAGAAGCTGAGGACACTGGGTGGCGAGCAAGGCCGAAAGGCTTCCCGATGCCCACGGAGGTCCCGCTCCCAACAGAAACCAGGGCCCAGTCTCTCTGGCCAGGACCAGACCGCTCACAGAGAAACACCACCTTGGTCTTGACTTGGCTGATAGTGTCTGAGCTAAGCGGCCACTAACTATTTACGAGCAAAAATAACCTGGAATTTATCCCAAAATAGGCAGAAAAAAATTTCAAGAAAGGAGTACTGGCCACTCTTTAAATGGCATTAACTACAAATCTCTCTCTGTTCTGATGTCCCAGTACAACTGACCCTTAACAACTTGGTTTTGAACTCTGTGGGTCCACTTCTTTGTCCAGTTTTTTAAAATAAACACAGTACAGCACTATACATTTATTTTCTCTTTCTTATGGTTTTTTTTTTAAAAGATTTTATTTATTTATTTGACAGACAGAAATCACAAGTAGGCAGAGAGGCAGGCAGAGAGAGAGGAGGGAAGCAGGCTCCCCGCAGAGCAGAGAGCCCGATGTGGGGCTCGATCCCAGGACCCTGGGATCATGACCTGAGCCGAAGGCAGAGGCTTTAACCCACTGAGTCGCCCAGGCGCCCGATTTTCTTAATAACATCTTCTGCAGCTTTACATTACTGTAAGAGTGCAGTATGTGACACATGCAACATACAAAATTTGTGTTAACCATTTACTTTGTCTATAAGGCTCCTGGTCAACCTGAGGCTGTTAGTAGCCGAGTTTTTAAGAAGTCAAAAGTTGTATGTGGAATTCTGACTGCATGGGGGCGTTCAAGGGTCATGTGTGTAAAAGCATTAGGAAAATTATTAGATGTCTACTATATTCTGGTTCCAAGCCCTGAGGATACAGCAAAGAACAGAAACAGGTTTCTGCCCTCGTATGTGCTTAGATTCTAATGAAGAAATCTCTAGGAAATAACAAGTCACTGCAAGCACCTTGGAGAAAATAGAGCAGTTTCTCAGCAGCGGGGAGTGTTCCAGGTAGTGTGGGGGAGGGGAAGCGAGGCAGCAACGGGAGAACATAACATGCCCCAGCAAAGGGCAAGCACAAAGTCGGGGAGGGGGAGCAGCAGTGGGTGTGCGGAGGACCAGCCCGGTGCCCAGTGTGGCTGTGGTGGGTAAGCGGGGCAGGGGCATGAGCGAGGGTCAGACGGATGGCTAGAACGTGTAACAGAGGGCCTCCAAGCCACTGCTGAGACGCGGGCATGAACACTCAGGAAGACGGAAAGCAGGAATGATGCGGTCCGAGTTACTATTTTAAAGGCCCATGCTAGCTACTCACTATTTGGAGAAAACCTCACAAATCAATGTTTAATAAAAATAAATAAATAAAAGAAAAGAAAAAAGAAAAAAAAAAAAGCAGCTCTAATGCTGCTACTAGTAACTGGGGAACATAAGAGAAAGCACCAGTTAAGAGGCTACTGCCATGAACCAGAGGATACTGGGAGCTGGGAGCAGCACAGGAAGGTGGCGGGAAGCAGCTGGGTTGGAGATCTCTTCTGAAGGTTCGAGGGTAGGTTCAAAGACAGACAAGATCTGTGAAAGAAAGAGTCTAATATGCTTCCGAATTGAAGGACGCTTTCCACAGAGGTGGCAAAGACTACAGGAAGCTTGGGTTTTGGGAGGGGTTGGGGTGCAGGAGTTTGGCTTCGGTCACGTGTGAGATGCCCAGCAGAGACCCAGCAGAGATGGCGAATGGGCCGCGGGATACAAGGGCCTGGAGTACCGGTCAGGCTGGTTGGAGCACTCAAGGGACGAGACAGATGACAGAAGTCTAAGGACAGAGGGGGTAGCCCTCCAGACGAGGAACCAGCAGCAAAGGATACTGGAAGGGGCAGCTAGGGAGGGAGGGGGAGAAGCAAGAGCAAATGAGGAATCAGAGCTTCAGAAGGGAGTGACCCCCTCGGGCACGGCTGCAGATGCTCGCAAGGCCCAACTCTCTTGCAAGAGCTGAAGCTCAGGGACAAGATGAGCCCCGCTCTGAAACGACTGAGAACTTCTAAAATGGGCGTGATGTCTTGAAACATGGGCTTTTGGTGAAGAGTCAGATGGCAGAGGGGAATGTAAGGAATAACGAGTAGAAAGGGTCTTAAGGGGCGCCTGGGCGGCTCACTTGGTTAAGCAACTGCCTCCGGCTCAGGTCATGATCCTAAAGCCCTGGGATTGAGTCCCGCATTAGGCTCCCAGCTACACAGGGAGTCTGCTTCTCCCTCTGATCTTCTCCCCTCTCATGTTCTCTCTCAAATAAATAAATGAGGGGCGCCTGGGTGGCTCAGTGGGTCAAAGCCTCTGCCTTGGGCTCAGGTCATGATCCCAGGGTCCTGGGATCAAGCCCCGTGTCAGGCTCTTTGCTCAGCAGGGAGCCTGCTTCCTCCTCTCTCTCCCCCTGCCTCTCTGCCTACTTGTGATCTCTGTCAAACAAACAAATAAATAAATCTTCAAATAAATAAATGAAATCTTAAAAAGAAAGAAAGAAAGAAAGAGTTAAGTTCTAGGTCAGGTGTCCCTATAAGGATCTTTCTTTTAAAAAAGGAAAAAAAAAAGGTTTTTTTCTCAAATAAAATAAAATCTTTAAAAAAAGTTTTTAAAAGTATAGTTTTCAGGGCGCCTGGCCGGCTGCACTAGTGCCCCGCGTCCGGCCGTGCCAGTCCCCCGAGGCCCCCCCACTCTGAAGTCAGCAGGAAAGGAGGTTCACCTCACAGGGCTTCACCAGACCAACAGGTGGGAAAGGAAGCACCTACTTCAGATTCTACTTTCAAATATAAATTTTAAAAGGCAGGCAATTTGTGATAACACAAAACGTACTTGAAAACCACTAAACTGCGGCGCCTGGTGGTTCAGTTGTTGAGCGGCTGCCTTCAGCTCAGGTCATGCTCCCAGAGTCCTGGGATCGAGCCCCGCATCGGGCTGTCTGCTCGGTGGGAAGCCTGCTTCTCCCTTTCCCACTCCCCTTGCGTGTTCCCTCTCTTGCTGTTGTTTTGTCTCCCTCTGTCAAATAAATAAATAAAATCTTAAAAAAAAAAGAAAAAAAGAAAACCTCTAAACTAAGAGTTGCACTTAAAGAAGAAAGTATTTAAAGATTCAGAGTTGTATTTAAAGAGGAAACTTTTTGGGGGCACCTGGCTGGTTCAACCAGTGGAGCATGAGTTCGAACCCCACACCAGGTGTAGAGATTACTTAAAAAAAAAGGAAACTTTTTCTATAATAATGCCACTAAGGTAGGAGATGCACGCGCACACACCCCCCCACCACCATCCATTCCAAATCACCAACAGCATTCCTTGTCTTTGGGGGAACAGGATTAATATTTTTTAAAATTCCCACCCCCCCAAATTTACTATTTGTAAATTAGGAAAAAAACAAAACAAAACAAAAACCACCAAACAAAAACCTGCTGACACTTGAAATTTTCTCAAAGGCAAGCACAGAGTTGTTTCATAGAAACTGTGCTTGGTTCCTGTCAAGTGCCCGCACTGTTTCCAGCAGTGACAGATCCTCGACAAACGTCAACTAACTTCTCTCCTTCCACTGCCCCTTTGTGACACATGGGGGATTCTCAACTGCTCAGTGACTTTTGATTTAACTGCTCATGCCCAATTCGAAAACTCTGGTTCCAGTCCTTTCCTAGTTGTAGCTTTTGGACATTTCCTGCTGAATGTCTTAAACACAAACCAGGCTTTTAAAACTGTATCCAAAAAAATGAAAACATGGATTCTAAAAGAATCAAGAATTTAATATATATAATTCCTGTGATATAACCAAGAATTTTCTAATGGCTTACAAGTTGAACTTGTCTCAGTTTATCTTAGAGAAGTTATCCAGCAGCAAAGAAATAAGTCCCAAGGGGTTGAGAAGGTAACACATGCTGTTAACTAAAGCAGGCTTTAGCTTGCTGGAGGACTTGGAAAAACTTCACTAAGAAAAAGCAGAGCAAACACTTTGCAAGTGATTCGGCTACAATATGCTGAGAAAACGATTCAGAACACCAAATGGGTAACAGTATTATCTCTAGAGAATGAGATCATGAGTAATTTTTTTTCACAAGGTTCAACTTTTCAAAATGAGCCTGTATTAAAGAAAAATAAAACAGAACAAAAACCCTTCCACATCATTCTTATGTATATAAGTTAAAGCTAATTTCTACAACCTTAGATACACTAATTCAAACATCAGGGAAGTCACATGTCACTGAACTAAGTCCCCACATTTCTGATGCTTGTGGACGGACGCGGATGCTCAAGGGCCGCAGTCCCAGACCCCCCGGAGCGCTGTATTTAAAATAAACGCAAGGAAGCAAACACAAGAACAGAACATGAAAGCCAGCACTATCCAAAGAGGAGACAAAAGACAAACACAGACGCCGCAGAGGAAGAGAAGCCCCCACACTGGTCCAGCAGTGAGCACACACGCTAGGGTCGGTGCCAACGGTGTCCCACCTGCGAAGTGAAAATCCAGTTTCCATTCTAGGCTCACACTCCTGGCCTACATGCAATAGCGAAAACAAAAGTATTTGGAAATTGTTACCAACTAGCATTAACAGAACTTACCTTGCCGGTGCCTAGAAGGGGCCTGCGGGACCCAGCCCCGACCCGCCCCCTCGCTCCAGCTCCGACTCCAGACCCAGCCCGGTCCTGCGAGTGTGCTAGGCGTGTTCCCTACACGGGGCCTTTGTGTTGGGATGCCGGCAAGCTGCCCTCGCGTGCGGCCCCCTCTCCCCGGACCCCAGTCCTTCATCCCACAGACTGCCTTGTTACATGCTCTTTCACGGTGCTTATTACAATGGTACTTCTTCATGTGATTACGTGGTAATACTTGGCTTCCCCACTGCCGTGTGTGCTGGCTAAGGCACACTTCTGGATCACTGGAACTTAGCACAAGGCCCAACACAGCGCAGGTGCATCCGTATCCATCCCCCTTCTGATGGCAAACCAAGCCGCTACATGTACACCCAACTGGGGACTAGGTCTTTCTCGTAAATCTGAAGTTACAAAAGGGTTCTACAATAACTTATCAGGGAATTACAGATCAGTCTTTACCAATGGCTATTCCAAACTCATCTGTGATCAACACATATCCAAGGCTCCATGGGACCCTGAAACAGGAATTCATGCTATCAGGTCAAGACGAGCAGCCCTCGAAGCTACCAGAAACACCTGTGATCAACATCCCACATCACAACATAGTAAGGCTGTGATGCCCTCCAACAGGACAGCTCTGCACTTGCCCTCTGTCAGAGACGACCATGAATCCATGGTCACACCTGTGACCTGACACTCTGCTCCTATAAGTACTGTCAGAAGTAAGTGTTATTCGAGAAGTTAGACGTCTATCGTTTCTGCTTTCTTTTCCAGCTTTGATAGAGTCAAACTCAGCAAGCGCTTTGCTTCAGCCAATCTGACAGCCTCCCCAGGCTGCCGCAGGTGGTAAGGCCCCACCTGACCCAGCACAGCCGGCACCTGGTTCAGAGCAGCTCCCCCCGTCCAGTGCTGCTAGTCACGCTGTGCTGGGCGTGCTCACTGCCCCCAAGGAGAATGCCATGGGCTGAAAATCACTCCTCAAGGATATCAGGTCCTAATCTGGAATCTGCGACTATCAGCTTGTAAGGAAAAAGGTCTTTGCGGAGGTGATTTAAATTACGGATTTTGAGATGACACAGTTTATCTGAGTGGACTCTAAATGTTATCACAAGAGGCCTTACGAGAGCGAGAGCGCAGAGGGAACTTTACCCCAGAGGAGAGGGGGAGGACTGCAGTGACACAGTCACCGGCAAAAGACAGCCACAGCAGAAGCTGGCAGAGGCAAGGAATGGATTCTCTCCTACGGCCTCCAGGGGGAGCCCTACCACACCTTGACTTTAGCCAAGCGCAAAAGGTGGTGACCCTAGAGCCTGCCCAACTCAGAATCCATCTCTGCTGTGCGAGCCACCAACTTCGTGGTAGCTTGTCAGAGCAGCAACAGGCAACTAATACAGAGACCATGACAAAGTAAACCAAAGTGAAAATGCTCTACAGTCCCCAGATCCCCCAAATACATTAAAACTCCAACATATCACAGGAAAAACTCTTAAACACCTCTGAAAAGTTGTTTTAAATATACTTTTTAAAAAGATCATTTTCCCCCTTCACCTGCACGTGTGAACCACAGCTACAGAGAGAGCTATATGGATTCTGAAGGTAAAACCAGCATCTCAATCACACATTTAACTACTTTAACCCCAGATAACAAAGACCTTCTGTAGAAGTATCATGCTTGTACATTTTTATATTAACATACAAATTTTACAGTAAGAATGAAAACTAAAACTCTTAGTTAGGATTTTTCACTTAGCAAAACATCTGAAACAGCAAAACATGTACTACGGGTAAGTCCTCGAAGAGACATTACAACACACAGGCCTGCTCATCCACAACTGGGCATATAATCGACTCCCCACTCCCAATTGCCTCAGGGCAGAAACTACTGATTCACAGTTCCTTATTTATCCAGTAATATCCAATTTTCATCCAATATGTATCACAACAAAAGATTTGATATAAGAAAGATTTGCGTTTTCAATTGTCTTGGTAGGCATTTCCAAACTAAAGGTTCTAGTTGATGTGGTTTTGGGGACAAATTTGCAAAAACAAGACAAAACCACCTGCGTCCCCATCTCGCCACATTTGATCCATGTGTCCACCTAGTAGTGCCTATAAATAAAATCAAGGATGCTTCTTTTGTTACTCCTCCCCCAGACCCACACATTTTACTTTTCTATAAACAGATGCCACCTAGTGTCAAAAGTCTGTAAGGACAGCCTACAGTTCCTCAGAAGCCGCTAGGTAAGCAGAACAAAGAAAAATCCATTCTTACTGGGCAAAGACCTGGGTGAGGAAAAATTTCCAAAAGGTTAATTCTTGGGCTGGGTCTTAGAGGCCAAGACTAAGTCTGGCAGGAGGCAGGGCACATGGGGTTCAGGATGGGGCTCGGGATGGAGTCCACGCACCTAGGTTCCACTCCGACCCCATTCATTACTCTCTAGCACGGCAGCCAGGGACAAGTCACTTAACCTCACAAATGCCTCCTAAGTAAAAGGAAAATACAGCCTACCTCCTCGGTTTGGCACACGGATCAAACGAGCAGAAAGAGCTCATAAAGATCTCCAACTGGCCCCTTTTCAAGCGATGAAGGTAGAAACAGAAGGTCAGATATGCGGACACATTGTTCACAAAACTTAAATCAAGTAGAAACTTCCCCTCCATTCCTTATCCTACCATAACTCCCCCAAGAAAACAACCACATCACCATTTCCACCAAAAAGAGTTTCAAGAGAATAAAAGGACTGGGGTGCCATTTTATGAGAGAGACCCGAGACCAGCTTTGCTTTTCTGACTGCTCCTGACGAGAAGGGATGTGGCTTTGGGCAACAAGGTAGAATGCAGAATTTAAAATGTCAATATAGAATTTAAAATCCTACCAAACTACCAAACCTCACATACCAACATCCAGGGAGATTACAGATTTTGTTACAGTGGAAGTTAGCCTATTGTATTTCTGGTAAGACATATTTTTTCTTAGTGCAACTTCACTTTTTTTTTTTTTTTTTTTTTTTTTAAGGAATCTCTGCACTCAGCATCAAGCTCGAACTCACAACCCTGAGATCAAGAGTCTCCACTGACTGCACCAGCTGGGTGCCCCACTGTAACTTCACTTATAAAGCAACAACACATAATAGTTCCTCCATTCATTTACCCTTTAATTCTCAAATCCTGTAAAGTACCTACTTTTTTCTCTCGATTATACAGACGGAAGGAGGCAGAATTTGCTCACTTGTACTCTAGAAAGGATCCTGCTGGTGAAGCAGCATGCGGCCGGAGGCGGAGAGCAGCTCAAATGCAACAGCAGCGGCGGGCGGAGGGCTGGGGGAGGGAGGGAAGCTGGGGTCCGAAGAGAAGGCCGAAGGCCGGCGCCACTTGGTAACACATTAGACACAGGTGGTGAGGGACAGAAAGGAATTTAATTCAGAGGGGCCAGAAGCCTCTAGCTGGGCAGACTACAATGCCACAAACTGAGCTACAGAAAGAACAGGTTTCCAGGAAAGATGAGAAAGGTTCAATGTGCTGAACTGGGGGGGGGGGGGTTCACAACCCAGGTGAAGACCTCAGAACTCGGGAAAAAAGTGGGAGCCATGAAGAGAGCAACACTAACAAAAGGACTTTACAGTTTACCAAGCGTTTCCACATCATCTCAATCCAGAGAATCACCGAACGGCAGAGCAAAAAACCTTAGATTAAAAAAAAAACACAACAAAACAAAAACCAGGCTCAGGAATCCCTGGCCTGCCCAAAGTAATTCACTCCTCCTGACAAGATCACAGGCTACCAAGACACGAACCCAAAGGGAAAAAATGGGCTTTCTCACAGGCAGTTAGTGGAAGGAAAAGGGGAGAGGGAAGAGAGAAGGAACTACGTCGGGCAAGAGGCAGGCACGCGGAGAGGCGGAGGTCCTGCAGAGGGTAAGTGCCGTGAAGTCCAACACACAGCTGAGGAAACGTCTGCTCAAGGCGGGAGTGGGTGCGGCGGGGGCGGCCTGGCAGTCCCGGGCACGACAGAGAAAAGCTCTGAGCTCCGGGTCCCAGGCACCATTTCCAAGCTATGGCTCTCGCCAGCATCCCAGAACTGCGCCAACACCTGTACGTGCACCCGGCCATTTACCCCTGTCACAGCCCCTTAATCATACACTGCACCCTCAACTATGTCTTAACATGAAACAAAAATACTGAGTTCTCTCACGTGTACAGTAATATACACGATAACACCCCCATTTTACAAACGAGAGCAAGCCTTAGAGAATTAGAAACAAATTAAGCCGAGGCTGAGTGGAGAGCCCGTCCACTCCTGACACGCTGAAGAAAGCGACACAAACAAAATTTTAAACATACTTTGGCCCATATTTGAAGAGTAAGGCCCTAGAACAGAAGTTGCTTGGTTCCTAATTTCTTGGGTCTCAGAGGAGAGTGTGGGAAAAGAAAGAGCCCAATAGGTATGAAACTGCAAATTCTGATAAGAACTTTAAAGGAAACAAATAGAATGTTAGAGAGAACCAGGTGGGAACAGACTTTACACCAGATGACCAGGGAAAAGAAATAAAAGCACAAATATAGAAAAAACAAACAAACAAACAAAAAACCCCCCTACCCCTCTCTTTTTTTGCACGGGGGGGTGGGGTGGGGTCAAAAACACTCTTGGCATCTATATCAAACAAATATTTTCTGAGGCAACTGGCTTTGTCTAAATCCTCTTGGACCCTGACTGAGGGTTTCTCTTTTGAAGGAGAAAAGAGAAGGTTTCCATATGGCCTCTCCAGCCGCAGATTCCACTGGTTCCCTGGCGGAAGGCTCAGGCCCCCCTTCACTCCTCAGTGCGGGGAACTCCATCTTCTAACAGCAGGTTGGCTTTCTTGCTAAGAACATACATCCCTCCATGTCATGCAACACAGGCATTTCCTTGAAAATAAAAATACTCCCCAGAGGGGCACCTGGGTGGCTCAGTGGGTTAAGTCACTGCCTTCGGCTCAGGTCATGATCTCAGGGTCCTGGGATCGAGTCCCGCATCCGGCTCTCTGCTCAGCGGGGAGCCTGCTTCCTCCTCTCTCTCTGCCTGCCTCTCCGTCTACTTGTGATCTCTCTCTGTCAAATAAATAAATAAAATCTTTAAAAAAAAAATACTCCCCAGAGAGCGTTACACTGTATCAGCTACTGCCACCTTGTTCCACAAATCGGACAGACGAAATGAATCATTCTGCAGACCTAGAATCCAACATTCCTCAAGAACCTACTCGGGGCCCCTGGGCACTGTTCGTGGTGCTGGAATACTATTGCGTCCAGGGAACGCTAGAGGGCGCGGATGAGCTTCAGCTTTCAGGGAAACCGGGCATGGCTACTAGAGTGGGAGATCGTGCGTGTCCAAAGGGAAGCCTGTGAAGACTGGCTATCTGAAGACGAGGGCAGAAGGATGCAGAGTAGAAAGCAGGATGACCCTTCAGGGAAGGGACCTTCGGCCTGAGACCTGAGAGGCAATGCCGGTGCCGTCAGAGATCTGCCCGGCAGGAGTTCTGATAAAGATGTTCAAGTTGAAAACACAGGTGTTTGTTTCACCCCGACACACCCCTGAGGGTCCATCTGCTTGGCAACCCTACGAGGTCAGGGAGACAGGCATGATCACTACACGTGAGATGGCTATGGCTCAGGAATAAAGTTGCTTTCCTGAAGTCAAACTGCTATTCAGTGGTAAGGCCGGGTCTAAAACCCAGTGTTCAAACTCAAGTCTGGGGTTTACTCCAACACCTGAGCCACTTGATACGTGCATCACCCCTAAATAAAAAAGCTTCTCACCAGGGAATGCTCCCTAGGTTTATCTACTTTCTCCTTAGCGCACCTTTATTAATACAGAAAACAGAGACATCTAGTAGAGAAGCAAGTCATGAACAGGAGCCATCCAGAAGCAGGAGCCCTGGAGCTTTGGGGCCATGAATATACTCTGGCCTCTCGATTCTAAAACCCAACTGACTATAAGCTATAGCATCAACTCAGAAAAAGGGAGGAAAACCTACCTAAGATACACAGATGAATCATGTATATAGAAGGATATCAAAATATTAAAATAGTTCTTAGAAATAAGAAAACAGGGTGGCGATTAAGTGTAAATGATAAAACAGAATTCAGAATTGGAAATGATCTCAGAGATTAAAGTTCAGTTGTAGAAGCTGAGGCTTGGCCCCAGTCTTATATAAATAATGACAGAGCGGACTGAAACCCAGGTATTGATTCTTACTCCAATGGTCCTTCATCAAACTCCAGAATTATAGGTTAAGTAGTCATAATTGCATACACCCTGTGTAGTTTAAGTTTGTCTCACACAGACATCAGACAGCCCCAGATCTGGCTGTCAGAGGTGGGAGCCAGAGGCAGTGAGTGACTGAACTGGTCCCAGGAACCCTTTGGCGTGATGGATGCAAAACGTAATTTTGAGCTTCGATGGCTATGGAAATCAGTGACTTCTTTCTTTTGTAAGAGTATTTTATTTTATTTTTTTTAAGATTTTATTTATTTGACAGACAGAGATCACAAGTAGGCAGAGAGGCAGAGAGAGAGGAGGAAGCAGGCTCCCCGAGGAACAGAGAGCCCGATGTCGGACTTGATCCCAGGACTCTGGGATCATGACCTGAGCCGAAGGGAGAGGCTCCAACCCACTGAGCCACCCAGGCGCCCATGAGAATATTTTAGAATGCAAATTGTTCCTGGTTCCATCACCAGCTCTATAAAGATACTAAATACATCCACTCTAACTGTCTCCAATACGGGGTGTCAAAAGAAAAAGCGTTTTATTTTGTTTTGTTTTTTAAACCTAACATTAGGCATTAATATGGCTTTACAAAAGTAAGATTATGGGTCTTTCCTATACAGATGGATTCTTACCATGGCATTCCTTTAAAATAGTAAAATCCTATAATGCAAATAAATTAAGATATGCAAGACTAAATTTTAGGAATACATCTGTTGAATCAAAATGTGTTTGTAAATGACAAATGCTTTCTTTTATTTGAGTAGGACAAAAAGAAACTCAGATCCATTAATAAATTCTGGGATAGACACCACTCAGGCATGACCTTTCCTCTCAGCCAACCCTTCTAGGAAACAACAAATTATGGAGGGAAAAAGGGTCTACAGTAATAACCAAAGTAAAAACAGATTTGTAGAGATTGGGAGTGGGGGATGATGTAGACTTAGTAGAAAGAATTTAAAGAAAGCTGCTAACTTTTCCCTCATTAAAAATCCTTTAGGGGCGCCTGGGTGGCTCAGTGGGTTAAGCCTCTGCCTTCGGCTCAGGTCATGATCTCAGGGTCCTGGGATCGAGCCCTGCATCGGGCTCTCTGCTTAGCAGTGAGCCTGCTTCATCCTCTCTCTGCCTACTTGTGATCTCTCTCTCTCTCTGTCAAATAAATGAATAAAATCTTAAAAAAAAAAAAACCCTTTAGACAAAGACCTAAGATACTCACTCCCTACTGTTCGCTAGGACCCCTTCCTCATACAACATGTTCAATGGAACTCAGCCATTAAAACTTCACGGCTTAACTCATATTTCAAACTTAAGAGCTCCAAACAGAAAGTAGTTTTATGAGTTCAAAGTTGGCAGTCTATGCAAGAAATTACTTTTCAAATCATTGTGTTCTAATGCTTAGGACACCCTAATGATTACAATTTAAAGTGCATTAGCTAGTTTTAATTTTATTTTGTAATAATTTGAGCTTGTGCTTCTTATAGCAATTAAACCCATTTCCCAAACCAAGACATGTCAGTTAAATAAGTTTTTGCTCCCAAAATAAAAAGTAACTAAAAATCAGACTAAAAAATTCAGTTCCATCCTATATAGAAAACATCTTTCTACTGCATACAGCTGTATCTGAGCTAGAACTACACCATTTACTCAGTGTGTCTGTGTAACCAGGACTGGGTCACGGTAGAGCAAGGACATAGGATCCCAGTGTGGAAAACTCAACAATTACAGTGTTCTAAGGCTAACATATAACAGAGTCCTGCAACTCCTCTGCCACGGAGAAGGATTCCGGTGAGTGCAGAAAAAGTAAAGCTAATATATGGCGGGCAAGAGTATAAAACAATGGAATCCACATGGTTTATTGGAAAGGATTTGCTCTCCCAAGCCATGGGAAGGACATTCCTGGGGACAAGGAGCTGTTCAGATGGCACACATGTCTTTGCAACACAACTGGGCCACATACTCATGTCCTACATAGAGAAAAGTCAGAATCGATCCCAGATTTATATGACACAAAGGAAAAGTTAACACATTAACATCTCCACCCACAAAACACTATGCTCGAAAACACGAACAACCTGTGACCACTTCCTTCACATCCTATTCTGCTATAAACCCCAACCTTCCTCCCCGCACCCCCGCCCTCCCCCCCCCCCCAGTAAGCCCACTGGTATCTGGTTCAAGGACAGAAAGCAGTTAGTTCAGTGTGCGTCTGATAAGACAGATGAACAATGATGAACAGCAAGAGAGCACTTGGAAATGACTTTGAAAGAGTCTGGTTTCAAAGTTCATGGGTACAAAATTGAGCCCTCCTCTCTGGAAGACTAAGTATCCATAATAATCCTTTTACTCTCAAACTAAGTTGCTTTGTGAATAACAACAATGTTTTAAAATAACATCAGAAAGGGCATATTTCAAAAAACTAAATACAAGCTTTGAAGCTCTGTAACCTGGAGATTAACAAATTCACTTTCATCAAATGCCTACTAAGCACCTACTTGGCACCTGCGCAAGGCAGAGGAAGTAAGTAATAACCCAACCGTTAGTTCACAAAAAACCTGAAGGGACAGGCAAATAACCAAATAAAATGCCAAGTAACCACTGTTCAGGGAACGCAGAAGAAGTGTGGTCCTCCAGAGTGGGCCAGTCTTTGCAGAGAACTTTCTCACTGGACCTTTCTGACGGATGGGGTGGGGGGGCGGGCAGGGGGCAGAGCCGGGCTAGGAATGCGGACCAAACGGCGCCAGGCATGGGAAGCTCGTTGCATTACAGCCTGGGAAAGGGAGAGTCGAACGTGTAATGCTTAAAGAGAACGAACTGGAAAATGGGCCGGGAGTTTCCCCACACGCTGGGATTAAAGCGTCTGTGGACTTTACTCTGCGAATACGGGGAGCTCCGACAGGGACGGGGCCACACCTGTGTTTCAAGTTGCCAAACGTTCGGCTACAAAGTAAACTTGTATCCACAGCAAGTAACTCTTTACGTACGTGTCATTTTCAATATATACAAGTTACCCGCGATTATTTCAGACAAAAATGATTTCTCCCCGCCCTCTCCGAAACACTCGCGCTTTTACAACTAATCATCAGAAGTGACAGCCGTGTTCTCCGTGTCAAAAACGACAGGAAAAAGCTCCAGCGGGGCAACTGCTTCCTCTGACGATCCTACGGCCGTCTTCCGACCACGTTTAGTCACACTTTGAGAAAGTTTAAAGTAGCTTAAGTGTAAAACGGACCTGATGCAAAGTCCCAATCACGCCCGACCAGTTCATCCGCCCGCTACGCTACCTAAGACCTCCCCGCGAGGCCGAATTCCACTTTTCTAAAAATCCTCTTTAAGGAGCACACGTTCACCTCCTTAGTAACCCTAGTTTCCCCACTCGCGGGATCGGGAGCCACAGCTCCTGAACCGGGTCAGAGGAGCCCGGCGACAGAAAGAGAGCCGCTTCCTCCGGTGAACGCGCTTCCACACCAATCTCACAAGCCGGATCCCGCGGTCGCCACGAAAACACGGTCCCCACCCGCCACAGGTGGGAGCGACGCCGATCCCCATCACCTCCGGGCGTGCAGACGGACGACCGCCACTCTGCGGGACGGCCGGGGACCGAGGGGACGCGGGGCGCGGGAGGCGAGCCGCGGCCCGAGGCCGGCGCCGCTGGCAGGGGAGGGACGGGGAGGGTGGGGGACGGGCCCCGGAGGAGACCTGGAACGAGGCTCGAGCCCAAACAAAAACAAGCCGAAGCGGAGCGCGGCAGAGGTAGCAGATTGGGCGAGCCCCATCACGGCTGCCCATTGGAGAAGAGGGAAAACAGAGTCCCCCAATCGCGAGCGGCGGGGCTGCTCCCCTCGTGCGGCCGCGGGCCGCCCCGGCGCTTCCCGGCCCCGCGCTGCCCGGTGGCCGCTACCGCTCCCTTCCGGCGGCGGCGCCCACTGCAAGGCCCGCGCCCCCGCCGCCGCCGCCACCGTCGTCCGCCGCCGCCCGCCGCCGCCGCGCCGCGCCCCTCCCCCGGCTGCCGCCGCCCCCCCCCGCGCCCCGGCCCCGGCCCCCGCCCGGCCCGGCGCCCCCGCTCCCGCCGGCCCGCCCCCAGCCCGCCGCCGCCGCCGCCCGGCGCCCCCGCACGCCCGCGCCGCGCCCGCCCCCCCGCTCACCGCCGGGCGCCGCCCGCTGCTCCTCGGGGCGCAACGCGGCCCCGCGGCCCGGCCGCTGCGCTGGGGGGGTCCGCGCTGCCGGGCGGCACTTCCCCGGCCCCCCAAAAAATTAATCACCAAAAAATAATTCCCGAGAAAAATGGAGAGTAAAATCCAAGATGGCGGCGCCTGCCGCAGCACCGCCCGCTCCATCCGCTGTCGGGAAATAAGTCCCAGCCGCGGCCGGAGCCCCCCGCCCCCACCGCGCCGCGCCCCCGCGCCCCCGCGTCCCCGCGCCCGGCCTCACCTCGCCTCTCGCGCGGCCGCGGCGTCCCCAAGGCCGCCTTCGCCGGGGGTCCGCGTCCCGGGTCCTGGCGCCGCGCGCGCCGCCTCCGATGTCCGAGCGCCCTCACCTCATAGCCCCGGAGCCTCGCCTCCCGCGCCGCAGACGCGTCGCCGCCCCCGGTGAGCCGTCCGGACGCCGCCCGGGAACGGTGGAAGGACACGAAAAGGAGTGCCCTCGGCCGGGCGGAGGGACACCGGCGGCTCGCGCCACCCCTGCCGCCTCTGTTGCTTTTACGGGACGCGCGGTTGGGGGGGGGGGCGGGGGAGGCGGAGAAACACGGGAAAGAAACGAGTTCCTCGCTGGGTGCTCGCGGCGGCGGAGGGACAAAAAGCGAATTTGGGGAGAGCCGAGAAGAGCCGTGAGCGGCCGTCGCCTCGCGTCGCCCGCGGCGGAGGGATCCGTGCTGAGGATCGGCAGGGATCCCTCCGCCCCTCGCTGCCCTTTAAATCGCGGCTGGAGGCGGCGTCGCTGCGCGCCCCTCGGGCGCCTCCCCGGCTCCGGGCGGCTCCTGGGCGCAGTTGCACCCGCGGGGGACGGCTCCCGACCCCGGGCTAGGGGCAGCGCCGGGGGACGCGCGGGCCCCTCGGCCGCTGCGTGTGCCGGCGGCCCCGAGGGGAGGCGGCCCCCACGGAGGCGAGCGTCTTTGTTGCGGGAGTGGGTGTCGTCGGGCGCCGACCCACCCTCACGGTGTGGCCGCCGCCCGGAGTGGGGGGAGAGGGGGCAGGGAGCGTGCACTCACCGGGCCGCCGGCTCCGCGCTGTCAGCCGGCCGTCCCCTGAGCACCTACTGTGTGCCTGCCGGCCTCTCCGAGAACCAGGGCTACTTCCGCTTCCCTCCCTCGCTGGGCAGTGCCCGCGCCCGAGCTGCGGCCGCACCCCCGTCCCGGACCTGGGGCAGGTGCGGAAGATGCCCAGGGTCTGGCACGCTCCAGGCGCTGAGCTGTGGGAAGAGGGCGAAGCGTGCGAAGCGCCGCCCTTTGGGTCCTGCAGCCTGATAACAATGGCTACAAAGTATCAGTAATGAGAGTAACGTGTAGACAGTCTGGATTGGACCGTGGGCACCGTTCTCAGCGGTTTGGTGCCGGATCTCATCGACTCTTCACCACCACCCCCAGGAGGTGAGGACCGTTGTGGTTCTTCCTCACACGTAGGGAAACTGAGGCAGGTTAGGTGACCCCTAGGACAGCGAGTCGGGACTTGAGCCAGAGCCCTCATCCAGTTCCCCGGGTGAGAAATGAAGACCTGCGGAAGTTAAGTTGGCCCCGAGATGGTGCCTGAAGGTGTCCCCTTGGGCAGTGGGGACAGGAAGGGTAGGTTGCAGTATGTTAGGGGAAAGGGGAGGTTAGGAAATGTGGAACCAGTAAGTGCAAAGTGTTGGTGGGAAGGGGAGGGAAGGGGTGAGGAGGGCTGGGAAAAGGCTCCTGCGGGCTAGAGGGCCCCGTGGATAGATGGATTCCAGGAAGAGCCCTGCTTCTGCCTTGGTTTCTCCTTATCCCCAGGGCCTGGCACAGAATAGGCACACCATAAAGGATGATTCAGGGGAGATGGGGAGATTGTGGATGATAGCAAGGACTGGGGTCTGACTAAACCCGACACACGTGCTTACCTCATTTGCCCTCCTTGACCTTGGGTAGGAGGCATGGTGCTTATTCCTTCCACATATGGGAAACTGAGGCACAGTGATTTGCCAGGAGCATGTGTGTGTGTAACAGGCAGACGGGGTTTAGATCTTCCAAACCAAAGCTCCTCCCGCTGTGGGCACCTGCTTTCCCCACCTCCCCCTCTGGAAGCCAGTTGGGGTTGGAGTCTCACCACTCCCCAAATAAAGCAGACCCAGGCACACAGGCTGGGTCTGGATCTGAATTCCCCTTGCCCTGTCCCTCTTGCAGACAGAACTAGCAAATGATTGCTTTGGTTTTGTTAGTTTCTGATTTATCACTAAACGTTCTTTCCCAGATTTTTATAGCACTTGGCTCCACATACTCCAGTTACATCCCAGAAACACTGAAATTGCCTTTGCCACCCCCGCCCCCACCGGCTGTCCACAGGGGACATGCAATGGGAACCGCAAAGGAAAATGAGGGGAACCCACCTGCTTGCGATGGGCAGCCTCAGCCTTGTGTTGGTCTTGATGCCCAGGCCTCAAGCCCAACCATGCCTGAGCCGCCCTTCACAGCCCCGGGCACCAGTGTGCTCCCCATGCCAAGCTTTCCAGAGTTCACCCCAACACAGATCCCTGGGACTGACACCCAAGTCCCGACTCCTATAAAGCCCCCAGACTCCCCAGATGCTGGCACACTCCACTTATTCATGGCTCGGGGTCAGGCCAGGTGTTCTGGGCAGTGACTTGCAAGGGAGGAGGCCAGGCCTACAGCCCAGCAGGGAAGAGAGAGTAGATCCCAGCACAGCATCCTGTCAGGCTCCCCAGTTCCAGATCTGCCTCTCCCCCAGCCCCCTGCACTGCTGCCTACTCAGGGTGGGCCGGAGCTCTTGGCACAGCTGAGTCAGGGCTCAGGACGTTGATGGAGCCCAGATCAAGGGTGGCTAGGGCTAAGCTGGGCAGAGGGCACAGCCCAGAGCCATCCTCCTGGGGGGGGTCTGGAAATTTGACTTCCCCACTGTGAGGCTGGCCAGCTGGAGGCCTCCTGCTGGCAACTGGCAGGGGAGGGGTGGATGGAGGACAGGAAGTCCTGTGGCCAGGCACCTGCCCAGCCCCCATGTGACAGGAGCCATTGGCATTTACACTGTGAAGCCTCTGGATGCCCCAAAGTGGAAGTGCTAAGCCACAGAGGCAGTGGGGCCCCCACCAGGCCTGGACAGATGGAAAGATATTAAAGAGGCTAAAGAAAGACTAAGTTGGCGGAAGGGGCCTGGCCAGCCTGGAGCCGACCTGGGAGCCGCACCCTTGCCGGGGCACTGGCTGAGGCTACCCAGCCTGTTCCGGTCCTCCCAGCAGGACCCAGGGGCACACCACAGAGACCCAGCCTGGTCCCACTGACCCTGCGTCACTCTCTAATTTCCCTTCTTCAAATGCCAGGTTCATCCAGTGACTGGCTGGAGGGGATTTGCTTGGTGGAATCTCGTTCCCACAGGGAGGGCCCGCAGGTCACCCTGACCCCAGAATTCCAGGCTGGGTGGCAGTGGCTTCTTGTAAATTGCTATCTTGACTTGTGGACTCCGCCCATGTGTCTCACTGGCCCCCACCCCTGCCCAGAAGACAGGTGTCCAAGACTACTGGGAGAAGGGTAGAGGGCAGACCCAGGCCCAGGCCAGTGACCTGTCTGCGCCAGCTGCCTGAGCACCACGAGGCTCCCTGCACCAACCTTGCCTTCCCTGCTCTCACACTGCTCCCCTCTCCTTTGATAGATGAGGACACCCGGCCTCTGGAAGGTCCGGTGGCCTGCCCAAGGCCACAGAGTCAACAGCAGCAAAGACTTTATGGCCACTTCCAGCAGGGACACCGGTCTGCCCCGGGTTTGAATCCCAGCTCCACGACCTCCCAGCCATGTGATCTGGGGCCAGTGACACGGCCTGTCTACACACCACCCCTTCCACTGTGAAACGTGGCGGTCCTCGGATCTGCCCAGAACTCATTCATGTCTTTCCAGTCGTTCATCTAGTTGACGCCCAAATTCTGATCTCTAGCCTGGCCCCCTCCTCTGAACTCTGACTCCACCCCTTAGGTACTTAACAGACATCTCATAGATGGCGTGGCTAAAACACACACACACACACACACACGCACGCGTGCACGTGTGCACACTCACAGCTCTCAGACCTCCTTCCCGTTGCTCAGGGCCAGTAGCTAATTTTCATTCTCCATCACCAGCCTTTGTGGCTTTCTCTCCGTAGCACACATCTTACTTATTCATCCTGCCTACTGGCCGTCTGTCCCTCCCAGGCTGTTAGACGCACCTTGAGGGCAGGAGCCCTTGTCTGCCTTGTTCATGCTGGGCTGCATCTCCAGCACCCAGAATAGTGCCTCGGGTTGCTGACCTGCCAGGCTCAAAACATGAAGGGCGACGCTAACCTTTAGCAGTTAGTTGACCTGGTCCCCAACACCGCCAAAAAGAAGCCCAACTCTGGTGACCCCTGTCCTCACACACGCTTAGAAGTGAACACAGAAAGGACCAATGGCAGCTGCAAAACGGGTTTCCTTAAAGGCAGGAAAAGCTTAATCATATTATTTTTTTAATAATTTCGAATTTACAGGAAGTTTCCACATATAATACAAAGATGTATCCGTCCCGAGCGATCTGCCTGTAGGTCGCGACCCGGATGCTCCATGACTCGAGAGCACGTTAGGGTGTATTTCCTTCCAGCTGAGATATCCTTCCAGGAAACCAGACCCCAGGGATCAATGTCAAGAAATCACATCCAGGGGCGCCTCGGTGGCTCAGTGGTTAAGTGTCTGCCTCTGGCTCAGGTCATGATTCCAGGGTCCTGGTATCGAGCCCCACATGGGGCTCCCTGCTCAGCGGGGAGTCTGCTTCTCCTTCTCCAGTTCCCCCATGGCTTGTGTTCCCTTTCTCAGTATCTGTGTCATAAGTAAATTAAAAATCTTTAAAAAAAAATCACATCCACAGGTGGTTGGCATTTGATCTTGGGATCCCATTCAGATCTTCCTAGTGACAATAATAATGTCCTTTATAGCAAGGGAACCCATCCAGAATCTGAGTTTCCTTGGTTGTCAAGTCTCCTCAACTTCCTTCTGGAGCATTCCTCCCTCTTTCTTTGACTTACATGCCCTTGGCACTCCTGAAGGTTACAGACCAGTCATTTTGTAGTACGTCCTTCCACTGCAGTTTTTCAGATGCTCCTTATGGTTCGATTAAGGTCAAGGATTGTTGAGAGGAATGTCGCGGGAGCGAGGCTGAGATCTCATCGCATCCTATCGGGTTGGCGGAGGATTTCAGTTTGCCCCATAAATGATGATGTTCACTTGGGTCACCTGACGAAGGGATGTCCGCCAAGTCTCTCTGCTGGGGAGTCACTAGTTCTCCCTTTGGACTCTGTGGAAAGGTGTGTAAGGGGATGCAAACACCATATTCCTCATCAAACCTGCAATGTATTTCTACAGATTTTGGGGGGCAGCTTCACTTATAGTAGCCCGAAACTGATCACAACGCAAATGCCCTCCAGCAAACGAATGGGTAGACAAAGTGGGGTCCCTCCCTGCACTGAAATCCTACAGAAATAAGGACAAATGAGTTGGAACCCGGGCGAATTTCAAAAGCATTATGTTGAGGGAAGAGATGCCAGAAACCATAGAGTACAGACTGATTTCAAATATGTGGTGTCCTAGGGCGCCTGGGTGGCTCAATGGGTTGAGCCACTGCCTTCGGCTCGGGTTATGTATGGTCTTGGGGTCCTGGGATTGAGTTCCCCATCGGGCTCTCTGCTCAGCAGGGAGCCTGCTCTCCCCCCCCCCCCCGCCTGCCTCTCTGCCTACTTGTGATCTCTTTCTGTCAAATAAATAAATAAAATCTTAAAACAAAACAAAACCAAAAACAAATATGTAGTGTCCTAGAACAGAAAAAACAAACCTCTAGGGATAGAAATCTGGGGTCATTTGCCTCCGGGCAGGTGGGAGAAACTTCCGGTACAATGGCAGCATTCTGTTTTGGAGGGTGCTTACCTGAGGATTGTGAGCTTGGGAAGACTTTTGGGCCAGATGTCTGAGTTCTGCACCAATTACTTCATGTGAATTATACACTCCAAAGAGGAGGGAGGGAGCACCAAGGTGGCTCACACCTGTCTACAGGTCCCTTAAGCCTCTGCCTTTGGCTCAGGTCGTGATTCCAGGATCCTCATCAGTCTTTCTGCTCAGCGGGGGTCTGCTTCTCCCTTTCCCTCTACTGCTCCCCCTGCTCATGCTCTCTTTCTCTCTCTCAAATAAATAAAATCTTAAGGAAAAAAAAAAAGACAGGAGGAGGGAAATCTCAAGGGAAAAAGAGAATGGAACCAGGTGACTGTGAGAATGCTCTCCGGTTTTTAATGTGACTTGTCTCTCGACTGAGTACATTTTGCAAAATCGCTTTTTTTTTTTTTTTTTTTTTTTTTTTTTTGCGTGTTTCTCAGACACTGCTCCTGGGAATGACCCAGGTTCAACGGGAGGCTCAGGGTCCAAAGCCCGGGTGAGGGAGAGGAAGATGCTTGCTCCTCCCTTCCCTGCGCTGTCAGAGCGGGCTGTGGCTGAGTGATAGGGAAAGGGAAGGAAAAAGTGCTCCTGCCTCTGATGGACGTGATAGAAGCTTCTCCCAGCAGGTGAGCCTCCCTGTGCCCCCACATCCCCAACCTGCAAGCCTTTGGGGCCCCTCCTAGCTGCCTGTCTGGACTGGAATCCTCCAGCCAATTTTCAGTTGACCTTGACTGTCTCTGGCCGGGAGATCTTGTGTCATCAGGGTTTGCCCTGTTTCATTACCCTTAAATCCCTTGTCGTACCTCACGGATACACTGTAGGCTATTGGCTTGTTCCCTCGTAAATTCCTAGGGGTGGTGTTTCCTGAGTCAAAAGTAGAGATGGCCCCGAGAGAAGGTGATACAGGGCCAAGGCTCTGGCAACTGGTGCGAAGGCCCTAGCTTCAGAGTTGGGGGGCTTAGGGGTCAGTTCCAGAAGGCGTAGGGTTGGAGAGGGAACTAGTTCACCAAAGGGGAAAGGAGGGGTTTGGGCTATCTCTCCTTGAGAACATTTTTAATTTAGCTTTTTTTTCCCCCCCTTTAAGTAATCTCGACACCTAACGTGGGACTCGAACTCACAACCCTGAGATCAAGAGTCACACGTTCTTTCCACGGAGGCACCTCTGTGAGATCATTCTTGCTCTTCAATCAAAGAGTCAAAGAAACGGGACAGCACCCCCTTCCCTGGAGCCCACAGAAAGGATAAGCAACAGAGAATCAGAATCTTTGTTTGTCCTCTCCGTCCACAGGCACCAAATCCCTCCCCCAGGCCTCAGGCGTTGCCCGCTGCCGTGCCCAGGCCCTGGCAGGGACCCTCAGGAGACTAGACCCTCGGCAGCCGCGGCCCAGACTAGAGCTCGGTTGGGGGCTGCAAGTTGCCGCTGAGCCAGCTGCGGGAGGGAGGGAGAACTTGCGGGAGAGATGGAAGGCGGGGCCGACAGGCTGGTCCACCGGGCAGGTGGGCGGGGGTCGAACGAGTTCCCGGGGTGTGGGAGCAGCGTCGGGTCGGGCCGCACAGGTCCCTCCCACACCCGCAGCGCCACAGGCGGCTGCGGCCACCGGCCGTCCAAGCCCCTGGCATCCTGCCGCTGAGGCTCTGAAGGCAGAACTGGTTGTACAGGATCGCGTTCCAGCGGGATCCCAGGCCCGCGCAGGGTAGATCTCTGCACCGCGGGCTTTGACCCGAGCGGAGGAGAATGCTCCCATCCGCACAGGGCCCGGCTCAGAGGGAGTGGACGGGCTCCTGGTTTGTAGTTTCCCGTGGCTTCAAACAACAGATGATTCTCTCACAGCTCTGGAGGCCCCAAGTCCCAAAGCAAGGTGTTGACAGGTGCTTCCTCCAGAAGCTTCGGGGAGGATCCCTCCCGCCTCTTCCGGCTGCTGGGGGCCGCCGGGCGCTTCGGGGCTCACCGAGGCGTCCCTCTGGACTCTGCCTCTGTCTTCACGTGGCCCGTCCTCTGTGAGGCTCTCTGTGTCAAATCCCCCTGACCTTTTGTTTTCTTTTTTTTTTTTCTTTTTTAAGATTTTATTTATTTATTTATTTGTCAAAGAGAGAGCGAGAGCGAGCACAGGCAGACAGAGTGGCAGGCAGAGGCAGAGGGAGAAGCAGGCTCCCCGCCGAGCAAGGAGCCCGATGCCGATGTGGGACTGGATCCCAGGATGCTGGGATCATGACCTGAGCCGAAGGCAGCTGCCCAACCAACTGAGCCACCCAGGCGTCCCCTGACCTTTTTTTAATGACACGTGTCGTTGGATTCTGGGCCCACCAGGAGAATCCAGAATGGTCTCGTCTGGAGAGCCGTAACTTAAAATTCCAAATTAGGACACATTTGCAGGTTCTGAGGACAAGGACATGGACACACCTTTTTTTGGGGGGGGGGCACCCCATTCATCGCACTCCAGCGCTGTTCATTTTGATGTGCACATTGTCCTGGATTCACACTGGCTTCTGTCCCTTTTCCATGCCTCCATGGTTCTCTGGCCCTCAGCCCCAGGAACAGGCATTTCTCCAAGGAGCTCTGGCTCCTGTCTGGGCAGCCAAGCTGTGGGTTCCAGGCATTTCCCAGGGCCATCGTCGTGCTGCTGCTCTCTGGTCTCTCAGTGGACCAAGAGAATGTGTATGTCTACGAGTCTACATGCACACACATATATGATATGCAAACATTTGTGTGTGTAAAAATATATATATTTATGCACACATTTATACCTATTTATTTTTTTAAATATTTTATTTATTTATTTTAGACAGAAAGAAAGGGAGAGAGCGTGTGTGTGTGCATGAGTGAGGGGGAGGGAGGGAGGGACAGGGAGAGAGAATCATGAGCAGACTCCAGGCTGAGCAAGGAGCCCAACCCGGGGCTGGATCTCACAACCCTGAGATCATGACCTGAGCTTGAAATCAAGAGCCGCACGCTTAACCAAATGAGTCACACCCAGGTGCCTCTACACTTATATTTCATTTTTTTAAAAGATTTTATTTATGTATTTGAGAGAGAGAGAGTGAGAGCATGGGTGGGGGAGGGGCCGAGGGAGAGGGAGAGGCAGACTCCCCGATGAGCGGGGAGCGCGTCATGGGGCTCCACCCCAGGACCCCTAAGCCAAAACAGACGCTTAACCGACTGAGCCACCTGGGCGCCCCATCTACATGTATATTTCTACGTCTAGGTGTATAGAAGGTATTTGGGGGATGCATTTGGTTAAGTATCCGACTCGATCTCAGGTCTTGATGTGAGGGTTGTGAGTTCAATCCCTGTGCTGGGCTCCACTTAAAAAATAACCATCAAAATAAGAAAATAAGTAAACAAATAAAGACGCATAAACACCGATTTCAGCCTAATTGCAACACAGCATTCCTGGTTCATTTTCATATTCTCCCTTCACCAACACTCAGAACCCATGACTAAGATCTTTGTTTGAGCTGTTACAATACCACCGACTGGGTGGCTTACACAACAGACTGGATTCCAGAGGCTGGGAAGCCCAAATCGAGGTCCCCGCAGATTGTGTGTCTGGTGAGGACCTGCTTCCTAGTTCACAGACGTCCTGTCCTGCCCTCTTCTTGCTGTGGCCTCACGTGGCAGAAGGGACGAGGGAGCTCTCTGCTCTCTCCTTTGTGAGGACACTGATTCCATTCATGAGGGCTCCTCCCCTGTGTCCTAATCGCCTCCCCAAAGCCCTGCCCCCAGTACGGACACACACTGGGAATTAGGTTTCTGTACATGAATTTTGGGGAGACACAAACATTTGGCCAATGGGGCTACCATTACTTACTCTGATTGCCCCAGGCTTGGCCAGTGGAATCCCCTTCAAGCTGGCCCCTGTCCCCTTGGACATGTTCCTGTCATTCTTAGAATACTTCCTTACTTTGTGAAGTCACAAGAAATCCTAGAATCAACTTGTACTCTCCCCGCCCCAGCTCTGAACCAGTCATTTCTCTAGGAAGGGTCGTTTCCTGTTAGTGGAGAATAGATTTGAAAGCAGGATTCTGATGCCAACCGAGCATGTTTCCACCCGCCGATCGTAGCTCCTCGGCTGTGCTAGCAGACGCGGCTGACAGCGTGTGCCATCGAGGCAGCTCATACACCTACACACACATATCTCGAATACAACTGTTACTGTCTCTATGTCGTCCGTCCGTCAAAAACAAGGAGTTCAGTTCTATGTTCTTAACTCCCTTCCCCACCAGGGAGAGACCCGACTCCCACTAACCTCAATAGAGGTTCTTATTTGGTCAAGTCTAAAATACACAGAAGGTGGTGGATGTAATTTGCATTTCTCCGATGACTAAGGATGTTGAGCGTTTTTGTTTTGTTTCGTTTTGTTTTTTTGACGAGCTCATTGTCCATTGTGTATCTTTCTTTGGCAAAGCCTCTGTTCAGATCTTTGGCCAACTTTTTTAATTGGACTTTTTGTCTTGTTGGGTGAGTTATAAACATTCTTTATTTGGATACAGGATGATATGTGTTTTATATATATATGTATATATATATGTATGTGTATGATATATATAACCAATATATACCACTTTATTCTAATAAATTTGACAAGTTAGATAAGATGGGCATATTTCAAAAAAAAATGGGCATATTTCTCGAAGACAAAAAAATACTATGAATAACCAAAGAAGAAATATGAAAATCTAAATAACCCTATACCTATATCTATCAAAGTAATTGAATTCATTATGAAAAACTTTCTCTCTCTCTTTTTCTCACTTTCTCACGCGCACATGCACACACACACACACAGAGTCCAGGCCTAGATGTCTTCACTGGTCAATTCTAGTTTTTTTAAAGATTTTATTTATTTATTTGTCAGAGAGAGAGCGAGCGAGAGCGAGCACAGGCAGACAGAGTGGAAGGCAGAGTCAGAGGGAGAAGCAGGCTCCCTGCGGAGCAAGGAGCCCGATGTGGGACTCGATCCCAGGATGCTGGGATCATGACCTGAGCCAAAGGCAGCTGCTTAACCAACTGAGCCACCCAGGCGTCCCGAATTCTAGTTTTATTTAAGGAAGAAATAATGTAAGTCTTACACAAACCCCTTCAGAAAAAGAAGAGAAAGGAACACTTTCCAACTCATTCTATAAAGCTAGCTCAAGTCCAGGGCCATAGCTGGAAAAGCCATTCCAAAAAAATAAAGTCGCAAAACAACATCTCTCACGACACACATGTAAATACTCTTTTTTAATTTTTTTTTCAAATTAGAAAATGAATTTATTGCAATATAAAACCAAAGAGTTTGAAGCCATAGACAGGAAAATGTGTAACATACTTGGCGAGGAGGGCGGGGGTCCTTTAGGAAATAACCCAGCCATCACTGACGCTTGGAGCCAGATGCCAGCAACTGCACCGCCGTGGTCCCCCTCCCCCAGCTCAGTGATGGTGGGGAACGGAGGTGAGGACACAGTGTGGATGAGGATGGGGAAAGCGTCCTGACTTCAAACCTGTCGCCCTCCAGTCACTCCAGTAGGTAAGAGATGAGCCTGTGCATTCACTTGTTCATTCCACAAATATTTATGGACTGTCTCCTTTCTGCTAAAAACCCATGCTAAGTGCTAGGGATAAAAGAACAAAGGTGTCTAATTCTTGCTATCATGGTGCTTCCAGGCTCTTGGATGAGACAGAGCCAAAGCAAACTGACCCATCTGGAGAAGGGACAAGGCAGGGTGGAGTTGCCGAGGCTGACCTGTTTCAGAGGCAGCCACAGCCCTATATGGGACTCCTGGGACCTCAGTGAGCACAGCTGCCAGGCCCTCCCTGGCCAGTCCTGGCTGTTCGCCCTGCAGGTGCTGGCCTCCTCCTCCTCCTCCAAGAAGCGGTTCTCCTTCCCTTTCCCAGAGTCCAGAGCTTGTGTCGAAGAAACACCTGGTTAACAGAGCCCTGCAGGGACCAGGGAAAGGAGGCTCCAGGCAGAAGGCAGGAGGCAGGTGTTAGGAAGAGGGACTGGCTTCCTTCCCCTCGGTTCTGGCTGCCAGAGTGCTCAGCAGACAAGAAGGGCTGCTGGGAGGCAGAGCAAGCTCATCTTATGGCCGGGAGAGAAAGATCCTCCATGCAAGGATCCTTACTAATATATTAGCAAAATAAACCCATCAATACATATGAAAGATAAAAATACAGAATGACAAAGTAGGGTTTAGTCCATGAATGCAAGATTAATTTAATACTGACAAAAATCAATATAATTCACTGTATTTACATACTGAAACATATGTCAATTAATTAAAATTAAAGGGAAAACCCACGTGACATTTTAATAGATATATTTAATAAGCATTTTGCAGATTTCAGTACTTTGATGATTTAAAAGGAGAAGGAGGGGAAAGAAAACCGTCAGCAAATTAGGACTAGAAGAGAACTTGTTCAATCTTAAAAAGGCCGTCCTCAAAAAACCCACAGCTGACATCACACTTCATGGTTAAAAAGCATTAGGTTCTCTCTCTAGATCAGAAGCAAAGCTGTCCCAACTGGTAGATAGCATGATTGTTTACACAGAATATCACATAACAACAACGCATGATTGTTTACACAGAATATCACATAACAACAACGCATTAGTAGAACTGATATACGAATTTAGGGAAGTCACAGAATACCAGGTTGATGTAAAAAAATCAAGCGTATTTCTCTAAACTGACTACAAATTGGAAAAAGAAATTTTTAAAAAATTTCATTTACAATAACATTAAATAGTTTGGGCTAAGTTTAACAAATGGTACACTAGACCTGTATATCGGAAATTTCCAAACATATCTGAGAGAAATGAAAGAGAGTCTAAGGAAATGGAGAGAGATATCATATCATAATGGAGGAGAACCATTTTAAGAAATGGGCAACGGATCTGAACAGATACCTCACCGAAGCACATATACAGATGGCAAATCAGCATTTGGAAATCTGGTTAACATAATGTGTCTTTTGGGAACTGTACACTGAAACAACAATGAGTAACTGCTACCCACCTCTTAGAATGGCTAAAATCCAAAAAGTTGACAATAATGAATGTTGACAAGGATGTGGAGCAACAGGAACTCTGAGTCATTGCCGGCAAGAGTAAAGAGTGATACCGCCACTTTGCTAGATGCTTGGTAGTTTCTTACAAAACCAAACATCAGGGATACCTGGGTGGCTCAGTGGGTTAAGCCTCTGCCTTTGGCTCAGGTCATGATCTCAGGGTCCTGGGATCGAGCCCTGAATCTGGCTCTCTGCTCAGCGGGGAGCCTGCTTCCCCCTCTCTTTGCCTGCCTCTCTGTCTACTTGTGATCTCTCTCTCTGTCAAATAAACAAATAAAATGTAAAAAAAAAAAAAAAAAAAAAAACAAACCCAAAACCAAACATCGTTTTATCATACAATCCAGCAGTAACATGCCTTGGTATTTACCGGATTGAGTTGAAAACTTACGTCCACACAAAAACCTGTACAGGAATGCAGCTTTATTCAATCTCCAAAATCAGAAACAACCAAGATGTCATGCAACAGGTGTTAAGGAGGAAGAGACTGTGGTAGGTCCATACAATGGAGTGTCATTCAGTGATCAAAAGAAATGAGCTATTATGTTACAAAAGTCATGGAAGAACCTTAAGTGCATACTGCTAGTGAAAGAAGCCAATGGAAAAAGGCCACATACTGTGTGATTTCAACTGTAAGACATTCTAGAAAAGATTAAACTCTAAACACAGGAATAAGATCTGTGGTTTCCAGGGATTTGGGGGAGTGGGGAAGGAGGTAGGGGCAGCAAGAGAACTCTGAGAGTGTGCAACTGCTCTGTGTATCACTGAGACTGTGGATACAGAGAACGCACAACACCGAGTGCCGCTTTCCAAAGGCCACTTGCTGCTTTCCAACGGTGCACGGGAGAAGAATGAGCCACAAACAAGTCAACTTCAAGAGGGGGCAGGGGTCAGCAGTTGAGAAGACCGTTGCCCAGAACAGCTCCTCAGTTCCGTATTTATTAGATACAGATAACAATCAACAAAGGAGTTGAAGGAGATTATAGATAAGCAAGATAAGTCTGATCAAGCAGTATAGGATTTGTGGTTGAGTAAACACATTTAAAGGAATCATCTAATCTAATTAACTACAGGTGATCTCTGGAGGAGGGGAGATAACAGAAAACAGAAGCAGGCGGCTGTCCACCCTGAGCCGGCGGGCCTTCCCAGCGCCTCGCTTCAGGGATGTGTATCATCCTCTCGCATCAACAGAGGCCTGTGACTGGTACGTGTTCAAGCCTGTTTGGTCAGTACATTGTTCTGACGGACGGTTACACAAGGGGGAACCTTCATGTAAAGTATAGGCTTCAGTTAATAATAATGTATCAATGTCGGTTGATTGAATGCAAAAAATGTGCCACACTAATACAGGATGTTGGTAACAGGGGACACACTGGGGTGGGGTGAGATGGGGGGTATACTGGAACTTTCGGTGTTCTCCTCAATTTTTCTGTAGCTCTAAAGCCGTTCTAAAAGAAATAAATTCGACTGGGCACCTGGGTGGCTTAGTTGATTAAGCTTCTGACTCTTGGTTTCAGCTCAGGTCGTGATCTCGGGGTTGTAGGATGGAGCCCAACGTCAGGCCCCACGCTCAGCGGGGAGTCTGCTTGGGTTTCTCTCTCCCTGTCCCTCTGCCCCTCCCCCTTAAATAAATAAATAAATCTCTAGGAAGGAAGGAAGGAAGAAAGTGAAGGAAAGAAAGAAAGAAAAAGAAAGAGAGAGAGAAAGAGTCGATTAATTTAAAAAACCAACTGAACAAGGGATTTGAATTTACAGATCAGAAATGTCCTTTGTACCCAACTGGTCTCCTGAATTAAGGGTCACGTAAGCTCGGCAGTCTTCAGCTGGCTCCCTCACGCTGTGCCCCAGGGCTCAGAGAACTAGCTGGTCTCCCAAGAGAAGAGAGCAGCTCTGTAAGGAAAGGCAGAAAGTCGAGACTGGGGAAGGGGTTGTCCCAGACAGACCTTGAAGAACAGCCTCTTTTGTTGCTTTGTCTGTCTAGTTTCCTGTTCCCAGCTCTGGGGCAGGCTAGCAGCCCCTTCCACCTGTGGGTTCCCTATGACATCCCCAAAATGGGACAGTATGGTATCTACCTCAAAGAATGACAGTGGAGGTTGGGGGCATTCGTGTAGGGGCTCAGTGAATGTCAGCTCTCACTCAATGGTCAATGTTTCACCTTCAAGTTCTTCTAATAAGGTCCTGCCTTGGGCCCTACCTGTTTTGACTTTTTTTTAATTTCTTATAATTAAGAGAGTCTTGGGTAAGATGAGAATATTCACCAAGGAGTGGTGGAGTTGGTGGTGGCCACGGGCTGCAAGCTGGAGAAAGAGGAAAGAGCTCGGGGGGGACGGGGTCTGGGTCAGGCTGAAATGGGTTCAGCTGGGGTCTTGGCAAGCTTGAGGAGGGGGCTCTCGATCTGGCGCTCTTGACATCTGAGGCCAAATGATTCTTTGTCGCAGAAGCTGTTCTGTATATTGTCAGACGTTAATGTGTGTCCTATCCACTCCAGGCCCAGTCAGGACAAAAATGTCTCCAGGCATGGCCCAAAAAATGCCCTCTGGGGACGAGGTCACTCCCAGTGAAGAGCCACTGGTTTAGAGAGTGGTTGTTTTGAGTTATGAGCTAATTTGGGGGCAGAGTAATTCCCGGTGGCAGGAAGGCCTGGGTGGGGCCATGGGAGTGGGTGGTGCCGATGGCGGCAGGAAGAGGCCCCAAGAGATAAACGGGTCAAAGTATCAGGAAGCTGCCCAGCTCTGGCGAGAAGGTGGCTTAAGATAACCTGAAAACTCATCTGCTCACAAACGCCCAGAAATGCTGAATAAAACATACTCAAAATCATTTCTAATGTACCACTGAGATTTTTTAATTGATTGATTGCTTACTTAGACGCCATTTTATCTGGTTTGGTTTTGGTATATGCTTCTGTGAGATTTCACGGAAATCTTTGCATAGTTGTGTAGATCTCGGCAAACACCACCACCACCACAGTGAGGGTTGGAACAGCTCCATCACCCCCAAACTCCCCATTGGCCTTTGTAGTCAATCCATCCTCTAAACCCTGGCAGCCCCTGCTCTGTTCCCCATCCTTCTCTAGAACATCCCGGAAATTGAGTTCTTCAGTAAGTAACCTTTTGAGACTGGCTTGTTTCATAGTGCTTTGAGAGGTTTTCATGATGTCAATGCACCAAGAGTTGGTTCTTTTAGGCTGTAAACTAGTATTCCAGTGTGTGGCTGTTTATCTGTTTGCCTGTCTGCTCTCTGGTCAAGGTCATTTGGGTTGTTTCTGATTTTTCACGACCACGAATAACGCTGCTATAAACATTCATGGACAGGTTTTGGTGTGAATGGAAGTTTTTGTTCCCCTCGGGTAAGCAACCAGAAACAGCATTGCTGGGCCCAACAGTGTATGTTTTATTTTATAAGAAACTGCCCGACCATTTTCCAGAAGCTGCGCCATGTGGCACCCCAGCCAGGTGTGAGGTCTAGCTCCCCAACTCCTTGTCCACACTTGGTTCAGTCGTTTTTTTTTTTTTTTTAATCCATTTTTACTAAGTCTGGAGTGCAGCATCATGTGGGTTTAATTTTGAATTTTCCTAGGGACTAATGGGGGTGAGCATTTTTTAAGGCTTATTTGCCATGCTTGTGTCTCCTTTGATGAAGTGTCTGCGCAAACATTTTACTGATTTTTAGATTGGGTTCTTTGTGAGACATGTGACTGGGTCAGTCATCAGAACATGGGACTCGATCTTGGGATCATGAGTCTGAGCCCCATATTGGGGGTTGAGATTACTGACATAAATAAATGAATAAATATTTTAAAAAATGGATTATTTGTTTTCTTATTGTTTATTTATTTTATTTTTTTTAAGAGAGGGAGGAGGGGAGGGTCAGAGGAAGAGGGAAAGAGAGAGAATCTTTCTTTTTTTTTTAAAGATTTTATTTATTTATTTGACAGAGATCACAAGTACGCAGAGAGGCAGGTAGGAAGAGAGAGGAAGCAGGCTCTCTGCTGAGCAGACAGCCCAATGCGGGGCTTGATCCCGGGACCCTGGGAGTTGAAATCAAGAATCGGATGTTTAACCAGCTGCACTACCTAGGCACCCCTCTTATTGCTTAATTTTGAGAGTTCTTTATAATATACCATGAATATAAGTCCTTTTTGGATAGGTGATTTGTAAATATTCTTCTGGTCTACGTCTTTTTCTCTTTTAAGACGATTTATTTATTTCAGTGAGAGAGAGAGAGAGAGAAGGGGGAGGGGCAGAAGAAGAAGAAGAGAGAAACACAAGCAAACTCTCCGTTGAGCACAGAGCTGAGGTGGGACTCAAATTCACCACTCAGATCAGAACTGAGCTGAAACCAAGACTCAGTTTAACCAACTGCACCACCCAGATGCCCTCAGTCTGTGTTTTACATCTCATTCTCTTGTTTTGTTTTGTTTTGTTTTTTAAGTAAGCTCTATGCCCAACATGGGGCTTGAACTCAAGACTCTGCAATCAAGAACGCACATGAGAGAAATGCTCAGGACAGGGAAAGAAACACTCAAAAGGATCAGCGGGAACAATCAGAATAGCTTAAGTAGGGCCAGGAGTAGATTCCCTGCTCCCACTAATCAGAGGGGAAAAATACAGAGCTTTGGGTAGGTAGAGTACTCAAAAAGTTGCAGCCTGTGTAGTGGGGGAAATTAGCCCTAGACTAAACACTGCTTTGATCTTGCTGCAAAAAACAAGATTAGGCAGAATCAAGCTCTGTCTGAGGATCATAACTGTGTCCCAGAACCAAGTTCAAGAATATTTATGTGAACATAAGATAGCACAAAACAAAGTAACATTATTTTTAAAACTAGTGTAAATGGTATATGGCATCCAAAAGAAAGTTGCCAGGTATGCAAAGAAGCAAGAAACTATGAGCCATAATAAGAAGAAAATTCAATTAATTGAACTGAACCAGAAATAACACGAGGATAGAATGCGCACAGAATGACATTAAAGTAGTTATTATAACTGTGTCCCATATGCTGGAAACTAAAGCAAAGATTGCGAATGTTCAGTAGAGACATGGAAAACATTTGTTAAAATACCCATAAACTTGCAGATATTAAAACTACAATGGCTGAGGGTGCCTGGGTGGCTCAGTGGGGTAAGCCGCTGCCTTCGGCTCAGGTCATGATCTCAGGGTCCTGGGATCGAGTCCCGCATCGGGCTCTCTGCTCAGCAGGGAGCCTGCTTCCCTTCCTCTCTCTCTGCCTGCCTCTCTGCCTACTTGTGATCTCTCTCTGTCAAATAAGTAAAATCTTTAAAAAAAAAAAACTACAATGGCTGAGACAAAAACATACATTAGATAGGATTCACAGCAGATTAGGCAGAAGCAAAGGAAGTCCTTCAGGCAGAAGGAAAATGATACCTTAGGGAAAGCAGAGTGGAATGAAGAGCTTTGGAAATGGTAACCAAGCACAAGATGTTTTCTTACTATTTAGATCTCATTAGGAGGTGACCGACGGTTTATACAAAAATATTAACAATCTGTAGTGGGGTTTACATAAAAGTAAACTGTACGGTAACAACATCAAAAGACTATGAGGGAAGAAATGGAAGCACACTGTTTTAAGTTTCTTAAAATATGTGTGAAGTAATGTAGAGCACCTGAAGGTAGAACCGTGATAAGTTAAAGATACATACTACAAAGCCACCACTAAAATACAAAACCAAAAAGTTTAAGCTAATAAGCCAACAGAGGAGATAAAAGGTAAAATGGAATTCTAAAAAATATACAACTAGTACAAAAGAAGGCAGAACGGGTGTGAAAAGGGAACAAAGAGGAGATGAGACAAATAAAACACAAATAACAAGATGATAGATTTAAGCCTAACCATATCCATAACCACATTATATTTAAATTATCTAAACTTCACAATTAAAAGGCAGAGATAGTCAAATTATATTTTAAAAAGATACCCTCCTATATACCACCTCCAAGAAATCAATTTTAAATATAAAGGCACAACTAAGTTAAAGGCAAAAAGAGAGAGAGAGAAAGAGTAAGAGGGAGGGAGAGAGGGAAAGATGTATCAGGTTAGCACCAGTAAGAAGAAGTCTAGGGAGGTTATATAAGAATCAAAGTGGATTTTTGGGGTGTCTGGGTGGCTCAGACAGTTAAGCGTCTGACTTTGGCTCAGGTCATGATCACAGGGTCCTGGGATAGAGCCCCTGAGGGGTTCTGTGCTCGGCGGGGAGTCTGCTTATTCCTCTCCTGCTACCCCTCTCATTCTCTCTCTCTATCCCCTGAAATAAATAAATAAAATCTTTTTTAATAAATAGGTTTTAGGGTAAAGAATATTACTAGATATCAATAATTTTATTTCATTGTGAAAAGTAGGTCAATTCATTGAGGGGACACAACAATCCTAAATGTTTATGCATCTAATAACAGAACTTCAAAATACATGAAGCAAGAAGTGAAAGAAATATAAGAAGGAATGCACAAGGGGTGCCTGGGTGGCTCAGTGGATTAAAGCCTCTGCCTTTGGCTCAGGTCATATCCCAGGGTCCTGGGATCGAGCATCGCATTGGGCTCTCTGCTCAGCGGGGAGACTGCTTCTCCCTCTCTCTCTGCCTCTCTGCCTCTCTGCCTACTTGTGATCTCTGCTTGTCAAAAAAATAAAATCTTTTAAAAACAAAAAAAAGAAGGAATGCACAAATCCACAATTTTAGCTGGAGATTTAATACCTCATTCACAGTAGTTGATAGAACATGTCAATGGAAAGGCAATATTATCACACAGCTTGACTCTATTGACATTTATAGAACACACCATCCAATAACAGCAGAATACGTTCTTTTCAAGCTCACATGCTTGAAACCAACTTCTGAGCCATAAAACAAGTCTCAATAAATTAGAAAAGATTCAATTTATACAAAGTATGCTCTCTGATTACAATGGAATTGAATTAGAAATGAATAACAGAAATAGCTTTGGAAATTCTCTGAATATTTGGAAACTGAACAACACACGTATACATAATAAATGGATCAAAAACTCAGAACAGAAATTAGAAACTGTTTTTAACTCAATGAAAATGAAGCACAACATATCAAACTGTGTTCTTAAAGAAGTATCTAGGAGGAGATAATAAGCACTAAATATGTATATTAGAAAAGAAGAAAGGTCTCAGAGACTTCAGCTTCCACTTTAAGAAACCAGTAAAAGAAGATTAAATTAAACCCAAAGTAAGCAAAAGAGAGGAAACAATGAAGATAAAACTGGAAATCAATGAAATAGAGGACAGAAACAATAGAGAAAAACCAACTAATCCAAAAGTGGTTCTAGGAGATCGATCAGATTTATAAATCTCTAGCTATATGGATCAAAAATAAAGGAGAGAAACAAATGACCAGTCTCGGGCCTGAAAGTGGTAACTCATTACAGGATTCATATATATTAAAAGAGTAATAAGCAAGAATTACAAACAACATCCTAAAAATTCAACAACTAGATGAAGCAGACAAAATCCTTGAATGACAAGTTACTAAAACTCACTCAAGAAAAAATAGACCACCCAAGTAGCCATATAGCTATTAGATAAATTTAATTTGCACTTAAAATTCTTCCCAAAAATTAAATTCTAGGCCCAGATGCCTTCACTAGTGAATTTTAACAAACATTTAGGGAGATTTAAAAGACACCACTTTTATGCAAAATCTTCCAGAAAATTGAAGGGGTGAAAATATTTCTTAACTCATTCTTTGAGGCCAGAATTATTCTGATCCTGAAACAAAGACATCACAGGGGAAAACAATGATAAAAAACCCCGCAGACCACTATCTTTGTGAACATAGACACAAACATTCTTAACACATTTTCAGCAAAGCAAATCCAGTGAAATATTGAAAAGATAACATATCACAACCAAGTTTTGTTACTGTAAGAAAGCAAGATTTGTTTAACAGTAAGAACTACAAGAAAATCAATGTAATTTAGGGGTACCTGGGTGGCTTAGTTGTTAAGCGTCTGCCTTCAGCTCAGGTCATGATCCCAGGGATCTGGAACTGAGTTCTGCATCAGGCTCCTTACTCAGTAGGAAGCCTGCTTCTCCCTCTTCCACTCTCCTTGCTTGTATTTCCTCTCTTGCCATCATTCTCTCTCTGTCAAATAAATAAATAAAATGTTAAAAAAGAAGATTAATGCAATTCACCATATTAACAAGCCAAATAAGAAAAACTATATAAAGTCCAACATCCAGAGGTGCCTGGGTGGCTCTGAGCCTTCGGCTCAGGTCATGATCCCGGGGTCCTGGGATTGAGCCCCAAGCTGGGTTCCCTCCTCAGCAGGGAGTCTGTTTCTCCCTCTCCCTCTGCCCCTGCTCATGTTCTCTCTCTCTCTCTCTCAAATAAACAAATAAAATCTTTTAAAAAATCCAACTTCCATCCATCCTGATAAAAACAGTAAGCAAATTATGAACACAAGGGAACTTCCTCAACCTGATAAGGACATCTATGAAAATCCTACAGCTAACATTATACGTAACAGTCCACTCTAATTGTATCGATTCAAAATTGCCCTGGAATTACAGGTGAGTGTAATCAGGCAAGAAAAAGGAATTAATGATACCAGATTGGAGAGGAAGCAATAAAACTATCTTTATTCGCAGATAACATGTTAAGAATCCAGTGAGATCTACAAAAAAGCTATTAATAAAAGTGTCTAGCAAGATTGCAAGATACAAAAACTGATAGTGTTTTTACCTATTAGTAAAGAAATAATGTTATGTATAATAGCATCAAAAAAGAAAACATTGAGGAAAAAAGAGGCAAAAGATGTGTAAGACTTACATATCAAAAACTACAAATAAATAAAATGTTAAAAAAGAAGATTAATGCAATTCACCATATTAACAAGCCAAATAAGAAAAACTATATAAGTAGAGATGCATAACTGGTTAGTGGAAATTTTAATATTGCTCAGATGTCAATTTCCCCCTATTGATCTATAGGCTCAACACGATTTCAATCAAAATCTTAGTAGACTTTTTTGTAAGAAATGGACAAGCTGATTCTAAAATTTGCATGGCAATTCAAAGGCCTAGAATGGCTAAAGTAGCTTTCATAAGAACAACAGAGTTGGGAGGACTAACATTGCCTGATTTCAAGACTTAATATAAAGCCTCAGTAAAAAATAGCATGAACATGAAGACAGACAAACAAAGCAATAGGACAGAATAGAGATTTCAGAAGTCTGTAAATATATCTACACCTCATTTTGACAAATGAACAAAAGCAAATCAGTGAGGAAAGGATATTCTTTTCAATAAACAGAGTTGAAACAGTTGCACGTGTGCATCCAAGAGCAAATTTCAATCCATACTTCTCAACATATACAAAAATTCTCTCAAAATAGATCATAGACCTACATGTAAAATAACAAACTTCTAGAGAAAAATAGGAGAAAGTCTTTGTGACCTTGGGTTAGGCAGAGCTTTCTTAGATATAACACCAAACACATGATCTATTAATTTATAAATTTGACTTCACTGGGGCACCTGGGTCGCTCAGTTGGTTGAGCACCCAACTCTTGATCTCAGTTCAAGTCATGATTCTGGGGTCGTGGGATCGAGGCCTGAGTGGAGCTCTGCACTCAGGGCACAGTCTGCTTGAGATTCTCTCTCCCTCTTCCTCTGCCCCTACCCCATTTGCACTCTATCTCTCTCTAAAATAAAAAATAAAAAAAAAAAGAAAAGAAAATCTTTAAATAAATAAATAAATAAATAAATTTGACTTCACCAAAATAAAAAAACCTGTGCTACTCAAAAGAGATCATTAGGAGGATGAAAACATTAGCTATGTACTGGGCGGGGGGGGGATCTTTGCAAATCATATCTGATAAAGGAATTGCATTGAGAGTTTATATGTGAAAAAAAATATATATATATGTCTTGAAACTCAGCAATTAGAGAATAAGCCAATTAAAAATAGTCAAAAGATTTGAATAGACAATTCACCAAAGAAGATACATGCATAACAGATAAGCAGGAAAGTATGCTTAAAGCATTAGACTTTAGATAAATGCAAATTAAAACCACAATGAGATACCTCTCAAACCTATTAAAATGGCTAAAAGTAAAAAGACTGAAAGTATCAAATGTTGACGGGCACTGGAACGACTAGAATGCTCATACACTGATGGTGAGAATTTAAAATGGTACAAACGTGGGCGCCTGGGTGGCTCAGGTCATGTTCCTGCTCAGGTCTTGATCCCAGGATCCATTGATCAAGATGCTCATGTGCTCCCTGATCAGCGGGGAGCTTGCTTCTCCCTCTCCCTCTGCCCTACCCACTGCTTGTGCTCTTTTTCTCTCTCTCTTTCTCTCCCTCAAATAAATAAATGAACTCTTAAAAAAAAAAATAAAATGGTACAAACAGCCTAGAAAATAGTTTGGCAGCTTACTAAAAGGTTCAAGACAGGGCCATCTGGGTGGCTCTGTTGGTTAAGCATCTGTCTTCGGCTCAGGTCATGATCTCAGGGTCTTGGGTTTGAGCCTTGAGTTGTTGGGCTCCCTCCTCAGCAGGGGGTCTGCTTCTCCCTCTCCCTCTGCCCTTCTCCACCTGCCTCCACTCGTGCTCATGCTTTCTCTCTTCCTCTCCCTCTCGCTCACTCTCTCAAATGAATAGATCTTTAAAAACAAGTTAGACATCAACCATAGGATCCAGCCACTGTATTCCTAGTTATTTACCTTAGAGAAACAAAAGCAAATGCCCATACAAAGACTTGTACGCAAACATTGATAGAGCTGCCGCTGGGAAAAACACAATACCTACTGATAGAGGAAGGAACAAAGAAACTGTGGTAGATTCGTACTATGTAATACGACTCATAAATAAAAAGGAATGAAGTGTTGACACACTCGATATACTAGTGAAAGGAGCCACACAAAAAGAAAACACATACTATACTGTTCCATGTATATAAAGCTTTATAAAATCCGAACTAATCAATAATTGCAGAAGGTAATTGAGTGGAAAAATGGACAACATGAAGGAACAGTTCAGGAATTCCAACAGAGGATGGAAACCAAAAGAAAGCACTAAAGAGAGACATGTTAAAATTTTTAAAAAGTCTCAGTTATGAAGATATCCTTCAACAGGTTCATCAGAAGACTCGATATGGCCAAGGGATCAATCAGTAAACCTCAATTATGACATAGGAAGTGCCCAAACTGAAATACGAAGTGAAAGAGTAGGAAAAAAAAACTGAATGGAGCCTCAAAAAACTGTGGGATAATAACAAAATTTTAAAATAATGTTATTGGAGTCCCAAAAGAAGAAAGAACGGAGTAAAACAAATATTTAAGGAATGTCTCTAAGAATTTTATAAAAACAATGGAAGTTCACAAACTCCAGTTTCAAGGATCTCAGAGAACCCTAAGCTCGATAAACACACACACACACACACACACACACACCCCTAGATGCATCATATTCAAACCACTGACAAGCCAATAGAAGAGAAAATAATGAACAGAGCTAAGGGGGAAGTACGTTGCTTACAGAAGAGCATAGATGAGACTTATAGCCAAGTTCCCATCAGAAAATATGCAAACTGAAAATAGAGTGACAGCTTTAAAACACTGAAAGAAAAATATGTCAATCCAGAATTCTTTGTACAGGGAGAATGTCTTTTAAAAATGAGGGTGAAGGGGCGCCTGGGTGGCTCAGTGGGTTAAGCCGCTGCCTTCAGCTCGGGTCATGATCTCAGGGTCCTGGGATCGAGTCCCGCATTGGGCTCTCTGTTCAGCAGGGAGCCTGCTTCCTCCTCTCTCTCTGCCTGCCTCTGCCTACTTGTGATCTCTGTCTGTCAAATAAATAAATAAAATCTTAAAAAAAAAATGAGGGTGAAGGGACCCCTGGGTGGCTCAGTCAGTGAAGCATCTGCCTTTGGCTCAGATCATGAATTTGGGGTCCTGAGAGCAAGCCTCACTTGTGGCACGTTAGGCTCCTTGCTCAGTGGGGAGCCTTATTCTCCCTCTGCCTGTTCACTCCCCCTGCTTCTGCTCGCTCTCTCTCTCTGACAAATAAATAAAATACAATCTTAAATTTTTTTTTTAAAAATGAGGATGAAGTAAAGACATCTAAAGAAAAACCTAAAATCTGAGAAAATTCATTGCTTGCAGACCTATGCTGCAAAAACTGTTAAGGAAGTTCTTTGGGAAGAAACCTGATATAAGGAATAGGGTGCCAAACAGAAACTTGGGCCAACATACAAAAATGAGCTGTGGAAATGGTTACATTGATGGTGAATATTAAAAGACTCAAACATTTCTCCTGTTCTCTCTAAAACATAACCATCTAAAGTGAAAATAGTAACAATGTATAATTTTTTAAAATTTTTTAATTTTTTATAAACATATATTTTTATCCCCAGGGAACAATGTATAACTTTTTGAAGATTTATTTATTTACTTTAGAGAGCGAGAGAGACCGAGGGCGTGGGGGGAGGGGTAGAGAGGGAAGAAGGAGAGAATCCCTAGTCAACTCCTCGCTGAACACGGAGCCTGACGCTGGGCTTCGTCTCCCAACCCTGAGATCACGGCTTGAGCCAAAACCAAGAGCCAGACACTTAACCAACTGAGCCACCCAGATGCCCCAACAATGTGTAATTTATAGAATATGTAAAAGTAAGCTGTGTGACAAAAATTTAGCACAAAGGATGAAATGCAGTAATTGGAAGTTTATTGAAAATTGTGATGTTAGGGCGCCTGGGTGGCACCTGCCTTCAGTTCAGGTCATGATCTCCAGGTTCTGGAATCGAGCCCTGCATTGCACTCCCTGCTCAGAGATGAGTCTGCTTCTCCCTCTCTCCCTCTCTCACAAATAAATATATAAAAATCTTAAAAAAAAAAAAAAGAAAATTGTGATATCATACCAGTGTGTCCAATACCCATCCAACACCATAGGTTCTGTTCTACATTTCTCCCTTCTCCAGCTGTGAGAAACATGTCTCTAAATCCTTAATCTCTTGGGTGCCTGGGTGGCTCAGTGGGTTAAAGCCTCTGCCTTCGGCTTGGGTCATGATCCTGGGGTCCTGGGATCGAGCCCAGCATCAGGCTCTCTGCTCAGCAGGGAGACTGTGTCTTCCTCTCTCTCTGCCTGCCTCTCTGTCTACTTGTGATCTCTGTCTGTCAAATAAACAAATAAATAAAATCTTTAAAAAAATATAAATCCTTGATCTCTTTACCTAATCAATCTTTCAATGTAACCAAATCTGCCTCTGACGTTCCCTGATGCCAACACCCCCCTCAACAACACTCAGACTCTGACGACTTAGGCCAGGATGCACATAGCCACTTGGAAGCTCTTCTCAACATCCCTGGGTTCTAGAAATCTGCACTAGTTGTCCCACCTTCATGAACATTCTCTTCACTGTTCTTGGAGTCCAACCCCTTGCACCTGGCCACTACTCTGTGGGTGTCCTCTACACCCAGCCAAGGCTCTGACACTGCACCAAGATACCTCCTATGCAGACACCGTCCTCACTCGGGCTCTGAAACCCCAAGCTGAGCTGTCACGCATGTGGACACCTCATGGACTCTGGTCAGGTTCTAACACCCCACATCGGGCCATACCCACTCATGAATGCCTTCTTGAAAGAAGGGTGCTGTGCTGAGTCATATTGGAGCTTGAAGCAAAAGAATAATTCAGTAATACTGATCCTTTGTTTAATATTTTTGATATTTTGCTCATTCTGGATTTTTTAATATTTATCTTGTCTTTATAAAGTAGTACATTAAAATGTGATTTGTCTTAATTAATGCATTTTTGAACACGCTTTTAACATTTTCAGCCAACGTGAGTTCCTCCTTCTCCTTACCCTAGTCCTGGCCCTGCCCCTTCACCTCACTCTAGGAGATCAAACTGCCTCCACCTACAAGAATGCCTTCCATAGTCTGCCCTCCCTAACGGCTTATGGGCTGAATTGTTCAGAATAGTAAGAGAAAAAAAAAGAGAGAAACTGGAAGAGACTCCTAACATCTAAGTATTTAGCACATTTTCAGGGCTCCCATTTTTATTCTTAGACCAGACCCTGCAAATGTTTGGGGCAAAGGGAATCAGTGGACATTCTTAAATTAATAGATGTTTCTTTCTTCTTGAAGAACTCCAGACTCAGCTCAAATACTAATGTTTATCTCTTCTCCGAAGGAGATATTTACAATCCTTTAGCCATTTTTTGGATAATATTTAAATATATTTTCTTTCAAAAAAGCAAAACTTGACCTCCTTACTTTCCTGCATGCTCTGCTAACCATCCTTGTCCCTTGACTTCTCTTATGTAAGAATTCAGTGCATCTTTTTCCAGAACTTTCCCCATTCTTTCATATACTTGTGTATATTTGTTTATTTAGAAATAACGGAACAGAAAAGCATTACGAAGGATGGACTGAGGTAGCCTCAATGGTCCCAGCCTCCTGGTATTCATAACCTTGTGTAAGCCCCTCTCCTTGAGTGTGGGAAGGACCTGCGACTTGCTTCTTGTAACCAGTAGAATGCAGCAAAGGTGACAGAATGTCTGTGATTACAGGTAAGTGGTTATATTACATACAAGGTCACACAAAAGGGTATTGTAGGAAGCTCTAGGAGTTGACCCCTGAAGCGATGATGCAGTAGGAAAGAGGGACTGGAACCAGCCACTTTGGAACTCTGAAACCTGACTGGATACTTACGACACTCAGAAGAATGTTTAATGAAGGGAGAAGCTGCTATTCTTCGGTAAGAGAGAAGTGTGTAATAACCATCTACTACCCCCTTTCCTCAATCTTGCCACAGCTGTGGGGGTAGGGAGCCCATGTTGCTGATGTGACTGGCTTGTGCCAGGGTTGGCAGTAGGGTTCCTTGTTCTTCAAGTATTTTGGAGTTGTATATTTTGCTGGGTTGGTCTGGCAGTGTTTTTGAGGAGTCAGTGAAGATGCTTGTCTTGGTTTCAGACTCCTTGGCAGCAGCAGCTGAGATCCCCTGGAAGGATCTATGGGGAATTTAAAGAGACAAAAAGAGACAATTTTCCCCCCAGACATTTAAGGAAATCTTTGTCAGGTCACTGGATGACCACAGATTAAATGGGACAGACACTTCCTTGGCCATGCACAACAAGGAACATACACATTGCAAGAACAGTTTGGCAAAGTCACAAATGGACAGTTGCAGCCCTCAACAAGCAAATACCAGCAATCCTTGAGGAATGGGAGCATCAGATTGACAGAGTGACTTCATTATGAAATTTATAACATCCGGTTCTCAACTAAGATGACATGACACACAAATAAAATGGAAGGAATGGCCCATTCACAGGAAAAAAAACCCCAAACTTGACAGGATACATCCTTGAGGATGCCTAGACATTGGAATTGCTGGTCAAACACATGAAATCAATTCTTAAATATGCTCAATGAGCTAAAGGGAACCAGGGACAGAGAACTAAAAGAAATCAGGAAAATGATGCTTGATGAAAATGAGAATATCAGATAAAATACAGAGACACAAAAAGGAGCTAAATAAAAATTCTGGAGCTGAAAAGTATAACTGAAATGAAAAATCCACTAGAGAGGTTCAACATCAGATTTGAGCAGGCAGAAGAAAGGGTCAGTAAACTTAAAGATAAGGTGATTGAAATTATACAATCTGATGGGCAGAAAGAAAAAAGAATAAATAAAAATGAGCAGAACATAAGGGTCCTGTAAGACATGACCAAGCATATTGACAAATGCATTATAGGAGTCTGAGGAGAAGAGAGAGAGGGGAAGGGGCAGAAAAGTATTTGAAGATACAAAGGCTGAAAACTTCCCCAATCAAAAAAACAAACTAACTAACTAAACCATGAATATACATATCTAAGAAGCTCAACAGATCTCAAGCAGGATGAACTCAAAGAGATCCACACTGAGACACATTACAGTGAAACAGTCAAAATCCAAAGACAGAGGGAATTTTGAAAGTAGCAAGAGTGCAGCAACTTATCACATACAAGGAATCCTCAAAAGATATGGGGCACCTGGGTGGCTCAGTGGGTTAAAGCCTCTGCCTTCGGCTCAGGTCATGATCCCAGGGTCCTGGGATTGAGCCCCGCATCGGGCTCTCTGCTCAGCAGGGAGTCTGCTTCCTCCTCTCTCTCTCTGCCTGCCTCTCTGCCTACTTGTGATCTGTCAAAGAAATAAATAAATTTAAAAAAAAAAGATAGTTACCTGATTTTTCCTCAGAAACCATGGAATCCAGAAAGCAGTGGGGTGAGATATGTGAAGTCCTGGGGAGGGGGGGGAACTCAACCAAGGATTTTATATCCAGCAAAACTGTCCTCCAAGACTGAAGGCAAAATTAAGATATTTCCAGATAAACAAAATCTGACAGAGTTTATTACCAGTAGACCTTCCCTACAAGATATGCTAAAAGGAGTCCTTCAGGTTTAGTTGAAAGGACACAGGACTGTAACTTAAAGCCATAAAGAACATTGGTAAATGTGACCACATAAGTAAATATAGAGGCCAGTATTATTGTAGTTCTGATTCATAATGGATCTTCTTTTCAGATATGATTTAAAAGATAAGTGCATAACACAATAATTATAAATCTATGTTAATGGGCAGTAAATATGTAATCTGCGCAAAAACAACATAAAGGGGAAGGGACAGGGATTTACAGGGGCGGAGCGTTGCTATACTATTGAAACAAAGTTGGTATTACTCAAACCAGGTTGCTACAAGGCTAAGAGGTTAATTGTAATGCCCAAAGTAACCACTAAGAAAATAACTAAAAAATATTGAGAAAAGGTGGGGGGCACACCTGGGTGGCTTACTCTTGATTTACTCTTACTCTTGATTTCAGCAAAGGTCATGATCTCAGAGTTGTGAGATCAAGCCCCATGCTGGGTTCTGGGCATTGAAGCTGCTTAGGATTCTCTCTTTCCCTTTCTCTCTGTCCCTCCTCTCTCCCCTGCTTGTGCATGCACATGCTCTCTATTTCTCTCTCAAAAATAAAAGTAAAGAAAGGGAAAGAAAAAAGAAAAGAACAGAAGAAGGAAATCAAAATAGATTTCTACCAAAAAAAAAAAAATCAACTATAATCAAATACAAAAAGAGGCAGTAATGGAGGAAATTGAAGATCAGAAAAATACAAAACAGAAAACAAATCGCTAAATGGCACAGTAAATCCTTCTTTATCAGTAATTACTTTAAATGTAAAGGCTTAAATTCTCCAATTAAATGACAGAGATGGGAAGACTGGGCATAAAAGCATGATCTAGCTATATGCTATCTATAAGAGACTCACTTCAGATACAAAGACACAGAGAAGTCAAAGTAAAAGGATGGAAAAAGATATTCAACACAAGGGCACCTGGGTGGCTCAGTCGGTAAGTGTCTACCTTCAGCTCAGGTCATGATCCCAGGGTCCTGGGATCGAGCCCCACATTGTCCCTCTCCCACTCCCCCTGCTTGTGTTCCCTCTCTTGCTGTGCTCTCTCTGTCAAATACATAAATAAAATTTTTAAAAAAGATATTCAACTAAATAGTAACCAAAAGAGAGATGACCGCATTATTTTCAGACAAAATAGATTTTAGGCCAAAAAGGTTACAAGAGATAAAAAGGACATTATATATTGAACACATTGATAAAAGATGTAATCCAGCAAGAAAATATAACAGTTGTAAATCTATACCTACCTAACAAAGGCAACCTAAAATACATATGAGGCAAGAAGTTAGAGAACTAAAAGGAGAAAGAGACATTTCTACCATAACAGTTGGAGATATCAATACCTCACCTTTTTTTTTTTTTTTTTAAATTTTACCCATTTTTTGGGACAGGGACAGAGTGAGAATGGGAACAAAGCAGGGGGAGCAGCAGAGGGAAGGGGAGAAACAGGCTTCCTACTGAGCAGGGAGCCCCATGTAGAGCCTGATCCCAGGACCCTGGGATTATGACCTGAGCTGAAAGCAGATGCCTAACAACTGAGCCACCCAGGCACCCCAATATCACTTTCAGTAAGGGGTAGAACTATGAAACAGAAGACTAATAAGAAAATAGAGCACTTGGGGGACCTGGTTGGCTCAGTTGGAAGAATGCATGATTCCTTTTTTTTTAAGATTTTTTTTTTTTTAGGATGTATGATTCTTGATCTTGGAGTTGTGAGTTCAAGCCCCATGTTGGGTGTAGAGGTTACTTAAATAAATAGAACTTTTTAATTTTTTTAATTGATTTTTTAAAGGTTTGTATATATATTCATGAAAGAGAGAGAGAGGCAGAGGCAGAGGGAGAGGGAGAAACAGTTTCCCCGCTGAGCAGGGAGCTGGATACAGGACTTGATTCTAGGACCCTGGGATCATGACCTGAGCTGAAGGCAGATGCTTAACTGACTGAGTCACCCAGGCACCCATAAATAAAACTTTTTTAAAAAAGAGAACAAAAATAGAAGACTTAAACAGTATTATAAATTGGTTGGAACTAGCAGAGATATACAGAACACTGCCTAAAAACAGGTGAATACACATTCTTCTCAAGTACACATGGAATGTTCTCCAGAACAGATCACAAAACAAGTCTTAAGAAGTCATAAGAGATTGAAATGATACTAAGTATCTTTTCTGATCACAAGGGAATGAAACTGAAATTCAAGGACAGAAGGAAGTTCATAAATATGCAGAATTCAAGCAACACACTCTTTTTTTTTTTCTTTTTCAAATTTTTATTTAAATTCTCTTTAGATAACATACAGTGTAATCGTGATTTCTGGAGAAGAATTTAGTGACTATCACTTGCATACAACACCCCGGGCTCCACACAACAGGTGCTCTCCTTAACACCCATCACCCATCGAGCCCATTCCCTACCCACCTCCTTCCATCAACCCTCAGGGTTTGTTTTTTTTTTTTTTAAGATTTTATTTATTTATTTATTTGACAGGGAGAGAGAATGAGAGAGCACAAGCAGGGGGAGGGCAGAGAGAGAGGGAGAAGCAGGTTCCATGCTGAGCAGGGAGCCTGATGTAGGGCTCAATCCCAGGACCCTGAGACCAGGACCTGAGCTGAAGGCAGACGCTTAACCGACTGAGCCACCCAGTGCCCCTGATCACTCCTCTGTAGACTTTGGACACTAACCCTTTATCAGATATGTCATTTACAAATATCCTCTCCCATTCTGTAGGCTCCCTTTTAATTTTGTTGATTCTTTCCTTCACGGTGCAGAGAAGTTAATTTTTTTTTTTTATCTTAATGAGGTCCCAGTATTTCATCAAACAACACATTCTTAAACAACCAGTCAAAGAAGCAATCACAAGTGAGATCAGGGGGCGCCTGGGTGGCTCAGCGGGTTAAAGCCTCTGCCTTTGGCTCAGGTCATGATCCCAGAATCCTGGGATCAAGGCCGGCATCGGGCTCTCTGCTCCACAGGGAGTCTGCTTCCTCCTCTCTCTCTGCCTGCCTCTTTGCCTACTTGTGATTTCTGTCTGTGAAATAAGTAAATAAAATCTTAAAAAAACCAAGCGAGATCAGATGACGCCTTGGGATGGCTGAAGATAAAGACAGAGCACGCCAAAACTGACGGGGTGCAGACAAAGTCACACTCAGGGCATCTGGAGCTGTGAATGTCTGTATTAAACAGGAGGAAAGATCTCAAATCAATAACCTAACCATATATCTTAAAGAACTAGAAAAAGAAGAGCAAACCAAGTCCAAAGCCAGGAGAAGGAAGGAAAACAGTAAGGGTTAGAGTAGAGGCAAACATGATGGAGGAGAAAGAACAATCAAGAAAATCAATGACACCAAAAGTAGGTTCTTTGAAAAGCTCTACAGAATTCACAAACCTTTGACTAGATTAACTAAGGCAAAGAAAGAAAGGAAGGAAGAAAGAAGGAAAGAAAAAAAGAAAGAACACTCAAAGGACTAAACTCAGTAAGGGAAAGGCAAATAGGTTCTCCTTATGATCCTGCTGTACCTGGAACAGTCATAGTTCATAGAGACGGAGTCGGGTAGAGATTCCCCCGGCTGGGGGAGGGGAGCGGAGCCTTGTTGCTTAATGAGTACAGAGTTTCTGTTTGGGATGATGAAAAAGTTCTGGAAACAGATAGTGGTGATGGTTACACAACCCTGTGAATATGCCTGATGCCCCTGAACTTGTACACTTTTAGATGACTTAAATAGCAAATTTTACGTTACGTAAAAGAATTGCATTAGGTAAAGTAAAAGACTCTATGTCTGTCTTGCTTGGAGACTCCCTCGTGGGCTTTGAAGAAGCAGCTTGCCAAGTTGCTAGCAGCCTACGGAGTAAGTGGTGAGGTGTGGGAGGTCTCCAGCATCCGGTCAGTGAGGAACCCAGGCCCTCGGTCTGGAGACTGGCCAGGAGCAGAGTCCTGCCGGTGCCCTGTGCGCGTGCAAGTGGCTCCTTCCCCGGTGAGCTTCAGATGAGAACGCAGCTCAGGCCGACTCCTTGAGTCAATCTCTGTGAGTCCCTGAGGGACAAGACTCAGCAAAGCCATGCCCGATTCCTGACTCACAAAAAACTGGGAAACTCCTAAATTTGTGGAGAAATAGGTAATTGGGAAATGCAAGTAGTATGGTAACTGTCCTATCAGTAACTTTTCCTTTTCTGCTCAAAAATATGTCTTGGGAAACTATGGATTCTGTCACAGATAGTTCTAGCGCTTTCTTCTTCTTCTTCTTCTTTTTCTTTTTCTAAGATTTTATTTACTTGTTTGACAGAGAGAGATCACAAGTAGGCAGAGAAGCAGGCAGAGAGAGGAGGAAGCAGGCTCCCTGCTGAGCAGAGAGCCCGATGGGATGCCCCACTGGATCCCAGGATGATGACCAGAGCCGAAGGCAGAGGCTTTAACCCACTGAGCCACCCAGGCGCCCCCTAGCGCTTTCTTCTAAACCGCCGTCCACGTTTTGCGGTCCTCCTGAAGACTACTTAGAGCGTTTGCAATTTTTGTGCTTACAAGGAAGGCAGTCAACGATGCTCTAATCTGAGCCTCCTCTGTGCTTCTGTAGGGCAGGAACCGAGGCATGGGATTACATCTGTGTGTTATTGCCCCCATCATTTGCCCTACAAAGGGCCTGTGCGGCGCTGCGCTCTGAAGCAGAGCCCAGGGTCCTCCATGCCTCCCACAAGCCTTGTTTGGGCCTCACCCTCCAATCTGAATGCCCACCGCCCTGCAACTCTTTGAGAGCAGGAAGCTCATCCTTTGAGTCGTTGTGCCCCAGAGCTCAGGCCAGGGGCCTGGCACATGGCACAGAAAGCCACCAAGATGTGGGTATCCTTTCTTCTCTGTCCGCACTCCCTTCTTCTTCTTCTTTTTTTTTTTTAAAGATTTTATTTATTTATTTGAGAGAGAGAGAGTGAGAGAGAGCGTGAGAGGGGAGAAGGTCAGAGGGAGAAGCAGACTCCCCGTGGAGCCGGAGCCTGATGCGGGACTCGATCCCAGGACTCTGGGATCATGACCTGAGCCGAAGGCTGTCGCCCAACCAACTGAGCCACCCAGGCGCCCTCCACACTCTCTTCTTAACATCTGGGCTGCACCTTCAGTCTGCTAGGGACAGCCTCCTGGCCACGGTGGACAGACAACAGGTGACCCTGGGCCTGGACAATGCAGCTTAAATGGGCCACTGCTGGTGCCAAGATTACAACCAGAGCCCCTTGGGGGAAAGCAGACCCTAAGACTTACAAAGGCAGGGGCTCTGCCCAAAGGAGGACGGAGATACACAGAGAGGAGAGACAGCGCAGCTCCCAGGAGTCCTGGCTCTTCTTCCATCTTTGTGACAAACCCCTCTCCCTTTGGGAAGGCCCAAGGTTTCTGTTCCTTGCTACCCGAGGTGGTCTGAGACAAAGAGCTGCTCAGGGCTTATGGGATAAAATGGACTTGTTCTCTGGGGCTCTCAAGATGCTCCACTGGCGGTCCCCCCAAGGTTCAGGAGAAACGCTGAGGGGAGCAGGGGGTCTTCCTCTTTCACGCCCTTCCATTTCCAGCGCCCCAGGACCTACCCATCTTGGAGCCCCTTGTGCTTCTTCTCTGCTTACCTGGATTCCTTTCTACCGGCTTCCCTGGAGCAGGGCCCTGAACACCGGGTGACTCCACGGTCGGCAAGGTGAGGCCAAGCCCTGGTCGTGTGCCCTGCTCGCAGGACCTGGCAAGCTTGCTCACTGAGAATACCAAACTGGCCAACAGGCTGTGGCAGCCCCGACGGAGGAAACCTGGTGCTCTAGTCGATTCGGCAGAGCGAACGTGTGACCTGGAGTTAGATGGACCCAACACAGCGCCTGGCTCAGCCCTTGCCTTTGGCCTTGGGCTAGTCCTCTAACCTTCTGCCCTCAGTTTTCCCATCTGGAAATGGACAAAATAATGTTTCCTCCCGTGTTGGGAGGCAGTGAAGCACTCACTGTTTGGTGCTCTAGGATATTTGTTCTTGAAAAAAATCCTTCTTGCGGGGGTGGCTGGATGGCTCAGTTGGTTGGATGCCTGGCTCTTGATTTCAGCTTGGGTCATGATCTCAGGGTCATGAAGTCAAGCCCCACCTGGGCTCCGTGCTGGGCCCAGAAATGGACCCTCAGCTCTATGGTCAACTAACCTTCAACAAAGCAGGAAAGAATATCTAATGGAAAAAAAGACATTCTCTTCAACAAATGGTGCTGGGGAAATTGGACAGCCACATGCAGAAGAACGAAACCGGACCATTTTCTTACACCACACACAAATAGACTCAAAATGGATGAAAGACCTAAATGTGAGACAGGAATCCATCCCAGTCCTAGAGGAGAACACAGGCAGCAACCTCTTTGACCTTGGCCACAGCAACTTTTTGCTGGACACGTCTTCAAAGGCAAGGGAAACAAATGCAAAAATGAACTATCGGGATTTCATCAAGGTAAGTTTTTTTAAAGATTTTATTTATTTTTTGACAGAGATAGACACACAGCAAGAGAGGGGACACAAGCAGGGAGAAGAGGAGAGGGAGAAGCAGGCTCCCCGCTGAGCAGGGAGCCCAAAGCGGGGCTGGATCCCAGGAACCTGGGATCATGACCTGAGCTCAAGGCAGATGCTTAACCGACTGCGACACCCAGGCACCCCAAGATAAAAAGTTTTTGCACAGCAAACAAAACAGTCAACAAAACCAAAAGACAGCCTACAGAATGAGAAAAGATATTTTGAAAGTGTCTTATCAGATAAAGGGCCAGAATCCAAGATCTATAAAGAACTTATCAAACTCAACACCCAAAGAACAAATAATCCAATCAAGAAAGGGGCAGAGGACAGGAACAGACATTTCTCCAAAGAAGACATCCAGATGGCCAACAGATACATGAAAAATGCTCCACATCACTCGGCATCAGGGAAATACAAATCAAAACCACAAGGAGATACCACCTCACACCTGTGCAAATGGCTAAAATGAACAAGTCAGGAAACGACAGATGCTGGTGAGGATGCGGAGAAAGGGGAACCCTCCTGCACTGTTGGTGGGAATGCAAGCTGGTGCAGCCACTCTAGAAAACAGTTTCTCAGAAAGTTGAAAATAGAGCTACCCCACAACCCAGCAATTGCACTGCTGGGTATTAACCCCAAAGATAAAAATGGAATGATCCAAAGGGGCACGTGCACCCCAATGTTTATAGCAGCGATGACCACTATGGTCTAACTATGGAAAGAGCCCAGATGTCCATCAACAGACGAATGGTTAAAGAAGATGTCGTACATATATGCAATGGAATATTACTCAGCCATCAGAAAATGAAATCTTGCTCTTTGCAACGACGTGGATGGAACTAGAGGGTGTTAGGCTAAGCGAAATAAGTCAGAGAAAGACAATTACATGATTTCACTCATATGTGCAATTTAAGAAACAAAACAGAGGAGCATAGGGGAAGGGAGGGAAAAATAAAACAAGATGAGATTAGAGGAGACAAACCATAGAGACTCTCAATCACAGGAAACAAACTGAGGGTTGCTGGAGGGAAGGGGCTGGGGTACTGGGTGACGGGCATGAAGGAGGTCACGTGATGTCACGAGCACGGAGTGTTACTTGCAACTGATGAATCACTGATTCCACCTCTGAAACTAATAACACACTATATGTTAATCAATAGAATTTAAATTAAAAAATTCTCTGTCTCCCTCTACCTCTCCTTCCCCACCATCATCCCCCACCCCCGTTCATGTGCGTGCTCTCTTAAAAAAAAAAAAAATCCTTCTTGGGCATGAAGAGCACACTTACCACGATGAGCACTGAGAAACGTACTGAGGTATTAAATCACTAGATTGTAGACCCGAAACTAATACAACACTGTACGTTAACTATACTGAAATTTGAAAATATCCTTCCTGGTTCCCTGAAAATATTCTATCCACCACCACCTGCTGTCCTGTCCCCCGACCCCACCCCCACACATGGCAAAACCTCTCCAGATCATTGCCCAAGGTCACTGCCCTCTTGCTCACCTGCCTTCCTTCCTCATCCTCCCCCTGGACTTCCCGAAGGCTCTCTCCGTGGGGGGGCCTTCTGGGCCCAGAGATGCGTATCCCACATCCTACTGACACCTAAGGGACATCTCAGCCTTAACACCTCCCCAGTCTCTGGATTCCCCGCCCACCACCCCGCAACCCCCCAGCAGGAGGCAGCAGAGCCTCTGGCAGAAGCAGGGAAGCTGGGGCGTGGTCCTAGGGCGTGACTCTGGGCTCTGTCCCCTACTTCTGGATAATGTCAGGCAAGCTCAGTAATTCTCCAGCCTCAGTCTCCCCTCTGTGGGCTGGCGGTGATGATGATAATGATATTTCAGTCTCATAGGGTTGTCACAGTGAATTCATGCGCAAAGTGCTGAGAACAGGGGCGCCCTGCTTCCCACCTCCTGGAAATGACATCACGACCGTCCCAGTTCTTCAAACCCTCCTGGCTTCTGGTGTGGGTGGAGGGCTGGGGGGCGGTGTGGAAAGAACCAGTGGAAGTCCGGTTGACTTCGATTCCAAAACATGTCCCCACCTTCACGTGCATGTCTTCCCCGGAGCACGCCCCAGTCCAAGTCGCGTCACCGTCACTGCCGCCTGGGACAATGGAGCAGCCCCCCTTCCCGAACCAGCCCTTGCGCGCAGCCCCCAGCCTGCCCTCCCTGTCACCACCAGGGCCATCATTTACTTGAGAGATTTAAGTGGCAACTCAGCCTCTCCCTCCCTTTCTCTTCTTTCAACTTGTCATCCCGGAATTTCTAGATGTGCACAGAGAGGGAGCAGGTAGTGGACGCTGCCACGCCCACCGACCCTATGGGATGGAGTGGCTTGCTGTCTTGTGGCATCTTCCCCCCATCACCTGCCTCTCATGCTGAGGTGAATCCCAGGGCGTCTGGCTGGATCCTCATGGGACTCTGAATTTCAAATCGTGAGTTCAAGCCCCACAGTCGCTAGGCATGGAGCCTACTAAAAAAAAAAAAAAAAAAAAAAAAAAAAAAAAAACGGTGAACCCCACCGCTCCACCTGTAGAGACTTCAGTGCAACAAAATAATGTCTAAACCCCAAATCAGATGACATGCTTCTGCAGAGCACCCTCCTGGGCCTCCGCCTGCAGTCAGAAGCCACCGGGGGACCCAGTGGGGGGTGGGGTATGATGCGGCTGAGCGTGGACGCGGGTGGCTCGCTCCGCACAACCCAGCGGGTTGCTTCTGGGAGGAAGCGCAGGGGTGCGCGGGGGAGGGTGCTTCGTTCTACCTGAACTGCTGTCCTTCTGCAGAAGCGCAGGTGACAGAATTCCACGGAGAACAGTCGTCCCACAGGAAGACAAGCCAGTCTGGGGGCACGCAGGGGCGAGCGTTCTTTAGGGTGGGCCTGCCAGGAATTCCAGGGGAGCTAAGCTGGAGGGATGCCCCTGGGGTGGGAGAGTCGGGGGCCCCGCGCCGCCCGGCCGAGCACGCGGGGTGAGGGAGGGAGGCTTGGCCACCAGGGGGAGCCCTTGGACTTCCCTGGCTTGGGGACGGGGCGGGGGCGGGGGGGGGGGCTGCCCCCAGGGGAAATAGGTCGGGGCTCTGTTCCTTGGGTGTCCCTAGATCCTGTCCTGCCGTTTGCGGGATGGGTGGTCTTGGGCAAGCTCCTTGGCCTCCCCACACCTTGGTCTAACTCACTGGAGGGAAGAGAGACCCTTTGGGGGCCGAGCCCCAAATCTGGTTTTCCCTGCACGTTGGCCTTCCATTCAGACTCTCGAACAGGGACCATGCTTCTCCCGGCACTGACCCAGCCAGAGCCCCTTGCCTCCGCAACAAAACCCTAGGAAGAGAGCTCTGAGCCCCCTCTGCCAGGCAGCCTTCCCTGACCTTCCCAGGAGGGTCAGGCGCCTCCTCTGTGAACCGACCACCTCTTGCCTCCTTCCTCACATCTCACCGGCCCATGCGAGCTCCTGTGGGTTAGGCAGGTGGGTTCCTCCCTGAACCCCCGACGGGTTGGCAAACCGCCGGTGCTCTGTAAGTCCGCGATAAGCTCACGCTGAATGGGTCTTCCGAGCAGGCCAGGAATGGCTGCCTGCTCACCGCAGTCTCGGGGCCTCCAAGGCAGGGGAGTCGTCGGGACTCAAACCTGTGGCCCCCGTGGATTTGGACATCCCTGGCCTCTGGCACCTGAGATCTCTCTAGAGCCTGGCTCTTTCCCTTGTGCTGTGCTTGGCCGGGACCCACTAATGGGGTTCGTCTCAGTCTGGAGTGCCAGGCAGAGCAGCTTGGCTTTTCTTTTAGGAGGAAGTATTAGCAGGGAATGGTGGGGTCACGTGTGTGTTTTGAAGGGCCTCTGGCTTCCAGGGGAGGATGGCTGCGCTGGGGCTGGCCGTTGGTGGCGGGGCCCCAGGCAGCCCCAGCAGCTGTGGCAGGGGCCTGTTCCTAAGAACACGGGGAAGGGGTGCCTGCCCGCCTCCCTCGGGAGAGCAGGCGACCCCTGGTCTCAGGGTTGTTAAGTTTGAGTCCCACGCTGAATGCAGAGATTACTTTAAAATCTCTTAAAAAAAAAAAAAAAAAAAGCATGTAGGGTGGTTGGTGGGACCCTGGGCTGAAGGCCAAGTCTCTAGCTCAGGTAAACACCAACGCCTTTAGGTTTAGGAAGAATTCCAAAGGCCCAACACACTCCACGGGCCGGTGCTGAGCTTGGCCTTGGACACCATGAGTTGAGGCACCTGTGGCCCGCACGGGGAGCCAAAACGACTAGATGATCGGGAACATGAACCCCCAACGAGGGAGGGATGGACACTGCAACCAGTTCTCAGGGGATAAAAGGGCAGGAAGTCCCGGGCTGGGGCAGGGGACGCAGGCAGGCCCTGACACCCCAAGTCTCCAGTCCTTGTGAGTAGCGTGTCGGGCAGAGGCCCCTGGTCGCAAGCTGAAGATGAAAGTCATCCCTGTGGGTCGCCCCCATCCTATCTCCCCAGAAGGGAACAAAGCACCCAGCTTGTGGGACAGCCTCCAAGCTCTGGGTCTCGTGGGAGACTCAACCAGCCAGGGTGTGAAACCCGCCTTTGTAGGTGGGTAGGTCCCAACCCGGGCTGCGAGGGGGCAGCCGGTGGAGGAAAGGGCACCCTCCAAAGCCCCGATCCCCACGCTGACATGCAAAGCTGCTGTCCGGGGACAGTGGTGTAGGCTGGCGGCCGCCCAGGCATTTTCAAGCTCTGGGGGTTTTCTGATGCCCTGCTCCCTGCTCTGCTTCTCCATCCTCGGCTCCTCTGGCATTTCTAGGGGATTCCAGGTCTCCCCATTCCACAGATGAAGAAGCGGAGTTCCAGAACATGCCACACTCGCTCCAAGTCACCCTTGGTCTGGGAACACAGCTTTAGGGGCTGCCCACCAGCTCCCGCAGCCTGGGGCAGGTAGGCAGAGCCAAGGCCATGCCCTAGGGGCAGGTGAGTTGCCAAAGACACAGGACTCCAGAATGGGTTTAACCCCGATGCTGGCCCTCAGTGGGTGACTGCGTCTCCCCCTCCTGTGCCTCAGTGCCCCCACCTTTAGGATGGGGATCTAGTACTTCTGTGCTGGGGCTGAGCAGGGGGTTAGGTTAGTGCGTTAGGCACGAGGACAGCAGCCGGTACTGGACAGGCACTCTGTGTCAACTCTGAGGGCTGGAATCGGAACCCAGGGATATCATCCTGCTCGGGAGAGAGGGCCCTGGGTGCACTCAGGCCTGGGGCTCCCCTGCCTTCTGGGGTGACGTGGGGCAAGGTGCTAATAGGGACAGTCCCACCACACTGGCTGACTGGGTTTCCACGAGGCGAGTGCACAGTGTGAGCTGGGCGGGTTCACTGAGAATCCGTCCCAGCAGGTCTGGGCTGAGCCGCCACAACAGGCAGCTCACCGGCTTAGCGCGTGGGACTCAGCTCTCTCGTGCCCAAATCCGGCTCCAAGCTTGCACCAGTGAACAATTCAGAAAAGGGACATCTGTGGGAAGGCCCTGTCTCCAGGGGGTGCCAGACATGCCCAGGGCCTGTGGCGCCCCTCCCCCCACCCACTGAGCACAGGCACGTTCGGAATTAACAGTGAGGCCCCAGGAAGGGCGCAGACACAGCAGACCCCAGACCCCGGTGTTAACCGTAAATGCTGATGAACATGAACCCCATCACGCGCGTCCCAGGAAGGCCCCCCAGGCGCGATGGCGGACAGGACACGACCTTCACAAATGGGGGGACACGGGTCTGAATGGAAGGTGGTCATTGCTTTAATTCGGGTCAGGATCCACACGGGGGCCCTGCAGCCCCGCCCACGGCGCGATCGCTGCCCGTCGCCTGGACATGATTGTTTACAAAAATAAATACGAAAAAGCAGCCACTCTCGAGTGATCGTGAGCTTAATCCGACCGCGAGGAAATGTGCAGAGACGTCCAGCCTACCTCCTAATTGCACCAAAAGGATCTGGAAGCACTTGGTTTGGTCTCAGAGGCAACAGGCAGGAGGGGCGGGCTGGGCGCGCCCTGCCACTCACATTTCCGAGTCCGCGTACATCCCGTTGATGAGATAGTCCACCTGCGTGTACTCCTTCTTCCTGTAGCTCTCGTAGGCCTGCAGGGCGAGCAGAACCACGACGACGACGAAGAGGGCCACCCCGAGGAAGAGCGCTGCCAGCAGGAAACCCTTGTTCACCAGAGACGGGCTGAGGGGCCTGGTGGTGACCACCACGTACTGGCCTTGGGTGCTGAGCGGGCACAGGTCTGTGGCTGACATCTTCGTGCTCCCGGGAGCCCCCGGCGTCGGGGCGGAGGACGCCGTGCCAGGAGGGGTTTCAGGCGGCACGTGCTCGGGTGTCCGGGCTGTCCCTGGCCCCGCAGCCCCAGGTGTTGATGGAGCAGGGCTCAGCCGGGTCGTGGGGGACGTGGCCTCCCCCTTGGGGGTCGGGCTGGTGGGGGGTACAGGTGATGGCGCTGAGCTGGTGGTCGGCTCCTGGGCATGGGCTGTGGTGGTGGTCCCTGCTGTGGTGGCCACGGGAGTCACGGATGGGCGGGTGGGCTCCGAGGCTGTGCTGGAGAGGGTGGGTGTGGGCCCTCTTGCTGTGTCAGCCGTGGGCCAGCCTGTTGATGCCTGGACGGCGGGGGCTTGTGTGGACACGTTAAGCACTTGGGAACCCGAGGTGGCCGTGGGACTGGCTGTGGAGTTGCCGGGGGTATGCTGGGAAGGGCTGTGTGTGCCCATCGGGGCGTGGGCAGTCATGACAGGCCCAGTGGTGGGCTGAGCACTGGTGGCCAGTGTCGTCAGAGCTGCTGTCCCTGGCAGTGGGCTGCCACTTGGCACCTGTGTGTGGGGGACACGGACGGCGGTGGAGGATGGGGTCCGCTGTGATGCCGCCGGGGCAGGGGGCTGGGGTGCCCTGGAGGCTACTTGTTCAGGGGAACCTTCCGTCCCCTCATCTGTCCTGAGTGTTCTACCTGCTGTGACTGCAGGAGAGCTGGCGTTGGCCACCGGGGTCCCTATGGCCAATGGGACAGGAGAAGGGGTCACTGCGGTCATTATTCCGGATATTCCATTAAGGACTCTGGTAACTGTCAACACAGATACACTTTTCTTGGCTGGATTATCTGTCTGGTTGAGGACTAAGTGCCCTTAAAGTCAGAAAAGGGAGAAAAAGATACCGTCACTTTCTGTCCTGTGCAGGGAGATGGCTCAGAGTGTCTTAGTTTGTGGCCTGTCAGTCTGGCCCGGGTGGCCTTTTGGCCTCAACCCCGTGAGAACGACGGAGGTGAATCGTGAACACGCTTCCCTCCTATCCTCCTGCGTGAGCACACGCAGCCTGCTGCCCCGCAGAGGGGCACTCGGCACTTGGACGTAAGAACTCCCTCGTCCTCTGAACCCGAGCCCGTTGAAGGCTCAAGAACTTCTCTCTTGGGTCCAATTCCCAAAACATCAGTCAGAGGGAAAGTCTCACCTCAGAGGTGTGATTCACCATTAACAAAACCCATCACACCACATGCGCTTTAGAAACCAGATACATCCTCAACAGACAGTCACATCGTAAAACAATTCTTGGCTTTCTGGAAGGATTTGTGGCAGGAATTCCGGGGATGGTCAGTGTGTGGAGTGTAATGAGATATATGATGTGTGAGCGGACGAATCCCCCAGTGAAGATGGGTTTTATAGGAGAAATTGTGCAGGGCCAAGCAAGTGGCCTTGTCAGGACTCAGAGCTCAGAGGCCCAGTCCCCTGGGAGCTTTCTCCCCAAGCTGGCCCTTGGCGGCTCTGGGGCTCGCAACTCGCTGGACTAGGCCTGCACATGTCCCGTGGGCTCAGGATGCTTCGGGATCACTGTTGGCCTGACCAGCAGTCACAGGGTTTTCTCACTTACGTGCATCCTGGGATGGCACTTGGCTCTCGGATAAGGACAAGGAGGAAATCCAAACGAGCACAAGGGCTGTCCACATCTTGTGGGTGAGCTAGGAGCCAGGCTGGGCAGTCCCTGGGGCTCCCAGCTGGCCGCTCCTCCGGCTGTTGGTGACTCCCTGCTGCTTGGCTGAAGGATCTGGTCAAGAAAGGTCTGGTCAGTAATGCACAGCCTCACCTGGGCCATGGGGCATGGTGGGGTGCCTGCCACGGAGGCTTCTAGAAGGTCCAGGCTGCAAACCGAGCTGAGTATTTTGACCAGGGCCTGGCACCCAGAACAGTGTGATACCTCTCATCCACGGCAATCTAGTGACCTGTCCCACACCTGTATTTGATGGGTTTAGAGACTCCTCGACCCACTTTCATTCTGTGTCTCAACCTTTGTAAGCACCCACTTTCCCACCCAGAGTTCCTAGTGTGAAAGAGCAGAAGAGCTGACCTCACCTTTCACATGGGAGATATCCTTTAGCTAGCCAGCCAACTAGCCCCCGTCCATCGTGTGTCACCCATTCACCCATTACCCACCCACCATCCATCCAATATTCCCCGAGTGCCTGCTCATGGGCCGGGCAATGCATGTAGAACAAAAAGACGAAAGCCACACAACTCTGTCCTCTAGGCAGCCTGCCATCCAGGAGGAAACACAGAAAAGAGGTCACTGCAAGCTTCTGCAAGCATAGAGGAGAGGCGTGACTCCGTGCCTGGAGCAGGCAGGGGATGGTGCACGGGAAGGCCTTGACATGTCAGTCGGAGGCTGGTCCTCTGTGTGGAGGCCCCAGAGGTGAGTGGGGGAGGCAGGGTGCTGTGGGGCCTAGGGGAGCCACTGAATTCTGGTGGGTGGAGAGGCGTGGCCAGGGAAGGCTTCCTGGGAAGGCGACAGGTGGGCCATGTTCTGAAGGATGGGTGGGATCCGCCTGGTGGGGAAGGTGTGGGGGGAGGTGGGGGAGAGCACAACAGGTGACAGCACCGGGGCCAGAGGCGGGGAGACAGCGTGCTGAGACCTGGGATCAGACCGGAGATTGGAGGACCACCACGGCACAGCTGGGGTTTGCGGGGGCACCGAGGCCGGTGTGTCACCAGCACGGGAAGATGCTTGGGCAGGAGGGACAGATGAGGGGCAGGCGTGACAGGAGCCCAGTGAGGAGGCGGCAGGGGTAGCAGCACGGGCAGAAGGGGACAAGGCCGCAGGAGCCTGAAGGACTAGACCAGGGGGTGCCACTGCAAGAGACAGAGGTAGTAGCGACGACCTGGTCACCTAGCTATCTGCAGAAACTTCCAGAAATGCCACAACAGCTTGAGCCTCACCAAGAGGAGGACTGGGCCCAGCTAGACCTGGCTTCTCGAGCACACAGGGGTCTCTCCACCCTCACCCCGGGGCCCTCCAGTGTGCTGGTCGGCTGGTGTCCCTCACTGTAGGGGTGCACTGGGAAGCAGAGGGGCCCACTAGCCTTAAGAGTCCCATCACTTCACGCCCTCCTGGTCCTGGGTGGCCCCTAATCCTGTCCTGAGACCCGCGTGGCTGTCAGCAAGGTCCAGGTCCTCTCCAGACAATGATGCAGTCACACGCAGTCATGCTTGGTCCCATGACTAAACACCTCATTTGAAAACAAGCCTGTTGGGAGGAGGGCAGGCAATGGCCCAGGGGCTCCCGAGGGCACCGGCCCGCAGACACCCAAGGCCTTTGGTCTTTCCAGTGGCCCTTACCATGAAGCTCTTGAGTTGCACAGGACGTCATGGAAGGCAGCACTCGAGTCACACTAAGTGAAAATGTCCTGATCGGCTCCTCAGCTGGCATGAGGACTCCCCACTACCCTCAGTGGCCCCACACCTAGGCGGCCCCTGGTGATCGGGCCAGGCTCACCGTCTTTCCACAAGCCCTGAGTCATGAATGAATCACCTTCATGCATCCCCATCCTGGCCCTGATCCGCATGCCACCCCACAGCTTCCAGAAAGATCCTTGGAACCCACAAAGATGATTCTGCCTCCACTGCCTCCACTCAGACCCCACACTATCCCAGGATAACCCCAAAACTCATTAACACGGCCAAGGAGGCCTTCAAAATCTGGCCCAGCTACCTCTGCCCCCCAGGCCCGGCCCCATGGGGCATGTGGAATTCCTGAAGTTTCTAGCCCTGCCCCAGGCTTAGCCACCAGTGTGCCCCAACAAGCCCATCTGGCCCTGCTAGGAGCTCCACCAAGCAGCCCCTGCGTGGCAGAGAGGGACATGTAGAGAGTGGCCGCCCGGTGGCTTTCTGGCTCCTGTGATCAGAGGGGACTGTGGGAAAGTAGCCCCACGACAGGAAAACGGTCCGTAAGGGCTCCTGGGAGCTTAGAGGTCTAGAGGACTCGGCCAGAAGCTACCAATCTGCATCTTTTCTTTTCTTCTTCTAGGTTTAGTTTATTTATTTGACAGAGAGATAGAGCCAGAGAGGACAAGCGGGGGAGGGGTGTAGGAAGAGGGAGAAGCAGTTCTCTCTGCTGAGCAGAGAGCCCAGCGGGACTCGATCCCAGGACCCGGGGATCATGACCCGAGCTGAAAGCAGACGCCCAACCGACTGAGCCGCCCAGGCGCCCCCGCATCTGTTTTCTTGAGTGCAAAAGACATTCTTTGTTCTGACAGAAACAAGTAGGGGGCAGGGTGGGGAGAGAAGACACAGACCAATGCCACAGACGAAAGAACTGAAACTGGAAGGTTTCGGGAACAAAGAAGCCACACTCCCCATGAACTGAGGCCACGCAGCTGGCGCTCAGTGAATAAATGTATTTAAATGGCTCTTTCTTTGGCCGCTCACATCTACTGAATGTATTTAAAATGCTAGCACTGCCGGGCCCAACATGCTCCCTGCACGGCTCTGGGCTCCGCCGGGGGTGGGGAGGATGACCTGACCAGGCTTCCTGCATGCACCCCGGGCACCAGTGCCATCTGCTGCCCCCCTCGCTACAAATCTCCAGGCCAGAGTCAGCAAACTTTTTCTGTAAAGAGCTAGACAGCAAATATTTTAGATTTCATGGGCCATGCCGTCTCTGTCTCAGCTACACTTGTGAACGATGGGTGTGGCTGTGTCCCAATAAAACTTTATTTACAAAAACAGGCAGGAGGCGGGACTCGGCCCCCCGGCCATAGTTTGCCAACCCTGTTCTAGCACTGGAAGGAACTCCAGAGCGGATAATCGAGCTTAGGGAGAGAGGCACTGAGTCACAGTGCCGAATGGATTTCCTCCTTTTCTTTCAGCTCCTCATGCGGAACAGACATGGACTGGACTGTCTCGCTGGCGGTCAGGGGATAGACTCTGGCCTCTCTCCTCCCAGGATGACTGCTGCTAGGCGGCTCCTCACCCCCCAGCCCCAGCATCGGTGAGGGGCAAGCATTGCGAGATCTCAACACCAGGCCCAGAGGAAAGCTGCTGCGGTTTGGGAGCCTGTGTCACCAGAACAGCAGAGGGCCACAGAGGACCATGTGCTCCGAGCCCCTCCTATCTGTCCCTGCTCCTAGCCCCGCCCTCCTGGTCTACCTGGGAAGGGAAAACCGCTGTCCATGAAATGCCACAGAACAGGCCACTCTGGGCTCTGCTGTCTGTCCTTTTCCCCCACTTTGCAGCGAAGCCCTCGAGGGGCCCTCTCAATGGTGAGCAAGTGGACACTCACCGTGGACACTCACCAGACGCAGCTGCTCCGGGCAAGCTCCCACGCTGGGCCCTTGTCCTCCCTGGAGAGTGGCGGGCTTGGCACCGTGTGCTTGCGGGGCGAGGTCTGGCTTTGCAAGAGGTGAGAGCAGCCTCGAGGAGCACTTGCAGGCCACGGCATGCTTTGTGGCCACGTGGGACATGGGCAGATGCCCCGCTCTGGGAACAGACGCATCTACGGTTCAAAAAAGAGTAAATACTCCTTAGGTAAAGCAGAGGGGGGCAAAGCCTGGGGAGGAGGGATTCACTGGCAGAACAGCCTTAAATAGACCGTTGTGCTGGGAGACTGACAATGTCTATTAGAACTTTCAATGTTGGGCATCTGGGTGGCTCAGGGGGTTAAAGCCTCTGCCTTTGGCTCAGGTCATGATCTCAGGGTCCTGGGATCGAGCCCCACATTGGGCTCCCTTCTCTCCCCACCCCTGCCTGCCTCTCTGCTTACTTGTGATCTCAAATAAATAAATAAAAATCTTAAAAAAAAAAAACTTTCAATGCCAAGACTTGGCAATGGAGCGCTTTCTACTGCTGGAATTTCTTCCAGGGAAGCAAGTGGATGGATGTCTAAAGATGGAGGTCTAAAAAGATGTTCATCATGGTGTTATTTATAACAGCAAAACAACTGGTGTAGTTTTAGAAGATATGGCCCCACCCACATATCAAATACTATGGCAGCTGTTCAAAAAATATACAACTTCCGGGTGCCGGGGTGGCTCGGTCGGTGGAATGTGTGGCTCTTGGTCCCAGATTGTGAGTTCGAGCCCCACACTGGATACAAGGATTGCTTAAAAATAAAGTCTTAAAAAAATATATAGCTTTCTCTTTATTGACATGGGCCACATGTACCAATAGATGAAAAAAAGCAGGTCATACAACAGTATATGCACCAGGATTCTCTTTTTATTTAAGCAGACATTTGTTGGGGCACCTGGGTGGCTCAGTCAGTTAAGCGTCTGCCTTTGGCTCAGGTCATGGTCCCGGGGTCCTGGGATTGAGCCCCATGTCGGGCTCCCTGCTCCGCGGAGAGCCTGCTTCTCCCTCTCCCACTTCCCCTGCTTGTGTTCCCTCTCTCGTTGTCCCTCTCACTGTCAGTTAAATAAAGAAAATCTTTAAAAAAATAAATAAATAGACATTGGTTAAGGGATCTGGAGAGATTTACACCAGAGCGTTAGTGATAGTTATGCCTGGGGAACAAATTTACTGGTGATTTTCATTTTCCATCATTTTTTTTTTTCTTGCACAAGCATTTTGGAAAACATTTCGACCCATGAAGGAAAACGATGTCTGATTTTCTTCAGGTATTTGAGCTGCAGGGGCAGAGAGGCACAGAGTAACCCTGCTGGATATAGTTTTTCACATGTAGATTTTAATGATTTAGAGAAACTCCATAATTTATGTATCAGGAACTTCATTCTTCTAGGAGCTAGCCACAACTTCAGAGGAATCAGGAGGACAGTTGTAATGCAAAGACAGTAACCAGCACAAATGTTTCTCTCCCTGGTGACTATTTAATGGAAACTTGGGAGATTAAGAAATAGCGCCTCACCTCCTTAGGAGGTGGGGATGGTGAGGACCCCCATGGGCTTACTCTCTAATACAAACTCCCACAGGTGTACACACAGGCACACACACGCACACACACATGTGTGCAATTGCACACACAGTTACAAACACATGTGGGTGCACAGACGGAGCATGTTTCTAAGACTATGTCAAAGAAACTCCACAAGTTTCTCTAGAAACTTCTACCGGACACCATCACTGCTTATGTACTCCCAGCCCCTGGCGCTGGTGGTCACTCCTACAGAGATGGGAATTGGCCACCCATAGAGTCCAGAACAGGCCCCTCATTGGGCCGTGACTTCATCTGTCTGGAAGGTTCTGCCTTCACTTTCCAAAAGCACATTCTAAATGTCAAGATTCACGTGTGAGGACCTGCACTGATCTTTGTAAGCTGACTCACAATGGACAAACCATGAGCAAGATTTAAATGATACTCCGTCCTGCAAAGGCTTCCCAAAGCTTTAAGCGAGGGGCCGGCCAGTCATTCTCATTATTAGGGTGCAGGGAGACTAGGTAGCTCGAGGCCTCAGACTATAATAGATGGAAAGAAAAGAGACCACTGGTGCAAGAAGGGAATAAACAAGAAAGAATGAAGTTACTGTTAAATGGAAGACCCACAGGTGGAGAGACAGGGGCGGGGCTGCTTCTGGGATCCCCTCTTTTTCAGCGGTCAGCTCCCCACAAGTTCCGCTGGGGGGGAGCACCCCGAGCCAGGTGACCCTCCATTAGAAAGGCATCCCCGGACTGTGGCCCTAGGTGTCAACTTCCTGATCCTTATCTGGTCCATGATCTCATGATACCTTCCAATACCCCTTGTCTCTGCATTATTATGTTCCCAACCTTGGCTTGATTTTTTTTAAAGATTTTTAAAATTTATTTGAGAGAAAGAGAGAGCAAGAGCAGGGGGAGCTGCAGAGGGAGATGGAGGAAGCAGGCTCCCCACTGAGCCAGGGAGCCCAACATGGGGCTTGATCCCAGGACCCTGAGATCACTACTCAAGCGGAAAGCAGATGCTCAACGAATTGAGCCACCCAGTTACCCCTTGGCTTCAGTTTTACAAAAACTCTTTTAGGAACCTGTTACATGCTGATTACATGGCCGCAGACTCTGAATGGCTGGCTTCCTTCTCCTGGCCTAGATTGTTCCCAGGAGCTTATACAAGTAACCCTTAGGCTTGGTAAGGGATTATAGGTGTCACCCCCACATTCTATCAGTCCAGTAAGATCTAAATCAGCAGCAGCATGGCCTGGGCCCCTACCCCAAGCTGGACAAGCTTTATACAGCAAGGAGCAGGAAGTGCAGAAAACAAATACAGGGCAAACCCTAGATACCTAATCCCAGCACCTCACCTGGCTGAACTTTGGCAGCAGAACCCAAGGAACACAGGTGTGTGGTTTTGCGTATACAGACATTGCCCTGTGGTCTAAAGGACGTGTCTTCGTGGCAGATGGGAACTGAAGTGGATATCATCCTAATTACCCTGCTTGCTTCTGTAAGTTTAAGTTCTGTAAGTTTCTGCACCTTTTTGTATCACAGCTAAATGCTGATCAAAGGCTAGTTTTCGCTGGCACTGTGGGCAAATCTGGCACTCCTTTGTCCATGAAGCAAGTCCTGACTATAGGTGGAAAATTCGTATTTTAAATATTTTCCTCACCGATTTCAGGGAAATTTTTAAAGATGCTTCCTCCGGGTGGTAAAAATAACTGCATGTTGGGATAGGCAGGTTTCTAAGCATGATGTTTATGTCTTATGGCAAACCATGTGGATGCTGATTCCGCCTCTCAGCCCGATCGTGAGCTGCACACAGTAAGCAGCCACCGGGCTCCCACGGGGGAGGGAGGCAGGCGGATGGAAAGGCACAACCCCTCCCAGGTGGAGGGCCTGGGGAAGGCCTGGGTCACCTAAAAAGCCAATTCTTTCTTGGAGGGCAGCACTCTGGGGCCCAGCCTTGCCCCGGGAAAACCTTTCAGTTCCCCGCGCATTTGGGAGTGTCCCGACTCTCCCACCCTCCGCTCCCAAACTCCAACGAGCCGGCCTCTCCCCGGGTTAGGGATACCCCCTGCAGCCCTCCTCCCCCCGCTCCGGCCTCTCGGTCCCCCATCGGTGCCCCACCTGACTCCCTCCGTTCCTTCCTCCCTCCTGGCCTCCTCGTCTTGCACCTGTGCCCCCACTGATCTTTGCCTCTTGTGCCCCCATTCAAGCTTCCTCCTGCCCCCACCTCCCTCCTTCGCTCGCAAGCCGGTTCAGGGAGCCGTGACAACAGCTCCCCGGCCGGCGGCGCGGGCCCCTTACCCGGGCGCGGCAGGCCTGCGGCGGCCGGGCGGCCGTCGGACGGCGGGGGAAGTACCCGCGGCCCGGCGTGGAGACGTGGCCGGCAGCGGAGCAGAGCACCGGAGCCAAGACTGCTCAAGGCAGCCGCCCCAGCTCGGGCCCCGCCCGGACCGCCCCGGAACTGACGTCACCGGAGGCGGGCTCGAGTGGGCGGGGCAGCCCCGCCCGGAGCAGGGAGGGGCCCGCGGTGCCAGGAGCCGCCGAAAGGGTGCCGGAAGCGAGGGGCGTGGTTGTCCTCAGGCTCCGCCCACCGCGGGGCGGCTCGGACTCCGTCGAGCTCGTGGCCGGAAGCGGCCGGGAGCCGCGGTTTCGGACTGGCGTGCGGCGGAAGTGGTGGTGCTGCGCCTCAGCAGCTGGCCTGTGGGAGCTCGGACGAGCCCCGACAGCGCGCAGGGGCCCGCGCCCTGGGGTGGCCCTCAGTGCCGCCCTCCTCCCTCCCACTCAGCCCAGCCCCGGGGGGGTCCAGTCGGTAAGGAGTCGTGGGGGTGGTGGCCCCGCGCGGGGTTCCGTGTCTGACCTGCAGGTTCAGTGCCACAGCTCTGTGGGGGCTTCGTGCCTCTTTCACAGATGCAGAAGCGGAGACCCCGTGTCCGGCCGCTGTGAGACGCCGGGGAACGACGGGGCCGCGTGGAGCGCGAGGGAACGTGCGTAGCACCTGACCTAGACGGAGGCTGTGCGAATGGCTGGTTGTGTGACCGAACCCCGCTCTGTGTAAAGCTCCCTCGGGACCCCCACGTGCGAAGGAAGCCTGTCTGCGAAGGCTGGTCTCCGAAGGCTTTATTTTCAGGCCGCCGTGTAGCCTGCCCTGGGGTCCTGGGGTCCTGGGGTCCTGGCTGAGAGACGAAGCCAGGCGGTGTGCGGAGAGGAGGTCACCTCCCTGCTCGGAGCGCGGGGAGCGCCTGAAAGGCAGTCGAGAGCCGCCAGCCCCAGTTCGACCTCCTCCTTTCGAGTGGCGTAGAACTGCGCTGCGCACGCGAGTTCGCCGCGACCCAGGCCAGGTGCGGGGCGTCGCGAGGACAAGATGCTTTTGCTTTGAGTTTGCTCTGATCTCCCCAGCTCGCTCGCTTCCAGCAAGGGCAGCGTCTGTGTTCAGGAGAAGATATCCCCACTGGCCGGTTGTAGTTCTGCGCCGGACTTCCTCAGAAATCGGTTTCTGCGGCTGTTTTCCTCTTCGGCAAAATCAGGACGATTTTTACTGCTGAGGCTGAAATTAAAAAGGTAAAGACACGCGCCTCCCTGAAGACCTCCTAGTCTAGGGAACGGTCTGTTGGGCCTCTGTCTGCTCTTGCAAGTCAAGTTTTATTGGGACACGGTTACACCTTTTAGGTATCGTCTAGGCTTTTGCACCGCAAGGACAGAGTTGAATAATTGCAGTAAAAACTGTGTATGACCCACGACACCTGAAATACGTACTGCCTGGTCCTTTACAGAAAATATTTGCAAGCCCCCAGCCCAAGGTGTTACTAGAAAATGGTTTTCAGATGACAGTGGCACTATGTTGCCATGATGGTCCAGAAGACAGGGAAGTTCATTCTCTTGTAGAGGAATCTTGCACCTTTCCAGTGAATTGGGCTTACCTGGAGCCTGGTGTCAAGCATAGCTCTGGGAACTGCATAGCTGCTTCTGCAGAGTATTATGAAGAGTAGAGAGCAGGGCTCTGCGCTGCTGTTGGTGGTAGTGGATTCCGTTAAGTGAAGGCTTTTCTCTCAGGGTACAGATGATCTCCAGTGCTTTCTATGCAAAAGAGCTAATAATAAACTCAGAGCCCAGTGTTCTTAGTTGTTGAATTGCGTTATTATTTGAATATACTCCATGCTCTGGAGTAACCCTGCCTGGCTTCAAACTCCAGCTCCACTTTTTAGCTTGGGGACAGTGAGCGAGAGGTTTGGTCTTTCTGTGCCTCAGTTTTATCGTTACTCAGGGTAGTCCAGTTCAGCCAGGTTTCCATGAAGACCGAATTAGTGAATTCTGAACCATCACTCCTGGAGGAAAAAACATGGGCAAAAATTTCCCTTCATGCTCAGCCCTTCATTGTCATTATTAATTGAAGCTTCCTTTTTACTCCATAAACAGAAAATTAAGGACATAAAAATTATGAGAATTTGTAGACGAAAAAGACTGGTAATGATGAGGATAGAAATATAATTCTGTATGCATTATTGGGCTGATGTTCCTGACCCATCACTTATAGTGTTCAGAAATATTAAGTTTGGGGGCTCAGTGGGTTAAGCCTCTGCCTTCAGCTCAGGTCATGATCTCAGGGTCCTGGGATCAAGCCCCACATCGGGCTCTCTGCTTGGTGGGGAGCCTGCTTCTCCCTCTCTCTGCCTGCCTCTCTGTCTGCCTGTGATCTCTCTCTTTCTGTCAAATAAATAAATAAAATCTTTAAAAAAAAAATACTAAGTTTGACAGTCTCCTAGCTAATTACCCAAAGGAAATGAAAACATATGCACCCACAAACACCTGCATGAAAATGTCTACAGCAACTTTATTCACAATTGCCAAAAGCCGAAACACTCAAATGTCAATCAGTGGGTGAGAGGATATAACAATCAGTACATCTATATAATGGACTACTACTCAGCCATAGAAGGCAGAATTACTGTTAGTAGTCACCAACACTGAAGAATCTCAAAAGCATTATGCTAAGAGAAACCAACGAGACAAAAGAAACTATTGTTGAGGAAGGTCATTGAGAGGACGTGAGCTTCGGTTGAACTGTGAGCTGGAGCCCGGCACTCAGAGGCTACTCAGCTTCTGTCCCTGGAATGTGGGTTCTGCTTGCCTTTCCCTCTCCCAGCGGCTGCTGCAAGGATATAGGCTTGAGATAGTGACGTGATGTTGAGAATACCTGCACGTTTATGGTCCTGAACCTGAGATATAATTACCTCAAATGTCTAAAAGAGTCGACTTAAAAGTCAATTAAAAGGGGCGCCTGGGTGGCTCAGTGGGGTACAACCTCTGCCTTCGGCTTGGGTCATGATCTCAGGGTCCTGGAATTGAGCCCCACATCGGGCTCTCTGCTCAGCGGGGAGCCTGCTTCCCTTCCTCTCTCTGCCTACTTGTGATCTCTGTCAGATAAATAAGTAAAATCTTTAAAAAAAAAAAAAAAAGTCAGTTAAAAGCTATAAGAACAAAAAAAATTTTGTAAGAGCAAGTCAATCATCTGTCTGGATGCAAAATAAATACACAACAGTAGATTTCTTGTATACCAACAGTAACAAGCTAAAAATTTTTTATAATTAATTAATTAATTAAAAGTAGGCTCCACACTCAATGGTGGGGCTTGAACTAATGATGCCAAAATCAAGAGTCATATGCTTTACCTACTGAGCCAGCCAGGCACCCTTAAAAAAATTTTAACATCTGTTACTCTGATAACAAAATTATAAAATACCTAGGGATACATTAGTAGAAACATTCAGGACTTACACAGGCTTTCTGATTTGCTTTATACGGAGAACTTAAACTTGAGTAAGCAAAGAGGTGCATCACGTTTCTGGACTGAAAAATGAAATCTCATAAGATGTCAATTTTCCCAAGTTAATCCACAGGTTTAATGCAATTTTTAAAAGATTATTTATTTATTCATTTGCCAGAGAAATAGAGGTCACAAGTAGGCAGAGAGGCAGGCAGAGGGAGAGGGGAAAGCAGGCTCTCCCAGAGAGCCCGATGCGGGGCTTGATCCCAGGACCCTGAGACCATGACCTGAGCTGAAAGAAGGGGCTTAACCCACTGAGCCACTCAGGTGCCCAGGTTTAAAGCAATTCTTAAAAAAAAAAAAAAAAAAAAAAAATCCAAATCCTCATTTTGTTTTCTTTTGGAACTTGAGAAAATAATTCTAACGTTTGGACAGCCTGCTGGCTCAGTCAGTAGAGCACGTGACTCTAGATGTCAGGGTCATGAGTTCAAGCCCCATGTTGGGCGTAGATGCTACCTAAAAAGGCCCCATGCCTTGAAAAATGCACATGAAGTTGCTTCTGTTCCTCAGACGAACCACCCTCTACCGCTCCTGGGCACTGCCTTCTACCAACCTCCGCATCCCACCTCTGATGGCATCAGGCCACTGTCATCCCCCATCCCTCCTTTGATATCATCAAGGGGGCTTCCATGGTTTGTGCGCTCTGATTCAGAGTCCTATCTGAATTATTGCACGGGTCCATTTGTTACTTGAACCACAATTTCAGGACCCTGTCATCATTCATGTGCAGAGGCTCCCCACTCTTGAGCCATCCTTCCAGCTATCCAACCTCATTACTCCCACTGCACCTGCCCATGAGCCTCCCCCTACCTGTAGCCCGTTCCCCTCTCTGCTTTCTTGCCCTTTGCCCTGCCATCCTCCAGCTGGGATTCTGCGATCCAACAAGCAAGTCACTCTAATGCAACAACTTCAACTTCTGTGTTCTTCAGCTTGCCCATATGGCAACACCATGTCCCTGGATGAGTCCAGCAGTCTACCTCTTTCCTGCCTACACCTGGGTGCTGAAGAAGACCCGTGGTGTCCAGCCTTGGCAGGGCCCTCTGGGCTGCCAGAACTCCCACACTTTCCTCGGAGGCCCTTTGCTTCTACTTCCTTCCACCCTCTTCAAAGCCCCATACTCCCCCTCTCCACTGGCACACAGGCAGGCCTGGCCCACAGCCACCCTTTCCTTCTCCCTTCCTATTAAGATGGAAGAGGAGTTCCCTCCTGTGGAAGATGATCTCCTCACCTGATATCCAGTGTTTTTTGTAGAACTCAGGACTGCCAGCCAACAATTCCCCTTCCATCTGATGTACTTGTCCCTCTCTACTGGCATCTTCCCATTAACACTCTAACACTTGGGTTCTCATCTAACTTGTGAGTTGGATATTTATTCCGTTAATGCTCCATCCTGTCTTTTTTTTCTAAGATATGTGTATGAGACTAAAAATGCCTTCTCTGTACCCCACAGTTTGGGGATATAGTATTCTTATTATTTTTCTCATTCAAAGTTTTTCTCAATTCCTGTCTGAATTATTCCTTGTATTCATTTGTTACTTGAATATGTGTGTCTTTATTTCCCAGCAAATAGGGATTTTCCAACTTTTTGTTTCATTTTGGTTTCTAATTAGTTGTGCTGCGGTCAGAGAGAATGTGCTGTAGTATATCATCCCTTGAGATTTTCTGGAACTGCTTTATGGGCCAGGATATGGTCACTTTGCACAAATGTTCTGAGTGTGCCTGAAAAAAAATGTGTGATCTTCATTGCTCTATACCCATAAATCAAGCTGTTCGCTATTTATGTTTTCCAAATCTATATCCTTACTAATTCTTTGTCTACTTGTTCTGTCAATTAGTGAGAGAGAAGGGCTAACCTAGCCTGTGAATTACAGCTTTTCCATTTCTCTTTGGTGTTCTATCCATTTTTGCTTTACTTACTAAAAGGCTGTGTTATTAGGTGCATATCAGTTTATTTTCAAGTCTGTATTTATTTATTTATTTATTTGAGAGGGAGAAAGCATGAGCAGGAGAAGGGGCAGAAGGGGAGGGAGGAAGACTCTACAGGTGATTCCATACCAAGCCGGAACCCAGTGCAGGGCTCAAACCGTTGACAGTAAGATCATGACCCAGGAAAGGAGCCTGCTCTAAGTCAGACTTGCAGGCAGCCACACTGAGATCTCTAGCAACAATGCAGGAAGGTAAACATCACTCTCGCAACAACCAGCCCGGTATGGCCAGGATTTTATTAACAACTGCCCATCTCCATAATTTTTGTCCCTGCTTTCACTGAAGGCCAACCACGGGAAGCCAAGTATGCTCCCCTTGCCAGTCACATAGGACTACCCACTTCTAGGCAGTCTGCCTACAACTTCCCAGGCCAACAGCCTCCAATCAGGGCACACGTGGAGCCTTCCCTTCCCCACAATAGAACCGTCCCGCCCTTCAGCCTACCTGAGTTTCTGCTAACCATGAGCAATGGTGGTTCACTTCTTTGCTGTAGCAAGCTTGACTCAGTAGCCTCAGCTTGTTTCGTTTGGGCGGTCTTCGTTTACTTCCACGCTTACTGTTCAACTCTTTCCCTACAGCAGAAGTGACCCTCTTTGGGGGCTGCAGAGTGTTCCTGTCCACCACATGGGCCCCTCAGTTTGCAGCTGGGAAAGGACAGTGTCCTGCCCAGCACAGCTCTGCGGAGGGCCTGGCTTGCTGAGTGCTTTGCAGCCAGGTCCCTCGAACAAAGGCTCCCTTTTCGTCCACTACGTGTGGACTTTCTGCTGCCCAAGAGACACATTTGCAGTTAGGTTCCTGGAAGTCAGACTCGGAGATGCCTGGGGTTCGAGTGCAAGAGTTTATCACGCAGGTTTTTGGGACAGACACCCATGGGGAAGTGCAGGATGCAGAAATAGACCAAAGAAGGCTCTGGACTGAGATGGGGCCAGAGCAGAGCCTCAGGTCATTCTACAGGGCTCTCTGCAGGGGGACGAGGGGCTGGGCCTGAGTCTTTATGCCCCGACATCAGCCAGTCATTGAACGAAGCTGCCCCAGGAAGGGGCCGTGACCTTGGGACAGGCAGCTTCCATTGTCCAAGATCAAGTTCAGGAGAGGGACTCCACTGAGAGCAGCTGGCTGCCCTCGATCCAAGCCACCAGGGAACAAGTGCTTCAGTCCCAGGGGAGGAAGGGTGGGTGGGTGGGGTCTGTCAGGGTACACTGCAGAACCCTAGAGCCTGCCCTATCAGAAGCCAGAGGAACCTGCATATTTGCACTGGCGAAGAAATCAATGGCAGTCGGCTTGTGGACTTCAGTGCCTCCAGAGAGTGAGGGCAAGCCAAACAAGGGGGCTCCCACGGAGTCAGAGCTCACAGAAGAGCCTGGGAGAGTCTAATAGGAGCCTCACAGTGGGCGCACATAGGCCATATACAGTTTCCCCAAACCAAAAAGACATCATTTCCAACATTAACAATTCAAAAGAGGAAATATGAAAAAACAATAGTCACAGGTGAGAACCTTCTGAAAGATCAGATGGAAAGCTGAGAGCAGAAAGCAAAATTATAGTGAAAATGGAAATTGACACGAAGAGAGCAGAGATCTGCAAGTCAGATCTAGAAGGCCTCTGCTGCGAAGGATGAAACTTCCAGAAGGGAAAGGGGGTTAGTAATGGGGTAGGGATGACAGGAGTAACAGCGCTGGCCCCACCAGCCTGCGAAGAATATGGGGAGGTGCCCAGGACATAGTATCAGGTGGAAAAAAAAAAAAAAAGATAAAAACTGCATATAAAATGCAATTACTCTTTTGTATTTCATGAATTCCATGTGACTGTATTTCCAGTTTAAAAATGTAAAGAACAGGGGCGCCTGGGTGGCTCAGTGGGTTAAAGCCTCTGCCTTCAGCTTAGGTCATGATCCCAGGGTCCTGGGACCGAGCCCCGCATCGGGCTCTCTGTTCAGCAGGGAGCCTGCTTCGTCCTCTCTCTCTTCCTGCCTCTCTGCCTACTTGTGATCTCTGTCAAGTAAATAAATAAAATCTTTAAAAAAAAATGTAAAGAACAAAATAAAAGATGCAGTTAAAAGAAGAATGTAAAAATATGTATAAATGTAGGGGGAAAGTGGTTAAATCATCCTCTTTCTCTCTCTCTCCCTCTCTCTCTTTTTAGCTGAAATGATTAAACAGCTAGAAATCCCAAGACAATCAACATAATAATAATAAAAAAAAAAAGATGCACCTTGCCCTTGATCTTGGTTTTTTTTTTTTTTAATTTTTTAAAAGCTTTTTTTTTGAATTTATTAATTTGACAGAGAGAAATCACAAGTAGACGGAGAGGCAGCCAGAGAGAGAGAGAGAGAGAGATAGGGAAGCAGGCTCCCTGCTGAGCAGAGCTTAAACCACTGAGCCACCCAGGCGCCCCCCTTGATCTTGGTTTCTAAATACCCTTCTTTTTTTTTTTTTTCTTTTAAGTAGGCTCCACATGTAGCATGGAGCCCAACACAGAGTTTGAACTCATGACTCTGAGATCAAGACCAGAGTTGAGATCAAGAGTCAGATGCTTAACCCATTGAGCCACCCAGGTGCCCCTAAAAACCACTCTTTGTAAAAGGAACAAGGTTCCCTGGAGAACTGGTGAAGTGATTGACTCTAGGGCTGGGCAGGGAATATGCCAGATAATCCCAAAGGACCTTTAGAGTCAACAAGTAGGGAAATGCTGAAAAGAATACAAATAATTGGGGTGCCTGGGTGGCTCAGTGGGTTAAAGCCTCTGCCTTTGGCTCAGGTCATGATCCCAGGGTCCTGGGATCGAGCCCCGCATCAGGCTCTCTGCTCAGCGGGGAGCCTGCTTCTCCCTCTCTCTCTGCCTGCTTCTCTGCCTACTTGTGATCTCTGTCTGTCAAATTAATAAATAAAATCTTTAAAAATAAAAAAAGAATACAAATAATTATACAGTGCCCCTAATGGAGGGTGTTTGTCAAAGGAGCACAGGAGCCCACTGAAGGGGTTTCCAGTGACTGCAGCTGAAGAAATTTGAGCAAGAAAACAAATAAAATAGTATTGAACTAAGGCCTAAGTATAAAATAAATACCCACAAGTGATATAAATAAATGTCTGGTACGTACATAGGAGCGGGTCATGGGGGGCAGGAGTTCAGTGTCCTATGCAGAAGAATTGTTTTTTTTTTTTTTTTAATTAAGATTATTTATTTATTTATTGACAGACAGAGATCACAAGTAGGCAGAGAGGCAGGCGGTGGGGGTGGGTAGGTTTCCCGCTGAGCAGAGAGCCTGATATGGGGCTCGATCCCAGGACCCTGAGATCATGGCCAGAGCTGAAGGCAGAGGCTTAACCCATTGAGCCACCCCGGCGCCCCACAGAATTGTAAATAACATATATAGATGGCCACTGTTGGGGAGGTGGAGAACCTCGTCCTTCCTTCTCTGTGGGCTGCCCCGAGGGATTTCCTTCCAAAAAGCACAGTGTGGAAACGAAGTGAGTAACTTTGCCATGAGGAAATCTCACACACACCTCAGGCTGTCAAGGTCATCATGAACGGTGGTAAGCCAGTCATATTGACGTTTCCTTCGTGTGATGTGATGAACCTCTGTGACCTGATGAACCTCTGTGACCTTCCTCCTCCAAGCCCCTAAACCCTGTCTAATCATGAGGGGAAAGACTACAAAGGAGAGATATTCTACGTACAGACTTGTGACCAGTGCTCCTGGAAAATGTCCAGGTGAGCCAAAGCAAGGACAGTCTGAGAGACTGTTCCAGCCCAGATAAGCCTATGAAGAGAGGATTAGATGTGAGGTGACATCCCACAGGGGCTCCTGGAACGGAAAAAGAACAGGTAGAACTACGGAAATCTGGGGATGCCTGGGTGGCTCAGTCGGTTAGGTATCAGACTTTTTTTTAAAGATTTTATTTATTTGTCAGAGAGAGAGAGGGAGAGAGAGAGAGAGCACACAAGTAGGGGGAGCGGCAGGCAGAGGGAGAAGCAGGCTCCTCACTGAGCAAGGAGCCCAATAAAGGGAGGACTTGATCCCGGTTACTTGGGGTCATGACCTGAGCCGAAGGCAGATGCTTAGGAAGTCATACACAGACATATTGGAAAAGAAAGAGTAAAACTCTCTCTCTTTGGTAGCAATATGATTAAATAGAAAGCCCAAGGTAGAAAAATTTTAAAATCAGGCTCAGTGGGTGGCTCAGTGGGTTAAAGCCTCTGCCTTCTGCTCGGGTCATGATCCCAGGGTCCTGGGATAGAGTCCTGCATCGGGCTCTCTGCTCGGCAGGGAGCCTGCTTCTCCCTCTCTCTGCCTCCCTCTCTGCCTGCTTGTGGTCTCTGTCTGTCAAATAAATAAATAAATAATCTTTTAAAAAAAATAAAGTAATTACAATACAGGGGCGCCTAGGTGGTTCAGCTGGTTAAGCATCTGACTCCTGATTTTGACTCAGGTCACGATCTCAAGGTCATGAGATCCAGCCCCCTGTCGGGCTCCATGCTGGGCGTGGAGTCTGCTTGGGATTCTCTCTGCCCCTTCCCACCCTGCAGGTGTGCATCTTCTCTCTATATAAATAAATAAGTAAATAAATTTAAAAATTAAAATAAAAAATAAGATGAAACAGACTTAGTACTCAGATCTTGGTTTCTAAATACCGTTCTCTCATCCAAGGAGCCAGGACTTCTGGGAGAACCGATGATTTTAGCTCTGGGGCAGGGAAAATTGAAGATGGTCCCGGAATGTTTATGGGGCCAGACATTAGGGAAGCACGGGGGGGCGGCTCACATTCGTTACAGGGACAGGAGCCAAGTACAGAGCTCCCATGACCAGCACTGCAACAGCTGGGCTCACAAAATAAAGAAGGGCAGTATGTGATTAGGACCCAAAGAATAAACCCGATACCCGTGGGTCCACACTCATCTACACAAGTGAGAAAAACGAAGAAACCCACAACGCTGTCCTACGGTTTCTCAGGCTCACGTGGCTTCCTCCCACACACACAGCGGACGTTACCACTACTGCGTACATTTATTTTGTTTTAACCAAATGTTTCCCACTTTTGTTGCCTCCCTTTCCCCTAAGAACGTGTTTAAGCACCGTCTTTTCTGAGGGTGCACTGGCGAACTCTCTTCGTAATGTCTGAAAACGGTTTTCCTTGCCTCCAAGCTCTAAGATGGTTGTGCTGGGTCTGGGATGCACCATGCAGGTGTTTCCGCTCTGAGGCCCTCCCCCGATGCTGCCCCCCACCCCACTGCCGGGCTGGTGGGCACTGGCCCATGTGCATTCTCCCTTCCCTCTGGCCACCTTTGGGAGCTCTTTCTTCTGTCCTGAGGTCTCGCTGTTGGGCAGGGGGCAGAGGACCCATTGCTTGTCCTGCTTCTGTGTGTTCCTGCCCCGCTCTCCTGGGCAGCTTCCTCCAGGAGGGCCACCAGCCGGACACCTTGCCACGATAGGCTTCCCTGGCACTCGAGGGTGGGTTTCCAGGAAGTGCTGCTGGCACCACACCTCGGTGACCTCTCCAGCATCTTCTGCCCTCTTGGGTGAGGAGGGCTGGATCTCTGCCTGGTCTCTGCCTGGGGATCATCTTTGCTGGGCCCTTTGTCTCAGTCCTTGTATCTGCTGCTCCTGTGTTCTTTGGAACCTCTTGCTCCCCCATCCCCCTCACTCCCCTCCCCGTTATTTTTTCTTTAGCATAAACTTTCCTTGTTCAATGACTATGTGATTTCTGTCTCTTGACTGGGCCTGAATGTGTCTAGGTGTGGATTTCTTTTTTTCTTTTCCTTTCTTTTTAAAAAAAAATCCTGTTTGCTGGGCACCTGGTGGCTCAGTCAGTTAAGCATCTGCCTTTGGTTCAGGTCATGATCCTGGGGTCCTGGGATCGAGCCCTGCATTAGGCTCCCTCCTCAGCGGGGAGACTGCTTCCCCATCTGCTTCTCTCCCCGCTCATTCTCTCTCACATAAACCAATCATAAATTAATAACATCTAAAAATAAACATGTAGGGAACACATTTATTATTAAAAAATAATATATAAAAATATAAATATAAAATATTTTAATAAAATTATATAAAATATATAAATAATATAAAAATAATAAAATAAGGATGCCTGGGTGGCTCAGTCGGTTAAGTGTCTGCCTTCAGCTCAGGCCATGATCCTAGGGCTCTGGGATCAAGCCCCACTTCAGGCTCCTTGCCCAGTGGGGAACCTCCTTCTCCTTCTGCCTGCTTCTCCCCCTGCATGTGCTCTCCCTTCCTCCCCACCCCCGACAAATAAGTAAATAAAATCTGAAAAAATAAAATAAAAGAAATAAAATTCCTGCTTGGGATTCCCTGGGTTTTCTGACTCTGAGGACTTCGGGTCCGCGATCACTCCTTTAAACTTCTGCAAACTCTGAACCATTAGCCCAATGAGTAGAGCCTCTGCCCCTCTGTGGCTTTTCCTTCTTCAGGCTGGTGCTCTGCGAGGTCTTCTTACCTGCCCCCCAGCCCTGTGTCCCTTCCTCTCGTTTACAAAAATCTTTGTTGAGCTGTAATTCACATACAACACAGGTCACCTATTTCAAGCAAAGAATACGATAGTTTTTCATACGTTCACAGGGTTGTGCAACCATCCCTTCAACTGACGCTAGAACATTTCATCACCCTGAGAAGAAACCCCACGGCCATCAGCAGCCGCTCTCCATCCTCCCATCCCCCCACTCTTGGCAACCTTTAACCTGCTTTGTGTCTGCGGATTTGCCTCTCCCGGCTGTTTCAAATAAACGGAATCATGCAACATGTGGTCTTTTGTGCCTGCCTTCTTTCCTTCAGCATAACAGTTTCGAGATTCCTCCCTGTCTTATTGCCAAATAATATCCCCTTGTATCGATAAATGGCATTCTGGATTTAAAGATACAATATTGATACATAATCATTTGGGTCGCTTCTACTTTGGGGCTATCAGGAATAACCCCGCTGCAAAATTTCATGTGCACGATTTCATGTAGATTTTTCCCTTCATTTCTCTTGAGTAGATGCCTGGGAACGTGGTAGTGCTGGGTATAACCTCTGGAGGATCTTCCAGAGTGTTTTCCGGTAGAAACAGCATAGAACACACCATTGCACGTTCCCACCAGAAACATGGAGCTAACTTCCTTTTTACCTGTTTGTCTCTCTGACTTCACTCCAGGCAATCTCTCCCATCTGTCTCCACATCACTCACCACTCCTGTCACATCCTTAACCTGGCCCCTCGGTTCCCAGCTGCAATAATCATTTTTATTTCTGGAATCCTAGTCCTTTTAATATTAAATATTAATATTAATTAAATATTAAATATTAAATCCTAGAATCCTAGTCCTTATTTAGTCCTTTTCTGTAATTTCTCTGAAAATATGATGGTTTCTTGCTTCTTTGTCATACTTTCAATATCCTGATTTCTTTTTTTTTTAAGGATTTTATTTATTTTATTTTATTTTTATTTTTTTAAAGATTTTATTTATTTATATTTGACAGAGAGAAATCACAAGTAGATGGAGAGGCAGGCAGAGAGAGAGAGAGGGAAGCAGGCTCCCTGCTGAGCAGAGAGCCTGATGCGGGACTCGATCCCAGGACCCTGGGATCATGACCTGAGCCGAAGGCAGAGGCTTTAACCCACTGAACCACCCAGGCGCCCCCTGTTTTCTTTTTTTTAAAGATTTTATTTATTTATTGAGAGACAAGAGCCCGTGAGCAGGGGGAGGGGCAGAGGGAGAGAGAAAATCTGAAGCAGGCTCCCCACTCAGCACAGAGCCCTACGTGAGGCTCGATCTCACGACCCTGAGATCATGACCTGAGCCAAAATCAAGAGACAGATGCTTAACTGACTGACCACCCAGGCACCCCTCCCCTATTTTATTTTTTCAAACAATCAAAGAGGATTTTTTTTCTTTATGGTTCGCGACCAAACTTCCTCTGGAACTTGAGGGTCTGCAGCCCTCACAGCTCTGGACCACAGTTTGCTCTTCTTGCTGGCACTTGCTCATGGTTGCTCATTTCCCCGACGTGCTCCGTGCACTCCTTTGCTTCATTGGCGGGAAGCCTCTGTGGGTTTGGTCTGAAACGCATTTGCTCCTGAGTTCCTTTGCTTTGTCAGGCTCTGTGGAGCAGTACCAATGGGGACCGATTTATTTATTTATTTATTTATTTATTTATTTATTTATTTTTAAAAGATTTTATTTCTTTATTTGACAGGCAGAGATCAGTAGTAGGCAGAGAGGCAGGCAGAGAGAGAAGCAGAAGCAGGCTCCCTGCTGAGCAGAGAGCCTGATGTGGGACTTGATCCCAGGACCCTGAGATCATGACCTGAGCCGAAGGCAGAGGCTTAACCCACTGAGCCACCCAGGCGCCCTTCTCCGTATGGTTTTGAAGCAAATTCTAGACACTAGGTTCTTTCATCTGAATACTTGGGTACGAGTCTCCAAACAATGATCGCTCTTTAAAAAATAGAGCTGCAACATCTGTATTCACATACCAAAAATTTTGAATAATAATTCCCTAGTATCATCAGTGTTTACATTCCTGCTATAATCAGGGCTCAACTTGCCCGTTGTCTCAAAAATATGAATATGGCTTTTCTTTTTACATCTGGCCAGGAAGATGTCCCCTACTGTCCTACCAACTCCACCATGCCTTAAAAAAAGTTTTCAAAAATTAATATCATTTCAGTATTTTTACATGTTCTGTATCAAGAGGTGCCCTCTGGATACAGCCTGTCATTCTGCCAGAAACAGAAGCTTCTGACCACAATTTTGCAGTAAAAATGTCATCGCAGGGGCACCAGGCTGGCTCAGTTGGATGAGCCTGTGACTCTTAAGTTGGAACCCCATGTTGGGTGTAGAGATCATGTAAAAATGAACTTAAAAAAAAAAAAAAGTCATCTCTGAGGTACCGGGATGGCTTGGTTGGTTGGGCGACAGACTTTGGCTCGGGTCGTGATCCTGGGATCCCAGGATGGAGTCCTGCATTGGGCTCCTTGCTCAGCAGGGAGTCTCCTTCTCCCTCTGGACCCCCCCACCATGTTTTCTCTCTCTCTCAAATACATTAATAAGAATCTTTAAAAAAAAAGTCATCTCCACATATATGCTTAGAAACAAAAAGACTGGAAGGAAATAAAGAACAATGGTAACAGTGCTGAGAGCTCTGTCTGAAGATTCTGTAGGATTTTTGTTATCCTCTTTATCCCTTCCCATCTGCAGTGAGCATGAATGAATTCTATAAGCAGAATACAGAATAAATCCCATTAACCTAATGGAAGCCATAGGCCTGCCTCCGAAGCTGGGCTCCTCTCTCTCTGACTTTTAGCCTCATGGACACTAGCCTTACTGTAATGATCACAGGGCTGCCCCAGGCCATTTGTATGTTCCTCAGTCTACTGGGGCTACAAAGGGATTGGGGGGGAATCCCAACTGCATCCCTCCCCCACCTGCCCATTGTCTTGCCCTTGGCTGAGGGTCCTGAGCCAGCAGGGAGGGGGCAGGGCAGGCTAACAGTGGAGCTGCCTAGAGTTTTTCCTCAGACATCTGGCAAACGTGCCCAGGGCAGGCATGAGGAAGGACAACCCTCAAAGTGTCCATGGCAGCTGCTCACCTTGGTTGAGGGGATTTGGAAGGATATCAACCTCCCTGGCCCTGCAGAGGTCACTTGAACAGCCTTTAGTGAAAGTTTTGGGACTTGGGAGGCACTGCCCCACCCCCATAAATCCCCTCTCCTGGGATCCTTGGTAAGGCTGGCTGGGCTCCAGACGGGGTGCTCAGCCTCTCTGAGCCTGTTGTCTTATCACAAGATGGAGATACCAGAGTCCACCTGGGGGGGTGGTGATATGGAGGCTCAGTGGCTGTTATGGGTCTCCAGATGTGTCGGTCCCCAGCGTGGGCTGAGGAACAAGGTGCCCTGCTTGTGAAGGTTATGGGCAGACCAGGGAGACTTGGAGTGGCTCTGTCCTGAAGGGCACCTACCCAGGTGTTAGGAGACTCCATCCAGCCTAGGTGCCCAGGACCTCTCCTCCCAGCACATGCTGGAAGCCCAGCCAACAGGTAGTATTTTATGTGTGTTGGTGGTGGTGGTGGTTTTTTTGTCCTTCTCTGCTCTCTCTCTGTCTCTCTCTTTTTTTTTTTTTCTGGAGCATTCTTTCTGCCACACCCCTTTAGTAACTAATGGGAACCTTAGGCTTTCAGGCAAGACTTTTCCAGGTCTGGCTACCTGGTGATCTCAGTCCCCAACACAGCCCAGCCAGCGATACGATTACCTCCATTAGCACAGACTAGAAAACTGAGGACCCCAGGGAGGAGGGTTCAACAGCCTGCCCAAGCAGGCATTCCATCAGTGTCCACCGATCAGCGAGCCCGCGTTCTTTCCTCTTATCATGACAGCATCTGGTGTGCTGTGGTTTCTTCGGCGGGGGTGGGGGTGGGGGGGTGGGGGCGGGGGATCCGCCTTCGCAAGAGCGGTTCCGCTGGTTCCCCCAGCGGCCGGAAGAGCCAGGCCGGGCAGGAGGCTGCTGCCCCCTCCTGGCCGCATGGCTGACTGCAGGCCAGGGGACCCGGAGCGCCCAGAGCCCCGGGGATTCCTTGGTCAGCCCTCCCTGGCCCCGGCTGCTTCTCTGCAGAAAGGACGCAGAGCCTTGTGGAGAGGAGAAATAACGGAGTCTGCAGCCCCATCCCTTGGTCACTGAGGAACCTCAGTCAAGTCACCCACCTTGGCCCTGGCCTCAGTCTCCCCCTCTGCAAAATGGGCATAAATAAGTGAGACCTTCCTTGCTCCGCGGGGCTCCTGGATAGCTCGCCCTGCAGCCTCTGGCACAGGGAGATCATGGAGAAGGCTTGAGGTCCGCTTCCTCCTCGCAGGGACAAAACAGGACCATACAAAGTCTGCAGAGTTTTGTTGACTGAAAGCCAGGGGCCGCCCATCAAAGGCGCTTGGTGCCCTTGTCCACTGCCCGCTGTGATCTTTGGTCAGAGAATCACAGGAAAACAGGAGGGACATGTGATCCTGGCCTGGGAGAGGACACTGGCGGGAGGCACGTCCCCCATGGCCAGGTATCCCCAAACTCAGGCTCTCAGCGTCACCTCCTGCACCCGAGAAGGGCTGAGGGCCAAGGCTCAGGGAGGAGCAGTCAAGCCCAGGGTCTCCCTCACCAGTTTCGTGAGGGTTCCACCTCCTGGCCGCCCCGACGCTCCAGCAGTGCCAGGCCCGGCTCTCCTGCTGACCTGCTGAGGCCACTCCGACCAGAGCCTAGGGGCTGCTGTTCTGAGACCTCAGCAAGGGGACGGAGGGGACTTTCTGGGACTAGTAGGGACACACAAGACCCCCTGGGTGTGCCCTCAGCCTGAGACTCACGCCCTCCTCCACCTGGTCCAGGCCAAACCTCCTGCCCTGAGTGCCTTCCATGACTCCCCTTGTCACGGCTCCCAGGGGTCCACATCCCAGGATTCTACTGGGAGGGAGTGTGTCCTCCAGGAAGGACGGGGCTGAGGCCCTGACTGGGTTCCTGGAGCGCCCCGAGGGGACAATGCACAGTATTCCAGCGATGCAAAGCCCTCATCAGGGGGATCCCCTGTCTGGGTCCCTGCCCCTACAGCCTGCCTACCTATAGACCCCCTTCCCCTCTGCACCCCAGAAATCAGCTGCGCCTGGCCCCAGATCTGAGAGTCAGCATTCCAAGCACACACCCTGTCTCCTACCAGGGGCACCCAGCCTCTCCAGGGCTGCCTGTCCCAGCTGACCCTCAGTGAGGGCAAAGTTCACCCGGTTCACCCTCAGTGATGGCTGAATGGGGGCCTCCCCCACGCGGAGCTTCTGCAGAATCTACTTTCTCTTTGCCCCTCCCCCATCCCTGTCTGAGCACATTCGTTGGCCTCACCCAGTGACCATCACACCGACAGAAGGACAGCCACTAGACCCAGAGAGCCAGGGCTCTGGGTTGAAGCTGAGCGGGTAGAGCTGGGACAGCAGTGTCAGGAGGGGTCCTGGCGGGAGCTGAGTTCCTGGGGAAGGAGAGGTGGTCTGAGAAAGGAAGGGGATTAGCCTGGCAGGAGGAGTGCCCCCACCCCCCCTCGGACCCTGGATCCCTGCTCCAGCAACACAGAGCTCGGAGTCCGGGCTGTGTGCTGGGCTCCCTCGGACCCACCCTCCCACCTGCCGATGTCACCTTGGGGCAGAGGTCAGGTGAGCTCACCTGATTCTTGCTACCAGATTCCAACGCAGAACTCCCGAGAATCCAGACGATTCTACGCTATTCTACACGGCACTGGCTTCCTGATGTTAGGAAGGACAGAACTGATGTCCGGGGGGACAGAACATTCCGTGTTCCATAGTCTCATTTATAACTTCTTTTTTCAGTGACCACCCAGAATCTCACCACCCAGATTCTAAATTTGCTAAGGTTTTGTTGCCACATTTGCTGAAAATATAAATATCGAGGACATAGGGTGTTTCTCCACTGAATAGTTTGGAAGAGATCTCCTAGGAAAATTCTCCTACAAACACAGTTTGTCACAACTAAAAAAATGTTTAGGGGGTGCCTGGGTGCCTCCGTTGGTCATGCGTCCCACTCTTGGTTCCGCTCACATAGGGCTGCCCGCTCAGCGGGGAGTCTGCTTCTCCCTCTGCCCCTCCCCCTGCTCATGCACTCTCTCTCTCTCTTGCTTACTCTGTCTCTCAATTATGTAAATAAAATCTTTAAAAGATGCTCATAATTTTTAATATCATCAAAATTATTTTTTTAAGCAGGATATACCAGCCGGGATATCTTTTTTGTCTCTTTTTATTTAGGAAAATCCCTCTGTTTAAAAAAAAATAAAATCAGGGCACCTGGGTGGCTCAGTGGGTTAAAGCCTCTGCCTTTGGCTCAGGTCATGATCCCGGGGTCTTTGGATCGAGCCCCACATTGGGCTGTCTGCTCAGCAGGGAGCCTGCTTCCTCCTCTCTCTCTCTCTGCCTACTTGTGATCTCTGTCTGTCAAATAAATAAATAATCTTAAAAAAAAAAAAATCCAACATCGATGTGTTCAAGAGGGATTTTCAACCTTTAGGTGGTAGGCACAGTGCCGGACCTGCTTTGTGCTTTTGCCCCGGGTCCCCATGGTCTTGCTCTGTGCCTGATGAATTAAAGGTCAAGGTAGCTATACCTTCCTGGTCAGCCACGGAACTGGGCAGTCGTGTGTCCAGGGGTCAGACAGCATCTGAGAAATAGCCAAGGTGTCCACAAAGACCCCAAGAGGGAAAGAATCGACATTTGAAATCCCCAAACCTACGGGTGCCCAGCTGGGTCACAGGGAAGCCTGCGGGTCCCTCGCTTCCCCCTCCCCCCACTCCCGCCCCCACCCTGCCCTCCCCCATGTCCCTCCCTCCCCTGCTCCAGCCTTGAGAAGGGGAGCAGAGGCCAGCTGGCCCTCTCACGCTGGGGCTCCCCTGCCCCCAGCCCAGTCCAGCTGGAGGAAGGGAGAAGAAATGACTTTGAATAAACTTTAGTTTTGATCCTTAAGCCACCACTGGATTGCAGCTGCTAACCAAAGCTGTTTTGGGGACCAGAAATGACCCAAGGACCTTACTGCACCTGAGAGTGACCAGAGAGGTGTGGCAGCTGCCTCAGTTTCCACAGAGGTGCTTGGGCCCAGGTGCTTTCTGCCCCCACCGGGGAGTCCTCTGTGTTCAACTAACTGTGCGCTGCATGCCTGGTGCTGGGGAAAAGCCAGGTGCATGTGAGCCGCTGTGCGTTTCCGAATGGCTCCTCAAGGTCACAGACAACCACCCAGCTGCTGAGTCCGGGGTGCGAGTCTCCAGCCCCAGGCTGCTCATCCGGGCAGCAACCAGACTTGGCCCCGGCCCTCCACTCACTTTCTCCCCTGGCTTCTGGGAGCCCCTCTGTCCTGGTCCCCACACCTCTGAGCTTGGAGGCCCCCAGGAGCCATCTTGGCCCCTTTTCGGCTTGGATGCTTCTCCAGGATCCTGGCCTTAACACCGACGATCCCCGCGTTGCGATGCCCACCCCAGCCCCTCCCTGAATCCCAGACCCCCACCTTCTACTTCTCCTCCGGGAAGTCAATAGCTAGAGTTCACGGCCGGCCGGACGCCACACCACATCCTTGACTCCTGCTCTCAGCCCTGATACTGCTCTGCATGTCCTCTCTGGGTCTCCCCCAGAGAGACCCAGAATCCAACGACTTCTCACTGTCTCCGCTGCTGCCATCCTAGTCCCCACCACCTTGAACTCGGACCCTGCAGGGGCCCCTCCACTTGCTCTCCTGCCCCGCTGCCTATTTCCCACACAGTAGCGGAGAGATTCCGTAACCTAACACAGAAATCAGACCCTATGCTCCCTCTGCTCCTGGCCCTCTGGGGAGCCCTCGCCCTCGGAGAGGTGAAGGCCTCCAAGACCCCGCAGAGCTGGCCCACTCCTCTCTGACCTTGGCTCTCCCTGCTTGGCTCCTCTGGCCCCTCACTGTCCCTCTGGGCCTTTGCACTGGCCTTCCCCGCTGGCTGCAAGGCTCCCTCCCTCCCTTCTCCCAGTCCACAGATGTTGCCAACGGATGTTGCCTTTGGTATCCCTTGATCCTCTTAACGTGGCTTTATTTTTCCAGAACAGGCATTACCATATGACTCCCCAGAGCACGGGTGGGAAATGTGTCTGTAAGCGAGCGGACAGCAAGCAGCTTAGGCTTTGCAGGCATCTCTGTTGCAACTCCTTGACCTTACCCTGATGGTCTGAAGACAGTTCGGGGACGGTACCCTGGACAAACCCTTACCTTTCTGACCTCAGTTCCCTTCCCTGTAAAATGGGTTTGAGAAAATTAGGATCCGTACTACTGGCCTGTGTCTGCTGTAGCAAACCATAGGCTGGAGGTCTTAAAACAGCAGAAATGTATTGTCTCGCACCCTGGAGGCCAGAAGTCTGAGACGCAGGTGTTAGCAGGCTGCGTTCCCTTCTGAGGCTCTGGGGGAGGATCGTTTCTGCCTCTTCTGCCTTCTGGGGGCTCCAGGTGCTCCTGGGCTCGTGGCCGCATCCCTCCCACCTCTGCCTCTGTGCCTCTGTGGTCACACAGGCTGCTCCTTCTCTTTTTCCTCTTCTTCTATCTCAAGTCACCCTCTGTCTTTCTGGCATAAGGATGACTGTCACTGGGCTTAGGGTCCACCCAGATAATCCAGAATGATCTCCTCATTTTGTGATCCTTAACGATACCTGCGAAGACCTTTTGTGCACGTAAGCGAACGTGCCCAGGCTCCTGGGATTAGGATGTGGGATATGTCTTTTTTTGGGGGGAAGGGGGGAGCCACCATTCAACCCACTACAGGTATCTTTAAAGTGCCTTAAAAGGAAAACAAAACCGGAACGACAGCTTCTTAATCTGCAGTGAAAAGAAAAGGAGATGGACGACCAGAACCCGGTGCCCCTCGTTCGAGAACACGGTCCCCAAGGACGCAGCTCACACGGCTGCCGAGCCATCAGGAGGGCTGGAGCTCGGGGCTGCAGAAGGTCAGGGCTGGTGACAACTATCCGAGGGAGCAGGCGAGGCGGGGAGGTGACACTGAGTGCTTGCCAGCACGTCCACTGTCCTGCCCTGTCTGAGGCCCATGTTGATCACAATCCACATCTGGGCTGGGTTTTTAAGCCTAAATCTAGCATTTTCTCCGTGTGTCCTCTTACTCAAGGTTCACGCCAGCACCAGCAGATAAGAAGTCGATCAGACAGCACCAATCCCATTGTGCGAATGCGGTACAGAGCCTCAGAGAGGTGAAGTTCAGCTGTTTCCATGCCATCATGCCCGCTGCCACCTAAGCCTTCCACTGCCCACCCCCACTCAGCAGTGGCCACCATCCCTCGTCTGCCCCCGCGCAGGTGGCTGGGAGTCAGCAGTGCAGGGGAAAGGCTGTCGGGCTCAGCGACATGCCCGCCGCGCAACTCTAGCGAGCGGCCCTCGGGAGGATGACTGTGGCCGGGAAAGCCCGGGAACACTGGGACCCCAGGGCATGCCTCTGATCACAGTAGCCAGGCCCACCAGTCAGGAGGGCGCTCGTGCCCAGAATAAATCTCCCTAGAGTCAGAGCTTGGGAGGAAAACCTAAAAGGCACTTTCCCCCAAGTGTCCCGGGGCTGAGATATCATCCTCTGATGGGCTCTACATGGACCCCAGTTGAGCCCCTGTCCCCGGAAACGATGAGATCCAACAGGTGCCAAGCCCGTTACCTCACCGGGACGGAACTTGCATCTGAGGGACGAACTGAGAGCCGACGCTTCCACGCGGGAGGCCTGAGGGAAGGTCGGCGGGGTGGCGAGCTGTGACAGGCAGTCTTCGGGGGAAGTGGGAGCTTAGCACGTTCTCCGGTTGCTTCTTACGTGAGCGAGGCGTCTAAAAATTACTGCCCTCGTGACGATGGAATCCTACAGAATCACATAGGGATTCATTCTCCTGTGTTCTCTGCAAATGACTTTTCTGAAGTTCTGATAGGAGTCAGGCAACCTAGGATCTTGCTCTGATGCTTTGAGACCCGGGGCTCGGTTCTTCCCTTCTTGGGGGTGGCCTCTGCTGGCTCCTCACCTTCCACATCTCAGGGTCAGCACAGGAAACCGAGCGGCGCGCCCGCAGCCCCAGCCCCACCATCCCCTCCCCAGCACGGCGTCTTCTGTGTTGACAGAATTCTCCCATTTGGAGAGTCAAGCTTTCCATCTCCCTCTTTGAGAACCAAGAATCTCAATGTCTGTCTGTGTGTCCTTTTAACTCTGGTTCATTTTCCTTTTAATCATTCGTATAACTGGGTACTCTATTCCCCTCTGTTCCTTCTCAGACCTAGAACCTTGATTCGAACTTCGGACCAGCTGCTGTTGGAGGCGTCCTCTTAGCAGAGGCCCTGGGGCTCTTCCCCAGCGCCTTTAGCCAGTCTCATGAGCTTTTCCTAAAGCATGTCCAACCCAGTTCCTTTTTGCCATTCGGGAGCCTCCTGCCCCCCAACCCTGTCCGCCCTAGCCACCATCTCTCCTGGCTGCTGCCATGGGACCCATATGCTGACCGGTCTCCCATATCGCCTCTTCTCTCCTGTCCTGTCCCCACTCAGCAGCTAGAGTGCTCCTTCTATGAACATAAGTCAGAGCTTTTTGCTTCATTTTGTCATTCAACAAACATTTATTGAGCACCAACTGTCTCCCGGTCTAGACTCGGGATACACAGAGAACAAAACAAATGAAAATCTCTGTTCTCTAGAGATTCTATTCTAGTGGAGGGCAGAAAAGTGAGTCAACAGTATGTCAGATGTTGGTAAGAGCCAGGAGAAAAGTAAAACAAACAAAAAAAAGGAGCAGGAAGTATCTGCCAGGCTGGGTGAGGGAGGGGGTGCGGTTTACTATTTTCAAAAGAGAGTCAGGGGAGGCCTGGATGAGGAGACGAAGAGGTAAGGGTAAAAATCAGGTGGAAAACTGGGGTAAAAGTACCAGCAGAGAGAAGAGCAAGTGCAAAGGACCTGGGGCAGGAGTGTGTCTGGTGTGTTTGAGGACCAGTAAGGGGACCTCTGTGGCTGGAGCAGGGTGAGGAAGAGGAAGGACAGTGCATTAGGAAGTCGGAGTGAAAAAGGGACAGATGTGGCCAGATGAGGCCCGTAGGTGCCATAAGGCCTTCGGCTCTCTTCTGAGATGGGAGTCATAATAGATTCTTGAGCAGAAGAGGGAACGTGATCTATCTTGTTTCAACAGGCTCACTCTGGATGCTGGGAGAGGAGGATGAGGGGGGTCATGGCAGGAAGTGGGACACCCATCAGGGTGGAGAGGTGTTGGTAGTGGAGAGGCTACAAGCACTGGGATTCTGCATCTGGCCCCAGGAGAGGCAGCACGACGGGCTCCTGGACCCGTGCCTGGGGCCTGCGTGAGGAACAGCAAGGAAACAGGTTTTGCTACTTAAACCCATATAATGGTTTCCTGTTGCTCTTGTGATAAGTTCTGGACGTGTTTTCCAGGCCCATCCACTTCTCCTACTGCAGCACTGCCCCCTTCCACCCTGACCCTCAGCTTCTGCGGCCTTGGCCTTTGGGCTTCCTCCCAGGAGTCCAGCATCCAGGCGGGCCCCTGCCCAGGCCTTCACCCTTGATGCTGTCTCTGCTTGAACTGCTCTCCCCACAGCGTGCCTGGTCCTGAGTTGTGGCCAGCATGTCCCACCTCCCTAAGTCACAATGTCCCAAGACTTTGCACCTAACACCATCTGTTTTTCGTGGCCTCTCTTGTAGTCTGTTCATGGTGTTTTTGTTTTTTCTGTCTTAATCTGTCTCTTGTATTTTATTTTATTACTTTTGTCTCCCTCTCTAGAACATAAGCCCCAGGAGGACAGAGACTTTCTGCCTGACCACTGGCTTTGTAAAGCTGTCCCAAATACACGAAGAGTCAAGCGGGCGTCAAGTGCGTATCCTGGAGTATGGGTTTGCTCGTGTGAGTTACAGCTGGCTCTCTGACACCTGCGAGGCAGGCATCCGTATACCTATTTTATAAGAGAGGAAAGACTACCCCAGAGGTTATATTTAGATCTGCCCAAGAGCACACCCGGTTCTAGGAAGCAGCAGAGCCAGGGTTTGCTCCTGGGTCCTGGGTCCTCCTGGGTCCTGAGGGTTCAGAGCGGGGCTGCCTGCTCCGTTTGGCCCAGAGCCGGGAGGAAGGGGGGGGGGGTGCTCGGTTCCATGCTTGCTTTATGAGCCAGAGGTGAGGTCTGACATCCTCGAGGGAGGGGCTCTCTGCCTCAGCGGGTCTAGAAGCGCATTTGGAAGAACAGCGTGTCTACTGCTCAGGGCTCGTGTACTCTAACTAGCATAGAAGGTATGTATTTAGTTAAAAAAAATTTAACCTCAAGCTCACCCCCACTGTCAGCCGGGCAGCTCCCGCCTCTGCTCATCATCCGCTTCTGTCCCTGCCCCTGACCGGCTCGCGGTCACCCTCATCGGCCCTCCCGGGCGCCCTCACCGGTGAGAGCAGGTGTCTTGGGGCCGCCTCGGGCGACGGGACCCTGCCAGGGTGGCTGCGGTCGCGGGAAAGTGCACACACCTGGCTCCGGGCTTCCCACCGAGGAATTGCCCCGCGGTGTGCCCCCCCTTCCCACGCCCCGCCCCCTGTGCCTCAGTTTCCCCGCCGGCAAAAGCCGGGTCCTTGCCGCTCTACAGGTGACACACCTGCTTCCGGGACTCGATCGGCCCCGGAGCCCCCGTCCCCCGCGGGCCGTCAAGCCAGCTGGGACCCCGCGCCCCCGCCTCCCGCGGGGCGCCCCCCAGGGAGGCGGGGGCGCGGGGAGGGCCGCGGGCCGGCTCCGGGGGGCGCCCGCGGGAGGGCGCGGCGGCGCGGGGGGCGGAGACGCGGCGCGGCTTCCGCTCCCGCGCCTCCTCCCTCCTCCCCCGCCGTCCTGGTCCGCGGCGCCCGAGGAGGGGAGGCGGCAGGCGCCGGGAGCCGCGCGAGGAGCCGCCGCCGCCGCGCCATGGAGCCCGAGTGAGCGCGCGCGGGCCCGCCCGGCCCCGGACAACATGGAGGCGGCGCCGCCGCGGCTGCTGCTGCTCGCGCTCTGCTGCAGCCTGGCCCCCGCCGCGGGTAGGTGGGCGCCGGCCGCGGGGACAATGGCCCGGCGGCCAAGTGCGCGGCGCGCGGAAGCGACTTTGCAAGTTGGGGGCGAGTTGGGGCGCGCGCCGCGGGTGCCCGCCGCCGTCCCGGGGGGTGGGGGTGGTGGTGACCGCGCGCGGGCCCTTTGTCTCGCCCGCCCGGGCCCCTCCCGGGAAGGCCGGGCCCCGTCCCGCGCCCCGGGCCGGCGAGGAGAGCGCGCGGGCGGCGCCGACCCCGCCAGGTGCGGCGCGGGCGGGTCCTCACCTGCCCGCGGCCCGGGGCGCGCTCCGGAGTGCGGCCGCGTGTGGCCGGCCGGGAGAGGCCGCGCGGGGACCGTGGGGACCCCGGGCCGCGGGCCGGCGCAGCGCGGGGACTTTCGGCCCGGAGACAGGCCTCGCCGCCCTGCGTCGGGGACTGCCCCTCGAGCCCGTTTCCGATGGCCGCGCGACCGGCCTGCCAGCCCCGAGAACTGATTTAAGTTGCCGAGAAAGTTCTCAGATCGGGCGCCGGGCGGCCTGGCCTGTTGCGCGGCCCCCTGCCGTCTGCGAGGCTGTCGGCTTCCGAGCGGACCGACACCTGCCAGGTGCCCGGAGGACCCGTCTCGCCGCCGGGCCCCCCGCCCCCACCCAGCACCCCGCGGTGGCACCGGGCCGGTGTCCACGCCAGGGGGGGCCTCGTGGGGCCGCCGCGCGGGGTGACGTGGTCGCAGAGCCCGGCGTGGTCGAGAGGCGCGCTGGTGCCCTCCCTTGTGCACACCCTTCGCGAGATCGAGGGCTGGGGACCTTCCTCTCCAACTTTTGGTGTGTCCCAAGGGGTGGAGTTGAGGTCAGGAGGACTCAGGAAACCTAAGCGCGCTGTGAAACGCTACACATGTTCTTTTAATTTGGAGATTGCCATGTGGTTTTGAAGCAAATCTCTTGCTACCTAAATCATTCTCTTCGGACGTGAGTGTTTTGTTTTTCTGGAGTGTGGCTGGCCAAACCGGACAGGGCCACAGAGCCCTGGGCTCCCCGGGCTGCTGTTCTGCTGCTGAGAGCAGATTTTTGGAGGTGGTGCTGGTGGTGACGGCGCTGGTGGCTCAGGTCCCTTTGTCTGGGCCTCTTTAAGGCAAACAGCTGTCTCCCTGAATATTTCCAGTGTGGGACATTGCCGGGAGGTGTCCCGGCCAGGCGCTGTGGTCACATTCCCAGTGCTGCGGCCTCTTCATTGAGGTTGGGGGGGGGCTGGAGGGGAGAGTTTCCCGAGGTCTGTTTGCCTCCCAGTCCAAGCCTCCAGAATGCTGGCGGGTTCACCCCAAATTTATCTCCCTGGGGAGTGTGTTTACATTTCTCGGCCATGTCTGATACTAGCAAAACAAGGTGACGACAAAACGGTATCTGGGTAGTTCAGGCCAACGCTGCTTCTTTTCTTTCCGGAAATGCCTGGATCACGGAGGCAAAGGTTTTTTTTTTTTTTGGAAGATGTTTGTTTTAAAGGTGGGGTTTCTCAGCGGGCTGTGTTGCTTTTCACTTTGCTGCTGTTTTGGATTTCCTGTACCTTTTGGGGTGACGTTGCTGGAGTCGAATGCCTGTCGTTTCGTGGTTCGAGGCCCTAAGGAGAAGGAATCCCATCTGTGGAGTTCAGTCGTGGAGGAGGCAAAAATAGAGCTGATTATTTTAACATTAGGAAGCATGTCAGCGGCACGGGCCAATGTGGCAACCCAGTCCTAAAATGGAAGGAGAAGGAGGATTCCTTCTGCACAACTGCTTCCACGGTGCTTGCGGGTGCCCCTGATTTCTGTGTCAGATTTACGCCTTGGTCCGGAGTGGAGCCAGTAAGCTGGTAGCTAATTATTTTTCCTGATTGCTTCCTGTTGCAATTTAAAGCTGTGAGCCCACGGAAATGCCTTTGTTTTAGTGGTCCCGGTGCTGGGAATGGCCTTTCCCGGCTCCTCAGGCACAGGCCTCTCCCCTCTCTCTGGCCCCACAGCACTTGCTACGGGACCACCTGTCCAGGACCACCCCCCCAGCCCCCCGGCCGAGGGCGGTTCCTGCAGATGCCCACCGGAAGGGCCCAGCAGGTGGGTGCCGAGTTCAGGACTGAATGCTGTGTGGCGTCCCCTGAGAGAGGTCCCCCCCCCCCACCGTTTCTCAAAGCGGGACCCACGTGCTTTTAACCCTCCCTGTTCAAATCCAAGAATTTACCCCGTCAGCCCCTATGATCCCACATTTGCTGTGGAGATCCTGTCGCATTTGGAACCCATTTAATTTCAGCCGCACTGTATCACCGCTCAGGCATTTAGCAGAATTTGCACACTGCTGTGGCGGGAGGGGTGGGGGGTGAGGGGTGCAGTCAGGTGAGGAGGACTCAGCATGGCTGCTTGCCCCCACAGCCTGGGCTGAGGATGGCGACTCTGGGGTCAGCCCAGCCTGGGTTTCCCTACTCGGGAGCTATTTGACTTTGGCTGACTGACTTAGCTGTTCCGTGTCCAGTGCTTTGAGGTCCAAAAGTGCTTTTTACACAATCTGGATTTTTCTTCCGCACGTGACCTTGGATATCTAGTCCAGTGGCCTGACTCACGGATTGCTGCCACCCTGGTGGGGGCTCCTGAGGTCATGAGCAGCGGGGACAGAGCCCGAGTACCAGGGGCTGACGTCAGCCGGGGTGCTTGCCGCGTGGAGGAGCTCGGCCGGCCAAGCTTTCACCCTGTGGGCTTCAGTTTTCTCTTCTGCGAAATGGGTTAATAGTACTTCCTACGGCTCACTCGGTGCGTTAACGCCTGCCTGGCACTCCGTCAGCTCTTGTCCTTGCTGCTGTGACTCTTTGGCCTCCGATTCCGTATGAAGCGCGGGGACAGAATGGCGGTGGCCGAGGAGGCTGTCGGGGCGCTCTGTGTCGATGCGAAGACAGGCACATGGAAGCCGCTCGTGCAGCTGTGGGAGCAGTAGGTTCTGGGGTCTTCTCCCTCACAGTCCTAGAGTCCTGGCCTCAACGACCGGGTGGTCTCTGCCACTTAAAGGGGCCAGATCGCCATGCAGAGTCGTGATGTGCTCGGGAAGGCAATGGAAGCTTCTGGAAGAATTAAGTCAGGACTAGGAAACAGGATAGGAAATGTAGGCCGGAGTTGTCAGGCCCATCCTAGGTGAAAGGTGTTGAATTGATTTTTTTTTTTTTTAATTGAGGCGAAAATCACATAATCTAAAATGAACCTTTCGAAAGGATACAGTTTGCCGGCGTTGAGTGCTTTCACCGTACTGTGTCGCCACTCAGTCTAGTGACAGACATTTCTGTCTCCCCAAAATAAAACCCCACACCCATTGAACAAGAGCTTCCCGTTCCCCTGCCAGCAGCCCGCTTTCTGGCTCAATGGGGTTTGCTGTTCTGGACATTTCTATACATGGAGTCACATGAGACATAGGCCGTTGGTGTCTGGTGGCTTCTGTCACTTCTGTCACTTGTGTCTCTGAGCCTCCGTGTTTTCGAGGTTCATCCATGCTATAGCATATGTCCCTGCTCCGTTGTGTGCTGAGCAGTACTCGTCATCCGGTCAGAGTGCCTTTCGCTGATCCGCTCACCCGCCCGTGGATTGGCCTCGGTTGGGGCCTGCTCTGCAGGCATGAGCTGCGGGCCCTGCTGTCCGAGTGAGGTCTGCAACGGTGGAGCTGTTGGAAGCTGGGCCAGGAGCAAACAGATTTGTCCTTAGATCTGCATCTGGGTTCGGAGACTTGAGAGCTGGGGGCCGAGGCTAGGGACAAGCCGAGGGCCAGTGCTGGCCTCCAGGAGGAGGGATGCCAGGAGGTGGGCTTCGTTCCGTGTTCAGTATTGCCGCAGCCCCAAGAGACACTGCACAGTTGTGGCTCATGCCGTCTCTTGGACCGTTGCTTAAGACGCTGTGTCCCTGGTTCGCCAACATACTTAGGCCTGCCGGGGGGCTGTCCTGGGGACAGCGTGGGTCCCAGCGCTGACCTGTTGAGACAGCTGCCCGTCTGGCCAGGAGCCGAGCCCCCAGGTCCCGCCTGTGGCTTCGATCTGGTCTCTGCTTTCTCGGGGGAGCGGTTTGCTAGCCCCTGGCCTCAGGTTCGTCATCTGCAAAAGTGGGGCGTGGGGTCTGGCTTGTGGGGTTCAGTGAGCCAGTGTCCAGGAGGAGGGACCAGGAGGCTCTTCCCCCAAGACCGGGTTCAGTGGGAGGGACACCCAAGGGGTCCTGCCCTAGGTGTCCAGGTTGTCTTTTCAGTGTGCTGGAGGGCACGGTCAGAGTCAAGTTGGAGAACGTCTTCCCCAGTGTGGGGCCAGGAGTGCTGAGACCTGTTGGGAGCCTGGGTTTGGCGCTGGCTTGTCCGCGAGGGGTGCCTGGTAGCCCTGAACCTGTCTAGAGCTCCAACCGGGAGCAGACCTGGCTGCTGACCCTTCCCTGGTGAGGAAGGGTGTCCCACTCCCCCAGCCACGCGGCACCCTCGTGCACATCCATTCCGCCCCTCCCCAACTCCTGTGCGGCTCCCAGGCCAGCCTTGCCCACCTGGTGGGGCTGGTTAACCCTCTACAGGCCCCACCCTTGGCCTGCCAGGGGAGTGCCCCCCTCACGGCGGCTATGTGTGCTGGAACCTCAGGTCCAGATGGAGTTTGTGCCCAGAGTCATGTCCACTGTGTCCTTCTTGCTTGGGGTCCCTCTTGCTGTGGACCGCCCCCTCCCGGGGGGAGGTTATCGTGGTGATAACCTGGTGCAGGCGTGGGGCATAGTGCAGGGGTGGGGCATACTGTGCTTTCTGGGTATTTTCTTATTTGCTTTATTGGTTGGTATTTAATTCAGCGCTTTCAGTTTGCCTCATTTCTGTTTTCTAGTGCTTAAAGGTAAGCAAGATTCGCTCAGGGAGGAAAGTAGTTTTTAGCCTTTTTGGGGTCTCCTGCGCCCCCTGAGCATCTGGTAAGGCTCCTCCGGTTGGAAGGAGCCAGCGGAGCTGCGCATGCACCCTGGGCCCATGACGGCCTCCCTGTGGGGTCCGGGGTGCACTTCTCTTCCAAGAACCTCAGTTTCCTTCTTCTTCTTCTTTTTTTTTTTTTTTTAAGATTTGATTAATTTATTTGACAGAGAGAATGAGAGGGAGCACTAGCAGGGGGGAATGGCAGGCAGAGGGGAGGGACAGAGGGAGAAGCAGACTCCCCGCTGAGAGGGTCCCCACGCCCCCCCACAGCAGGGCTGGATCCCAGGACCCCGGGATCATGCCCTGAGCTGAAGGGGGACGCTTAGCTGACTGAGCCACCCAAGCTTCCCTACTTCCACAATTTTTTTTTATTGCCTGAAACAGAAACTGTGTCCCTGAGCCGTCATGGCCCGGTCTTCACTCTCCGCAGCTCCCGCTCAGCCCCCTCCTGCTTTCCCGTGGCTGTGAACCTGCCCGTACTCCCTGCCTCCTCTTCGTGGACTCGTCCGGCGTTTGTCTTTCGGTGGCTGATCTCATCTAGCCCGGTGTTTCCGGTCCATCCGAGCCGTAGCGTGTGGCAGAACCTCATTCCTCTTGTGGCCGAATCCTGTCTCCCCGCATGGACATCGCACGTTCTGTTCGCCCACGCACCTGCTGGTGGCCCCCAGGGCTCTTACCCCTCTGGCTGCTGCTGAGAACCTGGGTGTGCGAACATCTCTCTGGGTCCCTGCCTTCACTTTGGGGCACGTGCCTGGGAGGGGGACTGCTGGACCACATGGTAGTTCTGTGTTGGATTTTGGAGGATCCATCAGTCTGTGCTGTTCAGCGGCTGCCCTGTGTAAGGCGCCAGTGGCTGGGGAGTTCCAGTCTCTCCACACCCTGCTCAACACCTCTTTGCTTTGCTTTGCCTTTTTTTTTTTTTTTTTGGCATGTACTTGTTGTCCATTTGCTTCTACGAATAGGTAGAATAGGTAGAAATACTTAAATGCTTAAGTGCTATTACAATCATGGCATGCGGCAGTGACCCCCTTGTTCAGTCATATCTGTGCATTTGTGCACGGGCACATCTGTAGGATATGTTCCTTGCCCCGGAGTATATCCACTTGGAAGCTGGTAACAATACTGACCAATTCCTCCAAAGAGGCCACAGTGGTTCAAACCCTGCTGGGCATCTGTGAAGGTATGTGCTGTCCTGTGCCTAACAGATTCCATTTTTTTTAAATCGATTTGCTTAAAAACTATAACATATTTTGATTGGTGCATCCCTCATGACTCGCTTCTTGGCCATTTAACCATTTGTATGTATTTTTCTGTAAATTGCCTACTGTTGTCCCGAGCCCATACCTCTGTCGAGTTGATTATCTTTTCCTTATTGATTTGTAGGAGCTGTTTCTTTGGCATGGACAGGGACTCTGTAAAATGTGTTCCACATTCTTCTTCTGATCTGAAGTTAGTCTTTCATCCTTCTTTCTGGCAATTCATTATGATAAAGGCATTAAACCTTGCGGTTTCTGGGTTTTGTGCTTAATTTCTCTCCCGCCAGGTTCTAAACATTGCTTCCTTTATTTTCTTCCAGGGCGGTTAGTGTTTTGTGCTCTATATTCAGACTTTATTTTCACTGATTTGGGGGAGGTCTACGGTGTGAGGTAGGGATCTGATCTGTCCCTGATGTGTGTTGCTCCCCCGACCCCCCACCATCACGAGATAGGGAATTGTCCCAGCACCTTGATGGAAAGGCCCATCCTACCCCCCATTCAGGTAAACTACCACTCACTATTCCATGTGCAGTGTTCACGGATGGCGTGGCTCCGTGTCCTGGCGCCTTCCGTTCTGCTCCGTGGACCTGTGGGTGTCTGTCTTTCCCAGTACGCGGTTAGAGCCTCGGTAGCGTCGTGGTGAATTTTGAGACTGAGTGTAACACTCCCCCTTCGTTGTCTTCAAAAAACTGCGTCGACTGTTCTTGAACATTTATTCCTTCGTGATAAACTTCACAGTGAGCCGATCAGGTTGCATCCTTTGATCTCCTGATCTCCTGATCCGGAGACCGTAAATGGCCGCATTCAACAGGTGTCAGAGGGCTGGACTTCAGACGTGTTCTCTGGCAAGCAAGCTGGCCTCTGGCTCTGGAAGTAGATTCATCTTCCGCCACAAAGGAGCCAGTCTTCATATTTTTGCTTCCTCTTGCGCGGAGTGGTTTAGAGGTGACATGTGTGCTGGATCTCCCACTGCACCCCCATTCCGGGGCTCACACCAGCGTTTGCTCAGGCAACCAGCTCTGCTGCAGCTAATTCCGGCGTGAGCCCGAAGGCGAATATAATTATGTAAATTACCGCCCCCCTCCCCGAGTTCATTCCAGAACAAAATGTGACTGACTTTAATTTCTTACCTGGCTCGCACCCCCTTATTAGCCCAGTGGGGAGGTGGTACCCGCCTAGAGTAGAAGTCTTAGGGAATTGCTCAACCGGGCATTAAAGGCCGCCCGAGCGCGTGGCCCTGGCCAGAACATGTCAGCCGGGGGCCTGGGTGCTTTCCAGCCTGTCCGCGGGCAGCAGCTGCCGTCCCTGAGAGGAGCTGGCCTTCTCCACGGTGGGAGCATGGGGGTGGCCCCAGAGCAAGCTGTGTTTGCAAGTTGCTTTTTGGGGGGAAGGCCGTTTCTCTGAACTTTCTCCAGAACATCAGTTCCGAAAGAACTGTCTCCGCTCCTCCTCCAGATTCCCCCTTACTGAGGCCGGAGCGCGGGGCCGACCCTGACACCCGCTCTCCCTCTGCCCTGCGAGGCGGGCCTGGGCTCTGTTCCCTCCTGCACGTTGGAAAGCCCGGCTTCTCCTTTCCTTCCCACCCCGTCCCCCCACTTCTCCGGCTCCGAGGCCTCACCTGCCGGTCCCCTCAGTTCTCACCCTTGGAGTGGGAGACTCCACCAGCTGGTCTTCTAGAACTGTCCCCCCACCCCCGCCCGTTTCCCTTTCACTCTGGCCAGATTACGTTTTCCCAAAACTCGTTTCATCATGTCCTTCCCCTTCTCAGAAAATGACACCAGTTTCCCAACATCTGAAGTGGGAACTTTTGGGCCTGGTATTCCGTGCGGCCCCTAGTTTGGCGTTAGCCCTCTCCTGTGCTCCCTGGGCTGAGCACTTCTCCGGACAGGTCCATCTCCTCTAGAGTCTAGAACCTTCCGTGGCCCACCCACGCTGAGAGGACCTTGGGGACAGAGGCTGCCTTCATGCTTGGCCTTCCCCCTGCCGTCTGGCATGGGGGAGATGCTCGGTGGCTGTCCTGACGCTTCCTAAGGCCTCCTCTGTCCAGGGAGCAAATCTTACACATCCTTAGATCGACAGCGTGGTGAACTCCCACCCCCATCGTAGCATCCAGTGCTGCTGTGTCCCCGGATTATAGAACACCGGTCCTACATAGCAGAAGCCTTGTGGGGCCGCGTGGGGCTGAGTGTGGGACCCAGTCTGCCACCAGAAACCTGTATTCCTTTTTTTTTTTTCCCCAAGATTTTATTTATTTAGTTGACAATCAGAGATCAGGAGTAGGCAGAGAGGCAGGCAGAGAAAGAGAGGGAAGCAGGCTCCCTGCTGAGCAGAGAGCCCGATGCGGGGCTCGATCCCAGGACCCTGAGATCGTGACCTGAGGTGAAGGCAGAGGCTTAACCACCCTGAGCCCCCCAGGCGCCCCAGAAACCCGTATCCCTGAGGCATGGCCTCTGAGAGGACCCACTACAAATCAGCTGTTTTACTTCAAGAAACCTGCTGCGTCCTGGACACACTTCATCATGGAGTCCCGTGTCCATGAACTACTACCCACTGTGGGGGGGGTCGTGCTGGCTGTCCCCGTGTCATCTGTGTTTGCCCAGAGTTCTCCTGTCCCATGGGCGGGTTAAGTATTGGTTCACGAGGGCCGCGGGGCTGGTTCCCCAGCCCTGCCAGGGAGCAGCCCCGGCACCAGGGACCTGTGTGGGCACCACCGGCCCAAGAGGAGCGTGGGCCTGGTCGTCTCGGTGCTGACTGTGGCCCCGGCCTTGCCTTTCCCCACACAGCAGGTGGCCACCTGGCCTTGCCTCTGTTGAGCAGAACAGCCCCGAAGCGTGTCACTCTTTGCCCGGGCCCCCAACCTGCCAGGCTGGGCACAGAGGGCCCCGTCCCCGGGGAGGATGCAGTGTGGGCCCTCTGCGGCTCGGGGGGCCCCTGCCTTTGTTGCCCCCAGGTGGCTGCAGCAGAGGGAGCGGAAGGGCCCCCGGAGGCTCTGGTCATTTTCCTGTAGTCCCTACCTTCTTCCGGGGGGCATGTGGGGGACCCCTTAAAGCAAAAGAGCAGTTTTCGTCTGCTGGGCTACCATTTCTAGTCTCAAAAACATTTTCCCTTGGTGTGGAAAGATTGTCTCCTTTCAGGGAAAGGGCCCTTGCTAAGTATTAACCTTTTCTGCTTATTGATTTGGCCATGCACGTGGCCCGTGTAGCCGGTCGGAGCTCCGCAAGGTCTGGAAGCTCGGGTGCCGGAAACAGTCTCGGGTTCCTTTGCCCTCACAGAGGGTCTTTGTTCAGCGTTTTCTGTACCAGAAGTGGTCCCTTGGGCCGTAGACCTGGGCCGGGAGTAAGCGATTTGGTGGGTGAAGTGGAACATTCCAGGATCCAGGCAGGTCTGGCCACGAGGTGGGCGCTGGGCCCCAGCAGTCCCCTTGCCTGGGAGGATCCAGAAGGACCTGCTCCTCTGGGCCTCAGTTTCCTCACGTGTCGGGGGCTGGTAATCGTCGCCCGAGGATGCGGCGAGGCTGCAGAGTGCTTGACACGGGGCTGGCTCCCGGTGAGTGCTCAATAATTATTAGCTATTAGGGTTATTATTACAGTCATAATTGTTGTTCTCTGGGGAGAGGGCCCTCGGGGATTTGGGAGTCAGGTTCAACTCCAGCGGAGTGGTGAGCTGAGCTTAGACTCACGGGAAGTCGGGGCGCTGGGCCGCGTGAACGGCCGCATCCAGCCTGGTCCCTCGGCACTGAATTTGCTTCCTCGTCTTGGAGCAGCCCGGCGGGCCTGGGCTCTGGAAGCCCCAGGCCTGGGGGAGCCAGTGCGTGTCCCTCGGGGATAGGGATGCTTCCTGGGATCTTTGCTCTGTCAGAGGCATGGCTGAGGGTGCTTTGGGTTTCATTCCATCATCTGGATTTGTTGGCATCGATTTTTAGGGTGTTGCCAGCATGTCCCCTGCCTGTCCCTCCTCGAAGGAAATTGTTAGGGACCCCGCTTTCTTTGCCGTGTTGTCTGTGTTCGTCCTGGGCTGGGGGCAGGGTGTCTTCTGCAGTGGCTCGGCCACCTGGCTGGCCAGCAGTTGTCCCTGGCCCTCTCGTCTTGGTCAGTGTTCCTGCCCCTTCAGTTCCCCGCTGGAGGCAGAGGAGGGAGCCCGGGCACCACGTCTTCACCCTCGGGCGAGCTCTCTGCTCCATCCGACTTCCCCGCCCTGGGATGTGGATGGTCAGTGCCTTTGCTCTGGGTGGCAGACGGGGGCCCTGTGCTCAGTAAGCACTCCGTAGTTGGTGAGAAAGGCTGCTTTCCAACCCGTGTGCCAGACCGGGTCTCCCACTGCCACAGCCCACAGGAGGAGTTCAGGCCCCGAGGCCCTGAGCTCCTGCCCCTCCCTCTGCACTTGCCCTCTGGCTGCGAGCCCAGGTGGGACCTGCCTGTCCCCTCTGCAGCCGGGGCTGGCTTTCCTGACTTCCTGTTGCCTCTAGCCCGAGAGTAATCTAAGCCCCTAGCAGGTGCTCCTGTGTGCCTGGCCCAGAACTAGGCCCCTGGAACAGGATGAACACAGGCAGGCCATGGCCCTGTCCTCATGGTCAGCCCAGGCCGGGCCAGGCACGGGACTAGAACGCTCTGAACCTCGGCCAGCAGGGACTGCCCTGGAGGAGAGGCCGTGAGGGGAGGGCACCCCCACCCTGTGCCGTCGGGACCCTGGCTTCCTCGGCAAGGCTCACGCCTCCCTTCCTGCGGTGTTTGCCGTCTGCTGCCTGGCGGGCTGGTTTTCCATGGCTGCGACCTTCACAGTAGCCCTGCAGGCAGGGGGGCTGGCTACGTCTCCATGGTCCCTGAAGAGGCTCAGGGTGCTGACCTGGGTTGGGAGAGTGAGCCTGTGTGTGGAGGGTGGGGAGACAGGAGCTCCCTCCCCCCACCCCGGCACTGCCCGCTCCGTCTGCAACAGGAGTGTTGGGCCCTGTCGTGAGGGAGATGTGGCACTCCACGCTTAGGACCCACGGGTCCCCGTGAGGGGTCCTCAGGGAGTGTGGATTCCCACTCCTGGGTTGCTGTGTGGTTCTAACCGCGCACTCTGCGTGTCCCTACCCACTTCCTACAGATGGGAATGGTGACTCAGGAGAACCTGGACCCTGTACAGGGTTGTGCCAGGACGCCGGGGGGTGGTGGGTGAGGGCTGGGGTAGGACCCTCAGGATGACCAGAGGGGCTGCTGCTCCCCCCGTCTGACCTGGGGTCCCCCCTCGGAAGCCACAATCTTCTGGGACCTGCTCGCTCTGCCTGAGGAGGAGCTGTGTGGAGCCCCAGGCTGCAGGGGCCCCTCTCTGTTCTGTTTCCTCTTCTCTCTGGGGACGCAGGGCTTGTCCTGGAAACTGGGACCCGGATATGTGGTCAGGTGGTGGGAGGCCACTGTCCCGAGGGACAGAGGCTGAGGGATGGGCCCTCCTCCTTAGAGTGTGGCAGGGTCACTGCCATGCCTTGGGGGTCCCTATGAGGGACCTTGTCTCTCTTGTCTCTCTGACCCTTCTGCAGAGAGATCTCGGGGTCATTTCATTGTCCCATTAGGCAGAATGAATGAGCTTCAAGTACTTGGGCAAGAAGCCGCACTCTTTGCTCTCGTGTGTTGCTGACTAGCGAGGGTGACCTTGGGCAGGATACCTGGTCCCGTCGTGCCTCAGTCCCCTGGTCCGCATACCTGCACCCACACACCGACAGAGCTCGGCTTCTCCACATTCTCATGAAACTCCAGACTCGACCCCTGGCTTGTTCCCAGGGTGATCAGAGCTGGTCCCCAGTGCTGGGCTCTATAGGCAGCCCCCAGCCCTGCGTTCGGGACCCAGAAGATCCCGCCCTTCAAGGCATGTTAGTGCTCAGAGAGGCTGTAGTGGGGACCAAGAGGCGAGAGGTTGAAGCCGACCACGGGGAGGATGGTTTGTCTGTCCACCTTGCCCTGCCTGGGACAGAGGCATCGTGAGCCTGAGGTCTTCTGTTCAGCTCCCGGCCGCAGCCTCGGGGCCTCCGTGCCCTGCGGGCTGCTTTGTTCAGGAACAGCAGATCATCTGAAAGCAGAGCCTCCCCGTTTTGCCCCATAAAAAGGAGATTTTGTAGAGGGATGGTAAATTTGGCACACCTTTATTATTATTATTATTATTTTTGCACCACTGAAAGAACATAAAAGCTGGTACAAAGGTATGTTTGTTTCTGAAATGCGTTTCCTCTCCCAGATGTTCTTTTCTGCCAATTCCAAAATGCGTTCCGAGCTCAGTTATTTCCTCTCTGCCGAGAACAATGAGATCTCTGTGACCACACGGGGAAAGCGCCGTCTTCCTCGCCAGTGGGGCTGGGGGGAGGGCCCCAGTGCTCCCACCTTCTCTCTTCAGTGGAAACGACCGGTCGGTGCCAGCCCGGAGAGAGACCCCCGCTGACTGTTGCGGATTTGGCAGCCGTGGCGGGAGCTTGTGTGGGGTGGGGGAGGCACTTAGAGGCTCGGGGCGCTCTGCACCTTTGTTCCCGAATCTTGAGTTTGCTGTGTGGCCTTGTACTAAATTCTTGGATGTGCACTGCCTCCGTGCTCCCTGGGATGTGGGACTGTCTGGGCTCCCTGGAGCTGATCTGGCCCCTTCTTTCTTGCATCTGATACTGGTCCCTGGCCAAAGGGCAGGGATCCAGGACCCAGCGCAGAGCCCGAGCTGGCTGGAAAGCCAGGTAGAACTGGGTGGGCGTTACCAGGGTCAGCAGAGCCTCAGGCCTTCCCCGGCTGGTGGACCTGCCCCCTTTGCCACTTGAGACGAGGGGTGCGTGTGCTCCTTGGGAGCTGTGAACCGCACACTCTGCCCGTGCTCCCCCATGATCCACACACGCGTGCACCCACCTGCAGTACCCTTAGAAGCTTCTTGGGTGGTTTCCACGGACGGTGAAGAGACCCGTAACAGCTTGCACTCAGGATGGTTTTGATACTGGTCTCCATCAAGAACGTTCTCTACAGGGTGTGCATCTCATGAGATCTTTACTTTTTGGTCGATGCCTCCTGCCTTAGAATACCCGCAACACAGCTCTAGTCCCTGCACGTTTATGGGGTTCCGAGCAGGTCGTAAGGGGTGTCCAGTGGACTCATTAATCCCTGCAGTCACTCTGGGGAACCACAGGAGTAGACCAAGGTTAGAGCCTACAAATTGGCCAGCTGAGGCCCCACTGCCTACCCCTTCGCTGCCATTTGAATCATAAAAGTGTTTTCTTTCATCTCTAAAGGAAATAGGCTGCCAGGCCCCCAGTACAACAAGCGGCTTTCATTATGGGGGGGTGGGAAGGGTACTGAGGCCAGAGGTTGCTCCTGGGTGGCCCCACCTTCAGTGGGAACCCGAGCGGCCCTGTGGTGCCTGTTTGCATGGGGCAGGATGCCGGGTGGAAGCCACTGCCCCCAACCCCTTTGCTGGACTGGGCCAGCAGGTCAGGCCCCCAGGGCCCCCGAGTCAGTCTCTGCCGTGGCCTTGGGCCACTTCCGGGAGCAGGGAGCTGTTGAACCGAAATGGTATGTAATCAGAATGCTATATTTTGTCGAAAATAAGAATGTTAGTAACTGGCTGGTTTCTGGCAAGTCAAACTGGGACTCTGAAATACATATTTTCCCCTGCTCTGCCCTAAACCTTCTAATTAGTGAAAAACGCACATTTGCAAACATAAATCAAATGTCATCTTTCCTACCAACTTGTCCTAGGTATCCCTGAGTTGGTAGCATTCCACAGGGGCTAAATTAGAGCTTGCAGAGTGCCTGTGCGCGTGTGCGAGAGAGCAAGGGGGCGGGAGGGGGACCCTGGGCTGCCTGTGGGTGAGCCCTGGCCGCCCGCTTCCTTCCCTCGAAGGTGCTCGGGCCTGTGCTCCGGCCCCGGCAGCTGTCAGCACCTGCACGGTCACTGCAGCAAAATGGATATATCCGCCCAATTAAAACATAGTTAGTTGGTAGTGGAGGTGGCTTCCAGGAGAAGCACTTTCCCTCCCAGGGAAATCTCTGCAGTGCTTGTAACCAGACCCTGACATCCACCACCAGTGGGCTCTGTTCATGGGCTCCTTTTCAGGAAGGGCAACTCGTCTCTGGGAACCGGCCCTGGTGTGGGCCGTGTCCTCCGTCCCTGGCACTGGGACCAGCTCTGGGGGCCCTGTGCACTTCTGGGGCTGCGTTCAAGGACGTGGCCTTGGGGTCCCAGGCAGTTGGGGTCATTTCTGGTTCTGTGCTGTGTTGGTGGGTACGATGCTTTCTTGCCCGTGAGGACCAGTGTCATGGAGCTCGTTGGGTCACGTGTGTCTGGGGTGGTTTGTTGTAGGTGATTTCTCAGTAGCCAGATGCAGAAAGCCTCTTTGATAGGACTGACATCCTCTGGTCAGAAGACCATGTGGCCCCAGAAAGCCCCCAGCCTTGGACATCATTCTTCCTGTTCATGCGGAGGGGAGGAGGTCGCTGGGGGTTGGGAAGCGAGTGTGCCGAGCTGGATATGGCCGGCACTCTCAGATTTGTGGTGCTTCTGGCCAGTCTCTCCTGATGGCTCCTGTTCAGTTTTGCTTTGTGTTTTCTGTTTCACTTCACCTTGAGGCCAGTATTTTTCAAAATGTGTCCCCTTGGTTAAAACTACATGGTGCTCTTTCATCAGATACACTCTGGAAGTCCTGGGTGTAGGACATGAAATACGTTTCCTCACTGCAGGACTTCTCAGAGCCTTTATTTTTTTTAAATTTTATATATATATATTTTTAAAAGATTTTATTTATTTATTTGACAGAGAGAGATCACAAGTAGATGGAGAGGCAGGCAGAGAGGGGGGGGGCGGGGGGGAAGCAGGCTCCTGCTGAGCAGAGAGCCCGATGTGGGACTCGATCCCAGGACCCTGAGACCATGACCTGAGCCGAAGGCAGCGGCTTTAACCCACTGAGCCACCCAGGTGCCCTTCTCAGAGCCTTTAAAATGGCAATTTCGGGTGCCTGGGTGGCTCAGTGGGTTAGAGCCTCTGCCTTCGGCTCAGGTCGTGATCCCAGGGTCCTGGGATCGAGTCCCGCATCGGGCTCTCTGTTCCGTGGGGAGCCTGCTTCCTCGTCTCTCTCTGCCTGCCTCTCTGCCAACTTGTGTTCTCTGTCTGTCAAATGAATAAATAAAATCTTTAAAAAAAAAAAAAAAAAAAAAAAATGGCAATTTCATGCTAGACTATGTCCCCTCTCCCTAGACTCACTTTACAGGTGGGTGGTTACCAGTGTGCGAGCTGGGCTGTGCCCAGACTGACAGGGGATGTCACCGGCATTGTTCCTTCCTGTCACCTGCTTTGGTGTGGTTCTTCACACTTGTCCCCTCTGGGCAGTGGTCTCACTCTGCTGACTGTTGGGAGTGGCCCAGCTTCATGTCTGAGTCCAAGGTCAGAGGAAGTTCCTACCTACTCCCATCCAGAGACTGGGTGAGACTCGTCAACTTTGACATTCCGTGAGGTTGTTTGTTGGTTGCTTTTGGGATTTGTCCCCTCAAATAGACTTGGGTGGGATGGGGGGCATGGTCGGAGGCGGTGGAGAAAAGAGCCAGGTTAGGATCGGGGACTCCACCCCTCAGGCCCCCCCCCCGCCCCCATTGCCTGCCGTGTGACCTCAGTGAGCAGCTGGAGAGATTCATCATCTCCAAAAATTAAAATAAAAATGAGCCTGTTCCTCTGTCAGGCCGGCGTGGAGTGTGTTTTGAGATCGAGTTGGGTTAGGGTGGAGGGTGATGAGCTGGAGGCCCACGGCAGATGCCAGTCCCTTCCCCTCCCTGCGCATCCCTCTGGGGTCCGCTGACCTGTGTGGGACTTGGGGTGGGGGCTTGGTGCTGGGGCGCTGGCTTCAGTTGAGAAGTGGTTTCCGGGACTTGCACGGTGGGCGGCTTGCTGACCATCTGATGGTCATCCCTGGGCATGTCCTGGGTTAGGGCTGAGCCTATGCTGGGTGGGAATTAGGGCCACACAGTCACCCCTGGAAGGGGCCCATGTCACTCGGGCCAGGGTTGGGAACCTCACAGTGGCCCCTGGCGGTAGTGGGCTACTCCAGACTGATACTCAGGGGTCCCTCTGGCAGGTCTCGGGGTCCGTGCCAGGTCCTGGGCCTTTGCTGGTCTCCCAGGACTTTGCGGAGTACCCGAGACCAGGCTCTTCCTCAGCACGCGCCGGAGTGTCCTCGTGCCTGCCCCAGGGCACAGCTCCCCCACACGCAGGGGGTGAGCGGGGACCCCCCACCAGCCCTTTTCCCTATTTAATGAAAACCCTAATTAAGGGCTTTCCTCTAAGCTTCTTTGTGCTCTGAGGTGTCTGAAACTTCATTTTCTTTGTATCTTTTGCCACTGATTTCTTCTTTCCTGCTCCACCCCCTAAACCTGCCCCTGTCTTTTCCTGTCTGTCTGTGTCCCTGACCTTTGCAATGTGGTCCCTGCTCTGGAAACTTGCCTGGGCCTCAGAGTTAATTACCGTGTGTGTGTGTGTGTGTCTGTGCACATGCGCGTGTGCACTAGGGTTAGGAAGCCTAGCATGGCCATTGGGGACAGCAGAAATGGGGTCACCAAGCCAGAGGAAGCGGGTGGCTCTGAGCGGCGCTGTGAGCCCAGGCTGGCAAGCCTGTGGACGGTGGAGCAGGTGGGCAGACTCTGGGAGCCCGGCAGGTGTGAGGCAAGCCTGAGGGCTGGCACCAACCTCTGTGACTGGCTGGGACACGGGAGGGTGTGATCTTGCTTCTGTACCCAGCAATGGGCGTAGACCTTAGCAGAGACGTTCGCCAATGAATGTCCACAGCTTGGCATCATAGTCCAGGTCGAGAGTAGACCTTCTGGTGTTCCGGAAGATTCCTCGAGCTTTTTTCTAACTGTTCCCTGCCCGCCTTGTCCCAGGAGGCACCACTCAAGTTTTGTCTGTTCTGAACTCCCCACACTTGTCATGAAAGCTCTTTCTTTTGATCCCAAGCGGCCTTGGTGTGGGAGTGGATAGATAAGCAGGTCCTCTGTAATGGGTTATCGTCTTATGCCAGCCTTGGCTGTATCTGCTTTGGGTTTGAAGCAAAATAGGAGATTTATTTGTAATTCTTGTGCAACCGTCAGCATACCTGATCGATGGCTGGGTGGTTCCCGGGCTAGCGCCTGGAACAGGAAGGGCAGCAGGAGAGCACTCTGCCAGAAGCCCCAGGTGCCAGGCCCAGCCTTGGAGGTGCGTCCCCCCCACCCCCAGGCAGCTGGGCTGGGCTGTGCCTGGGCCCATGGGTGGCAGCGGCCATCCCTGTCCCAAGGAGACGGCGCCAGCTGGGCAGTCTCATGGAGGACCCCGCTTTCACCTGGGTTGGCTGTGGGACCAGGGAGGGCCCGGTCTCCTTGGTCTTCTCTGGGGGGAGTGGGGTCCTGCGGGAAGCCTGGGGGCTGGGACCAGGTTGAGGGTGGGAGAGGCGTTTGGGCAGATCCTCGGGGACTGGGTCCGGGATGAACAGCTGGGTCGGGGAGGCTCTGGGGGCTGTGACAGGGCAGGTGCGGGGGGGTGCTGGGGGAGCGGTGTCTTCCCTGGGCTTTGGGAGAGGTTCTCAAGGTTTCCGCTCCGGCTCGGCCCATTCAGTCTGACCAGTTGGACTTTCCTGAGCTTTCCATAAAAGGCAGAACATCTGTTCAGTTAAAGGAAACCCAACATTTATTATTGTTGTAAATGTCAAGTCGCGCCTTTGGAACGTTGTGGAACTGCAGGACGTGTCATGGAGGGGCCTCTCTTAGTTGAGCGGGAAGCCCCAGATGGAAGGGGAGACTCTGTCGCTGGGATAACGGTCACCGCGGCCTCTGGCCCCAGTGACAGGGTGCCCCCCTTGCTCTGGGCCCCGGGGTGCAGAGGCCCGCATTGGGGAGGTTCCCGACTTTGAGGAACTGCCCACATAAAAGGTTGTCTGGGCGTTTAATATGACCGTAGTCTGGAAGCTGCCATGAGAAGCTGCCCTGGGGTTTTGCTGAGATCGGTGCTCACAGTCAAGCCACAGGCATTTCCAGCCATTTTAACATCCCTGACTTCAGCGCTAAGCAGTCAAGGTTAGGATTCTTGTACTTGGAGCCGAGTTCACTCGCACTTTGGAAGCCACACCGATTTCTCCTCGATCCCTCTCCTTTTAGCCAGATCAGCGCCTTTCCTGCATTTCCTCTCAAAGGGGAAATAGAACTTTCCTGCCCCAGGGGTGGGAAGAGGCTTCCACAGCTCCTTCAACGAGCCCCTGCGCCAGCCCACGTGCCTTTGAGGTCTGCTTTATCAGAGCCGTGGCGGGAATTCTGCAGTTTCTCTCTGTTGGAGTCCTGCGACTTTTTTTTTTTAATGATGGTTTGGACGAGGATTCTAAGTAATAATGTACAAGACTGTCTGGAAAAATGATATAATTTTATAGAAGGATCCTAAACAAGATTAAAATCAATGTGCATGGATAGGAACACACTATCCTGGAGAGGCAACTTTCTTCCACGTTGGTCTGTGGATTCAGCACGAGTCCAAAGTGTCCTGCCTTCCCCCAGCCCAGATGCTGGCCCCTGGCACCTGAGGATACTAGGTGGTGACGGGGTGCGGCATGGAGGTGCTGGTAGTGACATGGCCTGTGGCACCGGGCCACCGAGAAGCTAGGAGGGGTGCGGTGAGCGGCAGAGGCCGGAGCGCCTGGGAAGTCAGTTATACTGAGCAAATAAGTGACTCGCTGGTCACAACGGCCCGTGTCTGGTTCGGAGAAGCTGCTGACCTGCCCAGCGAGGGGGAGAATTAGAAAGCGCCCCCGGGAAATGTGCCACGCGTGCTGGGGGGTTTTTACTGCGTGTGCACACAGACCCACGCAGAAGGAGACGCAGAACTAGCTCTAGGAGCACACGTGTGTAAAAGCGTGTGTATACCAGACCATCTCTCCTTATCTATAGTCGTGCGTTCTGGAAACTCGCTGCCAATGTGAATCAGCGAAGGTGGGGAAATGCAGGGCTGGCTTCCCGGGAGCCTCTGGTCACACAGCTTCGGCCACCGACCAGCGAGCTGCGTGGAATCTAGTTTCCCACGGGCTTTCGTTGAAAGAGCCCTCGTATCGCATGCGTGGCTGAGTCAGGAGCCCTGAACGCAAGGCCGCTGTGCTGGGGGTCGTGCCCGAAGGAAATCCCTCCCACGCGAACCCACGCCGCTGGGCACTGCAGCCTGGGGACCGTTTGGAAGGGTGACACCACGCCCACAGGCACAGGAATGTGAGCATCACAGCGCTCCCAATGCCGCAGAAAGGACACCGGCTTGCCGTGTGAGTGGAAACGCTGTGGCAAGAGTGTTGTCTCTGTCCCTCTCAGTGGGACACGCTGGTCGGGCGATGGCTCTTTCTGCCTGTGCGTGCACGTGTGTGTCCAGGGACGACCACAGACGCTCCACCAGTGACTTGGGGGCTCTGATCAAACATGGTGAGTGGCCCGCCCAGACACTGGATGTGTGCAGATGATGCGGGTGGCCTGTGCTTGTGTTCCCTAGCTCTGTCTCCCGACAGTCCCAGAGACGGTGACTTCCCAGGGACAGCGAGCACAGCCCGTGGCCAGGTCCAGGCTTCCACAGCTCACTTTCCCCAGAGATGAGCCAGAGCTCGTCAGAGGAGAGGCCGGTGCCAGGCCTGGGGAGGGAAAGGGGCACCTGTGTCAGGAGCGCATCATTGGGCCAGAAAGTAAAGAAATCCTTGGGGGGCCGTGGGGAGGTGCCAAGAGGACACCAGGGCCAGCGCGCAGGGAGTCTCGCTGTCCAAGTGCAGGGAGGAATGGACATCAGAGCTAACGGGAACATTGGATCGTAACCTGTTTAATGAGCTAGGAATAGTGAGTCTACACTGGCTCAAATACACGGAAAAGGAGCACATCGTGACATGGTTTAATGAGAGCTCGGTGTTTAAAACAGACCCTGAATGCAGGCTCTATGGGGAGTTCCAAGTCTTTCTCTTCAGTAGCTGGTAACGTTCTGTAATGTTACTGCACCATCCATTTTGGTTTACGTTGTTGTGTTAAAACACACAGCACATAAGATTTAGCGTCCTCACTGCGTAAAAGCATCCAGCCCCGTGGCATGGAGTACGGTCACGCAGTCATGCGAGCGTCCCCTGCACCCGCCTCCCACGGCGACGTCGATGCGCTCCCGAAGCCAGGCCTTCGCTCCGAGACAGCAGCGCAGTAAGCATCCTTGTGTGTCTTCCTTCCCACCGGCTGCGCGGTGACTTCTCTGGCCTTTTCATACTGGGAACCCTGTAAGATTTCATAAAACCTCCCAGCAGAGCCCGTGCAACTCAGGGGGCCGGTTGTGAAAGCGCGTAGCGGACCGCAGTAGGCCCGAGACAGCAGGACGTGCTGGGGAGGAATCCGGAGGGGTGGCTCTGCCCCGAGTGGGGTGTGTGGGCCGGTTCAGGGCTGGACAGGAGGGTGAGAACAGAGCAGAGGGAAGGCGGGAGCGGGCCCAGGTGTCGCTGGAGGTGTGGCCCAAGCAGGAGAGGTGTGCCGGAGCTCTCGCCGCTGGGGATGGGGTGTGCAGGCCGGTCGTGTCCGTACCCACTTCGAGAAACTGCTTCAAACCCCCAGAGCTGTCAGGTGCTGGGCGAGTTGCCTGTAAGCCGTCATGAGTACAATTACCTTGAGTGCAAAGATGCATCTTGGTCTTGAGCCTGGGCACGTTCGGCATTCACAGTCTTACTCATCCTTTAGGGGTCTGGTCTCACTTCCTCCAGGAAGCCCACCATGTCCAGCCGGAGGTTCGCTGTCCTTCAGGCTCCGGGTACTTCCCATCTGGGGCACTCACCTGCCATTTCTTCTTGTTTAAGTTAACTATGCGCGCAGCACGTGTCTTGCCCAACTGACACAGGCTCCCTGAATGTGGCCCCACGTAGCTTTCCCTCCCTTGAGGGCTGGTGTGCGACGAAAGCCCCCCGCCCCTGCCACAGCTGGCGCCCAGGCCTCGCTGCTCCGGTGAGTGATATGTTGCTCGCCGGGTATCAGGAAGGCAGGGACCAAAACTGTGGCTTCTTTGGTGGAGTCGCAGAGGATTGGGTTACCTTGAGCGGGCTGTGTTCGGTGTAACCATGTAAACGGTGTAAAATACAGCCATTGGAATGACGGCCAGACATCTGCTATGAATTCTATATATAAATGCTGGATATGCTTACATGGGGTCGCGTGCAGTGGCCGGCGCTGGGTTTTCAGACTCCCTATCCTACTGCGGTGGGGACTGGGAATTGGTCACAGGTCCTGGTCCCCAAGGGAGGAGGGAGAAGGAGATGGCCTCTGTCCGACGCTGCTCCGCCGAGGGGGGCCGGGAACATCCGACCGCCTGCAGACAGGTGGGAGGGCCTGCTCCCAGTCCCCCACCAGGGAGGTGCAGAGAACCCACAGGACTCTTTGGGGTATCCTGAGGGTTGTGGCAAGAAGGGGCCGTGGACATCCAGGGTCATGGAAAGGGTCATCTGTGCCTGGTTAAACCAAGGGAGAATTTCGCAGGGGGATTCAGTCTGCTCGGCGCCGGGGGTGCCTTTTAAGAGTGGCTCTCATTTCCTGCCTCTGAAGTTTTGCCCCCGGTCTCATGGCGAGAGGCCAGGCCCCCGGAGTCTGCGTCCACGCAGGTCCCACGGAGTCCGGTCCTCCGGCCCGGGGCTGGACGGAGGAAGGAATTACTACCCGCCCTGGCTGCTCTCCGCTGAACATTTCATTTTTTTTTTTATTTTTTATTTTATTTATTTATTTTTTAAAGATTTTATTTATTTATCAGAGAGAGAGAGGGGGAGAGAGCGAGCACAGGCAGACATAATGGCAGTCAGAGGCAGAGGGAGAAGCAGGCTCCCTGCCGAGCAAGGAGCCCGATGTGGGACTCGATCCCACGACGCTGGGATCATGACCTGAGCCGAAGGCAGCTGCTTAACCAACTGAGCCACCCAGGCGTCCCTCCGCTGAACATTTCAGATGTGCCGCTTCTGGGCTGGACCTTGGGGTGAATTGCCCGGGTCACACCCCATAGTCTCCGAAGTGGAGGTACCACGATCACCCCCATTTGAGACCAGACGTTGCCGTCTAAGAGGGCAGGTCTGGGCCGTCGCCCTGGGCTGTCTCCGGGGCTCACACTCGGAGCACAGACCCGGTCTGATGGTCCTTCTGTTTTGGGTCCTGAAAAATATATTGGCGCAGATAACATATTTATGTAGCAACATAAACGGAATTCAGGGTGAACACAGGACAAGTCTGTCCACCCAGAGACCCGGCAAGGTCGCCTTCCCTGGCGTCCCGTTCCGCCTCCGTTCCCGCCCGGCGCGCTGGCATTAACTGTGCCGGGACAGATCGCGGCTTGAAGTCAGGCTGGTGGGCGTGTTGGGACCCAGCATGTTTTCGTGCCCCTTCTCCGATGTCACTGCAGCCACTTTCCTATGGTTCTGCGGGTGTGATGTTAAGCTGAGAGGACAGTCTGGTAACCCCCGACTTTGGAGTTATTTTGTTCGTTTTTGGTTACAAATAGGGCAGCAGCCGGTACTGCAGTTGGGATTGTCCTCCCTCGGGTGCTCCCAGGGGTGATCCCTGCGAGGGTGCCCCCCAGGGGGAGGGTTAGGATTTTTGTGGTCCTTGATACTAGTTGCTACCGTGTTTTCCGAAAGGGTTTTCCTGGCGTCTGTGGCCTCCCAGGGACGGTGTGTTTTTTCCCAGTGACCCGTGTGGGTTCCGGAGCTGGGAGGTGGCCTGGCCCAGTGGCTCCTGCTCTTGTCCACCCCACGCCCCCATTCTTCCCTCTTGCGTTGCACTCTTTCTTCCCGCGATTCCTTCTCACTGCCCAGAAGTTCAGGTTCTGAGTCAACAAATTGTCCTCGGGCGGAGTGACCTGGGGTAGGTCAGGTTCCCTTTCCCAGAGCTGTAGTTAACCTCATCCCAGCGAGATGAGAGGGTCTTGGGCATATGGGTGCACAGGGAAGGAGCACATAGGACCAGCATGTGTTCCTCCCACGTGCTTCACCCCAGGACCTTTGCACTGGCCATTCCCTCTGCTGGTGGTGCCTTCCCTTCCTCCTTCCCTCAACCTTTCACGTCTTTGCCCCATTGTCACTTTCTTAAGGCGACTGTCCTGACCACGTGAAGTGACAGCCCCCACTCCCAGACCTCATACCCCGCTCTGTTTTTCCAAACCACCCGTTGATGTTTCAAGGAGCTAACCTGGCCAATCTACTGTATTTGTTGCTTATTGTCTGTTTCCCCGTCGTGACGTAGGACATGGAGGTGATTTCCGCGTGTCGCCGATGGTGCGTCACGGCCCTCTGCCCCCACTCTCCTGGCCGGCTCTGTCCAGGCTCAGTGCAGCGCGCCACCCGTCCTGACTGCTGTCTTGAGAGCTTTCTCTCCTTTCTGCTCTTCTCTTCTGTCTGGCCCTGCTCCCACCGTCGTCCGCATGGCAGGCTGGATCCTGGCTGTTCTGCCCAGGAGTCTCTCCACCGGTGGGATAGAACGGCCCCCAGGACGCCGTGTCTCCCAGTGGGAGGGCCATGGTGGCCAAGGTTCCCCAGGCCCTGCGCCGGCCACCAGGAGAGTGGGTGTGCCTGTGTCAGCTGGGGAAGCCCCCCTTGCTGTGAGTTCCCGGGGGGACTAGGGTGAGGCGAGTGCCTCTGGGGACTCAGGAGTGGAGCGTGCCATGCTTTCCAAACATCCCAGAAGCAGGAGCGGCTCCTTCTGGAAAAGGCCTGCCTGGTGGGGCCACGCCCGCCCGGGCTGCAGGAACCTTGCCCGCCGCCCACCCACCCACCCCTGGCTCTCCAGGGTGGCTCCCCTGCCCGAGAGCCTCACTTTAGGAAAAGCACAAGAAATTGAACACCCCCCATCTGTGGCCTTTGAAGGGTGCACCTGAACTGCCCAGAGTGTAAACCTTGGTGAAAATGTGGTCTTTCCAGTTTGGGGAGAAAGTACAGAGCAGAGCTAGGATTTTTTGTGCCTGGGGCAGCTTCCAGGAGCTCCCTTCCTCGCTCCCCCTCCTGCTCCCCGGCCTCCTCTCCTGCGGGGCAGGGTGTTTTGGGTTTCTGGCCACTCACCGCCCACCCCTGGGGTACCTCTTCCATAGGGCTTCCCCTGCCCGCTGCCAATGGGAGACTGCTTGTCTGTGGGGCCGGCCCCCTGATGATGCTCACGCCTGGTCCGTCTCCCCAGAAGCCCCTCCCCTGTAGTGCCCTACTAGTGCTTGAATAGCTGTGGCCACAGGGAGCTTGCTCCCTCCTGAGATAGATGCTAACTTCTAGAAGTCAGCAGCTACCCCTGGCCTCTGCTTGCTTTAGCAAGGGGTCGTCGGGCCGGAGCTGGGTCCTCCCCGGTAGGAGGACGTCATGAGGTCTTGGTGAGAGCACTGTGTGCACAGCTGCGTGGGGTCTGTGTCTGGGGAGAGGATCCATTTATCAGAGAGCCCTGGGGTCCTCAAAAGGTAGAGAATCACAGTGTGGAATTTCAGCTCCGCCTACTCGGGCCGGTCATGCCTTGGCTGGGTGAGTGGGGACGAGCCAGGGGACCTGGCCGCGGGGAACCTCAGCGGTCTGGGCGCCTCAGCAGTCTGGGCTCCGTAAACCTCACTGGCGGAACGGGATGGCTGGTGATCCTTGCTCTGGGTGACCGGGAACAGCATGGCAATGATGAATGGGAATGTGCTCCTGCCTGTCACCCTGGGTGTGCTGTGGGGTGTCTCTGTTGGTGGTGGCTTTGCCTGCCTGTGTCGCTGTGTCCTCCAGACCCCGCATATGACCCTGTTTGCAGTGAAGGCCCCCCCGCCTCTGGTCCTCATGGATTCTTCCTCTGAAGGTTCTGGACCCTCCCCAGTCTGGGCATCCTCTCCTGCCCTCACTGTGCTCTAGAGCTGGCCGGCTCTCGAGTCTCAGATGATGCCCAGCTTCTGGCCGGGCCGTTGGCGGGGGGTGTCCCTCTTCGCTCCCTGGGGCCTCTAGGTGGGGATGGGGACCGACACCCTTCGGGACAGTCCCCCTTTTCCTTCCCCTTCTCCCGGGGCAGAGGTAACAGACCTCCTTAACGCTGGGGTGCGGGAGGCGGGTGGGGTGCCGGAACCGGATGTGCAGGACCCCTGCTGTGTGCCGGCCCCGGCAAGGGCCAGGAGGGCTCTGAGCCGGGCAGGTGGACCCGCGGCGTGCTGGGAGCGCGTCCGGTGAGAAGCTGGGAAAACAGGAAAAGTCCCATTTCTTAATGATTAAAAACTTATTAGTGAAGTAAATATACACAGAAAAGTAATGTATGTTTGCGGACCAAACACACCCACGCGCCCAGCGCACAAGTGGTCCAGTGTGCAGAGGCCTCGAGGCTGCTCTTGAACTTGGCTGTGTGGGCACCCCTCCGGGTCTCCTCTTCCCCATCCGCAGACCGGGTGCAATGCTCTCCATAGCCCAGGCCCCTCACGGGCTCCCCAGGACACTTGCAGGGGAGCCTACACGGCTCTGCATGTCGTGGGTGACCTGCAGAGACCTGGTGGCCTGTGACGATGAAGGTTCTTTCCTCTCTGTCTGCGTCTGCTTGGGGCAGGGAAGGGCAGGGAGGTCTGGGGACAGAGGTCTTTTGTGGCCGTCTCCGCACAGGAGGTCGGGATGCCTGGCTCGCGTGTAGCTGCACTGCCCCTGTCCGATTTTTACAAGCGTCCCTCCCTGCCTTGTGACGTCGTGATGCCAGGTGCTGGCGGCAGGGGTGGAGCCCCAAGGGGGTCCTGACCTCCAGCTCTCCTGGTGTCTCCCATGTCCTCAGGGGCATGGCCCGGGTTGGAGCCCGGCACTGGCTGTGGTAGCCTCTCAGCCCCGCCGCGGCACATGGTGCTGTCGAAGGGGTATGAGCTGAGGGGTGGCACTCCGGAGTGGGAAACCGAGGCCACAGTGCCAGGAAGGGGCCTGGGTTGGGACAACGGGTCCGGGAACTGTAAGGGAATCTTAAGGCCCAGCCAGGACTGTGCCCTGACGTCCCCTTCTCTTGCATCAGGCTGATGTGACTTCTCTGTAGCCCCTAGAGGCGCCGGGTGGCCTGGCGGCGGCATCCTGGTGTGAGGGGGCAGGCGTGGCAGGAGGAGTCCCCTGGGGTAATGCCTGCCACGCCCAGGGGAGCAGGAGGAAGGAGCAGAGGGGCCGGGGTGCGGGGGTGGGGGCCAGGAGCTCTCGAGGCCCGTGGCCCCCTATGCCGCGCCGTGGGACCCCCGACTCAGGGCCGGTCCTCACCTATCGCTTCCCCCCGCCCCCCGCAGCCTCCCCTCTCCTGCTGTTCGCCAACCGCCGGGACGTGCGGCTGGTGGACGCCGGCGGAGTCAAGCTGGAGTCCACCATCGTGGTCAGCGGGCTGGAGGATGCGGCCGCCGTGGACTTCCAGTTCTCCAAGGGAGCCGTGTACTGGACGGACGTGAGCGAGGAAGCCATCAAGCAGACCTACCTGAACCAGACGGGGGTCGCCGTGCAGAACGTGGTCATCTCCGGCCTGGTGTCCCCCGACGGCCTGGCCTGCGACTGGGTCGGCAAGAAGCTGTACTGGACGGACTCGGAGACCAACCGCATCGAGGTGGCCGACCTCAACGGGACGTCGCGGAAGGTCCTCTTCTGGCAGGACCTCGACCAGCCACGGGCCATCGCCTTGGACCCCGCTCACGGGTAAGCCCAGCTGCCTTTCTCCTTGGCGGGGGTCCGGGGGTCCCTGGTTTCCCTCTTGAATTGACTTAAGCCCAAGCAGCTTTTTCAGAGCAAACCTGGCCATCTTGAAAGGAGTTTGCCCTTTGGAACCTGGTGTTGGGAACCGTTCCCCCTTGAAAGGCCGTGCTTCGGTTTCTGTTTGAAACCGGCTGCGTCCAAGGCTCCCGAGGTGAATCACGAGGCCTCTGTTGTGTGTGTGATGGTGTCCGAGGCGGTCAGACCCTCCCGCAGGCTGAATCTGTGCCTTCCACACCTTTCTAACGACATTTGCTGAAAACGGTTATAAAAGGTGGAGGTCCTTGTCCGGAAGTGGAACTGGCCGGGCGGATTGTCTCTCTGGCCTCTTCTGGAAGCCCTCTGCTCTCCATCTAGCTGAGCTCACCGTGACCCATGAAGGCTCAGGGCCCAGCCCTGAGTTCCAGGTGGGACTGTGGGAGCGGCAGTGAAGCTAGGCACATCCTGGGGTCTGAAGGCTGGGTGGGAGGGACCGATCATGGGGAGGTGGCCGATGGCACGGCCCAGCCTGGCCGGGCCCATTCTAGGCTTTTCCGAGTGGGAGCAGTTCGCTCTGTCACCCCTCCGCACTTGGTCCCCTCTTCCCACAGCCTGGGAGTGACACAGCCTTACCTGGGTGGCAGGTGTCCAGCTACCTGGTGGCGGCAGCCGACCCACGGCTGTGTGTGTCTGGTTCTCTGTTGCTTCGGTGGTCAGAGGTGGATGGCTCCCGGACATCTTGAACAGGAACACAGTAGGACCCCTGGGTTCTGCTCCTGATGCCGCCTGCTTGCCCTGGTCCCGGCGGTGCCTTCTCTTGCTGGTCAGCCCGCCCCAGGTGGGTGGAGCAGGGGCCAGGAGGTGGAGGCCTGTCTCACCGAGGCTGGTGTTTGGATAGCTGGGGAACAGGGCGAAGGGGTGCTGTGGTGGGCGAGTACCCCGCCTGACAGTGTGCTGACTTAGCAAACGCCCCCACCCCCGGCTCTCGTGTCCTCCATGCACACACACACGGGGTCAGGGATGGTCTGGGGTTTATCGTCCAGGAGTCAGACCAGAGAGGCCTGATGCATCTACCCCGGCGGAGCCCCCCCAGCCCAAGCCTCCTGGGGGGCCAAACTCAACAGTGACTTCCCTCAGGCCCCGCTTGCGCCCCCCTTCCAAGCAGGCTGAGCTGCCAGGGGCCAGGCTGACCTTCCAGGATGTTCCCTATTTCTGACCTCTCCCATACTGCGGCGTGACCCCAGGACTCCTGGAATCCGACCACCCTTCAGGAGGTGGTGGCTGGCATGGGCTGAGTCTCCCCAGCTTAGAGGGGACATTGTCAGTGTTGGGAGAGGCTAAGGGGCGCTGCCTCGAGGCCCTTGCAATGCACTGGAGGGACCATAAGCAGATAGTATGTCCCAGAGGGACGTGTGCCACGGAGGAGAATAACATGGGGCCTGAGGACAAAGAGGGTGAGGCGAGGGGCTTCCTGTCGTAGGTTAGGAGACTAAGAACAAGTGGATGATATTTGAGCAGAGACCTAAGCCGATGAGAGTGAGAGCCATGTGGCCATCCGGGGGATGAATATTCCAGGCAGTGCAAGTGGCCAGTGCAAAGGCCCTGGGGTAGGAGGAGGCTTGGCCTGTTGGTGGGGCTGTAATGAAGTGAAGGGGAGAATGGAGGACACAGAGCAGGGGAAAGGGTAGGTCCTGTTTAGAGTGGAAGAGTTGCGGGGTGGGGGCTTCCTCTGACCGTTGGAGTGAGGGTGGACTTTGGAGTGGGAGCCGGGGGTCTTTTGCGGCTGTCACCATGGTCTGGTGATAGAAGGTGGGGGCATGGATCAGGAAGCTAATGGGCTCTGGGTGAGAAGTGGCCAGATTCGGGATCAGAACCACACAGGTTTGCTGGTTCTTTGCATGTGGGTTAGAGACAAAGGCAAGAAGCAAGGGCCATGCACTGCTGTCCTGTGCCTCAGTGTCCCCATCTGTACAGGGTGGGACCATGTCCCATGTCATGCAGAAAATGCCAAGAACACTTAGCAGCTTCAGTGAGTCTTAGTTGTTGAAACACCAAAGATACTCCTCGTGCACTACCTCAAATACAGTCTCTGTGTCTGTGCCCATGCGTCTTCTTTCTTCCTCATGACCTTTCTTCCTCATGATCTCTCCCTTGTGACAAACCATTGGTTGGTTGGGAGGGGTTTGTGCTCAGCGGGGAGGCTCTGGGTTCTTGGTTGGGGAGGTGCTTGGCACTTGGTGGAGAGGTGCTCGGTGCTCGGTGGGAGGTGCTTGGCGCTTGGTGGGGAGCGATCTTCTCCATGTTCATGTCCAGGCTGGTCTTGCTTGTACCATCACTGGGAGTCAGTCATTCTCTAGCTCGGGCTTTTCTTACTAAATGTTTGAAATCTTTTCTGATCTTGCCTCTGAATTCTTTCCAACACCCCCAGCCCCTAGGGCAAAGTTGACTTTGGTGTTGATGCCCTGGGAAGGGCTTCCGAACTGGCTCCCGCCACGCGTCCCCTGTGGTGAAGGTTTGGGATGCCCATTCCGTCCCATTGGGCACAGGTAGCAAAGTAAGCATCCAGACAGGGTTAAGGGAAGCCACCACCCTCCCCAGGGTCAAGGGCCCCTGGGTGGGGCAGAACCAGTCCTGGGGAGGGCCCTCTGGCCCCAAGTACCGGGAGCCCAGTACCAGGAGCTGGAGAGACACCAGCCCAGTGCTTGAGGGGAGGCCCAGGCCGGCATTAGCCAGCAAGGGGCTGCAGTCACTCCCAGTCTAAAGCTAAAGCCAGGCTGAAACCCAACCCCTTCTTTAAAATGCAAAATGGTCCTTCCCTAAAATAACACACAGCCAGACCCACGACCGCACAAAGACCAGGCAGCCCTGCTTTCCTGTGCTTTCCTTCGGAAGTGGATTCCCCCCGTGGAACATGGCTGGGCCTGCAGCAGCATTCAGGATTTTACAAAAGCACATCCACGCCAGCGAGTCTCTGGGAACGGCGTGGCTCGCAAACTCCCCATTTAAGGAAACCAGCAGGCCTCTGTTATGAAACCCTGGGGAAGGAATTTGAATTATGCTCCTTGCAGAGGTCCAGAGCCTTCACATTTCCCGGCCTTTCTCGCCGGCCGCGGGACAGCATCGAGGGAGGTTACGAGCGGATGGCTCTGAGATCGATTCTCCTGATATCTTCTCGGGGGATGGCGGGAGGGCTGGCTCCTTCCGGGCTGCTGGGGGGCGGGACGGGCACTGGGAAGGAGGGTGTCCCAGCAGGCCGGCGGGAGCCTTTGCTGAGCTGGCGGACAGCACCTATCCGCCCGGGGCTGCTGGCCCAGGGGACAGTCCCCCGACGGCCTGGCCCTGGCCTCACCCAGAGAGCCATGGAGTGCTCCCTGAGCTGCTGGCACGTGCCTGGGGCAGGTCCGCCTCCCAGAGCCTCAGTTTCCCCATCTGTCCAGTGGGAAGAGAGATTCCTGCTCCGCCTGTGTCTGCCAAGTGCTCACCAGCTGCGGAGGAGAGAGTGAAGGAGAGGCCTCTGCGTGCGGGTGCTTTCTTCTCCTGTCGGTCCCCACTTGGGTGGGAAAGCAGGGGGGCTCGGTGACAGGAACCTCGCTGCCACGTGGGCAGGAGGCTGCCTTTGGCGTGGCTTAGGGACCTGTCCCAGCTCCTCCTGCAGATCGTCCTGGCATCGGCTCAGAATGACACCCCCCCAGGAAGGCTGTATGGCTTCACCCGTGGGGTGGCGCCTCCGGCACCCACACCTCCCATGGTCGCAGGGGGCTCTCTGGACGAGCACCCGTGAGAGGCAGGGTGGGGCTTGTTGTCCCCATGCCCCTGGCGAGTGTGCCGGCCCCTGGCCCACATCAGCGGCTCAGAATTTGCTGAGAGGGAGGAGATCCCACCTGGGAAGAAATAGAGCCCAGAGCAGTGGGCGACTTACCAAGTTGGAGAGAAGCAGCTCGAAGTGAAGAGAGCGGTCTGTGGACCGGGAACTAGGATGCCCGAGAAGGGACAGTGCACGGTCTACCCCCACTGGATTTGCACTACCCGCGGGCCTCCTAGCGTGGCACAGGTGGGGCAGGGAGCTCCCTGCCTTCCCAGGTCACAGTTCCAGGCAGACTCCCTGTGGCCTGGCATGGGGAGTGGACGAGCCTTTAAAGCAGTCCCTGAGGCCAAGGGTTATGGGATTTGCTGATTAGCCACGACCCACCCGTGCCCACCCGCCCTGGTGGGGGGGGTAAGACTGCACCGTGGGGAAAGACCACTCGTGGGAGTGGGGCTTCTCCAAGGGAAACTGGACACTGTCCTCCTTGTCAGCAGGGAGGCACGGGCGGACCAAATAAAGCAGGTCTGCCACCCGCGTGTCCCATGGCTCATCCACGTCCGACCGAAACCTGAGGGGCCTGTGTCCTCCAGGCAGGTGTGCCTCTGAGCTGCCCCCGGGAACCCAGGCCCGGCTTCGAGGAGCACGCTGGGTTTTCGCCTCCCCGGGGAGCTAGACGTGTTCTCTGGGTGCCGGCAGGGTTTGAACCTGTCACCCCAGATGCCTGGTGTCACTGCACATCGTGTCCACCTACTTGGTGGGCTATCACATAAGGAAGCCTTTCAGGAGGGGCTTCAGGGTGTGAGGGGCCTGCCCCTTCCTAGCCGCTGGAGGGTGGGGAAGGGCAGGGGTGAATCACCCACAAGCCCCTCCGGCCGGAACTACAGTCACGCCCACCTGTGTGGGTTTTTTTTAATAGACTCTATTTTTTGTTTTTGTTAAACAAAACCCCTGGGCAGCCCCTCATCTTTTCCTAGTCTCTGTAGTTCTTCCTTTTCCAGAATGTCCTGTGGTTGGAGTCACACCGTACCTAACCCTTCCAGACTGGCTCTTTCTCTAATAAACATCTAAGATTCCTCCTTGGCTTAATGCCTCATTTTTTTATAATGTGCCGAACACTGTCCCTCCCTACATATTTTTAATTGGCTTTAGCAGTTCATTTGCAGCATTTTCGTAGGAGCAAAAAAATCAGAAAGAACTCAAACGTCGAACTAGCGGCATGTAACTAATTTACGATATCCTATCGCCATTAAGAGAACAAAGAGGTTTTCTATTAGTAGAAAGAGGGGATACTCAGAGGGGATCGCCGGGGACAAGTTGGAATAGCATATTTTGGTTCGCCAACGTGGTTTAAGAATTAATATGTTCCTAACTGCTTAGGGGACCAATCGGAAGCGAGACTAGCCCAGCCCCTAAGCACTGGTTACCTCTAGTGGGCGAGATTTGGGGACGATTTCTCGGTCTCCGTCTAACACGTTTGCATTCGTGTAGACAGAAGACAGACACAAAGCATCCCCGGGCTAGCCTTCCCTGCTTGTGCTCTGCCCCCTCGTTAGGTACATGTACTGGACAGACTGGGGCGAGACACCTCGAATCGAGCGAGCAGGCATGGACGGCAGTACCCGGAAAATCATCGTGGACTCCGACATCTACTGGCCCAACGGGCTGACCATCGACTTGGAGGAGCAGAAGCTCTACTGGGCCGACGCCAAGCTCAGCTTCATCCACCGTGCCAACCTGGATGGCTCGTTCCGGTAAGTGCCTGCCCGCGCGGGGGTCCCCACCTTTCCCTGTGCTCCCCAGCCCCCCGCTAAGGTCCAGGCTGGATGTTGGCAGGTGACCCTTCTTAACTCAGACCCGGGGTCTTGTATCTGAAACCCTGGGGGCCTGAGGAGTTCTGGGCTCTTCAGAACTTAACACAGTGGTGAGTGCACACAGGGCGTCAGACTCCACCCCGAGCGAGGTCTGGGAGGGCACCTGCCATCCGCCATGTGACTATGTCCGTGGCAAAACACAGAATAGTCATTCCGAGCGGCGTCGGAAGACGAAAAACAGCCCCACATCCGCACACGGTTTTTGCACCAAAGGAGTCACAGAAGTCTTGCCATTTTCAAAGTTGTTTTGGGTTTCAGAATGGTGGAGAAGGGATTGTGGACCTCAAACCCAGGGGTCCAGCAGGGTTGTAAAGAGTAGACCATACCCCCTTCCTCTCATCACCAAGTACGCGTCCTGAGGACAGGAGTAGGGCTGGTCTTGGGGTTCACTGCATTCCGAAGTCTTGCCAGAGGACCTCACACCTAATACTTGCTCAGTAAAATGAGTTAAATGAGTGAGCTATGAAGGGTTTTTCACTCGTTAGGTAATTGCTTGTAGAGCTTTCTGGTCGGCTTAGCTTAACAGCCCTCTACGTCGTCATGCTGTAACCACAGGGACGTGCCTTCTGTGCACAGGGCTTTGTTTATTTTCATGTACTGAATTTGTGCCGGGTCTTGGGCAATCCTCCTGGAGGACAGACCCTGCTTCTGCTCGGTGGAGCTCCTGAACCAGGCGGGGAGGTAGTGGGTGCCGGTGTCGTGGGCTGCGGTCACGCGGCATGGGGAGGACTCGGCTGGATCTCTGCACACACAGGCAGATGACGAGGCTGACAGATCTGAGGGTGTTAGCAGGTTTGCCACGTTTTATCCAGGCCTGCGTACTAGTTTATCTGTTGCTGTGTACCAAAATACCCCCAAGCCTGGCCACCTAAATCAGCAAATAGGGTTTTTTCTTGTGGGGAAAGAGTGTCAGGAATTAGGCGTGGTTTAGCTGACTTAGCTCAGAGTGTGCCCTGTGGTTATAGTCAAGCTCCTGGCAGGGGCTGTGGTCATCCGAAGGCTTGACCGACGCTGGAGGACCACTCTGACGGCTGTTAGTAGGAGGCCTCAGTTCCTCCTTGACCTCTGCTGACCATGTCCAGCTTGTTTGAAACATTCTAGCCCATTGTCTCTGTGAGCACAGACTGGCCTGGGGCTTGGGTGGAGACTTGGAAAGTGTGGCAGCCTGGGGAGTTGTGGTCCTTGGGAAGCTGAGTGACCCTGGCTGTTGTGAAGGGAGTGTTGGAGGCTGGAAAGGCTGCAGTCTGTGGGTGCCTGGTGGAGGGATCGTGACAGCCAGCAGGGATGGTGGTGGCACTTACGACATGAAAATGGTGATGGTGGTGATGGCTGTGATGGTGGTGAAGACGATGATGGTGATGGTGGTGATGATGATGGAGGTGATGGTGGTGATGATGGCGAAGGCGATGATGGTGATGGTGGTAATGATGGTGACGATGGTCGTGATGATGGTAATGATGGTGATGGTGGTGATGCAGTGATGGTGATGTGATTGTGATGATAGTGACGGTGGTGACAGTGGTGGTGATGATGGTGACGATGGTGGTGATGGTGATGATGATGGTGACTATGGTGACAGTGATGGTGGTGACGGTGATGATTATGGTGACGATGGTGGGAGTGATGGTGATGATAGTGGTGATGGTGGTGATGATTATGGTAACAATGATGGTGATGATGGTGTTGATGGCGAGGGTGGTGGTGGTGACAATGTTGGTGATGGTGATGATTATGGTGACAATGATGGTGACGGTGGTGATGGTGATAGTGATAGTGGGACGGAGGGGATTTGAGGGGTAACAGCTGAGGGGCTGAGGGGCTCGGGGTTCTCCTGAGGATAATGGGAATGGTTGGGAAAGAGATGAAGGCTGTAGTTGAATAACATTCTAAGCGTGCTGCATAGCACGGAATTATTCACTTAACATAATGGTTCATTCTGTGTTCCATGCATTTCTCTCAATAGTTTATTTTAAAAAGTAACATCAAGGGAATGCCTGGGTGGTTTAGTCAGTTAAGTGTCTGCCTTTGGCTCAGGTCATGGTCCTAGAGGCCCAGAATGGAGTCCCACGAGGGGCTCCCTGCTCAGCGGGGAGCCTGCTTCTCCCTCTGCCTACTGCTCCTCCTGCTTGTGCTGTCTCTCTGACAAATATGTAAGAATCTTTAAAGGTGGGCGGCTGGGTGGCAGTTGGTTGGGTGGCTGCTTTCGGCTCAGGTCATGGTCCTGGAGTCCTGGGATCAAGTCCCACATCGGGCCCCCGGCTCTGTGCAGAGTCTGCTTCTCCCTCTCACCTTCTCCCCGCTTGTGCTTTCTCTCACCGTCTCTCTCTCAAATAAATAAAATCTTGAAAAAAAAAAAGATCTTAAAAGGTGATGTCAAGAAGACAAAAAGGGGGCAGCATTGGGTCAGGTCTGGGAAGAGCAGGGCATGTGGCTTTAAGTTGTTTAGTAACCCCTTGTACGTGTTGCTGTCTCCACGGTGTGGTGTCGTGCTGGGGCGGGGGGGGGGGGTGGTGCTGGGGACCAGCCCCCTGCAGCCGTCCCCCATCAAGGAGCCTGGAGGCAGGGAGGGTCATTAAACTGGATAATCACCCCCCCCACCAGGTGTCAAATTCTGACTCAGAACCAGCATCCATAATCGAATTAAAAACTAGTTCTCGGTTTGCTGAACATTATAAATACATAGAAAAGAGCTGCTTTCCCTTGCATTGTTGTCAAATTCAGTGTAGCCTGATCCTATAAATGACAGCAAGGAGCAGGCGCATTTGGTCCAGTCTGTAAGCTGTCGAAACATCAGGGCAGAGCAGGCGCGCTGGTCTCCAGTTCCTTGCGATGTCAGCCGCGGCTTCCCGCCTGCCATTTTTCTTCCTCCTTTTTCCCCTGGGGAGCACTTTGCCACCAGCCAGTGTTCTCGAAACAGGTCCGGAGGGGAGGCCCGTGGCTCTGGGAGGGACGGCAGGGGGCTGGCGGCATCTGGGAAGTGCCCCCCACGCACCGGGACGGTTCCCAGGATGCCTGCCCCGCTGTGTCCTACTGTCCTGTGTGATGTGGTGTCCTACTGTCCTGTGTGATGTGAGTGGGTCCACAGGGACCGGGGAGGGTGTTTCGAAGCCGGGAGTGCGCAGGGCGCTGGGGAATCTGCTGACGGCTCCCTGCCCTGCCCTCACGCCCCTGCCCCTGCAGGCAGAAGGTCGTGGAGGGCAGCCTGACGCACCCCTTTGCGCTGACGCTCTCTGGGGACACTCTGTACTGGACGGACTGGCAGACCCGCTCCATCCACGCCTGTAACAAGAGGACCGGAGAGAAGAGGAAGGAGATCCTCAGCGCCCTCTACTCGCCCATGGACATTCAAGTGCTCAGCCCGGAGCGGCAGCCTTACTGTAAGCGCGGCGCTGGGGGTGGCTGGCGGCTTCCCTTGGCTGAGGCCCCCAGGCTGGGGGCGCCGACCGCAGCAGCGGCAGAGAGGAGGTGCTGGTAGACGGGCGGGAGGGGTTTTCAGAGTGCAGGGCTAGGCTGGGGGGCAGCGGCGGGTGGGGACCCCCACTGCGCCGTCCGCTCTGTGCAGGCAGCAGAGGGACTCCCGAGGAAGGTCGCTTTGTTCCAGAAGATGCATAGTCAGCGAGGAATGATCTGCTGCGAATCGAGGCTCTCAGCCTGGGGTCTCCAGAGGGTGGTGGCTGGGGTCCTTGTTGGTGACGAGTGGGCTCAGGGCTCCGGTGACAGGCAGCCAGCAGGGTCCTTGGGCACCAGGGTGCTGTAGAAGTTTCTTGCTTTGAACTTACCAGTGAGGGGCCCAAAGGGGGCAACCGTTGTCAGTGCCAAAGGCAAGGGCGGGTTCTTGGCAATTGTGTTTTGTTGAGAACATCTTGGTCCTTAGCTCCACGCTTGGGGCGGCCCACACCCGGAAGGCAGCATGAGGGAGAGGAGAGACACCACCCCAGAAATCTCCAGTTGATGGGGGTGGTTCATAGTCTACATTTTGGGGTACCGCCCCCCCAGCCTGCCCCGGGCAGAGTGAAATGCCAGCAGTGTTTGGGTCTGTTGGTGTTGGATGTAGACGGGCTTGGGAGACTGCAAAGGGTTGCCGGCAGCACCGGCAGCGTCTGGGCCTGGCCACCAAGTGCTTGTGCCGATCCCGTGGGGTCCAAGCTCATCACCGAGATTAGACAGGCCTCTGGTCCAGGAGCCTCCAGTCCATACTGCACGGGCAGGTCCTGTTGGGGAAGGCCAAGGGTGGCCTTCATGGAGGAGGTGTTGTCTGAGGGGCCCTGAGGAAGAGTGGGTTTTTGACTGTAGAAGTGGGGGGAGGGGCAGAGCAGGGAGGAAGCCCCCACCAGGACGGTGCGTGGGGCGGGAGTGGGGTCAAGGGCCCTGCGGCTCGAGCCTTCCCTCACTCTGCCCCGTCTTCCCCAGTCCACACGCGGTGTGCAGAGGACAACGGCGGCTGCTCCCACCTGTGCCTGCTGTCCCCGAGGGAGCCTTTCTACACGTGCGCCTGCCCCACCGGTGTGCAGCTCCATGACAACGGCAAGACGTGCAAGGCAGGTGAGATGGGGCGCCGGCTGGGGGCTGGCCTGGTGGGGGGCGGGTGTCGGGAGTGAGCCCCGGGGCAGCGCCCCGTCCTGCCCACAGCGAGGGTTTCACGCGATCATCTGGGCTCCCACCCGCTGGGACCGGGGTCTGATCTGGGTTCTGCTGCCCGGCGGGCCTGTCACCAGGCTCGGGGACTCTGGTTCTGGTCCATCGGGTGAGCTTGCAGGGGGCTGCCTGCACGCCGTGAGGGTGGCCCAGATGCTCACTGTCGCGAACTGCCACACGGAAACCGTGGGGACTGGAAGAATGACGTCTGTGCGGGAGGACCCCGTGAGCTGGGAGGCGCCCCACAATCCGGCGCGGGGCACTGCGGTCTCGTCCGCATTGATACGGGATTTACGATTCGTGTTTATTCTTGCATCCCATCCCGATGGGGTCTTCACGCCCCATAGCCCGCCCCCTGGAAGTTGGGGCCGGAGGCACAGGCTCGATGGGAGAAAGCCTCGCGCAGCCGCCGGCCCGCCCCACGCACCGGGTTTTCCTTTGTTTCACGAGCTCGTCGCCTCTTTGTTCCCCTCCCGAGGTCGCAGCACCGGCTCTTCGAGGACGCGCGCTCCATTCTGTTTTCGTGAAGCGTCACCCCCTCGTCTGGGGCGCTGTCTGGGGCTCTCCTTGCCGGGGGTCGGCTTCCGAGCGTGCCCGTCCGGAAAGGACTGCGGCTAGGACGCAGCCGTCGCTGGGGATGTCCCGGGCCCAGGGCAGCTGGCTGGCCCCGAGGGCCCCGGACCGGCTGGCAAGGGCTAGTGAGAGGTGTCAGTGAGGCGTCAGGGAGCGGCCACCCCTGGGCCGGCCGCCGTTGTGGGAAGGGAAGGAAAGGGAGGCCAGGGCTTCCCTGGGGACCTTGGGGCGGCGGGGGGGGGGGGAGTGTTACCAGAACTCGAGCACACGTTTATTTATTTACTTACTTTTTTTTTTAATTATTTATTTTTACTTTTTTTTTTTTTTTTTTTTTTTAAGATTTTATTTATTTATTTGAGAGAGAGAGCACGCGAGAGCGCATAGACAGTGGTGAAGGAGCAGCGGGCTGAGCAAGGAGCCCAGGGCAGGCTCCGTCCCAGGATCCTGGGATCACGACCCCAGTGGAAGGCAGCCGTCCAGTGGATTGAGCCTTCCAGGGGCCCCGTGAGCGCGGGTCTAAAACAGGATGTTTGGGGGCACCGGTGGCTCAGTGGGTGGAGCCCCCAGCTCTTGGTTTCGGCTCAGGTCAGGATCTCAGAGTCGTGGGATCGAGCCCCATGTCGGGCTCTGCGCTCACTGTGGTATCTCCTCGAGATTCATTCTCTCTCTCTCTCTCTCTCTCTCTCTCTCTCGCCTCCCTGCCAATTGTGCTCACCCTCTCAGTCTCTCTCTCTCTCTCACATAAATAAATCCGCGGGGAATGACGGCGGCCGGGTTAGGGGCTGGGCAGGGGCTGGGTGTGGAGAGTAAAGCAGTCGGCGACACTGGCCTGTGGCTGCCCTATCCCCCTCCTCCTCCCCCCCACCTCCCCCCACAGCCCTTCCTAGAGCAAATGTGCTGTGGGGGTGGGGCTGACAGGAAGCCGGCAGGCGCAGGAATGAAAATGAATAAAGCCCATTCAGACTGGGTCAGGGTGAGAACCGCACAAAGGAGGGACTCAGATGGGGGTGGGGGCAGTGGGATGAAAGTTCAGAGAAGGGTCTTCCCTGGAGACACCGCTCAGGCTGAGACTGGAGGATTATCAGGGAGGAAGGGCAAGGAATGGTGAGAAGGAACAGCGAGTGCGGCGGCCCTGAGGCAAGGGCCAGGCGGTGTCAGACTGACCTCACAGGGGTGCGGTCTGCACCATCACTCGGGGCCCCGAGTTCACAAGAGCCCTGTGCTTGGTTTAAGGCTCTGTTGTTGCTGACTTGAAATGCTTAATCACTTTTGGACAGGGGGCCCCACAGATTTGCTTGGGGGCGGCCTTGCAGATTTTGCAGCCAGCCCTGCTTTGTGTGTAGGAGAAACCCAAGGGCAGTCTGGAGGCCGTCTTCATATTTTTGTGGGTCTTTTTCTGTTGCTTTTCCACGTGCATCTGTGCATTTTACTGGACATTATTTGTAATTACAGGAGGTGTATATGCTTCCAAAACACGAGTTTCGGTGCCGGCCTGGGGCCTGGCCTCCGGGGTGGAGGAGCACAATCTGGTGTCTATCGCTGCCGTCTGTGGGCAAGCCCTGCCGAGCCGGGGTGCTGGCTGGGGAGGCGAGGTTGGCTCTGGGAGGAGGGCAGGCGTGGCGAATGCAGGCGTGGCTGCCGTCTCTGCCCGCATGGGGTGTCTGGATCCGGGTGCACGTGACATTTAGGGAAAGAGTGAGGGGTGGGCACAACTTCCCCCCACCCCCTGGCAAGGTAGGACACACAGAAGTACCCACCTTATTGGGGAGCTTGCCCGGGGCCGCCTTTGATCACCGGGGGTGGATGATGTCTGGGGCCTGGTTTCTGTGCGCCCGTCTTCCTCATCCGTGCGATGGGGGTCACGGCCACACCCTCCTCAGGGAGGCCGGGGAAGGACACGGCATATTGATGGCACGCAGAAGCCCTGTGCGGGGCACCGGGTGTGTGATCGGGGCACAACGTGGTAGCCCCTTCCACCGTTCACACCCTTGGCGTCCATCTGTCTACACGCTGGGCCAGAGGGAGTAGGGCGGGTCATCCTAAGTTTGCCTCCCCTACCCCCCCACCGTCTGCCGGTCCTCCCACCCCCTGGGGGAGGGCTGATTTCTTTGCCAGGCAGAGGAGCATTGACATTCTGACTCCCTCTTGGGGCCTCTGGTCTCTGGGCACCACTGCCTACGGTCCCTTTGGAGGACATTCTGTTCCTCCTGCAAACATCCACAGAGCAGGGTCGACAGAGGGTGGCGGAGAGGAGATGCCCTGGGGTAAGAGGGCTTCCCAGAGGCGGCTGTCCTGCGGGGAGGGGGCTGGAAGCTATGGCGAAGAGCTGACACCGGCCCCCGTGGGCTGGACCTGGTGGATTAGCAGCACAGCCTGTCCCAGTGGGAAGCTGCTGGCAGGGGGCCGGTCCGCAAACTCCTGGCCAGCGTGCAGAGTCCCCTGGCACTCAGCGGCACAGGGCCACCATCCCTGGTCTTGTGAGAGCTGTCTCGTCTCCCAGCTGGAAAGGGCACTTTCATAAGTCGCTCAGTTGGAGAATGCCACGCGTGAGAAGAAAGCCATCCTTGTGGCTCAGGTGGGTAGTGGTCCAGGAGTCAGGCACACGGAGCAGCTCAGGGGACCCAGGGGCTGAGATTGTGTCCTGCTTTTGCTCAGGTGTCCTGTGTGTACACCTGGTTTTCCCAATTATGTGGGACGGGCTAAAAACAGCAGCAGTCTGCCGGGAGCAGGAAGCTTCCAGAGGACACAGAAGGGATGGGCTGGGCTCTTGCTCTGTGTGCGAGGGTGACCGTCGGGTTCCGTGTTTCTCCAAGAGCGGTTCCCACCCCACGTGCTTCCTGCTCATTGACTGGCTGGTTCTGGGGCCTGCGTGGGGCTTCTGTGGCTTCCTTCCCCGGAGCCACTAGAAGTTGGGGTGAGAAGGGACAGTTTCCTAGAAGTTTTGGGTTGAGTTGAGAAGAAATCCAGGAGCTTCTGAGAACATTGCAAGGGTTTGCCACCAAGGTGGCTTTCTGGAAATTTGGGGTGGAAATGTGGGGGATATCTGTGCATGTTTCTTAATCCAGAAGGATTGGGGCATGAGCGAGGAATGCGTTCTCCTTCAGGGGCTTTCCTTCTGTTGGGGCGATAATTACAGAGATGGCCGCGAGTGGGGGCTTAGGTATTGGGATTTTACAACACGTGACAACTCCGCCTGTAGACGGGTTTTAGGGTGCAGATCTCCTGCCCTCCAGGTTTTATTCCTGGCCTCAGAATGTCACATTAAAGCAAAATGTTTGATGAAGACACTGTGGGTGTTTTACTTTCCTCGCCTGGCCCTCCAGGCCGCCCCGCGTGCATGGGCATGTGTAGTTGTGCCTGTCGGCGGGTGTACATTACACACGGAGTGTGGATTTTGACCGCTGACGTTGTGCAGGCTAATGTGAAAGTGGCCTGGAGAGCATAGCTGGCAACACAAGGGTAAGACAGAGGAAGCAGACACTGAGTTCTGCGGATTGCCCACGCTGAGCAGAGCTCAGAGGTCTCAGCGTGCGGGAACGTGGTGCAGGGCCCCTTGCTGGCCGGCACTGAGCAGAACGTGTGGACGCTGCCGGCAATGGGGAGGGGCTTCCTGGTGGCCACGGGGAGGATGGGATGCAGCGTCAGCCCAGGAGGACCTCTCCGGGGCCACGGAATGGGTGTGGTCTGGGCCTTGAGGGGTGAATACTGATGCCGCACACTGAGGGCCAGGAGGTCCTGGTCTAGAGGAAAGGCCTTTGGAAAAGAGAAATGGAGGGTCCCAACTTCCACTGCTCTGAAAGGGGAGGTGTCAGAGGTGACCTTCGTGGCATCAAACATGGCTTTGACCTGTAGCTGAGTCCGTTGGAGAATTTTGGGGGTGGTGAGGAATTCAGTCCCAGGGAGACCCAGAATTTAGAGCAATGTCCAGTCAGGTGATGGCTTTGTATGTCTAGTTACTGTTTTATGATACCGGCACTCACATCCTGGCTGTGTGGTCTTGGGAAAATAACCCAGCCTCTCTGTGCTTCCAGTTGCTTCACTTGGAAAAAGTACCTGATTCTTGGGAGGATGGCCTGGCTGGCCAGCAAGTAGGAGCCGTGCTTCAATTTGAACTTGAACTTGGAGCCAGGCAGGCAGTGTGATTTGGCGTCAGAAGAGGAATTCTTCCCTGAGTGCTTAAGATCAGAAGCAGCTGATGAGGCTGGGTGGTGGCAAGAGGAGGTTTGAGGGGGCGTAGGCGGGGTAGGGGCCTCCTCACACAGCCGGTGGGAAGCGGGCAGAAGAGTGAAGTGGGTGTCCTGAGTGCACTGGACACGTGGCTCCTTTCCAGGGGTGAAGGCCAGCATCGGGCCGGGCGGGACTGGGGTCTGAGGCGGGGGTCTGGATGTGTCAGAATCCCTCGGAGCCTGACAGACGTCACATCCAGGTGGCCCAGCCCCAGCAAATCAGAGCGTCCAGGACAAGGGGCAGGCATGGAAGGTGAAGGGCTGGGTCTGCCCTTGACACCTGCCCAAGGCAGGCTGATGTGTTGCCATTGGGGGAACCCTCCGCACGGTGGGTAGCATCTCAGGACCCGAAGCCGTGGCCTCAGGCATGACTTGTGGGTTCCTGGGGCTTTCACTCTGGGCGTCTGAGCATTTGTGCTGTGGAGTTAAATCGGAAGAATTTTCGTGATATGCACGGGCCCTATTATGCCCTGCTTTTGAGCAGATGAAAGCCTGCCCTGTGCAGGGAGCAGGTGCCTTCCCCCAAGGAGGGGGCTGTGGTGGCTGTGATGCTCAGACCCCAGTGAACGGGGGTGTGATAGCCCAGGGCCTGCACACTGCCCGGTAGAAGCAGAGGATTGCGCCGGCGCAGAGTGTGGCCTTCTCACCTGTGAGATGCACGAGCAGGAAGACTTCCTTCCCCGCGGCTGGGGAGTCAGATGAGAGCCTGCTTTCCAGTGCCTGGGTGGGGGCCACACAGACAGGACAGCAGATATGGACTCTCTTCCTTTGAATCAGCAGTGTCTTGTGTTCTCTGGCCCCGTGGGCGGGGGACAGCCACTCGCTGCAGGGTACAGTGTCTCACGGTCCCCCAGACCCTCATGATGTGGCCCCCTGGGGGTCCTGTAGGCTCTGAGACTGGGAAGAATGGCAGAGCAAGTGGCCCCCTCCTGGGCCCCAGCTGTGGGGGTTGGCCGGGGGACTTGGTGAGACCCTGGGAGCCTGAGTGACTCTTGTCCCCAGAGCCAGTGGGGGAGGGTGCCTGGGCCAGGCTGCGATCCCACGCACCACGCGACCTCCAGCGCCGGCCTCCCCCAGCCCTCCCCAGCGGCCTGGCCAATGGAGGCGCCCAGCTGGCTTTGGTTTTCCCCAGGTTTTTCCAATTATGTGGGATGGGCTAAAAACAGCAGTAGCGGGGCCTTATTTGGGAGTTCCCACCGTCACCCGAGCAAGCCCATGGCCCCCCTCGCTCCGGGGGCGGCTCCTTGTGGGACAAGCCCCTGTTGTGACTTTTGTTCCTGGGCATTCCTCCCCGCCAGGGGCTTCTGGGCGGTGTGTGCCCTGCTCGGGGCTGAGTGACCTGGGCAGGTGACTTGCTGGGGCTATGTCCAGGGCACGTGGCTTCACTGCCCCGCGGGGAGGGGACGGGGCAGGCTGCCACCCTGTTTTGTGCCCTCCACCGTGGCTGCTTGTTGGGGCGGGTGGGAGGCTCGGACTTCGTGATTTACGGGTCTGCCTGCCGCACCTCGCCAAGAAGTAGTTTTAACAGATGTTTGCAGGGACAGGAAACAGAAGGACGAGGGGATGTGGGGGCCGAGGTGGGGGGTAGGGGGTGGAGGAACAGAGGCGTCACTGTCGGGTCTGACGGGCAGACTGACAACCGGGCCGATGTCTCACAGCCCCTCACGTCCATCCGTCTCTCTGGGTGGATTAGCCGAGGCTCGGGGCCGAGGAATAAGGGGCGCGTTTGTTCCCAGTCTGGCTGTCTTGTCACTTATCAGGGAAGTAGGTCAAAGGGAAAAGAAAGGAGGCCCTTGTGGCCGGGGCCGCCGCCGCCCGGGCCGTGATTGGCGGTGACTCTGCAAACAGAAGGCAGCTGCTGTTCTCAGCCACGGACCGTGAGTTTTTAATAGCAAGGAAATCAGATTGCACAGTCCCAGGAAATGGTGTCACAAGTCCAGGCACTAACTTTTTTTTTTTCGTTTTCTTCGGGAAACGGAGGTGTAACTTGCAGACAGTAAAATGCAGAGTCTAAGTGTCCACTGTGATTCGCTTTGACAGTCACGCACGTCTGCCTCGCTCCCACCCCCGTCCGGATGCAGAATGCTTCCAGCTCCCAGAACGTTCCCGGGGGCCCGCGGCAGACCCCCCCACCCCGCCGGGGCAGCCCCCGCCTGACTTCCGTCACCATGGATTAGCTTGGCTGTTCTGCAGCGCCCCAGAAACGGAACCGCACGGCGTGTGCTCCTTTGTGTCTGAGCCCGAAGACTAACTTCTAAATCTAATAAAAGAGGAGAGGGGAGCATGCCCTATTCTTAGAAAGAGAAAACTGTCATCCCAGGGCCCGGCGAGACCGGGTGGCGCCTCCCGGGTGCCCCGCGTCCCCCGATGGAGAGCGACGCCGCAGTCGCTCCCTGCGCTGGCCCCAGCCACCCCCCCCCCCCCCCCCGCAGCCTGTGCAGTGTTCCCTTGCTGGCCCAGCCGGGTCCAGCTCCAGCCCGGCCCCAGAGCTCAGGCGGCTTCTGTCGTCTGCGGAGTCAGGTTCTGGGCCCGAGGTCCAGGCCCTTGGTGAAGCCATCGGCTGCAGGAGAAAGGCCTCACCTGGCCCAGCCCTGTCGGCCACGTGCCCCTCGTGCCCGCTCTGGCTTTGGGGACGGCTGCAGGTCCTCTGTCTTGGTTCCATGGACCGTGGCCCGGCACGTTTACCCTCTCCAGTTTGCAGAGCCCTGGAAGCAGTGAGCTGGTGGCTCGTGTGCTAGGCCGACGCCCGGGCCTCTGGCATGTCCTCAGACGCCTGCCACCCCTCCAGGAGATGCGTTATGATGCGCTCCCTTGTCCCCCGCACAGGAGGGATCCTGGCTTCCCACGGGACCAGTGTCAGGCCCAGGAAGAATGCTGGGAGTGTGGACACGGTGACTTCCAGAGCATCTGCTATGGCAAGCGCTGAGGTTTTTTGGTCGTCCTGGCCCCAGGACTTGGCTGACTGCACCCTTGTCCCCTTTTTGCTACTCCTGGTTAGGTGGGAATTGGGATCTGATTGGCTGTGACCTGGTGACATGCAGGGTCTTCCCGTCTCACTGACCTGGGAGTGTCAAACAGGCTCATGTCTCCTAATGAACCTTATAAACCCTGAGGTGCTTGGGCACCAGGCTGGCTGGCTCTGTCGGCTAAGCATCCGAACACGACCTCTCACCTCAGGTCTTGATCTCAGGGTTGTGAGTTCAAGCCCCACGTCAGGCAATATACAAGGCATGGAGCCTATTTTAAAACAACCAAACCAGACAAAACGCTGTATGGTGCAGTGCCCTTGAGTTAGGGTAAACCATGTGAACCCTGGTACCCCCCTTCACCCCCAGCCTCCTCCGTGGTTTTGGCCTCACTGCCGGGTTACGGTGCCCGGTAACACCAGGGCCTCACAGGAGCTGGTCCGAGGGGCTGGGGCCGGCTGCTTTGGAGGTTTAGGCAGCCAGAGCTTAAGCAAGGCCCCAGAGGAAGGGATGGAGGCAGGATTTGGACCAAGCAGCCTGCCCCAAGGGAGCTTTCCTGGGCAGTGCAGAGGGGGGCGTGGCTGCCACCACCTCCAGGAGCTGCAGGACAGGATGTCATCAGAGGAAGACTATGGGACGCGGGCAGTGTGCCTGGGCTCGGGAAGGCACTCTGTGTGCTTTTTTTTTCCTTCTTTTTTTTGTAAGATTTTAATTATTTGAGAGAGTGAGGGAGAGCGTGAGCAAGGGGAAAGGGGGAGAAGGCCCTAATGCGGGGCTCGGTCCCAGGCCTCTGGGCGCACACCGGAGCCAAAGGCAGGCACTTAACCTGCCGAGCTAGCCGGGCGCGCTCTGTGTGATTGTTTTGAAAGACCTGAGCCACATGCCCAGAGAGGTGGGGTCGGGCTTTCTCCCTGTGGGTCTCCGACTGTTTCATGTCATCCGACCCCGCGTCCCCCTGTTTCAGGCTCCCAGTCGCCCACCTTTAATTGGTCCAATCAGCTGTCCTTTGTTCACGAGTCTCTCAAGGCCCTCTGGGCTGGGTCATGAGCCTTCAGGGTGCATCTCTGCGGCTGTAGCTCAAAGAGAATGTGGCCTGAGGCCGGTCCCCGGGGCGGGCTCTGGGCCGCTGGGAGGGGGACCTGTGCGAGGGCTGTGGCCTTGGGCTCAGAGACTCACTGACTGTCACACGACCTCCCGGGCTCCCTGGGGAGCCTTCGCCACTCCTGATTCTTACCTGTGAGGACACAGAGGTCAAGTTGCTCACCCCAGGTGGCTCAGTGAGGAACTATGGCTGGGGGCTGCAGTTGGGTGTGACCTTCGGGCTGGGTGGCGAGCAGTCCCTGAGGGGCAGGGGGAAGGGCAGGTGGCAGAGGACCATGGCTGACCCCTGGCTGCGGGGGAACAAGGGGGTCGGGAGGCTGACACTGACCTCGCTGCCCTGGCTGCTCCAGGTCTCAAGGCAGAGGAGTGACTCCCCCATTTTATTGCTGTGCAGATGGAGGCCCAGACTCTGGGCCGAGGCGATAGCCTGCCACGGACTCACGGGAGGCCCGGGGTGGGTCCCGCAGACAGACAGCTGCTCGGGCCTCTGGTTTCCAGTGGAGCCAGTGCCTGGCCCAGCCACTTCCCCTGTGGTCACTCGGCACGGCCTTCTGGGCCAGGGCGCCGGGCTGTGGTCTCAGCGCCTGTCCAACAGCTTACCCCAGGGGGCCATGGGGAAATTTAATCAATTGCTGAAAAACAAAAATAAGTTGGCTGCGGACCAGCTGTGAAGCTGTTTATGGCCTCAGAGACGGTAGCGCGGAGGGCGGGCTGCGCTGGGACCTGGCTCTGCCCGTGCGAGGTCCGGGGTGGGGGCGGGTAGGGAGCGGGGTTGGGGCCAAATGGGGGCGGGAGGCTCCTCATCCTGAGTCCAGCACGAGGAAGCCGGTGGAAGGACCGACTGGGGTGGTGCGAGCCTTCGGGTGGGGGCCCGTCCTCTCTTGGAGACGCAGCTGGTTCAGTGGGGACAGTTGTGACGTCCGCTCTGCCTGCTGGAAAGGCTGGGCCCCGATGCTAGGTGCCGGGGTGGGGGGAACGCGGGCCTTGGGGCCGCCGCCTCTCTCCTCTGTTGATTTGGTCAGTCCACATCCTGGAACGTGTGGTTTTGCTCATCGTGAAAAATCCTTTCCCATGTTGGGGAGCAGAGGGGATAAACCGTAAGATCTTCCAGGATTCCCTGCTGGACCACCCGGCAGGGGCCTCTCCTCCTCCTGGGCTACGGGGGAGGGACTGCGGCTCCACTGCCCCCCCACCCCGCCCCATCCCTCCTCTTGGTTCTTCCCTCCTGTTTGGCTCAGGCCAAATAGGTCAGCCCTGCGTGGCCACTCCATTCCCGCTGGTCGCCTGGTCAGACAGCCTTGTCGTGCCGAGCCCAGCCCCTCCCCCCATCGCCGAACCGCGAGGCCTCTCCGCATCAACCCAGGCACCATGTTTTAAAGTCTTGATGTTTTCTGGTTGAAAAGTAACATTCGTGATCACTCTTGAAAGGAGGACATCCCACAAAATAACAGAAAATAAAAGCACCCGCAATGTGGCCGCCCAGATGTGACACTCTCCTGTCCCCTCTGCTTGCGTTCAGATCTGGGTTGGCACGAGTCCCTCATCGTGTGGGGGCCCCGCCGTGCCCGACCTCCTCCACCGCCTGCCGGGCGTTTCCTCCCCCAGCCCTGTCCCCGAGCCCGGTGCTCTCGTGGGCTCTTTTCGCTGTTCCCAGGTTGTGGGGTATGAACGGTGCCACAGGCCCTTTCCTGCGGGTTTGGGTTTTGCTGTGATCGAGAGGCCTCGGGGACCCTCCCCAGCCAGGAATCTGCTTGTGTGTCCAGCGGCTGCTTCAGGCTGGGCTTGCAGAGGGGAAACTGGAGGGTCACGGGGTCCCCGAGCCACACTGCCGTCCAGGAAGCGTGGGCCGGGCACAGTCCTCCGGGAGGCGGGGGCCCTGCTGCAGCCGTGCTGAGCGGCTGGCCTTTTCCCCTCTGGAATCCTCTTCAGGTCACCCGTCTCTTCTGGTTGTTGCTGAGGTCTGGGTGGTTTTTTCTCTCGACTTGGACGCCTTTCAGTGAACTTAAATGAGGCATAGACTTTGCCTTGTATGGCTGTTTTAGGTTTCAGGAAAATCGAGCAGGGGCTCCCGAGAGTTCCTGTGACCCTGCTCGCCCTCCTGACATGGCTTCCACTGTGATTAGGACGGGCCGTCGCCTGTTGTGAAAGGCACACATGAGGGCCGGGGACCCACAGCCTCGCTCGGCCGGAGGGCCACATGGCTCCCCACCTGCTTTTGTGCGACTATTTTTGCAGGGTTGAAAAGAGACTCACAAGAAGAATGTTTTGTGACATGGAAAAGGATAGGGCATTCGAATTTTGGTGTCCCTCCATGAAGCCCGGCCCACAGAGGCGGGTCCCTTACAGCACACGTGTGCAGACCCCGCCGGAGACCAGAAGGAAGACCGGGAATGGACCAAAGATAGTCACTGGGGACATCTGCGTGTGTTTCCTGCCAGGGAGGAGGCTCTTGTTTGTCTTGTGGCTGGGCCCCTGCTGCACGGAGAGCGTGGTTTGCACGAGGCTGCCCTGAAGACTGCAACGGGCGCAGTGCTGTCCCAGCGTCCAGCGTGCACGGCGCATGTGGGCCAGCCCGGTTCCCGTCCATCCCGGCTGCAGCAGTGACCCTGTGCGCTCTGGAGGTCCCCCCGGCCCTTGGACCTGCCTGTCCTTCCACAGAACCTTTCCTCTCACCTCTGCTCCCCACCGCTTGTGGGGTGTATCGTGTCCCCCAAAAAGACGTGTTGAGTTCCCGGAACCTGTGAATGGGCCCTGACTCGGAAACAGGGTCTCTGCAGGTAGAACCGAGTTATGATAAGGTCCTCCTGGAGTCGGGTGGGCCCTGAGTCCAATGACTAGTGACCTTTATAAGAAGGAAATGGAGACCCAGAGACGCCAGAGAGGAGGCCATGTGAAGACAGACAGGGGTTGGAGTGGTGAAAACACAGGCCAAGAAACATCTGGGTCTTGCTGGTAACCACCAGAAGCTGAAAGAGCCAAGGACGTCTCCAGAGCCTTCAGGGGGAGCATGGGCCTGCCAGCACCTGGGGCATTTACTTCTGGCCTCAGAACCGTGGAGTCCGTTTCCGCCGTTACGAGGCGCCCCTCCCCCCGTCTGCGCTGATGGGTTACGGCAGCTTTCTCCTGCATCGCGCCTGCTCCGTGTAACCCACGGGACGGTGCCCTGCGATGGAAGCCAGCTTGGTCCGGAGGGACGTTGGCGGGCAGGGATGGTGTTGAACTTGCCGCGCCTGTGACTCTGGGCCATCCCTCGGGTCTGCTTTTGTGTTCTGAGAACACCCGCTGCCAGGAAGGCTGTGCCCTGGCCTGGCCTGGGGTCCGTGCCCTGCGCTTGGCCTCGGGACAGGGGCGCTGCCCTTCTTTCCTGCGCTTGTGCGTGCAGGGAGGAAGGGGAGAGGTCAGGAGTCCGCCTGAAGGAGGCTCCAGGGACGGCTGCCCCGCCGGCGAGGGGAAGGTTTCACTTTCCTAGGCAGCCCCGTGGGGCAGGCTGTTTGTTTGAACAACCCCAAAGAAAGCCATTTGGCCAACTGTTAGTTTCTAACCAATTTACTTCCTTGGTGTTTAAACAAACCCCTACCCAGAATCCGTGTCTGGTCCCAGGGAAGGGGGTGGCCTCCCCTCCTCCTGGCCCGGCCCAGTGCCCGACACCCACCCAGGGAGCCCGAGGCCAGGGCTGCCGCTCAGACCTGGCTGCAGACAGCCCTGGAGGTCCCCTGGGAGCGGGAGCCTCGGCGAGTGGCCCACGGAGCCCAGGCAGGGAGATCTCTCTCTGCAGCTGCCCCCCCCCCGCCCCCACCCCGCCGCGGGCCTGGTCCTGGACAGAGAGCTGGGCTGGGCTGGGGCTCTCACCCGCGGGTCCCCGTCTTCCAGGCCAAGCTCAAATAAAAACTTCAAAGGCTCTGCAGCCCAAGGGGTGTCAGACATTCCCCCCCAGAGTCAATTATCACCTACAGATTTATCCTGGCATTTAATTACTGCCTTAGTCACAGAGACTTAAGAGACGGCTGATAATGGGGTTCCTTGGCCGTGGGGTGTGCTGGAGGCTTTGTTTTGACCTGGTTGATGGAGGGCTGGGGTCCATGATGGCTCTGTGCCCCTCGGGGACACTCTGCTGGAGTCTAGTACACGGTCACAGCTGCACGAATCTGAGGTTCTTGGAGCCGGAGGCCAGGATTCCCCCGTCTCAGCTGGTCCCTTACAGGCCCACCTGTAACTCCCGCTCTGCTTCCTAGCACCCGTTCACGGACGTTCTTCCTCCCCGAAGGGCTCTGCCCTGTGTGTGTGACCCTAGGAGCACCGGCGGGGCCCGGGGGATCCTGTGCCTGTCCACCTCCGCCCCCAGTTCCTGGTCTAAAGTAGCTGCCGCAGAGAGAGACCTGGTTGGGGGGGCCGAGCCAGCCGCCCAGTGGCGCACCAGCACCGGGCTTCCTGCGTGTGCCATCTGGTGAAAGTCAAGTGTTTGCGGGGCCTTTTTTTCCCACTTGCTCCTGTAGACCCTTGCGCGGGGAGCTTAACCTCTCTGTGCCTTGAGTTCCTCATCAGTAAAATGGGATGTAGTTGTACCTCTGAGATGGCGTGAGGCTCACACTATTTTAGGTGATTGTGTCTGGAGGACCCCAGGAACGGGGATGGGGAAACAGGTGCTACAGGTGTTTTGTGGGGCACCCGGGTGGCTCGGTCAGTCAGACGTCCGACTCTTGATTTTGGCTCAGGTCATGATCTCAGGGTCGTGAGAGTGAGCCCTGTGTCCGGCTCTGTGCTCAGCAAGCAGTCTGCTTGGTATTCCCTCTCCCTCTGCCCCTTCCTCCCGCGCGTGCTCTTTCTCGAATTAAAAAAAAAAAAAAAAAAAAAGATCTTAAAAAAAAATGTATTTTGGGACAGAGCATTGGTTCCTCTCAGGGACCAGTGTTTTCTCTGGGGAGGAAGTCCCGCTTGAGGTCACGTGCGGTTTGACACACACCCTTCCGCCTTGCACGGTGAGCTGCCCTGGCCTCCACTCGGGAGCCCGACGACAGCCTCTTCGGATGGGTCTTGTAGACACCCTCTTGGGACGGGGCTCTTCCTGGACGTGCCCTGCAGGGGCATCCCCTGTCCCTCCATCATGGGAGATGAAGCCAGAGCCTTTCCCGGAGTTTGGTTTTATGGTTCCCTTGATGTCAGAGCCAGAAAGAAACTCACACACCAGCAGGTTGGGCTGATTCTTCAGTGTAAATGGGGAGACCAGAGCCTGGAGAAGGTTAGAGACCTGTGCAGAGTCACACAGAGATTTCGGCCCTGCGTTCTCCTGGCTTGTCTAAGGACGTCAGCACCTGCCCTGGGTGCGGCCCGGGGTCTGCAGAGAGCCGAGGAGGCATGTGCACAAATCCCAGTGAAACATTAAGTGTGGTGCCCATGCAGTGTGTGTGTGTGTGTGTGCGGCCAGCCCATCCACTGGGGTAAGGGTGGTAGGAAGGCTTCCTGGAGGAGGAGGGGGAGGTGTGGGACCTGGGCCTTGAAGGACAGGTCAGATAACAGAACATTTTGGGAAGAGAGCCCCAAGGAAGACAATTTGTTAAAATTCAGAGTTCCCCTCCCCTCCTTCCAGTGCACACCATATCAAGGCCAAATCTGAATTTGGGTCTCGGAGTTTCCAAAGCAGTCAGGCACTTGGGGTGCCTTCTGGGCACAGCCTGCCTCAGTTTCCCAGGCCTGGGCTCAGAGAACTAGTGCTGTCATGTGTCGCCCTCTAGTGGAGGAATTGGGTGATGAGCTGTGCACCTCGGAGCGAGGATTCCCCGTCCCACCCTTACTTGAAATGCAGGTCAGGGGACCCCAGGTGGACTCTGCGAGGCACTGGGCTCCGAGGGCTCTGCCACTGGGGCAAGAAGTTGGCACCAGGCGCCGGAGAGGGTCTGCTGTCTGAGGGCTGTGGCTTGACCAGGCAGCTGCCTGCAGAGCTGGGTCTGGGGGCCTGAGGTTGACGGATGTGCCTGGCTGGTTCTGTCCCTGTCCCCATCCTGCGTTGCTACATAACTTGAGGCAGGTCCTTCCCCATTCTGGGCCTTTCCTCAGACCAGGCAAGTGGTCCCAAAGTTCCGGAAGGGGTCTCTGGGCCTAAACTTGGCTCTGCAAGTCCTTGAGACCAGAAGAGGCCAGAGTGAATGAGGGGACAAGGACCCAGCTCTGCGGGAGGGCACACAGCCTCCAGGGGTGTCCTGGTCAGGGTTGGGGAGTGCCATGAGGCTCCCTGTGCTGTTTGTCCTGGAAGTTCCAACAAATCCCAGCAGGGAGGGTCCAGGATGGGGTTGAGATGTTAACCCTGCTGGGGTGGCAGAGGGAGCCCGGGGCACCTGCCCCCCGGTGCTTGCCCTCGTCAGTGAGAGAGTCACGTGGGAAGGAATCAGACCGTGCAGTGAAGGTGGCATGAAGCTGCCTTGGAGGGGTGAGCGGGGTTGGGGGGGGCTCATGAGGAAATGGCATCTGAGCTGAGCCGTGAAGGGGGAGCACGTGGAAGGTGCGGCCCAGTGGGGGCTTTGAGAAGTGTGGCTGCCAGTGGTGGTCTGGAGCCCAGTGTTTCCGTGGGACCTGCATCTGGCACTGGTTTGTGGCCAGGAGAGGAGCTTGCAGGGGCGAAGGGACACTGAGTATGAAGCAGCTCTTCCATGGTGGTGGAGGTCAGGTGGCTGTGTGGCTTTCGGCTGGTTGCTTGACCTCTCTGTGCCTACATGGTCTCCTCGATACTATGACGATACAAACAGTGCTGGCCTCCTAGAGCCCTCAGGGGGATGAGCTAGTGACCACAGAGGAGGGTCACAGCGAGTGTTACCTACGGTCACCGGTGGCTGCGCGGAAGCTCTGACCCTGGGGGCTGGCAGAGCCCCTCCCTGCCATGCCCAGCGCAGGCCTGGTCCACTGTCCTGCTGCCGGCCTCTGACCCCACCGCATGTGCTCCCTCAGGAGCTGAGGAGGTGCTGCTGCTGGCCCGGCGGACGGATCTGCGGAGGATCTCGCTGGACACACCGGACTTCACCGACATCGTGCTGCAGGTTGATGACATCCGACATGCCATTGCCATCGACTACGACCCGCTGGAGGGCTATGTCTACTGGACGGACGACGAGGTGCGGGCCATCCGCAGGGCGTACCTGGATGGGTCAGGCGCACAGACGCTGGTCAACACCGAGATCAATGACCCCGACGGCATCGCGGTTGACTGGGTGGCCCGCAACCTCTACTGGACGGACACAGGCACCGACCGCATCGAGGTGACACGTCTCAATGGCACCTCCCGCAAGATCCTGGTGTCCGAGGACCTGGACGAGCCCCGGGCCATTGTGCTGCACCCTGTGATGGGGTAAGCGGGGTGGGGTGGGGGGGGTTGGACCTCCAACCTGGTGGTGGGGGCTGGGAACCAGGCCACCAGAAGTGAGAGATACTAGCATCTCTGGAACTTTTGCCGGCATCAGAATGCCCCCAGAGGAGGCTTGTTAAGATGCAGGTGGCGGGGCCCCTTCCCGGAATTCTGATTCAGGAGGTCTGGGGCAGGGCCTGGGAACCTGAATTTCTCATAAGCTCCCCCCGGGGATGCTGCTGCTGGTCCAGGGCCCAGACTTTGCAATGCTATGATGTCGTGTACGTGGGTACCAGGCCTGGAGAGCTGGGGGGAGTCTTTCCAGGGGCCTCACCCTTCTCACCTGTGAAGCGGAATGCTTCACCAGGGTGGTTTCTAGGCTGATGATGGGATGTACTTAACGGCCTTTCCTGAGCATTGCACACGGGGAAGCTTTACCTCCTCCTCTCTCCCCCGGAGGTGGGTACAGTCGTAGAGTAGAGGACACTGAATCCCAGAGAGGTTAGGGGACTCACCTAAGGTCACACAGCAGGATGCTGAGATTGGACCAGGCAGTGTGGCTCCAACTTTCCATTTTGGGATTCTGTGAAAACAGCTCGTCTGTCGATGTAGGAGCCTTTCGGAGAAACTTTGCAGCTCAGAGCCCCTTCCTGGGGCTCATGACCAACAACGGGAAAGTGGTGGGGGGAGGAGGAAGAGTTGGAGCTCCTGGCGGTGGAGCCAGGGCTGCAGGGGGAGCCTCTGGCCCTCTGTGCCCGGTGCCGCGTGGTATCCCGGAGACAGCCTGGAGGAGGAGCTGGAAAGACAGGAGGGGGACCTGGGAGCTGTGCCTTGTGGGGACTAGCAGAGCCGCAGCGGTTGTAACCATGGTCCCTGGCGGGGGCTGTCAGGTGCTGCTCAGAGGTGCAAAACCACGGACACCCACTCAAGGTGCCTGCTGGCAGAGCTGGGCCTCGTGGCCCGTCTGCCCGTGGAGCCTGCGCTTTGTGCACAGGAGCCCTTCGGCTCTTTGAGGAAGGTTCCACTCCACGTGGGCCCCCTGCCTGGTGCTCGGCCCTCCGGCCATGGGTCTCCCAGCACATCTGCTGTCCACCCACCTGCAGGACAGGAGAAGGGTCCCACCTGCTCCCTTCGAGTTCCAGGATGCCGGGTTGTGAAGCCCATGCTGTGGGCACCCCCGTTTCCTGTGGAGCCCCTGGTCCCGCGTGTGGGGGGCTTGGCGCTCATGTGGGCAGGGAGCCAGCACTGCGTGTGCACCCTTCAGCATGGGGAGGGTGTTGTCCTCGGCCCTGGGGACGGGCCGGACAGCGTCAAGGACATGTGCTTCCCCTCCAGCCTCATGTACTGGACAGACTGGGGGGAGAACCCCAAAATCGAGCGCGCTAACCTGGATGGACAGGAGCGGCACATCCTGGTGAACACGTCCCTCGGGTGGCCCAACGGCTTGGCCCTGGACCTGCAGGAGGGAAAACTGTACTGGGGAGATGCCAAGACGGACAAAATCGAGGTGAGTCCTCCCCGCCGGTGGACGCTGGTTCCCGAAGCTGTTTAACGAAGGTCGTGCTGCCTGGCACAGCCCAGCAGGCCTGGAGGCCCTGGAGCCCATGACCTGTACCAGGCGGGCAGCGGATGGATGCCTGTGCTCTGCTGGGTTTTTTTTTAAGATTTTATTTTTTTAGAGAGAGAGAGAGCGCATGCTCTCCTGTGTGTGTGTGTGTGTGTGTGTGTGTGTGTGTGCGCGCGCGCGCGCGCGCGCGAGCCAGGGGGTGGGCAGAGGGAGAGAGAATCCCAACAGTCCCCACACTGAGCGCAGAGCCCGACGCGGGGCTCGGTCTCATGACCCTGAGATCGTGACCTGAGCCAAAATCAGGAGTCGGTCGCTTGACCCACTGAGCCCCTGTGCTCTGCATTTTGGCCAAATAGGATCCTCGAAAAAATAGTCTATTAGGATACTTTTCCAACATGCAGGAGGCCTGTAAGGAGCCGTGTGGCCGAGTGAACCCCGTCGCAGGGCACTGCGCTTGTGTGAGAGGTTTTCGGAGGGAGCTGGGTGAAGGACACACGGGAGCTCCTTGAGTGACTTCTTGTGTGACTTCAACTATTTCAAAAACAAAATCTCCGTCTTTAAATTTACTTCTTTATTTGAGAGAATGTGCGTGCTCGCCAGCTAGCAGGGGTGGGGGAAGGGTCAGGGAAGGGGAGAGAGGGAATCCCAAGCAGACTCCCTGCTGAGCATGGAGGCCGATGTAGGGCTCGATCTTACGACCCTGAGATCATGACCTGAGCCAAAATCAAGAGTGTCGGTTGCTTAACCCAGGTGTCCCTCGTAACACAAAATCTTAGTGAAAACTCACACACATGTGCCCACCATGCAGCGTAAGACAAAAAAATCTTACCAACGTGGTGGCAGCCAGGTGACCACCATTCTGAATCTGGTGACGCGTTCCCAAGGCGTTTTCTCTTGCCAGGTGGATGTGTCCCGGAACGGAGCGTCATCCTGTTCTGTGTGATTCCGTGTGATTAATTTAAGCGATGTGCAGATGTGTTCTTTGGCAACTTGCTCTTTGCTCGTGGGTGTACTTTTTGGAGGTGCTCCGGAGACAGTCGTTCGATTCGTCCCCACAGCAGGGAAGTCCCCGACGTATGTGCCTGTCCTCGGTGTGGACGCCTCCCCTCAGGGCTGGTCACATCACTGCTTACGGACCACTCACCTGGGGGTAAACTTCGCTCCTCTCTTGGCTTCGGGGGGAGCCACCCACCAGGCAGCTTGCCAGGGGAGGGCGGGAGCAGGGAGACGGACGTGCGTCTGGGTCGCAGGGTTTCATGCCACGCTCCTGGACAGGGGCTCTGGGCTGAGTAGGTGCCTCTTCCGCCCAAGTCGCTGTCCAAGTGGCCAGTTCCTGCTGGATTCCCTACAGACGACCCTGTTGCTAAAGGGAGTTTCCCTCGAGCCTCTGAGCCTGAAGGCACGACCCTTGTCTCCCTTGTGGTCAGCCAAGAAGGCTTCGCCCCGGGACCCCACCCGCCCCCGGGAGCAGCTGGGGGGCTGGGGACGTGTGTGTCGGCTGACGCTGCCGGACACGTAACAGGCGTGGCTCCGTGTACTCCCGCGGTGGGGTGCTGGGGCCCTTTACTGTGGGAACACACGTGACCAATGATGGCCGTTTTAACCATTTTAAAGTGTGCCGTTCAGCGGCCTCTCCCGCAGTCACAGCTGAACCCCAGCAGCCACAGCCGCTGCCCCGTTCCAGAACGTTTCGTCACCCGAGACCCCGTGCCCACTAAGCAGCCAGGCCTGGTCTCCGCTCCCCGCAGCAGCCCCCAGCACCCACGGATCTCCTGTGGTCCCCGTGGCTGGCTGTCCCAGAGGTTTCATGCGCGTGTGGTCCTTCGGCGCGCAGCCTTCCGTGCCGGGCTTCCTCGCGCCGCGCGTTGTTTCTGGAGTTTATCCTCACGGCGGCATCTGTCCTCGTTTCGTTTTTACGGCCTATGACCCTGGGCACCTGGACGGACCGTGCTGTGCAGCGTCTGTTGACGGGCATTTGCGTTCTCCCCCCACCTCCGTGGCTGCCGTGAGCGAGGCTGTCAAGGGCACCGCGTGCTAGTTTTGTCTGCGCGCCTGTTACTTCTCCGGGGAGCACCCGGAGGCGCCGAACTGCTGGGCCACGTGGGGTTTCACGCGTGGTTCACGGACGCGCCGTCAGAGTGCTCTGCGGTGTGCTCCCTCCACGCTCTCTGTCCTCGGCAGCGCGTGTTCTCTCTGCACAGCCTTGGCCGCTGGAATATTCCACACCCTTTATCCTGCTGGGCGCTCGGGGGTGTCCCTGGCTTTGACGGGCATTTTCCCGATGACGGGCGAAAGGTTGTTTGTCCCCCAAGCGTACTTGGAGGTGTGTGGCGTGGTTCCCACTCGTGGATGAGAAGCTGAGGTCCAGGAGGACGGTACCTTGCTCAAGGTCACGTGGCAAGTGGGTGGGTTTTGGTTTTCCACGTTTAGAACCAATCCTCAGACAAAGCCCTAAGACAGCGTCAGGTTTCCAGACAGAATCTAAACGTTATCCTCTTGGTAACCGCTAAGTAGAAGGGACAGAAGTCAGGAGGCGCGAGGCTGGGGACAGGTAGGAGCGCGGTTTCGAGGGTAACCGACCAAGGAAGACGGTCTGTCACGGTAGCGTGAGGAGAGGGAGGGCCCGGAGTCAGGGACGGAGTCTTCACCTGCACGGGGCCACGCAGGCAGACCAGGAACGCCTGCGCAGAGCGTGTTATCTGTTTGGAGCTAATCCCCGGAGAGTGTGAAGAGAGACGCTACAGAATTAGAATTGGGGAATCTTTGATCAGGCCGACTTGGGAAATGCAGGTGTGTCGGTGTTCTCAAACTACATGCCTGAGGGTCCCTTTCCCTTTCTTTCCCCGCCTTGGCTCTGGTGGCACACACTTTGGGAATGCCGACCCCGGCGGAGCCCGTCGCTGCCACTTCGCACACATCCAGGGCTGACCCTAGCTGCGGGGTTTGTGCCGGGCACCCCTCCACCCCTGCCCCGGGGGCGGTGGGGGGGCGCTGCTCACATGCATGGACGTGGAGACCGTCCTCCACGTAAGCAGCCTGTCTTCTCCCCGCAGTGGGGATGCCCCAGGCGAGTGTTGTGCTGGCTTCTCGGACTCTAGCATTCTTTCAGTGGGGACATACCCCAGACACAGGTGTGAACATTTTGGAGGTGGCCCAAGCGTGCTAGGGGCCTTGCCTCCACGTCCCTGCTGTGGCCTCTCGGCCCTCGCTCTCGGGCCCCGGAGTTTGCTGCCGAGCCCCTGCGGAGTGCCAGCTCTGTTCCAGGTTCCTGGGCCGGCTCGGTATGTGTGCCCAACAGCTGTTCCTCTGCTGTGCCCCTCGGGACCATGCTTTGGATCAGGCCACAGGCTTCATGCTGACGGTCATGGAGGTTCCCCGGGGCTTCCAGGGGGAACTGCTGAGGGACCAGGGGCTGTGTTTACTTTCCAGTTTCCAGGTGGGAGGGATGGTCTGGGGAGGAATAAACCAGGCTAGGGCAGCAACAGGACATGCTTCTAGCCGTGGTGACGTTTCCCAGAAGTGACGCCCAATGACAATGGAACGGCCGGGCCAGGTGCTAAGGAGCCGGAGTGCTGGCCTCGGGCCTACCTCGCCCAGTTGCCTTTGATGGGGAGGATGGATTTTGTGCAGCCTGGCTGTGTGCTTGGCCTGGCTCTGAACGCAGAGGGAAGGCTCTGGAAGAAAGGAGCTGCAGGGGCGCCTGGGTGGCTCAGTGGTTTGGGCTGCTGCCTTCGGCTTGGGTCATGATCTCAGGGTCCTGGGATCGAGCCCCGCATCGGGCTCTCTGCTCCGCAGGAAGCCTGCTTCCCTCTCTCTCTCTCTCTCTCTGCCTGCCTCTCTGCCTACTTGTGATCTCTGTCTGTCAAATAAATAAATAAAATCTTTAAAAAAAAAAAAAAGAAAAGAAAAGAAAGGAGCTGCAGACAGTGACAAACGGGCTGTCCCTTTGAAGAGGTAATCGGGCTCCCGTGTCCCACCCACCAGGCCCCCGAGAAGGACTTTCTAGGGCAGCTGCGGCTAAACCCTGGATGAACCAGGAGGAGAACAAAGGTCTGGAAGGGCCGGGCTGGTGACGCGGGGATTCATCTGGATGGCATTAGTGGCATGGATGCGACTTAGGGGACAGGCCGAATTGCGGGCATGTCTGGGCTGCCCTGCAGGTGGGCCCTCCTGTCGGCCTTGTCTGTGACAGCTGTCCTGCACATCAGGTCCAGGCCAGCCCCTCGGCTGGCCGGCTAGCTGCCATCGTGACCTTTGGGAGTTGCAGGGTGGCTCCCCCCGGTGGGGCTGGCTCAGGCTGCTCACTCTGGGAGGCGCCGGACTTCCCTCCTGCAGGCTGGAACCATGTGGGGTGGGTGGGGGCTGAGGTCCGTGGACACAGAGGGGAATCGGGGGGCCGTGTCCACGGACCTCAGCCCCCACCCTTACCCCTCCCCCAGCTGCCTCTGCTGCGTGTCGCACCCTCCTGGGCTAGGAATTCCCTGGGACACCTCCTAACCCATCTTCCGGAGTCTAGAGCCCTGGGGCCCAGCCCTCCCACGACCCCAGCCACGCCCTCAGGACCGGCCTCCTGTACTCCCCCCCACCCTGCGGGGCTCCCCACCCTGAAAACACTTGCCCTGCTCCTCCGACCATAGGCCTTAGGTCTCGTGTCACAGGGGTCAGCCGGATTCATAAAAGCCCCTCGGACTTGCTGTCTGCCTGAGCTTCTCTAACCAGTGGCTGCCGCGGCCCTGCACTTCTCTGTCCGCTCTTGGCAGACGCTGGGCTCTTCCTGCCTCTGTCCCTGCTGCTTGGCAGACACCAGGCTCGTGACGGCCCAGCGTGGGCCCCCCTTCCCCCCAACCCCGGGCAGCTCCTTCCCTCCCGAGTGCCCTCCGAGTCCACGTGCCCAGCCGCCCCCAGCCCCCTCCCTCGGAAGCCGAGAGTTCCCCCTGCCACATGCCCCAGTCTCCTGCATGGGGAAGACTCGCCTTCTCCAGAATGCTGACATCCCGGTTCCCACCTGAAGGCCACGTCTCCCGGCCGGAAGCCACAGCACCTTCGAGACCGGGCCAGTGCTCGTGCTCCGGATTGGCTGCCGGGTCCCCAGCACCATCATCGTCACCACCTCACTTGTTTGTCAGTCGGTCTCATCTCCCAAAGCAGATAGGAGCTCTCTCTCGGGCCCAGCTTGGGGTCGGCCGTCTCCGTGGGGCCGGTGGGCGGGGAGTCTGGACGCACCGGGTCTGCACGGAGAGTGCCTGCTCCCACACTCTTGCCGTGGCTCCCACTGGCCCCTTTCCCACGGCTGCTCAGCAGGTCCCTGGACAGAGCTGCCATCACATCCCCCCCGCCCCCTCTGCACCCCCTGGCGAGCACCTGTCCCTTCCAGGCGTCCAGGGACGCCGCCCCACTGGGAAGAGCAGCAAGGGACAGACCTGTGGCCCGACGGGGCGGACGTTCAGGTGGGAAGATAGACACAGGGGGACGGGACAGCAGCGGCACGTCGGAGGGACATTGAGAGGGGATGGGCGCGGGGGTGGGACGGCGTCCTGGGTCCCTGGACAGCGCCTGAGCTGATTTTCTAGCCGTGTGTGTCCCGAAGCCCTGCCTTCGCGGACGTGTTGTGCAAATCCTGTTGTCTTCTGCTTCCGGACTAGGGGGAGGAATTCTGCCCCTTAGCAGTGCTGACAGGGACAAAGTGTTCAGACGGCTGGGCACACACCGTGATGCCTGTCCCCGGAGGGTGGTTTTAGCCGATGCTGAGTTGAAGCGGGGACCGGTCCTGCCCCTTTGAAGCCCCGAGCGGTCTTTGTGAAGCTTCGTCCTCGGCTGTTTCCCTCTGGGGTGCTTGGACTCGTGGATGGACCAAGCCGAAATCTCAGGCCAACCCGGGCTCTTTAGCCTGTCTCTGTAGCAGGGGGTGTCACCTGCATGTGGCTTGCCGCAGACTTGCTGCCCCACACCCCAAAATCTGGGCTCTCTGGGGCCCCCTGCTGTCTCACCCTGGCCAGGGCAGTGGGAGCTGGTGGGTCCTGCCCCTGACACCTGCTGTCGGGGCCAGCTCTGTGCCAGAGCACCTGGTCCACACCGCCTGTGGGGCAGGCTGGCAGGTGGGCTGAGAAGAAGTCATGGCTGAGCAGTTATGCATACATCTGTCTCCCTGCCCCCCGGACACGGACTGGGTTGGCGGAGGGGACTTCTGGCACAGCCAAGGTAAATACTCGGGGCGGGGGAGTGACAGCTGCCAGGCCGGGTGGCTGGGTGTCCTTCGTGCCCCCGGGAAGAAGGTAGAACATGGGGCTTCCGGGCAACTGAGCTGTGTGTGTGTGTGCCCCCAAGTGCGAGTTTAAGATCTTGTTTATTACGTGGAACAAAATAACCAGGGCGGGGCACCTGGGTGGCTCAGTGGGTTAAGCCTCTGCCTTCAGCTCAGGTCATGATCCCAGGGTCCTGGGATGGAGCCCAGAATCAGGGTCTCTGTTCAGCGGGGACTCTGCTTCCTCCTCTCTCTCTGCCTGCCTCTCTGCCTACTTGTGATCTCTCTGTCAAATGAATAAGTAGAATATTAAAAAAAAAATAACCAGGATGGTTCTAATTTGGGAGGTTACGTCTGACTGTGATGGAGACTCCATCAGAAAACAGGAGTCTTTTTCCCTTGAAACGTACACTTTCAAAGGGTTGGTCTTGACCTCCTGACTCTCAGCAGGTGGCTTTCTTAGCCCACCACTTTGTGGGCCTCCCTGTAGACCCTCCGCAGGTGCTGCCCCTCAGAGCACAGCTGAGGGTGCGCTTCCTTGGGATCTACTTGTCCCACCTCTCTGTGGCCCTCCTGCCTAGACCCGGGCATGAATCATGGAGTTGGCCCTGCTCAAGAGGACAGAAGCCAGAGTTCAGAGAGGGCAGCGCTGGCCCTGGGCACCCTTGGCGTCCGGCATGAACATTCTTGACACAACGTCTTGGTGAAATGTCTAGTTTCCTTTCCTGAAGATCAAGGGCACAGGTGCTCAGCTGTAGACCAGGGCTTAGACTCTACAGCCCAAGGGCCGGATTGACCGTGTCTGAGCCGCTCTCACACGCAGGGCGGTTTTCACACTTGTTTTTTTTTTTTTTTTAAAGATTTCATTTATTTATTTGACAGACAGAGATCACAAGCAGGCAGAGAGGCAGGCAGAGAGAGAAGAAGGGAAGCAGGCTCCCCACTGAGCAGAGAGCCCGATGTGGGGCTCTATCCCAGGGCCCTGAGATCATGACCTGAGCTGAAGGCAGAGGCTTTAACCCACTGAGCCACCCAGGCGTCCCGGTTTTCACACTTTTAAATGATCAGGGGGAAGAATCAAAAGAAAAACAGTATTTCGTGATGCGTGAAAATGACAGGAAATTCAAATTTCAGTGTCCACAGAGTTGTTTCTCTTTCTTGCGTGCACGATGCTGTGTTGGCGCACACACAGCCTTGCTCACTCACTCACACGCTCTCCGACGGGATGTGTTCCTGAGGGTACCATCTTCCCCTTCTCCCCACCTCACCACTTCAGCCACGAGCCCAGGATGAGACCCCACCCGCGGGCAAGTTTTGTGCAGAGCGTTCTCTGAGGGCCGGTGCCCAAACCGTTTGGAAGGCTTAGTCCCCCACCTGCCACTTGCTGCTAACCCGCGGGGCCAGCCTGGTGCCCTGGAGATGAGCACAGCAGTTGGTACAACCTGAGCTCCTCCTTCCAGGTGAGGCGGGCAGCACCCCTGCTTCGGGTACAAGGGTGTCCCCCAATCTCGTATTCTGTCCTGGGGGCGCCTTGGAACTCCAGCGGGGAGCCGCTTTCAGGATCCATAGGGGGCCGGCACCTCCCACTTCTGTGTGAATTGCCCCAGGTTGGGGGCCTGGGCCTTGTCTTTGTTTAAGTTGTCTGGATGATGTCAGCTGCTCCCCTCAGTTGCAGGTGGAGAAACTGAGGCCCCCGGGGCGTGGGGGCTTGCTGGGCCCCTCCTGGGTGACCTGGCAGTTTTGTCCCGTGTTGTCCTATGGCAGACGGACCCAAGTCTCTTCTGTTCAGCGTAAATCTGATCTGTCTTCTGTTCTCACCACCTGCAAAACAGAGTGTTTGTCACTTTTCTGCGGAGCTGGAAACACGATCTGGCTGCAGGGTGTCTGCTGGGACTTGTTGTGTCGCTTTCATCCTGGCCCAAGAGCCGGAGAAGCTTGATGTTGTGTTTTATCGAGTCTTGCTTTCAACATCAGCGGCTACAGGATCATCTGTCACCGGAGTCTCATCTTACCCCATTTGTGTGTTTCCGTCGGTTAAGGCGTTTTTATGTCTGACAGCAGTTTTTTCCTTTGTGGCTTTTGTGGTTAATGCTTTTTATCAGCACTGGTTCTTCAAGAGAAAGAGCTAGCTTTCACAGCTCAGAGTAAAGGGCCAGTCGTGTGGGGGGGGGGGTTGAAAAGCATCTGAGAGTTACGGGCTCAGACTCAGGGCCAGAAGGGTCCTCCGAGGTCATCTGGGCCTGACCAAGCAAGACATGGGTCCATAGACCAGTGCGCCGTCTTGCCCAGCGCCCCGGGCGTGTTAGTAATGCAGCCCCTGGAAGCTCAGGTCCTCGTCGAGCCTGTGATCTGACACCTTCCCGGCCGGCAGACTGTTGCAATCAGAGCCTGGCCCGGTCTGAGCCCTGCTGAGCACAGCTGTCTGCCTCGCCTGGCCCTCTCAGTGCCGTGTCCGTACCCAGGCAGGGGAGGCTGCGGGGAGAGCCCTGAGCCAGCCCCACCACTGAAAATGTCATTCGTCCAGCTCTGCCGGGAGCCACGGCCCCTGGCGTCATAGCATGGCCTCGCGGGGTGCAGGCAGAACGGAGCCTCCTAGGCATTGGGCCTGTCCCCGCTCAGGCCCGAGGCTGGTTCATACCTGTGTCTGCCGTCCCGCAGGTGATCAACGTTGATGGGACAAAGAGGCGGACACTCCTGGAAGACAAGCTCCCCCACATTTTCGGGTTCACGCTGCTGGGGGACTTCATCTACTGGACCGACTGGCAGCGTCGCAGCATCGAGCGCGTGCACAAGGTCAAGGCCAGCCGGGACGTCATCATCGACCAGCTGCCCGACCTGATGGGGCTGAAGGCCGTGAACGTGGCCAAGGCTGTCGGTGAGTCTGCTCAGCCTCCAGCCGCGAGTGAGCCAAGCTGGGCGGCACCAGGAAGAAGCAGTGGGCTCGCGGCTGCCCTTCGGTCCACGGGCGCCCACCCGGGGATGGGCAGGGCAGGGTATGTGAGATCTGGTGGAGGACAGCTGGGAAGGGGCGTGGTGTCTCCGCCAGGGGTATTGACTAGGTCGTGGTTGTGGATGGGCGCTGTTGGCGCAGTTGTTGCAGTCACGGCTGATGTGTGCCAGGTGTCTGCTGTGCGCTGGGCTCTGGCTGAGTGCCGCAATGCCCGGAGCCACCCCATACACTAATGCCAGTGTTGCTCCATTTGCCCTGTTAAGGAGGAGGGACGTATGGCCACGTTGCTGGTGTGGCCAAGCTCGGGACTCACTCTGGGTCTGCCTCAACCTTGTCACTGGGGTGGGCTGTGATGGCTGTCCAGTGTGGCCAGGCTGGACCTTCAGATGCACACCTTGTTTTTTTTTTTTTTTTTTTTAAGATTTTATTTATTCATTTGAGAGAGCATGAGGCGGGGTTGGGGGCAGAGAAAGGGAGAGAGGGACCGGCAGACTCCCTGCTGAGCAGGGTCGGGGCTTGATCCCAGGACCCCCAGATCATGACCAGAGCTGAAGTCAGATCCTTAACTGACAGGGCCACCCAGGCACCCAAACACACAGCTTTTATCTGAAAACCAGGATCTGCAAAAAACTCACTTAACACTTAAAAAGCTGTGCAAAGGCCTGGAGGTGATTTGTCTCCTTCTGAAAACGATTCCAAATGCGGGTCATTAGGCTACACAGGAGAGAGAGTAGGATCCAGGTGTGGTGGGGGCGGGCTGTGCCCAGCGGGGGACCTCTGCCCCTGCTGCAGCACCTGCACATCGGAGGGGCTCTATGGACCTCTGCTGGAGGAACGAACGAATGGATGAATGAATGAACGGGCAGAGGAGATCCTGGGCTTGGCCTCCGGTAGCTCCCAGCCTCCCTGTCCAGCAGCTGAGACCCTCCGTAGCGCTACTCCAGGCAGCGGCTGTAGCTGGGGTGGTGGGGATGCCTGGCTTTAACACACAGGGGAGGTCACTTGAACTTGGAATTGAGGGAGCAGGTGGGGGCAGGGTGGGCCAGGCCGAGGGGCAGCTGTGCAAAGGCCCGGAGGGGAGGCCTTAGCCGTCCAGTGACCCGGGTTCCTGACAGAGAGGCGATGGGACCGGTAAGCTCCGTTTCGCCGTCACCCTTTAGAACCCGCGGATTATCTACCGTGGAAGGTGAGCCCCTGTGCGAGCTCAGCGATACACGAAAGAGAACCCAGCGGGTCAGAAAAAAGATGCGTCCATCGGGCGTGCTTTCAAGTTGAGAGACTGGGTTCATCTCTCTGTCTCCTCTTAGAACTTTCTGAGAGAGATGGGGAGAAGGATTCTTCTTTTAGCTAAAATACTTAACTCTACGTTAAAGCCACTTTCAACAGCGCCTCAGTAGCTAACGGAGAGGAACGGGGGCCAAAACAAACGAACAGCCTGAGTTTTCTGCTTCAGTGAGAAGACCCCTTTGGCGCTCCTGGGCGAGTCTGTCTGAGTGTGTGAGGTGTCGGCGTCCGGGGGGCTACCGGGGCAGTCAGTCCGACCAGCAGGCCCGGAGTCCAGGCCCGGGTGCATGCGTGTGTGCGTGTGTGTGCGTGCGTGCGCGCGCGTGTGTGCATATGAGTTACCCCCTCACGTGGCGGTCTCACACCTGTGCCCCTTCCTGCCCGTGTCACCTTCACCAGCCTCCCTGGGCTTCACTTTCCATGACTAGAAAATGAGTGGGAGTGGCTCCCGCCTCCCCGGCTGCTGGGCGGACGGACGGACGGACGAGTTCAGAGGCACTGGGTCACCCGGGCGCAGAGCCAGCCACGCTGACATCGTTAGCGTCCCTTCCCTGTAGCAGGGGAGGACCTCCGTTTCCGGTGTCCCCACGTGCGATCTGGCTGGGGCACAGCCCCGTGTGACCACGGAGCCACGCACGCCTCTGTGTGCGGGGCTGCCGGGTCCAGAGCCGCTGTGCTCGTTCCAGGAACCAACGCGTGTGCGGACGGGAACGGGGGCTGCAGCCACCTGTGCTTCTTCACGCCTCACGCCGCCAAGTGCGGCTGCCCCATCGGCCTGGAGCTGCTGAGCGACCTGAAGACCTGCATCGTCCCCGAGGCCTTCCTGGTGTTCACCAGCCGAGCCGCCATCCACAGGATCTCCCTGGAGACCAACAACAACGACGTGGCCATCCCGCTGACGGGCGTCAAGGAGGCCTCGGCGCTGGACTTCGACGTGTCCAACAATCACATCTACTGGACGGACGTCAGCCTGAAGGTATGGTCCGCGAGGTGGCCTCCGTCGGCGCTGTCTTGGAGCCTTTCATGGTCTTTTCGGAAGAGCTGTAATATTTAGGGGCGCCTGTGGCTCAGTCAGTCAGCGGTCCGACTCTCGATCTCAGCCCAGGTCTTGATCTTGGGGTCGTGAGTTCAAGCCCCGTGTTGGGCTCCGTGCTGGGCGTGGAGCCTACTTGAAAAAAAAAAAAAAGCTGTAATATTTACGGTAACATGACCTACGACCATAAAGTCTGAGCAAACTGTTTTAATAAATGAGCACAAACGATTATCACAAGCAGATCCCCTAGACACAGATGGGCTTTTCTGGAGCGATTGTGGATCTGTGAGTCGTTTTGTTGTAAGTTGACATTGTCTTTGGCTTTGCTCCCTCAGCAGTGCCCACCTGCTTAGCAAATGCTGTCTCTATGCATGGCGCGAATACACGGGGATACACAGAAGGGCCCTTTCTTCTTGTAAAGCAGGGTTCTGCAAACCAGCTCGCTGGCTGACCCCCTGGTTGAGTAAATAAAGTTTTATTGGAACATAGTGATGCCCATTTGTCTATGGCTTGTCCGTGCCTGCACTTGTATAGTGGCCCCAGAGCCGTGTGGCCCTCGGAGCCTGCATATTTCCTGTGTGCCCCTTTATGGAGAAGTGTGCCAGGCCCTGTTCTGTCCCGGACAGCCGAACTCCGTGATCTTATTCTCCCGATGGTGTTGCACATCTCTTTGAGATTTTTCTGATTCTGAAAGTCAGAAGCTCACTGAAGAAAGAGGGCAGGAGAGAGAAAAGGATAATGAAGAAAGTAAAAATAAAAATATAATAAAAATCCCTCATCTCCCCACAGCTGACGTTTCCAGGGAGCTCCCCATGTTAGTGCTGCTCACGGTCCTCGTCAGGAGCGCTAGAGGGTTCTGTATCCTGGTGTCTTTCACTTAACAGCTTAAGAGCTCGGGCCGCCTCGGTGGCTCAGTCGTTGAATGTCTGCCGTGGGCTCAGGTCATGATCCCCGTGTCCTGTGATCAAGCCCCACATCGGGCTCCCTTCTCAGTGGGAAGCCTGCTTCTCCCTCTCCCTTTCCCCCTGCTTGTGTTCCCTCTCTCGCTGTCTCTCTCTCTCTCTGTCAAATAAATAAAATTTTTAAAAAAAATATGTACGAGGTAACTGATCTGCTGCTAGGAACTCTTTAGATGAGGGACGTAGTCTCCACAGATACTCCCTATTTTACGTAACTGGTTTCCTTCTTTTAAACATGTTAGCTTCCAGCCTCTCTGTGGTTTCCATGACTCCTCATCTTTTGCATTTTTAATTAGTTTCCTGGGACAAAACTTCATGAAATTTAAATACTATCAAATCTTTTTTCCCCCTAAAAACGTAGTATTTTGCTACATTTCAAGCGTTTATTGAAAAACCCTTGCACGTTGGTGATCGGGTGCGCGACACGGTCAGTAGCTGCTCTGGGTGGCGGGGGGTCCATCTCGTGGTCCGAGGTCTGGGGGAAGGCCGGTTCCTAACCCGTGGTCCGAGGTCTGGGGGAAGGCCGGATCCTAACCCGCGGTCCGAGGTCTGGGGGAAGGCCGGATCCTAACCCGCGGCCCTTGCCTCCTCCCCTGCTACAGACCATCAGCCGAGCGTTCATGAACGGGAGCTCCGTGGAGCACGTGATCGAGTTCGGCCTCGACTACCCGGAAGGCATGGCCGTCGACTGGGTGGGCAAGAACCTCTACTGGGCGGACACTGGGACCAACAGGATCGAAGTGGCCCGGTTGGACGGACAGTTCCGGCAGGTCCTCGTGTGGAGGGACCTGGACAACCCGAGGTCACTGGCCCTGGACCCCACCAAAGGGTAAGAGCCATTTTTGCCCACCATGGATGTCCGCCTCGCCCCGCCGCTTCCGTACATCAGCCCGCGCGTGATGACCATAGCCCGGGGGCGGTGGCTGCCCAGCGGGCCCTCGCGTGACGGCAGTCCCAAGCGTCGCTGGCTTTGAGGCGGCTGGGGCCAGCAGGACCCGTGGAGGTCTCTAGTTTATTTCACAGAGGGGAAACTGAGGCCCAGAGCAGCAGGGAGGAAGGGGGGATGCTTGTCTCAGTGCAGCATCTGGGGGGTGGAGGGCCTCCAGGGGGCAAGTGTCTCTGTCCCTGAATTTCCAGAGGGGGAAACGGAGCTGCAGAGAAGCTGAGTGACTCACTGAGCGTCCTGTAAGCAGGGAGGGTAGAGCTGGGCTCCTTCCCTTGCCCCGTGTTGCTGGCTCTGAAGGCCCTGGACCCTGGCGAGCTCAGAAGGGGCTCCTTGCTGGACCCCCCAGGCAGGGTCCCACCTGCCTCACCAGGCACCTGCTCTTTTTGACCTGGCAGGAGCCTGGAGGCCCTGGGCACGGGGGCCGCGGGGGCCAGGGTTGAGCCTCCCTGTGCGCCACAGTCTTCCGTGCTGCAGACCCGGGCTCGCCCCCCAGTGCATCAGAGCTGTGTCCGCCATACCCCAAGCGCTGCCTGTCGCACGCGGTTAGGGAAGGAGAGACTGCAGGATGGCCGAGCAGAGAGAAGGGCCTAGTTGTAGCCGAAGGGCGAGTAAGACGCACCCGGTTCTGGACGGGGGCTCCTTCTGTAGAGCTGCTGAAGAAGGAGGGAGGGGGACCCTTTGGAGGCAGGAAAAGCCGTGTTTGGATCCTGGCCCCATAGTGCCTGCTGGGCTCCGATTCGTCCTCTGACCTCTGTCCCCCTTTTGAGTAAGGGGACAGTGTGTCCTGACTCGCCCACATTCAGCCTGGCTTCCCCGGTCACCCTGGTGTCCTGTCCAGCTTAATTAGCGTTTGTCTCTGACAAGAGTGTCTCCCCGGAGTTCTAGTACAAGGTCACCCCATCTGTGCCCCCAGTCTGGGTCTGTAAACGGATGTGTTTGCCCTTACCCTGCAGGTGAGCGCTGTGGGGGTTCAGGAGGCAGGAGGCAGCCCGGTGACGGCACCTGGGGGGACAGTGGGGTCGTAGGCGGCTCCCAGGGTGTTGCCCTTCTCACGCTTCCTGGAGGGATGTCCCCGATGTGGCTTTCTCCAGGATGGAGAGGGCCACGCCGAGGGGACGGTGGTGGTTGTGTCCCCCTGCCTTGCCGTGAGGGTGGACGCGCCCGAGCCCGCCCTGGCCTCCCTGTGTCTTCCAGCTACATCTACTGGACTGAGTGGGGGGGGAAACCCAGGATTGTGCGGGCCTTCATGGACGGGACCAACTGCATGACGCTGGTGGACAAGGTGGGTCGGGCCAACGACCTCACCATCGACTACGCTGACCAGCGTCTCTACTGGACCGACCTGGACACCAACATGATCGAGTCATCCGACATGCTGGGTGAGGGCCAGGTGGGGTCCTGCTGGGAGGGGCCATCCCTGGGTGGGGGGGGGGGCAACTCCCTCTCCACCCCCACTGCACTATTCCTTCTGGCCTGCGAGCCGCTAAGCCCCACCGGAGATGTGGACCCAGCCCCGGCTGCTCCTCCAGCTTTGTCTTCTTCTGGGGCTTGTCCCTTTCCTCCTGGTGCCATTGCTGTAGGCATGTCTGCAGAGGCCCTGGGGACAGCCGTTTCCTGCACACCTACTAAGAACCAGGGCCCTGCGAAGCTTTGTGCCGGGACTCTAACATGGTGTAGGTTTTCACTGATGGGGAAACTGAGGCCCAGGGAGGTGCCAGGATTTCCCTGAGGTCGCAGAGTGCTGCCCAGATTCCGTCACCGTCTGACCCGGGGCACCTACTCTGTGCAGGCCATTACTCTCGGATTCACTCATAGGTCACATACGAGAGGCCACTCATGGACTCCACATCCTGGGATCAGGTGAAAAAAAAAACACCTCATTCCAGGTACCCCACCATTGGGGGCAGGACATGCAAATCTAGGCTGTACCACCGGAGGGAGCGGCTATGTTAGCTTAGCTCTCTTACATACCCAAGTGATAAGGTGGCCCCATGCGATGGGGAGAATTTGATTTTCTGATCGCCGCTGCCCCTGTGATGGGCCGGCTGGATGGCTTGTCCCAGGTACTGTGTGAGCAGAGCCAGGCTGGAACTCCAGTGTCCTGGCTTCTGCTCGGGACAGGCCGTACCCGCCCTGCACGCTGCCTGTCTGGGTTTCTGAGTCCGCTGGCGAGGTTGGAATGTGTCTTTGAGTGAGCCACACCAGCCCCTAGTAGTGATTTACGAGAGGCCGATGCCTCAGGAGGAAGCCATCCCTGAACGGCGGTGGTTGTGGGAAGTAATGATGCTCACTGACGGCCCCAGAGGGAAGATGCACTGCGGGGAAATCAGTGCCAGAAACTTCCACGGCCCTGCTGCGTGCAGGTGGCCACATGCCGTGGGCCTGGCTGTCACTCTGCCCTAGCACGCTCTCCGTTTTATGCCGCAGACATTTACACACCGGGGGCCTCCCTCTGACGGTGTGGCCTCAGCCACGGTCCTTAACCCTCCTGGGCACTCGGTTCCCCAACATGGATAGCACCGCCTCACGCAGCTGCCATGGGGAGACCTGGGTGAAAGCATGTCTCACCGAGGGTGGCCGGCGGGAGTGCGGGGCCCAGGGGCGCGTGCGCGAGCCTGTGTTTCATGGAAGCACTCGGGAGCGTCTATATGTAATAACGGGCTTGTTTTTGATGGCAAAATAATTGACATAGGGCATTTCTGAAAACACAGAAATACAGGGAGAGAAAGTAATTATTTATAATTTTCACCACCCCATGATAATCAATATTGCTGTATCAGCATTTTTTCCCCTAATCTCAAAAATTTTCATTTCTTTCTTTTTTTTTTTTTTTTTAAGGTTTTAAATCTCTACCCCCAGTAGGGGACTCAAACTCATGACCTTCAAGAGTTGCATGCTCCAAGGACAAAGCTATTTGCAGGGCCCCCCCATTTAATTAATTTTTTGAAAAAGTTTTTTAAAAGATTTATTGATTTATTTGAGAGCGAGAGAATGCATGTGCTCGAGCCTGGGAAGGGGCAGAGGGACCGGGAGATTCTCAAGCAGACCTCCTGCTGAGCAGGGAGCCCGACACAGGGCTTGATCCCAGGACTCCAGGATTATGACCTGAGCTGAAGGCAGACACTCCACCGACTGAGCCCCCAGGTGCCCTGTCCGCTCTACTAGTGATGGGCGCCCGGGTTGTCTCCCAGTTGTGGCTCTGCACACGTTGTAGTCTGTGTCACTGGAGTGACAGCACGTGCGTTTCCGCTGCGGTGAGGGGGGATGTGCCTGGGCCCAGGGTAGGTGGCCTCCAGCTGCCGTCACCCCTGCATCTTTCCAAAGTAGGGGAATGCAGGTTCCCGGGCAGCCTTGAACCGGTCGACCCTGCGTGGAGGCCCGGCCGTGTGTCGCTGATGCCGCAGGCGTGTGTCCACGCAGGTCAGGAGCGCGTTGTGATCGCGGACGACCTTCCGCACCCCTTCGGCCTGACGCAGTACAGCGATTACATCTACTGGACCGACTGGAACCTGCACAGCATCGAGAGGGCCGACAAGACCAGCGGCCGGAACCGCACCCTCATCCAGGGCCACCTGGACTTCGTGATGGACATCCTGGTGTTCCACTCCTCCCGCCAGGATGGCCTCAACGACTGCATGCACAACAACGGGCAGTGCGGGCAGCTGTGCCTCGCCGTCCCCGGCGGCCACCGCTGTGGCTGTGCCTCACACTACACCCTGGACCCCAGCAGCCGCAACTGCAGCCGTGAGTGCCTCGCTGGGCCCCCGCACCCCCACCCTGTGGTAGGTCAGGCTGGCTCTGGGGGTGGAGGCGCAAAGGAGCCTCTTCTCTGGAGGTACCTTGGCGTCCATGGATGGTTGAGTGGGCTGTGCACTGCATAAGCCGCGTGGTATCTGGAGGCCTAGGCCCGGTTCTGTGAGGGAGTGCTCTCCCCATTGACTGGATTTTATATCCAGAGATCCCTCTGTGGGCTGTCGCAGCTGAGGGCTTGGCCCGTGCACTCGTGTCTTGATGAGGCAACAGGTCCTCTGCTCAGCTGGGGCCTCCCTACTTTTGTGCTCTCTTTGGTCCTACAGTCCCTGTCCCCTGGGGGCCATCACCTTGAAGAGTCCAAGAAAGCTGCAGGTAACCCACTGGTGGGGATGCCTATGACTTGAGTCTCTGCCCTTGGGGCTGGCAGACCTGGGGCCATGATTTAGTTTCAAATCACCCAACTGTAATTCTCAGACAGTGGCTTGAACTGTCAGCCTCTTACACATGCTCGGCTGTGCCATTCCTGCACATAGTCTGTTTGACTCACTGGCACGCCCCTAAAGAGTCCCTTCCCGTGTCAAGGTCCCTGCGTACAGTTTCAGCGGTTCCCATGAGCACATGTAGGCACGAGGCAAATGATAGAGCTATCCAAGCATTAAGTACATTTATGGGGGGGGCGTTTGATATTTACTATCGTTATCTTTCTTCTCTCTCGAGTCTTGATCATTTAAAAATGCTCTCCATTTCAAAATAGCTCATGCATTTAGAAAATACTGCAACAGCAGAGACACACATAACATGGAAAGGAGAATTGCCATAGTCCGTCCCCCGGAAGCCACTTTATGTCCTTCCAGTGCTCTCCCTGCGGCTTCTAGTAGGTGCATGTGCAAACGCGCCTCTCACGGGGGAGCGGAGCGCCGTCCCTCCCTGTCCCGTCTTCGGCTCCGGACGCTGACGTGCAGCCCCTGGTCTGTTCGCCCCGTTCTAGCGCCCACCACCTTCTTGCTGTTCAGCCAGAAATGTGCCATCAGCCGCATGATCCCCGACGACCAGCACAGCCCAGACCTCATCCTGCCCCTGCACGGGCTGAGGAACGTCAAGGCCATCGACTATGACCCCCTGGACAAGTTCATCTATTGGGTGGACGGACGCCAGAACATCAAGCGAGCCAAGGACGACGGGACCCAGGCAAGTGTACCTGTTGGGGGGACACGGGGGTCACTTCTGCAAGGAGCTCCCCAGGACCGTTTCCAGGCTGCCACACCATTTTGGTTAACAGAGGGGTGCCAAGAGAGCACAGCTTGTGCCAACAACCATCTGCGCTCTAATTATGTCATCCGGGGTATATCCTGAGCAGCGAGAAACCCTCCAATTATGATTATATGTAGAAATGGGATTTTTTTTCTTTCCGCAGGGATTTTGTGCCAGGGTGGTTGGTATTGGTTATTCTGGATTTATTCTTAGTTCATAGGACCCGTAGAGTCCGTTTCGCTGTAATGCAACGCGTGCGTTCCCAAACCTCACGACGCTGTGCAGAATCACACAGCAAAGCCACAGGGCTGTGGGAGAAGGGCGAGGTGCACGGCCCTCGAAGCTCTTGCCAGGGACAAGAGGATAGGGACCTCATAAGTACAGGTGCACCTTTTTGCCTACGTTAAATGATTCAAGGCACACCTCCTAATGACCTTGAAGACACCTGAAGTTGGCTAGGGACTTGGGGCCGGAGGGTTTGCATGGACCCACGGGAGGTGGCCCCTCCGAGATGGGGCAGGAAGTTGAACCACCAGCGTGCCCAGGCGTGGCTCACAGCCCATGGGGGGTGGAGGGCTCTGCTGGCGTGTGCTTGTGCTTGTGCATGTGGCTCGCTCGGGACCGCGGCCATCCTCGAGGTCACCCAGCGTTTTCTTACAGCTGAAATTGTGCTTTGGCAAATGTGAACTCTGTGCGAGGCTCAGACAGGCCCCGGTGAATCGCTAGATCAGAGCCCGCACGCATTTTCAAAGTACTTCTCGTAGCGGAACTGGTGGCTCTCGTGTTAGCTATCGGGGGCCTGTTCCATGAAGGACAGTCCCCCAGCGGCTTTGGGGCCCTCACAGGGTCTCCCTGTGCCCGGCGGCGCTGACCTTCTGCTGGGGTGGCGCTCACCGACATGCCCGGCTCATCCTGCCGGCATCCAGGAGCTGCCGGTCCCAGCGCTCCCTGTCTCTGCGGCGCAGTCAGGGCTGGACTTCCTGTCCTCACAGTGAAGTCTGGGTGCTGTTACAAGGTAACGCAGAGAAATGCTGCTGGTGGAAACTTCCAGACGATATCTGTCTCTGTGAAGGTCCCTTGGCTGTTCTCCGCCCTGACCTGGGTCCCAGCGCTGTGCGTCCGGGCTGGGCCTCACTCTGGACAGAGTGCCCCGTGGACAGCACGGTGCTGATGAACTGTCCCCCGCGTTCTGTGTCCCTGGTTGGTGATAAAAGTTGCAGCTGAGCCCGGGCAGCCGTGGTGTCACCTCTGCGGTTGGTGGAGCCTGGCAGAATGGTGGGAATGTGTCCCTTTCATCCGTCCCGTGCAGGTGACAGCCACAAGCAGTCCTTTGCAGGATGGGAAGTGTGAATTGATGGCCCGTGGCTTCCCTGCAGAGGAAGGTACTGGGCACAGATTGCCTTAACGTCGCATCAGGAGGTGTTCTCGCCTGGTGTCTGACAAAAGCAGTGAGGGACTTTGGAGGAAAAGTCCTTCAGGGACACCTTCTGGGTTTCTGCTTGATTTGGGTAACATCTGTTTCCCTCCCTGGAGTCTTGCCTGGCTTCACCCTTTGGTGGCTCTGATTCTTTGTCGGGGGCGCCCTTTGCCCCCAAGGATGATGTTTTATTTTATTTACGTATTTATTTTCAAAGATTTTTATTTATTTGAGAGAGAGGGTGTGTGAGAGCACAAGCAGGGGGAGGCGCAGAGGGAGAGAGAGAAGCAGGCTACCCACTGGGCGGTGAGCCCAACAGGACATGGGGGCTCGGGGCTCGATCCCGGGACCCTGAGAGCATGACCTGAGCAAGCTGAAGGCAGACACTTAACGGACCGAGTTACCCAGGTGCGCCTCCCATCCCCCAAGGGTGATGTTTTAAATCATCTACTTGACTGAACTGTTTTCCTAGATATATGTAACATATATCTGGTGGTGCAGTAGGTTGAGCCTCTGCCTTCGGCTCAGGTCATGACCCCAGGGTCCTGGGATCGAGTCCTGCATCAGGCTCTCTGCTCGGCAGGGAGCCTGCTTCCCCCTCTGCCTGCTGCTGCCCCTGCTTGTATGCGAGCTCTCTCTTCTTTCTCTGGCAAACAAGTAAAATTTTAAAAAAATCTTTAATAAGTATACATAACATCAAATTTACCATTTTATTTTATTTTTTAAAGATTTCATTTATTTATTTGACAGAGAGATCACAAGTAGGCAGAGAGGCAGACAGAGAGAGAGGAGGAAGCAGGCTGCCTGCTGAGCAGAGAGGCCGATGTGGGGCTCGATCCCAGGACCCTGGGATCATGACCTGAGCTGAAAGCAGAGGCTCAGCACACTGAGAGCCACCCAGATGCCCCAAACTTACCATTTTAACCATTTTCAAGTATGCAGCTCAGCCTTTCGAAGGACACTCCCATTGTCATGCCACTGTCACCACTGACCGTCTCCAGAACTCTGTCACCTTCCCAAACTAAAAGTCTGTCTCCACTAAACACTTGCTCCCCCACCCCCTCTGCCAGCCCTTGGCAACCTCCCTTCTACTTCCTGTCTCTGTGACTTTGATTTCTCCAAGTACGTCATGCAGGCGGGATCCCGCAGTACTCGTCTCTTTGTGTCTGGCCTCTTCCACTCACCATGATGGCCTCAGGGTTCATCTGCATCATAGCAGGTGTCAGAATGTCCTTCCTCTTAAGGCGGAGGATACCCCACGGTGCAGACGACTGACGCTGGGTCTTCGGGCTGTCGTGACTGCCCTGCCGTGGACATTGCCACATGGCTAGGACATAGTCCTGGACATGCCCTGCTGTCCAGGGCTGGCGAGAGGGAGGGGTGTTGATTGTGGTGTCCCATAGGATTCTATTAAGGAATTTTGCATTTGTGTCAGTATCGTTACGGACACTGAAGCTGGAGTTCGGGTTTTCTAACGGGCTGGTCGTAACCGCCCATTGGCCAGAGGAGAGGTGTGGCTGCCCCACGCATTTCGCAGCTGGTTGTTCCCAGAACTTGTGCCCCAACAGCTGGTTTTACACCCGGCCTCGAAGATCCACCCTCCCTGGGGAACCTGATTCCTACTGGGGCCGACTGGAATCGTGCTGCACTCCCAGCCTGGCAGGTGCTCTGGGCTCTGGTCTTTGGCCAGAGTCTATGGGTTTGAGGAAAGGAATGTGACCAGTTGGAGCTGAGGCTTGGCTCCCGGAGCCCCCAGCTCTTGGGGATGTAGATGTTGGTACCTGTGGAGACACAGTCCTTTAAAGTGGTGCTTTGCATTCAGATGTGTCACACACTTCTAGCTGCCCAGTGTTTCTGGACCAGGGGCTGCTGTGGTGGGGGGAGGGTGGTGTTCCTTTCTAGCTGGGTTCCAGAGGCTGGGTGTGGCGAAGGGGCTTCCTTTCTGCCGCAGGCCCCATCTTGCACCCGGAGACTTCGTGCTGACTGCTAGCAGGAGATGGCAAAGTTTACAATGACCTCTTAGCCGAGCATCGTGCTAATGATGCCCTCTCAGAGGAAGTGACTTTTCATCCAAACCGTTGGTGGTAGCTCTGGGAAGCCCACTTGGCCCCAGGTCATATCACCTGAGAACCCGAACGTGGTCTTTCTGGGTAACCCAGGGGGCCCAGACCCCCCAGGAGTCAGGCTTCGGGCCGTAAGGGAGGTAAGGGTGACGTTGGGCTCTCCCCTCCTCCCGCAGCATTTCGTGAAACAGCGTTCTCTGCCGGTAGCTCCGTAAGCCAGAGCTCGACCCTGAGATGCCATGGGCAGAGTCAGGCAGAGCTCCGCAGAGGGCCTCCCGGGGCAGAGGCGCAGGGTGGCCACACTGCCGGGCTCCCCTTAGGGAAGAGGGCTGCGAGGGCTAGACTTCTGTTCTATGCACCTGTCGTCCTGGTGCCCTAAATTTGAAAAAAATAACAAGGTTGGAAAGTCTCCTTCCTAAAGCACGAGTCCAAGACACTAAAGCAAAGAGAGAGCAGATGTTTCGAGAAGGCAGCTGTGAGCCTGGGCTCATTGTGGAGCCACCAGGCGGCCCTTCTGTGGGGCAGGAACAGGACGCAGAGGGCCTGGGAGCTGACGGCCCACTGCGAATTTGTGGGTGGATGGGCTGGAGACCCGAGCTACTGGCCGAGAGCCCGGCCGCGAGCTGCTGCTTGCTCAGTTTCCCGCTCAAGTCGGCGTGCGGTGCGCGCTGACCCGACAAGAGGGGACCCCAGATTGGGTTGGAGTCCCACTTTGCAGTCTGCATGCAGGCACCGAGGCTTCCGCCCTCCGGCGATGTCCGTAGCCAAGGCTCGTCTCTCCCTTGTTACAGCCCTTCGTTTTGACCTCGCCGAGCCCGAGCCAGAACCCGGATAGGCAGCCCCACGACCTCAGCATCGACGTCTACAGCCGGATGCTCTTCTGGACGTGTGAGGCCACCAACACCATCAACGTCCACCGGCTGAATGGAGACGCCATGGGTGTGGTGCTCCGTGGGGACCGCGACAAGCCACGGGCCATCGTCGTCAACGCCGAGCGGGGGTGCGAGGCCGAGGGGCGGGCGGGCACCGCAATGTGGGGTTCTGCATCCCAGCGGGGAGACATGGGGAGGGTAGAAGTTTTGGTTCCTAGATTTTACACCGTCCCCCTCAAATCTGAACCCAAAACAAAAATCCCTTCCAGAGCATCCCAGCTGAGGGCTGTTCATTCACTTGCATATGTTCCATCACGGGGAGCTCACTCTCTCAACTCCACGGAGCTTCTTCCTTCCATGAAGGGGCAGGCAGACTCGGAAGGGTCCGAACGGGAATAACCGCGGTGGGGGGGCACTGAAAGCTGCGTGACTTAAAGCTCAGGAGTAAAGCTAGGCACGTGAAAGTCTGCGGGTGGGCGGCAGGTAGGTACTTCAGGTACCTACAGGGCTGCCACCAGGTGGTGCTCAGACTTGTGGAGGGACCGCTTGATGGGGCTCAGGCCTGGGGATGACCCGTGTGAACCCTGCCCGGTGGGCCGGGCAGACCCATAGTCGAAACCTGACCCCATCACTTGCTGTCGGTGGGACCCCAGGCAGGGGACGTCAGCTCAGGGCCTCGGTGTCTCCATCCGGGAATCCGAGGGTGGTGGTGATGTCAGCCCCTGCAGCACACGAGGGCGCAGGGGACCCACGCCTAGTTATTTCGGGGGGCTCTCTAGCAACCTAATGGGTCTCCCTTGAGGCTGGCCTCCGTAGAGGCAGGGACTTCTCAGCCAGAGCGCGTGCTAGTCCTCAAGGCCGTCACAGCAAGTGACTTTCAGCAGGGGGTTACAGGAACAGATGCTGGTCTTTCACCGTGCCAGGGGCCAGAAGTCTGAAGTCAGCTGGGCTTTCCCTCGCAGGAGGCTCTGCGGGGACCCTTCCTTGTCTCTCTTCCAGCTTCGGGGTTGGGGGGGCTCCAGGTGTCGACCAGGTGGCCTCACCTTGATTCTTAATGGCATCTACAAAGACTCATTTTCTAATTAAGGTCCCGTTCTGAGCTCTGGGTAGATAGGACTTCTTGGGGGACACCATTCAGTCCTGCACAGCCTTGGGGGCCAGCCCTGCCAGGTCCAGGGCTGGCCTGTGTGGTGCTTGGCGTGCTCGATCCTGGCTGCGGAGGTGGCGGGTCGCAACCCCCGTCCTTCACCCGCACCCCGCACCCCCCACAGGTACCTGTACTTCACCAACATGCAGGACCGCGCGGCCAAGATCGAGCGAGCGGCCTTGGATGGCACCGAGCGTGAGGTCCTGTTCACCACGGGCCTCATCCGGCCCGTGGCCCTCGTGGTGGACAACAGGCTCGGCAAGCTCTTCTGGGTGGACGCGGACCTGAAGCGCATCGAGAGCTGTGACCTGTCAGGTATGTGCCCGGGGGCCACCCGGGGCTTGGGTCCCTCAGCAACCCCTAGGTCTGACCTTCCCGGGACAGCCCGCCCGCCCCCCTCATCATCCGTCATGGGGTACCAGCCGCCGCGCTCGTCAGGGCTCCGTTTCGGGTGGGCCTCGTGCTGGGGCTTGGTGTCTACCACAGACGGTCCTGGCCGAGTGTTCCAGACGTAGGTCCTGAACGATCCCCACCTGCTAAGGCAGAAGAGGAGTCTCAGAGAGGGTGGGTGGCCTGCTCAGGGTCCCCCAGTGCAGGCAGGACCTGGAGTCGGACCCCTCCGCCTCTGCACCGCACTTACAGCCACCCCCGAGGCGCTTATCTTCCAAGCGAGGCTGCTTCCAGGGAAGCTGCATGAGCTCCCTGCCCCGGGCCAGAGCAGCGACTCCCCCCGGGGTTTCTGGCAGCCGTCTGTTCGGAGCCATGCCTGGACTGAGCTCTGGGGGTCGGTCCTTGTCCCACTCGCAGGGGCCAACCGCCTGACCCTGGAGGACGCCAACATCGTGCAGCCGGCAGGCCTGACCGTGCTGGGCAGACACCTCTACTGGATCGACCGGCAGCAGCAGATGATTGAGCGTGTGGAGAAGACCACCGGCGACAAGCGGACGCGGGTCCAGGGCCGCGTCGCCCACCTGACTGGCATCCACGCCGTGGAGGAGATCAGCCTGGAGGAGTTCTGTACGTGTTGGGGGGTGGGGGGGTGTTGTGGGCAGGAGCCTGCCGGGAGGGTGGGCATCGGTGCCGAGCTCTGAACCGACCCCTCGGAGCGAGTAGGAGACTGGCCGGGGTGAGGGGCTGCGGGACGCGCCGTTGGCCAGGGTCGCTCTTGGGCCCTCCATCCGCCGCCCCTCCGTCCGACGCCGACCCCCTCTACTACCAGCTGGACAACCTGCTCTGCTTTTCGGGGGTCCTGTGGTGAGAGTCACCCACCTTTGAACTAGTGCCCCCTTTGAAGAATTCCCACTTAACTGATCAGTAGCCTTACTGCCATCTGCGAAGCCCCTTTGTCGTGTTCGGTGACCAGACCACAAGCATGACGGCTCGTCACCGCCACCGTGCAGGCGAGCAGGCTGGGAGGCAGAATTTAGGATTCTACCTGCAACAGTCCGGGCTGTGCCCAAAGGCTGGGAGGGAGGGACCCCTCCCCTGGGGACCTCTTGTTCCTCCACCCCCTCCGTATATGGCTAGAGATGGGTATAGGAGCTTGTGTGTGTGTGTGTGTGTGTGTCTGTCTGTCTGTCTGTCTGCCCAGTCTGTATTCAGTAACTAGACCACGGCTGCCGGCTGGATGCTTGCTGCTGGGACAGAGCGGTGAGCAGGGCCGTCACTGTCCCTGTCCTGTCCAGCTACCTTTAAGCTGCCCATCTTCCGGGCCCTGGGGGCCGCCCCGCCTCCCCCACGGCCCCTCACCCTCCCGCTGGCTCACGTCTCCCTAGAGTCCCCGTCTCGGATTGCCTTTCCTGTCCTGCTCGGAGGGACTCCTGCTAATTCCTTGGCTCCCTCTTGACTCAGGTGTCCTGCTCTTAGTGGATAAGCTTCTCTCTTGAACTGGGGACGTCACCCCGATGAACTGAACGGTGGCTTCTGTGTTGACTGCTGGGTGGCTGGTTTCTGGCCTGGTGGGTTCTTGTCCGGGTCCGGGATAGTGAAGTTGCCGGGTAAGCGGCTTCCAAGTCACTTGGGTGCCTTTTGGACGGGGGTCCGAGGGCCCGAGTTTCCATTCTCAGCCAAACCACAGATTCCTGGGCATCACAGCCTAGAGAACTGCTGGCCTGTGGTCAGCATGGTGAACTTTGAGCCCACGAGTGTCCAGTCCTGCGGGTGTTGGCACGAAGCCCAGCACGCCAAAGGGCAGATCCTTGGACCTGAGGGTTTAACAAACCGGGCTGAGGCTGGAAACGGGGGCGTCCCTGTGAGTGCAAACGTGCAATGTCTGGGGTGACACGGAGGGGCTCCTCGTTTGGGGGAGAGTGGGAGCTCCTTGAGTGAGCTCTCCCGTGTTGATTTGGGATGTGGGGCACCCAACCTCCTTACTCGGGAAATTCTGCAGCTCGGCTCTAAACCACAGGTGGCGCTCTCCGGCCCCTGGGCCCCATCTGGGATTTTGTAAATAAAGTTTTATTGGCACACGGCCACGCCCGTTTTCTGTGCCACACACAGCCCCCTTTGTGTGACAGCTGAAACCTGTGAGTTCCCTGGGCATTCACTGTCCTGCCCTTTATCCCCGCGTGGGTCAGCTTCCTGGGGCTGCCGTACCAAACCGCCCCCAAGTGACCCAATGCAATGGCAGCGTGTTCTCCTACAGGCTGGAGGCCAGATGTTTGAGGTCAAGGGGGCAGTGGGGCCTGCGTCCCTTCTGGGGGCTGTGGGTGGGGACGGCTCTTTGCCCCTTCTGGTCTGTGGTGGTGGCCGGTGTTCCTCGCGTCTCCCGGGCTCCAGTCTCCGCCTCTCTCATTGCACAGACTTTGCCCCTGTGTCTGCATCTCTGCCTCCCCTGGAGTCTCTTACAGGGACACGTGTCGTTGGATTTATGGCCCCCCCCAAATCCAGAATGATCTCCCCGGATCCTTAACTTGATTACATCTGTGAAGACCCTTTTCCCCAATAAAGTCCCATTCACAGATTCTAGGCATTAGGACGTGGGTGTGTGGGGGCCTCTGCCCAATCCGCTACACTGTGAGAGACTGGCAGTGTAAGCTGCCCTGGGAACTAAGTGGGGCGATGTGTAGCCCACAGGAACACCCATTCTTGTGAGTTCTGGCCTCGCCTTGGTTACCAGCACCCTCCAGGCTGCAGTCCTGAGGTGAGAGCCAGAGCCCGACCCGCTCCCTCTTTGTGTCTCCACAGCGGCCCACCCGTGCGCCCGGGACAACGGCGGCTGCTCCCACATCTGCATTGCCAAGGGCGACGGGACCCCACGGTGCTCCTGCCCAGTCCACCTTGTGCTCCTGCAGAACCTGCTGACCTGTGGCGGTAGGTGTGACTTCAACGGTTACTACTGGGACCCTGGGTTCCCCGCCTGCCAGGTCCCCGCTTCACAGCCTTTTAAAATCACAGTCACTGTGGCATCCAGCCTCCAGAGCCAACTGTTCCTCCTCTTCCAATGTATGCATTTGGGGCTGCGAATTTCCCTCACAGTACTGCTTTTGCTGCATCCTACAAATTTTGATAAGTTCTATTTTCTTCCTTTAGTTTCAGTTGTTTTAGAAGTTCTCCTAAGATCTTCTCTTTGGCTCCTGAGTTATTTAGAAGTGTGTTGTTTTAATATCGAAATAACTGGGGATTTCCTAGCTCTCTGTCTGTGACTTGTTTCTAGTTTAAAGATCTGTTTAGTTTTATTTGAGAGAGAGAGAGAGTGCGAGTCGGGGGAGACAGAGAGGGAGAGAAAGAATCTCAAGCAGACTCCCTCCTGAGTGCAGAGCCTGATGCAGAGCTGGATCCCAGGACTCTGAGATCATGACCTGAGCCAAAAGCATGAGTTGGATGCTTAACCAGCTGAGCCACCCAGGAGCCCCAGATTTCTCCTTCAATTCCACTGTGGTCAGAGAACATACTTTGTCTGACTACTGTCGAGCTTTGTTCAGGTGTATATGATGACCCAGCATGTGGTCTTTCTTGGTGAGTGTTCCATGTCCGCTTGAGGAGGACAGGTCATCTGCTCGTGTCGGGGGAAGTATTCTGTCGAAGTCCGTTAGAGCAGTGGATGGGTAGTGGTGTTCAGGCCGCCTGCGAGCTCTCCTTGCCTGTTTCTCTTTGTAATTTTGTCTGTTCTCCCTCCTCCCACCCCGGACCCTCTTTTTCCCCTAAAGCTGAGCGGGGAGTGGTCAAGAATGTAAGGAAGCTTAGGGTCAGGCGCACCTGGCGCAGACCCCGGCTCTGCCACTTCCCAGCTGAGCCGTCCTGGCCTGATCACCTGCCCTCTCTGAGCCCTCGCTTTCTCTTCCCTGGAAAAGAGAGGTCGAGAGCACCTGCCTCGGAGCTGTGTGGTGTTCGGTCACGAGCACTTAGCATGGTCCCCAGCACGTGGCCCACACGAGTGCCAGCTTGCTCTTGGTGGTGGGCGCTGGGCGGTCCCAGTGATAAGTGACCGTTGTTACCCTTCCTGCGATGAAGCCCACATCCCAGGGCTTCCTCTCTCCTGCCCCCAGAACTCAGGCTGGTTTTAATTCCGTCCCTTTTCTGCTTATCCTCACCCCTGAGGGCTCCCACACTGTGTCCTACACACAGAAGATGCCCGTTCTCAGCTCGCCTTGCCCCTGGAGCTCAGGGGGTAGGACCCCAGGGCCTGTCCTTCTGGAACTTTCTCCTGCCTTGCCTTACACTGTGAACCTCAGAGATCTTTGCCTAGAGCAGAGGGGACACTTTGTGTCTGTCCCTGATGGGGGCCACCTTGACCCTCCTGAGCTTCTTTACGGCTTTTTTCCAAGTTCCAGCCTCAGGGCTCACATGGTTTTGTGGTCTGAGTGGCTCTGACCCCCGCAGATGTCCGGGCTGCTCTGGGAAAGAGGGGACTGCCCAGAGTGCTCAGCTGTCCCTTGGAGCCCAACCCTGGGCTTCTACTTGAACGAGGTGCCCCCTCGGCCCCTCTCCCAGCCCTCGGTTTGGTCCTTCAGACTTGTGGATGCCTGGCTGCTTCTCTGGGGGGAGCACAGAAGCATAAGAGCTTGGAGGGGTTCTCGGGGGTGACAAGGGCCCTTGTGCCTCCCGAGGTGGCAGGAGCCGGACGGCAGAAGGGGCAGCCAGCCACGTGCTTCAGCTTTCTCGGGCGCTGCCACTAAAGCCGGTTGCGCCCTTCCTGAGCCAGAGGCAGCCACACACAGCCATGCTCGCCTTGCCATCCTGTGAGGGACGTGGGACGCAGCGTGGCTGCTTCTGTTTTGGGATGAGGAAACGGAGGCTCTGCGAGGTTGGGGCGCTCGTCTGGTTGTACAGATTTGCCGAAGGGCACCGAGGTTCACCCCCAGCCCTGTCCTACTCCCCGCCTGTCCCGTCCTGCTCCCCAGCTGCGTCCTGGCCGGTACCTGGCCTGTGCTGAGGAAGGTGGATGTGAGGAATGGTCACCCGGGAGGAGGTGGCCCGGCCCCAGGGCTCCTGTCTCCTGCCCACCCAGTCCCCCACTTTTGAGGGACTCCCTCCACTGGGAGCCTAACTCCTCCCCCGTGCACCCTCCTCCCATGGCCTCCTCGCTCTCCTGCCTCTCCTTAGCCTGCTCCGCACCCCGAGCTGTATCGGGGGTGTGCTGACCACCCGCAGAGCCCCAGCCCACGGCTCCAGCTGCTCCAGACCTGTGACAGGTGCAGGCCCCGAGCACCTGCTTTGTGACCCCCCATCTCCTGGGGGCTGTGTGCGTTGTGTGTGTGTGTATGTGGCCAGGCGGACATGCGTACAGACTCTACACTAGACGGACAGCCCAGCTGGGGACCCCAGGCAGGCAAAGGCAGGGCCCCAGTTGGGGCTCCGGTGGGCATCCCCAGAGACCTGGCCCAGTGCCTGAGGTGCGTGTGACGAGGAGAGCCACAGGAAGGTGGGTCTGCCCTGGCTTCTCAGTGGTCAGAGTGGAGTTTCTAGCTAAGAGCATTTTCTGCTCACCTTGGTGTTCACCTGCTGCTTAAAGCTCAGGTTTCCATTCAGCACCCTTTCCCTACAGTTACAAAAAGCAACAAAGGGGATTCGTGTCTCCCTTCAGCAAACGTTTATGACCCCCACCTTCATCTTACACTGGGGCTAGAGGCAGGACTGTGACCGGTCACACTGCCCTGGAGACAGGGCCGTACAGCACCCTGATGGAGCTGAACTATCTCCCGCTTGGAAGCCCAGCAGCGCCTGGCCTGGGTGGGGGGGGGGTGCGGTGGGTGATGGTGTTCGCCGTGTTCCCCCGCAGAGCCTCCCACCTGCTCCCCCGACCAGTTCGCCTGTGCCACTGGGGAGATTGACTGCATCCCTGGGGCCTGGCGCTGCGACGGCTTCCCCGAGTGTGACGACCAGAGCGACGAGGAGGGCTGCCCTGTGTGCTCAGCCGCCCAGTTCCCCTGTGCGCGGGGCCAGTGCGTGGACCTGCGCCTGCGATGCGACGGTGAAGCCGACTGCCAGGACCGCTCTGACGAGGCTGACTGCGATGGTGAGGCCGGAGGGCTCCCTGCTGGCCCCGCCCCCTCCCGGCCCCGCCTCTGGTCCTACCCCTCCCGGCTCCGCCCCCTCCCGGCCCCGCCCTCACCCCCCCCCCCCCGCTAGATCCTCCCAGAACCTGTGCCCACCTCTGCCCACCCCCTCCCATGGCGGCCCTGGCCCTTCCCCACCTCCCCGGACCCCTGCCCCTCCCCAGATGCCTCCTAGAGCTCGGGCTCAGTCTGGCCACGTAAGAGCAGGTTTGCCATAGAACCTTTGCCAGGGTCAAATTGCCAGGCGCTCCTCGGTTTAGGAGAGGAAAAGGTTACTTTTAGGCCCACTGAGGAAAACCATGTCATCCACCCCGCCCCGTCCGGTCAGGCGATTTGGCTTGAAGACACACTGAAAGAGCCTTCCCTCACTGGGTCGAGTTTCGCCAGAGCCCAAGGCAGATCCTGGAGTCAGGGGGACTTCCGTGGTGCACGCTCTGATCAATCCCGGGCCCGCAGGCATTGCTGTCTTCCACGGAGGGGTGTACGGGGTAACGCTGGCGCCTGGCTGGTTCTAGCACCCCACTGAGCCCAAGGGACAAAGGTTTCTTTAGTCACCCCCAGTCCACTCTGACCAGCAGGATCCCATCTGTGTGCCTCCTCTGAGTTTCCTGTAGTTTACTGCTGCACACCGTCAGCACCATGGCCCCACGACTGAGCTTGGGGGGGTGCTGCACTGTCTCCCTCACAGCTGGCAGGTGTGTTCTTAGAGAGGAAAGCAGAGAGAGAGGGAAGCAGGCTCCCTGCTGAGCCGAGAGCCCAATGCGGGCCTCGATCCCAGAACCCTGAGATCATGACCTGAGCCGAAGGCAGCGGCTTAACCCACTGAGCCACCCAGGCGCCCAGGTGTGTTCTTAGATAACTCACGTGCTCATTGGTCACCGTCCACTGTCCCCGGCATGATGAGCAGCCATCCTGTGGGAGATGAGGGCCTGAGGGTGGGGTGCTGCTTCCTCAGCTGCTTCTATAGAAAGCTGCAGGCGGGGAGTCTTGCCTGCTTAGGGACCCTTTGAGAATTTGAGGGCGGTGGCAGACTAGGGATTGGCAGACTCAGCCCCAGCGCCAGACCCCGACTGCCACCTGAGCGAGTGCCAGATCCCCAGATGCCCCACATCCTGACCTGCCAGGTTCCTTTGTGTACACGTTGTCTATTTACATATGTTCATCATACATATGCATGTACATTTACATACGCTCACATACATATGCATGTACATTTACATACTGATCTTGCCATGAAACAGCAGAGTTCCGTCCTTAGGACAGAGACCTGCAGCCCTCAAAGCTTGAACACCTATTACCTGGCGCCTTACGGGAGAGTTTGCGGAGTGCCACTGTACACCCTTGCCCTAGCACAAGTGTTTTGGTGACAGTCTCCGAGGATGGCAGGAGCCATGCCCTGCTTCTTTCCCCGTGAATGTTGATCCTGGTGCAAAGTTCAGCCCTGACAGTGAGCCCTGTTCGGGCTCTGGGCTTTCCCTTGTCTTTCGGAAGCCCCCTCCCAGCTTTGTTGCCAGCAGATTGTCCCACCCGCTGCAAGGACAGGGTCCCCTCATCTCTGGTTCCCAAGGAGGGGCCCTCGGGGCAGGGCCAGTGGGGAGATTAAATAGCAGACTCTGGGGAGGGCGATGGCTGAGCAGCCCCCCCCCCACTCCTTCCCCGATGGCATCCACGGCTCCAATGAGCTCACCACTCTCCCCCGCAGTGTCTTCCTTGGAGAGTGGTGGCTCCTCCCCGGTCTGCTTTCTGGGGCACGGAGGGAGAGAGACAGCAGGCAGTACACAGGCAGAATTCTTCCTCCTGGTCCAGGAGGCTGTGAGCTGCCTTGGCCTTCCTGGCTGAGATCTGCTCCACCTTCCTGCTCCTCTGCCCTGGGAACTCCGCTGGGAAAGCACCTGTCCCCTGCCCCACCCATTCTAGGTCATTCCTCCTGTTGGCTCTTGCCTCCCCATCACGCAGGCGAGCCCTGGGGCGGAGGGTGTTAGTCCTGGCCCTGTCTGGGCCTGACCTGTGGTAGGAGCCTGATAAATACCTCCCAGGGGTCACTGAGGTCTCTCAGCCCTACCCCAGCATCACACAGGCCTTGGAACCGGGGGACATTGTGGGGAGGGTAGAGACCAGGTTTGCTGTGACCGCTCCCTGACCCCATCCTAGAAAGGGTCCCGTTGGTCTGCTCTGCATCTGGAACCTGACCTTCTTGCTGGGTCTTTGTGGCGGGGAGCACTGGCTTTTGGCTCTCCACGTAGCGCACCTGGCCGCATCACGGCCCATGTCCCCTCTGAACGCGCGACTCCCCCTTGCAGCCATCTGCCTGCCCAACCAGTTCCGCTGCGCCAGCGGCCAGTGCGTCCTGATCAAGCAGCAGTGCGACTCCTTCCCCGACTGCATCGACGGCTCCGATGAGCTCATGTGCGGTGAGCCAGCTTCCCACGGAGGGGTCGCCCCGCACGAGTGCGGGGTCCGAGAGGGAGGAAATAGGCTGGGGGCTGAACCAAGAGGCTAGAAGGTTGGGAGTACTCGGCCTTGGAGGCCGGGGGTAGGGGAGGGAGGCTGGCACGGAAGCCTTCCGGGAAGGAGAGGCAGTGGTGAGGCTGAGCTAGGGCGGGGGGGTTTGGCCCTGGGGTGTTTCTGGCTGTGACAGTGACAGGCCCCCTGTGGGGTAGATGGGGGGGGGCTGCAGCTGACTGTGCCTGAGGGGACATGCTTCTGCCCTCTAGGACCTCACACCGGGGCATCTGTTGGGCAGTGAGACTGCTCTGATGGGGTCGGGGTGGTCCTTTCCCTGTCAGCCTGTTCTCCGGATGAGGACGTGCACGTCCACATGCACACACGTGCTCTGTACCTCTTGAGTGACGCGGCCTGTATAGTCAGAGATGGGGGCCACAGGACATGAGGCCAGGGCAGTCAGGGAAGGCTTCCTGGAGGTGGTGGCTCTCAAAAGTCTGTCTTCATTTCAGACAGGAAGGGAGCTAGAGCCCCAGATAGGAAGTGGGAATGTACACATGTGTTTGGGGACCGTGGGCTCTCCGTTTACTGTCGAGGTACCTGGGCTGAGAGAGGTCTTGTGAGTGGGGAAGGGGGGGGCCCAAACAGTTTTGTACCTTCATGCGAAGCCAGGTGAGGCACCTCAGTTACCATCTCAAGCAAGTGAGTAGTAACCTGGGGCCAGAGGACAGAGATGGCTGCCCCCCGGGGTCTGAGCCTCCGCCCCTTTGCTGGGCCGGTGCCAGTCTGACGGTGTTTCCGGTGTCAGGGGTGACATTTATCTGTAGTCTGGTGCTGTCACCCCGAGCCAGCATGTTCCTCCTTCCCCCTGGGTTTTGGTAGACAGGAGGAGACATAGTGGAAAGCCCTTGAGCTCCTCGGGCCAGCCTGATGCGAAACCCACTGTCCTTTTGTGAAAGTTGAGTTTCGAGCCTTGGGGCTCCCTCCCCATCCCCCGAGGCTTTGACCGGGGAGCCAGCCCGAGGGAGTCCCCGCACCTGGCCCTCGCACTGGTGGGGCCCCCAGAAGGACTCCTGGGCTCCTCGCAGCCCTGAGTGGGCTCCGGCTTTGCAGGTTTGGCGGAACCCCCAGGCCCAGGCTCTGTCTCATGGTGCCCTTCATGCTGCCCTCACGTTGGGCCTCTGTGCGGGCAGGTGCGTGGGGCATAGGGCAGGCCTCCTGGCCTGGGTGCGCCGTCAGTCCAGCCGGCCCCTGCCCGTGGGTGACGTCCCCTGCTAGACCTGCTTGCAGCCCCGGGAGCTGCCTACCTGCCCCCCACCTGAATCGGGCTCCAGTGCCCGGCTCCAGGTGCCTCCAGGCCCAGCTCTCTGGGGGCCGTGACTCAGGGAGCCCCGAGATCCGGGGCTGAATCCAAGGCTGCCGTCGGGGAGTCGCTTTTGAGGGGTTGTTGGGAAGTAGGTAAAGCTCAGCCAGCCAGGAGGGGACGGGGGATGAGGGGGTAAGGGGGCGGGTGAGGAGGAGGGAGGAGGGTGTTCCGGGCAGACCGGGTTGGCGGGGGGCAGTGTGTCAGCGGCACCCCAGCAGCCTGGCATCTCCCTCTCCCCCCCCACCACCACCCACGGGTGCTGGGCCTGAACCAGCCCCTCTGGGCCCCGCAGGGTCCACCCCCACAGGGGAGCCTGTGCCTTCGCACAACACCGCCATCTCTCCCTGTCCATTCTCCCGCAGAGATCACCAAGCCACCGTCCGACGACAGCCCGGCCCATAGCAGCGCCATCGGGCCTGTCATCGGCATCATCCTGTCCCTGTTTGTCATGGGCGGGGTCTACTTCGTGTGCCAGCGTGTGCTGTGCCAGCGCTACGCCGGGGCCAGTGGGCCCTTCCCGCATGAGTACGTCAGTGGGACCCCCCACGTTCCCCTCAATTTCATAGCCCCCGGCAGCTCCCAGCATGGTCCCTTCACAGGTAAGATGTTGGCGCTGTGTGCAAGGCCCTGGGCAGAGGTGGGGCGAGTGACTGAGACTTACACCGGGGGTGTGAGCAGAGGGGCCATCGGGGGCAGGGACAGGACAGGGCTCACCCACCCAAACCTGCATGTAGGGGGCAGCAGGAGCCGAGGAGCATGTGCTATGTCTTGGCGGGGGGCTGGCCCCTGACTCACCTCGTCCCCCTCCCCGTGGCAGGCATCTCATGTGGCAAGTCCATGATGAGCTCCGTGAGCCTGATGGGGGGCCGGGGTGGAGTGCCCCTCTATGACCGGAACCACGTCACCGGGGCCTCGTCCAGCAGCTCGTCTAGCACCAAGGCCACTCTGTACCCGCCGGTGAGTGGGGGGTGGGGGCAGGCCTGCCCGTCCGGGGACCCTCCACCATCTGTGGCTGGCCGGGGGATACTTGGTGTGACCTCAGGATTCCCTGAACTATTAGCTGTCCTGCCGGCACGGAGAAGAGCGGACGGTTTGCCTTCTTCCCTGCGCGCATCTCGCCGTTTTCTCGGGGCGTTTTCTGCTTAGGAGGGGTACCCTCATTCACTGTGGCTCACCTGGAAACCCTCCCCTCCCCGGAGAGCCAGGGCAGAGTCTCCCCATCACCCCACCTCCTAGCGTTGCTGCTGGACATTTCAGTGTCCTTGTGACCAGCTTTGCTCCTCATAGGCCCGCCCGTCTATGACCGCCTCCTGTAGGGCCAGTCTGGACGGGGTGCTCCCAACGGTGCCTGTGCGACCCTCTCCTTAGCGCCCCTGCTGAGAGCACCCTATGTTCCCTCCCAAGGCCCTGCTGGGTCCCAGAAAACAGCTGGATTGTTTTCCAAAGGCCTGGCACTCACAGGCGACTTTTGTGGCAGAAACGGTCTGTGGAGGCCGCATGGGCTGAGGGCCGGGTCCTCACCAAGCCACACACTACAGAGAAATGACCGTACAGAGGGCAGAACACTGAAGATTCCTACCAGGGGACCTCTCCCGAGGCTGGCTGGGAAGGGGGCCGGGGGGGACTCTTCCAAGAGCACCGCCCCAGGGACCTGGGTGAGCTCGACGCACGAGCTCAGTCTGTGTAGACAATCACAGACAATCTGGCGTTACCCTGTTCTACACTTTTTAATCCTTAAAAACCCAACTTCCTGCAACAGAATGCTCTTCTGAGCTGCACACTGTCTCTGAGCTTTCTCTGGAGGAGGCTCCAGGGAGCCCCACCCGCCCGGGCTAGGTGTTTCTACCTTCCTGGCGTCGGCCGGGGCTGTGTCTAGGGGCAGCCTCTGGCTCTTTGCCGCAAGCCTGGAGTTTAGAACACTCCCCACCACCCTTCTGATCCTCTCTGCCGCCCCCATCCCATGACTCTCAGTGCGCCAAGGGACCCGCTAGAAATACGAGCTCACCCCGGGACCACCCCCTGTGCCTGCCCATGCAGACCCCAGGAGGTTTGGTGTCCTGGCTTCCCTGTCCCCTGGCTCCGCTGGGAGCTGAGGCGGGGCAGGGGGATTCTTATTAGCAGCAAGAGATGATACTATTACCAGCCCAGCTGGTAATAAGCAGCTTAGCGTTCCGTACAGTTCACCCACTTAAGGGGTGGAATTCAGCGGTGGTTAGTACAGTCACAGGTGTGTGCGACCGTCGCCGCCATTCTAGAACATTTCCGTCTTGCCAGAAAGAAACCCCTGTGAAGCCAGCTGTTTTCAAATTAACTGCATTCTTTCATATCAGTAATAGAGGCTCGTGGTACAAAATTCAAAAGGTACAACAGAATGCACAGCAGAAAGAGGGTCGATCACCCCCTCACCCCGAGCAAGAACCCTGCCCCCCAGAGCCACATCCTATGGCGAGTGTCTCAAATGTCCTTCCAGGGCATCTGTACACAGCAAGTACGCTGGCGGCCGGTCTTTCTTTTCCCAGCCGAGAGAGTAACTATTTTTACTTTGTATTTTGAGATCATTGTCAACTCACACAGGTTGTCACGAACATAGAGAGAGCTCACGTACGCTTCGCCCAGATCCCCTCAAAAGCAACCTGCCACATCACCAGCGTCTTGGTCCTCCTGGGTCGCTCTGACGAAGTTATCACGGACGGTGGGGGGCGGGGGTTGCTTTACAGCTGGTTTTCACAGTTTGGGAGGTTGCGAAGTCCAAGATCAAGGCGCTGACAGATTTGGGGTCTTATGGGGGCCCCGTTCCTGGTTCACAGAAGGCGGCCTCATCCTCCTGACGGGACACACGGGGTCTGTTATCCGGGCCCGCCTCCTGATGCCCTCGCATTGGGGGTTAGGATTCAGCACAGGACTCTGGGGGGGACACAAGTATTCAGTCTAGGGCAGTAGCACAACATAAGTGGTAGGGCACTGATAGGATATATATTTTTTAAAGATTTTATTTATTTATTTATTTGACAGAGATCACAAGTAGGCAGAGAGAGAAGAGGAAGCAGGCTCCCCACTGAGCAGAGTGCCTGATGCGGGGCTCGATCCCAGGACCCTGGGGTCATGACCCAATCCGAAAGCAGAGGCTTTAACCCACTGAGCCACCCAAGCGCTCCTGATAGGATATTTTTGGCTCTGTTCAGATTTTGCCAGTTTTACAAATGCGCTTTTTTTGTTTTTAAGACTCTTCCTTGGGACGCCCAGGTGGCTCAGCCGGTTGGGCGGCTGCCTTCGGTTCAGATCATGATCCTAAGGTCCTGGGATCCCGTCCCACGTTGGGCTTCCGGCTCTGCGGGGGGCCTGCTTCTCCCTGGGCCCGCTGCTCCCCCTGCTTGTGTGCTCTCTCTCTCTGATTAAAAAAAAAAAAAATGCTGTTTCTTAAGGGCAGTTTAGGTTCATAGCCAAATGCATAGGAAGGTGCAGAAATTCCCCACATGCCTCCTGCCCCCCACGGGGACGGCTTCCCTCGTTGTCACCGTCCTGCGCCAGAGTGACATACTAACGGGCAAACCCGCATGGACACATCAGAATCACACCAAGGCCGCCGCCAGCAGGACAGCTCACTCTTGGTGGGGTGTGTTCTGTGGGCTCGGACTGGCGTGCGGGGACATGGGTGTGCCGTTCCAGGATCACAGAGTAGGTTCACACGTGTCCTCTGGAACCCACACGACAGCATCTGAAGCCAAGGATAGCTGCTCAGAGCTGGCTTCAGCCGCTGGTCTGCCGCTCCCCAGAACCACCGCGCTCTGTGCGCTCCGTCGGCCCGACCTGAAGGGGGCGCTCTCCTGAGCCCGCGTGGCAGAGGGGCCACCCCTGGAACTTGGGAAGAGCCCCCAGGACAGTGCTGAGGGAGGCAGCACCACCCCCCACCCCACCCCACCCCCCGCAGAGGAAGGGAGGTGGGCAGAATCCCAAAGCTCACCTCGGCCCGGGAGGGGAGGGGAAACCAGATCCAGTCAGATTCATGGGCAGAAGAGGAAGCAGAACCCCAAGGGCGCAGGGGGCAGGGGCGGATCTAGGAGACCCTTTCTGCTGGGCTTCCCTGCCGGGTGCCTGCTCCCTGCTCTGAATGACATCCCCTCAGTATCGTGTGCTCCCAACTCTGGGGACAAATCCTGAGGAATCCCCAGGCTGGCTCTTTGGCCCAGGGAGGACCTTCCCCCAGAATAAGGAGTGGGGGGGCTCTTGCTACTCCCCAAAGGGCACTTTTTTTTTTTTTTTTTTAGTCAAAGAGTGAGATAGAGCACACGCGGGGGGAGCGTCAGGCAGATGGAGAATTAGGCTCCCTGCCGAGCAAGGAACCTGACGTGGGACTCGATCCCAGAACCCTGGGATCATGATCCGAGGCAAAGGCAGATGCTTAACTAACTGAGCCATCCAGGCAGGCATCCCACAAAGGGCACTTCTTACGGGTTACCACATGTCACCAGGGGCCACGCCGCAGCTGGGAAGTGGTTGATCAGGGCCCATACCCATCTGCCTGTCGGGAAAGGCCTTTCTGCTGCCCTCCAGTCCTTCAGGACACGTGATGACAGCCATGTTCCCATTCAGCTGTGGGAGCCCCAGAAGCCGGGTCTGGCTGTGACCCCATAAAAGCCTGTGTGCTCAGAAGGGCCGTGTGATGGGTGGGGTGTTACCGGTGGCGGCTGCTGGGGAAGACACAGATGGTGTGTGTCACCGGGGGCCTCAGGTCCCTCTGTCCCTCTGTGGGGCCAGTCATGGGCTGCCCGGCTCTGGAGGGTACATCGTGTTCATCATCACAGTTTGGGGCAATACATCCCAAGAAAGGGGCACCTTTCCCTGATTTGCGTGGTGGGGCCATGTGGGGCCAGGGCCCGTCCCTCAGCAGGGCGACCCCTGTACCGGGTCAGGGTTTCAGCCGGAAATCGGAGCCACCTCGGCAATAGGAATAAGGAAGTCCTCGTAGGAATTCGTCTTCGCACCATGTGGAGAGAGGAGGGGAAGTCAGAGTCCAAAAGGGGAGGGGGAGAAGTCCCAGAGGAGCCTCGCGAGGCACCTGCTGGCACCGGGGGACACCCCAGGGCCTGCGGGGACATCTGTGGCTGGGCGTGGGCCTGGGGTCATGGGGTCTTCAGGCGGCATTTGGGCCACAGGCACTGCTGTGACGGCCTTCAGGGCTGAGGGGACAGCTGCTGATTCCCCATAGCGTGAGGCTCATGCCAAGTAGGCCCCGTGCAGACCCGCTGGGGGGAGGGGGCCACCACCAGAAGCCCGTAACCCTTGCCTGGCTCTTCTCAGATCCTGAACCCGCCGCCGTCCCCCGCCACGGACCCCTCTTTGTACAACGTGGACATGTTCTACTCTTCAAACATTCCCACCACCGCGAGACCCTACAGGTACGAGGTCCCTGCCGCCACCCTGCACCCCACTGGCCGGCTGGGCCTCCCGACAAGCCAAGGACACAGGAGGGCCCTTGTCCCCATTTCCTGGGTGAAAAAACCTGGCAGAGAGGTCCAGGGTGCTGGTGGGCTCTCCTGGGCCCTCAGACCATCCCCGGTCTCTGGTGCGGAGACCCAGAGCGCGGCTTTGCCTGCCATCTGGAGTGAACTGGGCTTGCCTGTGGAGTTCCAGAAACCAACCAAATCCCATGTTTGGACCAGGCTCTGGAATCCAGAAGTAGCTCTGGGGGTATTCTGTTCAGTGGGGACACGCCCAGATAGGTGAGGCCTTGAATGATGCCACCAGGGACTTCCCACTGTGGCCTGGCCGGGCCCCCACTACCCGTGGAGGCCAGTACCCAGGGGCGAAGGTTTGCCTGTGTCCGAAGCCAGCTGCAGGGCCACCACCTGCTGCCACTGTCCCCGAAGGATCAGATCCAAGTCACGTAACTACTGTCGTGGCCCCCACCACTGCGGGCCCTCAGCGGGACGATCCTCTCTTGCGACCCACTGCCCGGAACCCCGCAGGTCGGCTCGCCCCCCAGGTTGTCCAGCTGGGGTTGCATTCCCCACCTCCCTGGGTTGGGGGGACACTTGAGAATGCTGAGAAGAGGGATCTGGGTTGTGCTGCTGGCCTGCGTGCCTGAGGTGGCCTTCTACACGGGTGTCCTGGACCCCTCACCCCACGGGAGCTACCTGAAGGGGCAGGTGGAGGCAGAGGCTTGGGAGTGGAGACCCCTCCCCCCCTCCCCTCTCCCCCCTCTCCCCCTCCTCCTCCCCGCTGGAGAGGCTGGTGCGGAGACCCAGAGCGCGGCTTTGCCTGCCATCTGGTGGCCGTTTCAGGAACTCGGGGGCCCGAAGAGGAGTGGGGCCCCTTGTTACTGGGTCATTGCCCGAGTTGGGGACCTGCAGTGGTTCCATCCCCCCCCCCAGTGCCTCAATGCCCTCGTGTGTCCCCAGGCCGCCACATACACACTCGCCAGACCCCTCAGTCCCTGGCCCACCCCCGGCTTTATTCCTTACATTGATTTTTGTGCCGCTTCTTCCCCGCCCCTGCCTGTCCGGGTCCCTTCCGGCCCCTCCAGGGTCCTCCCGCTGCACCTTCTCGGAACCACATGTCCTGCGCAGGCCCCGAGGTGCTGGCTGCACCTTCTTGCCCCCATGAGCCCCCTGGGGCTCTGAAACACACCCCAGTCCCCATCCCCAGCTCGGGCCCTGCAGCTGCCCCAGCTAGAACCTGAGGGTGCAGGAGATGTCTGGGAGCCGCCTCCTGGGGCAGGGTGCCTTAACTCAACGCGGGCCCCTTGCAGGCCCGGTGGTCTCTGATATTTATAGGAATGCTACAATGGGCAACGGTTGTCAAGCACTCCCTGGTGTCCAGCACTGTTTCTAGCACTTTCCATGCACTTTGCATGCAGAATCTCATTGACCCTTCACAAGCCCCTTTGGAACCAGGTACTGTTTCACTCGTATTTCACGAAGGTGAAACTGAAGCCCAGAGGAGTTAACTCAACCAAGGCCCACCAGGCAGGCTCTGGAAGCCCTTCTCCATAAAGGCAACCTTGGCCCAGGGGGACAGTCCTTACCAGGGCCTCCCCCACAACACTCGGTGCAGGCCCGCCCACTTCAGAGGTGGGGACTCTGGCTCAGAGAGACCACACCCAAAGGAGGGGCCCCTGTGTCTCTTCCCTGAGCCCACTCCGCTGTGTCCCCTTTAGGCCCTACATTATCCGAGGCATGGCCCCCCCGACGACGCCCTGCAGCACGGACGTCTGTGACAGCGACTACAGCGCCAGCCGCTGGAAGGCCAGCAAGTACTACCTGGACTTGAACTCGGACTCAGACCCCTACCCGCCGCCGCCCACGCCCCACAGCCAGTACCTGTCGGCGGAGGACAGCTGCCCCCCTTCGCCCGCCACCGAGAGGAGCTACTTCCACCTCTTCCCGCCCCCTCCGTCCCCCTGCACGGACTCCTCCTGACCTCCGCGAGCCCCCCCCCCCCGGCCTCTCTGCCCCCTTGTAAATAGTTTTAAATATGAACAAAGAAAAAAATATATTTTATGATTTAAAAAAATAAATATAGTGGGGATTTTAAAAACACGAGGAATGTGAACAGTGATGGGGGTGGTAGGGCTGGGGACTTTGTACAGTGGAGAAAATATTTATAAACTTAATTTTTTTAAAACGTCACTGCCATTCTTTTGTGCCTTGTGTGTTTTTGAATCGAGTGTCCTCACAGAGGCGATCTCAGCCTCTGCCCTCCCCTGGACAGCTGTCAGAGTTGTGCACTCATCCTCCTGAGCACCGTGTCTCTATCAGGCCCCCACAAGGTAGGCAGAACCCCGGGGTGGAGGCGTGCAGGCAGGAGACCTGATTTGTGGCATCATGAAGGGCCTCTGTTTCTTATGTGCTCCGCTGTTGCCCATGCTGAAATTTGGAATCGTTTTTGAAAAATTTTTTTTTTAAGATTTTATTTATTTATTTGTGTGACAGAGAGATCACAAGTCGGCAGAGAGGCAGGCAGAGAGAGAGGAGGAAGCAGGCTCCCTGCTGAGCAGAGAGCCCGATGCGGGGCTCGATCCCAGGACCCTGAGACCATGACCTGAGCTGAAGGCAGAGGCTTTACCCCACTGAGCCACCCAGGCGCCCCTTGGAATAGTTTTTAAGAGGTCCTGCATTTTCATTTTGCACTGGGCTCTGCAGATTACGTACCTGGGTTTTGGGCTACTTCTTGGCCAGTCTCTGCGTCCATCTGATCTCTGTGTGTGGCCGCCCTGGCTTCTGCCGGCTGGGGGATCCCTCCCGGCCCCACCCTTCCATGTGGACCCCAGTGGTTGGGGCTGCCCAGCCGCTCTGGCCCAGGGTCGGGTGGGAACCTCGCAGCTCTCCTGCCTTCCCTGGTTGCCGCCCTGTCCTTCCCAGCAGACAGGCCCCAGAGAGCCTGGTCGTCACAGAGACAGTCAATAAACACAGCCCCAGGCCTGTCCTGCTACCCACTGGGGAGGAGACCGAGAGACGGGGCCTGGGGCTGGGGGGGTGGTCTCCAGGCTGCAGGAGATTGAGAAGTCACAAAGTCATGAGTCATGAGGAGGCCTGGCTGCCCTACCCTCCCCCCCTCCCCCCCTCCCCCCGCCAGGGCCGTGCCAGGCAGGAAGGGCCTACCCACGCCTACCCACGATCGGAATGTCACAGGGAGGTCAGAGAAGAATCACCACTGGGAGTCCTGGGCACACGTTGCACTTACGAATCAACACAAAGATCTAGAAGAAGGGCTTCCCAGCAGGACTGGGGATCAAACCCTGGGCCAACCCCCAGGGCCTGGAATGTGAAGGTGACAGCCTCTGGGATGGGGAAATCCCAGGACAGTGAGATGCTGGGGCCCCAGTGCTGCGGAGGCAGCCTGGGAAAGGTGGTGTCCCTTGGTGCTCCCAAGACTGCCGGAACAGGGGACAGAGCAGGGGCACGCAAGTCTGGTTTCCTTAGACTTCTGGGGAGCTGCCCCTCCCCCACTCCGATTGCCCAGGAGTTTCCTGAGGTCACAGTTAGCATGGCTGGTGAAACCCCTGGGACCAAGACCAGACACTGGAGACAAGAGGGTGAGGTGACCCGCCCCCGCCGTTACGGCAAGCCAAGAGCTAGCACAGGAGGGCCAGGCCTGAGTGCTGCCCCAGGGCTGCTGTGCCACCTGGTGGGGACCTACACTGAAGGACCCTTGGCAGACAGGAGGGCCTGGGTTTGCCTGGAAGGCAGGCCAGCTTCGCCTCTTATCGTCTTACCCTGCTGGCCTCATCCACCCGTTACGGAAGAGCAGCGTCACCCGTGCCCTAGGACTTCCATGAGATAAGCCTATCGGGAGAGAAGCCTTGCCCAGTGAGCGCTGGGCAGGTAGTACCCCCTTGGTAAATGAAAGCTATGACTTATTAAAGCCCAGAGAGGTGACAGGCTTGCCCAAGGTCACACAGCTAAGGACCCACAGACCTCAAGGAAGCATCCTGAGCGCTCAGGCCCGTGGTGGGGCCCTCGGGGCCAGGAGCTGCTTGTAGGGGCTGGGGGGGTTCCCTGTTCTTCCAGGTCGGGCCACGAGCCCTGAGGTGGGAATGACAGCACTCGTGCCACCGGGGGCAGAAGGGCTGGGGGACGTGGCTGATGCCAAAGCAGGAACTGTGTCATGGGGGTCCACTCTCCTGCCCTTCCTCTCTCCCTCATGCGTGGCGGGGGTTCCCTCTGTTCCCCTAGGGCCCGCCAGGGATCAGGCCAGGGGTGAAGAAGGAGTGGGCTGTGCTGCTGACCCCTGGCGACAGCCAGCATGGGCTGAGGGGCCGGTGGAGACACGCTCTGCAGCCTTCCTCTCCCTGCCCCCAGCATCCCAGGCCTATCTCCAGAAGCAACGCTGCTGGACCCTTTCCTGCCATGAGGTCAGCTGTGAGGAATGGGCGCCGACCTGCTCTGCCTGCTCTCTTCCAAGTGAATCTGTCGGCGCCCACTCTGTGCGGATCCCTGCACGTAAATCCCATGCTGGGGGACCCAGAGATGAGTCAGATGGGGGCTCCTCTCTTGAGGGTGCTGCAGACAGTTTCCAAAGCTGAGGGCCGGAGCACCGTGTTGAGATATATGGGGACCCAGAGAGAATATCCTCCTCAGATGGGAGGGCAGGGAGGGCTTCCTGGAGGAGGCGCTATCTGAGCCGTGTCTTCTTCTTCTTCTTTTTTTTTAAGATTTTTATTTGACACAGAGAGAGACACAGCAAGAGAGGGAACACAAGCAGAGGGAGTGGGAGAGGGAGAAGCAGACTTTCTGCTGAGCAGGGAGCCAGATGCAGGACTCCATCCCAGGACCCTGGGATCTGACCTGAGCTGAAGGCACATGCTTAACCGACTGAGCTACCCAGGCGCCCCTAAGCTGTGTCTTAAATGAGGGGGTGAAGTTAACTTGGCTTATTTCATTTAAACTTCACAACAGCCCAGCTAAGTGGATTGTGTCCCCAGTTCGTAGTTGAGGAGATCATGGTCTGGGGGAAAATAATTAAACCAGAAATTTTTTCACTCATGTGTTCAACCACTCCTCTACACAAGGAATAGTGCCGACATCTGGGCACTGCTCAAACCTTTCCCCCTTCCCTCCGAACCGCCTCCCCTCTGCAGTGACACCCACTACTCCCCAAGTCTCTGTCGCAGGTCTCTGGAGTCCTGCGAGGTCTCACTCCCCACGGGCCCGATCAGTTGCTCGGCTCAGCCCTCCAGCCGTCTTCCAGAATGTGTGTGGAGCTCCTCCTTGTCCCGGGCCCAGCAGCACCCTTGGGTCTTCCGCTGCCCTGCACGGTTGAACAAAACCCACATGGCCAGGTCTTGGTCATGTCCGCTGCCAGGCAGGATGCTGGGGAACAGGGATGTGGCAGGTGTGGAAAGTTCTGTCCCTGAGAAACCTGGGGGCTGGGGGCGTTGGGTGGGATGTGGCTCCTGCAGTGTTCTTTCTTGACAATCACCTGACTGACTCTTCACCTCACTGGGCCCCCCCTCATGGGACCTGACCCTCAGCTCACAGGCGACTTGGCCCAGGACCTGCCCACCTCCGCCAGGGTGGCCTCACTCTAGCCCTCAGACTGGGTCTGAGTCCCAGAACAGGACAGCAGGAATGATAATGGGTGGCTGATTTCTCCAAGCTGAGCTTATTCGATTTAAAGCCTTTTTCTATCTGGGTGTATGGATGTGTTAAAATGTCCTTTCTTTTATGAAATGATGGTAATAGCACAAGGTGTTTTTTTTGGAAAAAAAAGCATGCCTTAACATTTTTTTTAAAAAGTCATTACTTGATAGAATTAAAATTTGGCAGCTCTGTGTCTGTTCCCAAAAGTTAAGGGGTGAGAGGTGGGTGAGGGGTACGCGGGCATTCATTAAACTTTTCCCTCTACTGTTGATTAGATGTGAAAGTATTCATATGATTTTCTTAAGTCTAGATGGATTGAAAATTTAGTTTATTTTGCTTTTTATTTATTTGTTTAAAAAAGATTTTATTTATTTAACAGACAGAGATGACAAGCAGGCAGAGAGGCAGGCAGAGAGAGAAGAGGAAGCAGGCTCCCTGCTGAGCAGAGAGCCGGTTGTGGGACTCGATCCCAGGACTCTGGGATCATGACCTGAGCTGAAGGCAGAGGCTTTAACCCACTGAGCCACCCAGGCACCCTTATTTTGCTTTTTAAAGAGATTTTATTTATTTGACAGAGAGCAAGAGAGAGCACACAAGCAGGAGGAGAAGCAAAAGGAGAGGGAGAAGCAGGGTCCCCGCTGAGCAGGGAACCTGCCGCAGGACTCGATCCCAGGACTCTGGGATCATGAGCTAAGCCAAAGGCAGACACTTAACTGAACCACCCAGGCGCCCCTGAAATATTAAACATTAAAAATTAACCCATAGGGGCGCCTGGGTGGCTCAGTGGCTTAAGCCTCTGCATTCGGCTCCGGTCATGATCCCAGAGTCCTGGGATCGAGCCCCATATCAGGCTTTCTGCTCGGTGGGGAGCCTGCTTCTCCTTCCCTCTCTGCCTACTTGTGATCTCTCTCTCTCTCTGTCAAAAAATAAATAAAAGTCTTTAATTAAAACAAAAAATTAACCCATAAAAGGATCAGGGGGAAAAGGGGAAGGCAGAGTTGCATGAACTCTGGAAGTTTCAGGATGCTGAGGCCAATGCCAAGGTCCAAAGGCACTCTCCTGCTTAAAGCCTGTCAATGATTCTCTACAGCTCCCGGGGAGATAGGCTGAGCTCCGATACCTCCTCTTCCCCCAGGAAGTCCTCCCTGACTTCAACCCTTCCAGTTAGGTTAGCTCATCATAATTGGAGACTTTGGGGGCCCACTTATATTGGGCGAGGTACTGCATTATTTCATTTAATTATAGTGCACACGTCCCTGTGACCGTCCTCAGAGTCTGGGATGGAAGAGCCTGAAGCGTGTACTGGCAAGTTCTCTGATGATGAAGGAGTAAAGGGATCACTGTGTGTGGCTGGGCTCTCCCCAAGCTCCCAGGAGGGCAGCTCCCAGGCCTCACCCAGCCTCCCTGTCAGGCACGCCCCCACCCCAAGGGTTTTCTGCAGCCTCTCCCCTGCTCCTTGGTCTAGCTCTTGGGTTCTGCCCCTCTGCCCTGTGCCTCGTGGCCCTTGCTCTAATCTCTCTTTTCCAAACCCTGGCCAGCCCTGAACACGCCCCTGTCTTACTCAGAGGTTCTTCCTGGCCCTCCTGCTCCAGTGCCTCCATGGGCCCCTCCCACTCTCCTCCCCTATACGCTGATCACCCCGACCTGATCCTCTGACAAATGTGCATTCTGCACCAGCCTTCCTCATTTCTTTCTGCCAGGCCCACTTTCTCCCTACCCGGGGACGTCTGTGTATTTGTCCTTCCCTTAACCCTCCGCATCAGCACACCTCCGGACCTGGTTTCAGTCTTGACTGTGTCCCTCACTTGCTGGGCGGCCTTGGGCAAGGCCCCTAGCTGCTCTGAGCCGCAGGATGGATGCAAATAGCATCTGTTCTTGGGTGCTACCTCCTGAGAGGTCCAGCACCCTTCGGGGCTCAGACACAGGTCAGGAGGTATTATCAGCACTTTGCAGATAAGACCCGGTGAGTCTGGCTGGTTAGATCACCCAGCCAAGCTTACTCAGCGAATATGGGCCACACCTGGTGTCTGAACGGTGCCTGGGTCTGTGTGAACTAATCTGTGAAATGGGGATGATAATACTTTACTGTCTGGAATACCAGCCACAGTCTTTCTAGAGAGTGCCTCAGGCTTTGCTGCAGCGGTGAGCTGGGGGAGGGGCACGTCCGCTCCAGAGGCCCAGCTTCCAACGCCCTGGGGTAGACCCAGCTCCATGAGGTCTCAGTCTCCCTGCTGTTTGGCCTGGGGACTCAGAGAGGCTGAGCCGGTGAGATGGAGGGAGCTCAGGCCCGCTGGGGCTCGTACAGAGAACGGAGGTGCGGGTACAGAAAGATGCTGAGCACCGGGGAGGCAAGCAGGTGGCCAGCTCCCCGGGTCCTGCTCTGCCTACCCCCAGGACCCAAGCTCGGTCACTTTTCTCAGGAAGCAGCTTGGGGAAGCTGCAAGGCAACCATGCCCTGCCTTCCTGGAGCTGGAGTGGCCATCTCTGACCACGCCAGCCCCTGGAGGGAGCTGCCCTAGAGAGGTCAAGACACCACCAACCTCCCTGCACGGAGCCCCCACGAGGACTCCAGGCCTGGAGGCCAAGGGCAATCCTCTGGGCCTTGAGGGTGTTGGTTTCTCCTGGGCATGGCGGCACCGTCCCCAAAGCCCCGCACCAGGCAGCCATCGCCACTCCCTGACCTGTCCGTCTCTCGCCACAACCCAGCCACCCCTACCTCCCCAGTGCTCCAAAGCTCGGTCTTGGCGTCTCTGGTCTCTCTCCCCGCCACCCGGACCCAGCAGCCACGGCTCTGTCCTCCCTGTTCGTGGTCGAAATGCCGCCTGCCCAGGAGGGCCCCCCCCCCCAACTCTGCGGCCTGCGTTACCTCCAGGGGTGTCTGACCGCCCCCGCAGACACCCCGCAGACCGTCCGAGCCCGGACTCTGCTCCCCACGCACCCGCGCGGGCGCGCACAGACCAAGCGCTGAGCGCAGCGCGGCCCACGAGCGGCCGGCACCCCGGGGCACCCGCAGCGCCCAGCCTCCCCGAGCGCACACGCACTCGCGGGCCGCGTCCCGCCGGGCTCGGGCTGGTGCCACGCGACCCGCACCCGCCCGCGCCTCGGCCTCGCGGCCAACTTCCGCCCTCGGGACTCGCGACGGCGCTTCGCTTCAACTCAGAGGCCAGACGGGTTCCTGGAGAGTAAGTGCCCGGGATGGGCCACGGGGGGCTCCTCCTCCGGGTCCCGGCCCGGCCCTCCCGGGGAGGCCGGCAGGGCATGGGGGGCCCTGGGCGCGCATTCCGGAAGAGGCTCGGGCGTAAGTGCTTCTGGAACACAAAAGGGACGCCGAGGGCCGCGCACTCTGCCCCCCCACCCCGCCCCCGCGGGGACGGACGCGCAGCCCGCGGCGCCGCCCCCGGCCCCGGCACCCACTCCGCACACACACGGGTCCCCACCTCGACCCCCAACTTCTGGCACAGCTACCACCTGCGGGTGAAGGAACCGGCTCAGGCGACCCCGGCCCCCCTACAAAATGCGGCTGTGGAGAATGCGGGCATCGATCCCGCTACCTCTCACATGCTAAGCGAGCGCTCTACCACTTGAGCTAATTCCCCAGCTGCGGCCGCCCTCGGCAGCCGGAATGTACTGTGGCTCACGTCATCGCGGGTCTCCTCCGCTCCCCCGCCAGGATTGGCTTGGCTCCCTTTGGTTTTAAGAGCATTGGCTTTCGGATTGGTGGTCCCAAGCGTCCGTCAAACGGAGGCCCTGCTGTTGCTACGGCGTAGGGGGAGCCAGCCAGGTTTCTCCGGGTTTCTGATTTGTTTCTCCAGACTCCGGGGTCCTAGAGGTTCCGGATCCGTCTAGTCCATGGGAAAAGAACGCTCTCCTCGCGCTTGACTGACGGGGCCTGTGAGCCAATCGGAGTGGGCGCAATCTGACCGCTGGGCGATCCAATAGGTTGCAGGGGGCGGGAGAGGAAGGCCAATGAGCTCGGGCCTGGGGGCGGAGATAGAGCCGCGATTGGCAGCGAGGCGTCCGGAGGGAGGGCGGGGGGAACTCAAGGCTTGCTTGATACGTCCGCCATTTTGGGCGCTTCGCTGATGGTGTCGGTGAGCGCGTTTCCCGCCTGAGCGCAACTAGCGGCGGGTCGCGGGCGCCTCCAGGTAATGGGGGTGGGGGGGGCGGCCGAGCGGGCCGCGGCGCGGGGCGCGCGGGGCGCGCGGCGCGCGGGCGGCGGCGGCCAGGCCCCTCCGCCCGGCCGCGGCGGCGCGGGGAGGGAGCGTCCCGGCCCCCTCCCCTCCCCCCCGGAATTCGCCGCTCGGCGGCCGGGGAGGCGCGGCGCCGGGGCTCCCCGGGCCGTCCCCGCCCGCGCCTGTCAGCCGCCTGCCCGCGCGCCGCGGGTCGCGGGGGGCTTCGCCGGGCCGGGCGCCGGAGCGGGCCGCGGGCCGGCGGCGAACTTTGCGCCCGGGTGGACGTCCGCGGCCTTGCGCGGCGGCGGCGGCGGCGGGCGGGCGGGGCGCGCCCCGATCCCGGACCGGCCCCGCTCCGCCGCGGCCGCGCCGCCCGCCCGCCCGCCCGCCCGCCGGGGAGAACTTCCCCCGGGCGCGGGCCGGGGAGCGTGTCAAGTTGGGGCGGCCGCTCGCCGTGGACTGGCGAAGGCCATTGTTGGGACCCCGGCTGCGGAAACAAGTTCTGTGGGTTTGTGCTCGCGGCCGCGGAGTCGTCGGCGAGCGCGGAGCCCGGCTCGGGGGGTTTAAATGGCCGTGCGAGCGGCGCCTGAGCTGCGGGGCTGGGCCGCGAACGCCGCCCCGGCGACCCTGAGCAGGGGGGCGGTCCCTGCCGCGGCGGGGAGGGCCTCCCCCGGAAAGAAGCCCGTTGGCGGCCAAGCTGGAGGGGTCTCCTGCTCGGTCCTGCGCGCCCTCGTCGCAGCCGGGGCGTGCGGTTGGGGAGGCGCGGACCGAGTCCCCGGCCGTGTCCGTGTGTCCCGACGTTTCCGCCTCGGGCTCCGTGCGGTGCGCCCGGTGCTTCGCGCTTCCTCCGCGGGTCCGCCGGAGCTTTGTTTATGTTCTGCCTTTGTGGGAGGGGCGCTTGGCGACCGTTCCCCTTCCGAGCCGCCGCACTTGTTACTGTGGGTACTGTCCCACCGTGTGGCAATGTGAAGTTTACTTGGATCGCGCCCTCAAGGTCATGGGGCAGGGGGCAGCGAGTGGGGAAGGGACTCCGGGTGTCCAGCCACCGGCGTGGACGGCTCCTACGCGGCGGTGCAGTTTCCGCTCTCTGCGCAGTCCGCCTGCCTGGGTTCAGGTCTCGGCTTCAGCACTCCAGCTCCGTGACCTTGCGCAAGTTACTACACTTCCCTGCCTTCCCTGTAGTGGGACGCTGAGAGCCGGGACTGCCTCGGAAGTGTGTCGGGAGGGAATGGGCTGGGAGCCGTGTCTGGCACGTAGGGTCCGCTCAGTGCAATTGGTGGCTCTTATTACTAATTTCAAAAATTGAGTTCTAAACGTCTAGATTACTGTTTGGAAGTCAAAGGAGCGTTGAGGTGACTTGGTGGCCGTCTTTAGAAGGCTCCGTGTGCTTAACAGTTCTGCTGAGAAAATGCACTGGAAGTTATTTTAAGTTTTTCAGGAGAGGGGTGGTTGAAGATTCGTTGAATTTCACACATTTCGGGGAGCAGGGCCTTAGTGGTGGTACCTCAGAATGTTCCTCTAAGAGGCGGTTGAATGAAGAAAAGCTCCTGAAGAGCTGGGGTCGGATCCTGTTCCTACTCCCTTGGGCTGCTGGGGTGATTGGTGCTGGGAGCAGCTCTGAGGTTTCTCCGCTACTCCCGGGTCAGGGTTCCTGAGGTCTGAAAGGTTGTGGTATTGAGACGCACTTCGGTGAACGCAGCTTGGGAGACAGCTGTTGCCCTGCTGGGACGCTTCGGAAGCTGTTGCCTTTCCGCGGGTCTGACTGGGGAGTCTAGAGTGTCTAACAAAATGCAAAATGCCGTCCGCTCCGTCACACACAGTCTTGATTCCTGCCCTGTGCTCTTTTCCCTGGTACTGGAAACCGTGCTTGCCTGCCCCTTGGTATTACTGCTTGGGACCTGCCTGGCTTTAATCGCACTGGGGAAATGTTTTTACACAGTTTTAAGTAGAGGGGAGCGTCTTGCGGTGTAACTTAGGGAGAGGAAGAAGATTGGGATAAGAAAACTTGAGCTTTTGTATATAGCAGGACAAAACGAAAACTTGCTAGTTTGAATTAACTGCTTGAGAATCAGACCATAGCTGGATGGAAAATCAATGGTAGTAAAATGAAGATTTGACAGGGTGCGGTGCACTTCAGGATAATTTTAGTATGGATTTGGTACAAAGGTAATGTGCTTATCACAGGCAAAAACCACCCCGCCCCCAGTTTGCATTTAAATTCCAGTCAGTTACCATGTAAGAATCTCTTCCTTAACACAGCATTTGTCAGGATGGGTGATTAGTTTATTTCTATCATGAACTTGTGTCTTGCAGTTTTATATTTTGTGTATTTGAGAGGCAGCATGAGTGTATATTGGTCTAAAGTTCTACAGTGTTTTAATACCCCTGTGAGTGCATGGTAGTGAAGTTCTTCTAATCATCTGCTCACCTGAAACTCAGCATTGAGTCTGTTTCATAAAAAGCACAAGAAGCTATGGTTTGGTCCTCATAAGTCAAGATCTGAGCCCCTGTGTGGGCTGAGTAGCTTATTAGCTATTTTTCTTAGGTGAGTTGGACTGAAAAAAAAATAGGCCTGGGCTCTTGGCTTTTTTTTCTTTTCTTTTTCTTTTTAAAGCTTTTGTTCATTTATTTGACAGACAGAAATCACAAGTAGGCAGAGAGGCAGGCAGGGGGGGGGCGGGGGGCAGAGAGCCCAATGCAGGGCTGGATCCCAGGACCCTGGGATCATGACCTGAGCTGAAGGCAGAGGCTTTAACCCACTGAGCCACCCAGGCGCCCTCTTTTTTTTTTTTTTTTTTAAGATTTTATTTATTTATTTGACAGAGGGAGAGAAAGAGCGCAAAAGCAGGGGGAGCAGCAGAGGGAGAGGGAGAAGCAGGCTCTCTGCTGAGCAGGGAGCCTGACATGGGGCTCTATTCCAGGTCGCTGGGATCATGACCAGAGTCCAAGGCAGCTGATTAATCGACTGAACCACCCAGGAGTCCCTGGGCTCTTGGCTTTAAGCAGCTTTCTTACTTTTTTTTTTCCCTCAAGAGAACCTCAAGTAATTTAAAAAAAATTTTTTTTAATTTACTCTAGGTAAATGTTTCTCAGTTGGGGGGTGATTTGCCTTCGAAGAAACATTTGGCAATGTGTGGAGACATTTTTGCTTGTCATAGCTGTGTAAGGGTGGGAATGCGTACCCTGGCTTCTAGAGAGAGTGGAGACCAGGGATGCTGCTGAGCATCCTGGAATGCACAGGACAGCGTCGTAAAATTATCCAGTCCCAAATACTAATAGGGCAGAAATTGAGAAACCCCGTTCTAGATGGATGCTACACTGGCATGCATTAGAAACGTTCAGGACATCTTTTAAGACCATGGATGATAGACCCTCACCTCTGGAAATCTGTGGTAGTATTGAGAATATATTTTTAGAAAGCTACCCAGGTGATACTGAAGTGCAGCCAGGTTTTGGAACCCCTCTTCAAGACCATGGTTATTAGTGACTTCCTGTGGGTCGAGGAATCCTTTAGGTGTTGTGAGCTCTGTCTCTGTGTAGTGGGGAGAGACTTGTACATACATTATTCTAAGGTTCCTGAAGACTGAACTTTAAAAGAAGTTTTAAATGAATTGATTTTATAATATAATTTAGAAACTTTTTTTGCCTTTACCTCGTAAAACACATTACCATAGTGTGCTGAAACTTCGCACTCTTGGGTGTTTAGGGTTGGTAGCTCCTACGTTTAATAACTTTATACTGTTATTTTTGAGTTTTATATCCTTTGCTGTCATCCCGTGAGTGAGTCAGCGGTCAGTTATCGTTTTCAATGCCAGCGTCATCATCTTTTTTTCCCTTTGTAATGAAGACCTATTTCCAGAGAGTTAGCCTTGGATCCGTTTGCAAGTTCTGCCTTTTGAAGGCGAGACAGGCGTACTCCATGCTTCACATGTCACACAGTGACCCTTGCCTGCTAGTAAAAGGGGGTTCCTCTGGGCCCTGGACTCTGGCCCAAATGGGTGAGTGTTTTTTCTTCCCTGGGGGAGGGAGGATGAGGTCCAGTAACAGAAGGGCAGAGGTCCTTTTCTCACACATACCTACAATTTAGATCATCTAGTTTACTGAATGAAGGAATATTAGTTTAAAAATGATACACATTTCCAGCAACTGAATGTTAGGCTCTGGATATATAGAAGGAGAAGATTGTGGAGGCACTTTCTAATCTTTCATCCTGAAAATCAGCTTATGGCTGTTGTTGAGAATGACAAGTGACCCCCCCCCCCGCCCCAGCTTCTTCTAATCTTCATTTATTTGATCCTCAAATATAGTAATTGAATCCTTACTCTGCCAGGAGCTGTATTAGGGACTCACCCATGAACAGCACTTAAGGACTTGCAGTCTAGAGGGAGAGGTAGCAGTTATAAAAGGGGTGCAGTTTTGGCTGGGAGGCCAGGTACCAAAGCTTGTTAGAATTGTATATGGTGTAAGTAGGCTCCTTAGGGAGGCTCTCCAGGCCTGGGAGGAAAGAGTTTAGGTTTGCTCCTTTGCTGGTTGAATTTGCCAGAAGTCTCTTGCCAAACAATAAAGTAGTTACTTAATTAAGTAGTTTCTTAATACACACGAGTTTGTTTCTTGTGTGTATTAAGCGGTTGCTTTGACTTGCCCCCTTGGTTTGGTGTGTTTTAGAAAGCAGTGTCATTGCTCCTATGCTGGTGAAGCTGTGTTGTCAATGACAAATGGGATGGGCCTGTAGTGTTCCTTGCTCTGTAGATGTTGGTTGTCAGTCAGTCAGACTGGGAACACTGACGGGTTCTATACTATCAGAGGCTCGATAGAAGTTTGTGTCGGATGTCTTGACATCCTTGAAATTGATTGTGCCACTGGTGGGGATGGACTGGAGATTTGGGTTTTGTTGGCCATGACTTTGCTTAGATTTAGTTGCCACAGAAGCCCCTTTTCTTCCTCTCTCCCTCCGTATTTATTTTTTTACTTGGAGAAGGGAGATAGTTACTAGTTGGATCAATACCCAGTTTGTTTCAGAGTTTGAATGATGGTGCACTGACTTCTGGATACCAGGTAGATCAGCTAGTGAAGAAGCAAGTATAAGGAAAGGGAACCTTGGCAGTAGTTCAAAGGCTTCTCACCTTAACAGGGACATTTTCATGTCATGGACTTGGCAGAGATCTGAGTTTACTCTTAGCAGAGGTGTTTTACTACTTGTCACTTAACAGCTGGTTAGTGTTGACCTGTTTTGTAAGTATTAGTGAAGACTGCATAGTCGACTGTGAATTTATGCAAACAAAGTTTGATACGTTCTGAACATCTTTTTACTGATGGGAAGAAGCTCTGATTTTGTACTTCTTGGTGACTCTGGAGAAAACTAGGGTTGTACTTCTTCCAAAATTTCTTACAGTTTGACTGTATATTGACTTGGAATGGGTTGTGTGCCCCAGAGGTTGATTGCCATGAAATCTGATGACCTAAAGGAAGGATGGATTAAAGATTGTTATTTTGGGACATTAAAGAGAAGAACAAAAAGGCTGCAGAAATAGGAGTCTGACTGAGTGTTAGATTTGGAGAAGGCTGTTTGGATTGCTGGTTGGAGTCTTGAGTTCCTATACTGGAATATAAATCTGAACAGCAGTGCTGGTGTCAGAGACCCACTTTGGCAAGAAGAGAAGGGAAAGATTATGTGAGAAGGCGAGGCTCCCTGAAACCCTAATCTGGGCAAGGAAAGCAGGTATGTGACCTGTCCACTAAGCCATGCTCCGTGGTGGCCAGGTATGGTTCATAGAGGTTGGCTGGGCCTTGGTGAGGTCTGGGCTCGTGGTCCATAGGTGGGGGCAGTGGCAGGAAGAACACTGAAAAGTACTGAGTTGTTTGGCTGTTCGGGGCTTCCTCTTTTTTTTTTTTTTTTTAAGGTTTTATTTATTTAATTGACAGAGATCACAAGTAGGTAGAGAGGGGGAAGCAGGCTCCCCGCGGAGCATAGAGCCCGATGCGGGGCTCCATCCCAGGACCCTGAGATCATGACCTGAGCCGAAGGCAGAGGCTTAACCCACTGAGCCACCCAGGTGCCCCTCGGGGCTTCCTTTTTGAGAGTCATGGTTTTGGGGCTGGAATGGACCTGAGAGGTCATTGATTCTTTTATTTATTTATTTATTTATTTATTTATTTATTTATTTGACACGCTGGGGGAGTGGGAGAGGGAGAAGCAGACTCCCCACTGAGCAGGGAGCCGGATGCGGGACTCGATCCCAGAACCCTGGGATCCTGACCTGAGCCCAAGGCAGATGACTAATGACAGAGCCACCCAGGCGCCCCAGAGGTCATTGATTCTTAGAGAAAAATATAGGCCATGCTGGAGAAGCTAACAATCTCGGTTTCCTGGCTGATTCCGTAGGGTCTTGGTGGCCCTACTAGACCTTGATCAATTTCCAGTACCATTTATTTCAAGAGTGACATCACACCTGGATCTCACGAGAGTTGAGATTAAATGCTTAACTTCTGAATTGTTTCTTTTTGGTGGTAGTATTTCTGAGTTTTCTGTCATTGTAGTAGACAAGGGGATAGGGTCTCCAGTTTTCTTTTGTTGACCTGAAGAAACACAAGGTTTCTGTTGCCTCTGGACGGTGGGCTCGACACATCCGCCTTTGTTGCCTGCAAGCAAGACCCTGCCCCTTCTGATCACAGAGTGCTCTTTCTGCTGTGGACCTCTCAACCTCAATTTATTACACCCTTACGTGGGTTCAGCAACTGTGCATTTGGCACCTATCGTAGACATAGTATTGTATTTTATTATTTTTAAAAAAATTTTATTTATTTATTTGACAGAGATCACAAGTAGGCAGAGAGGCAGAGAGAGAGAGAGAGAGAGAGAGAGAAGCAGGCTCCCCGCTGAGCATAGAGCCCGTTGCGGGGCTTGATCCCAGGACCCTGAGATCATGACCTGAGTCAAAGGCAGAGGCCTAACCCACTGAGCCCCCCAGGAGCCCCAAGACATAGTATTTTAAACTAAGGGAGTTTTCACAGATTAATACTGTTTTCTTTCCCCAGTTCAGAGTATATTGTAGAGGTCAAGAGTACATAAGGATCTAAAATAACTGGCCTTGAGTTTTGGTTCTCACACTCTTCCAGCTGTGTAATCCTAATACTGGATGACATCTTTGTTCCTATGACATCAGTATTAAATGTAACCTGATGAGCACAGTGCCTAGCATAGGGCGGTGTTTTTATTACTATTATTGCTGTTACCAGTCTTCTTCCTAATAACTATAGAAGTAGGTTCAGAAATGACTCCAATGTAAGACACAGTGACAGTCCTAAAGAAGTGAAGTGGCAAGTTGAGGGCACCTGGAGAACGTTGAGGTCTGACTAGTTGCTCTGAGGGGTCCTGGGTGATGGTGATGCAGGTTAAGAGAGGTTATGGAATTAGTGTTTGTATGCAGGTGGTTTCGTTCCCTATGTGGATCATATTATACTTGCTTTACTGAGGGAAATGTGATTATAGTTTCTTACTTTGATGAGAGTAGAGATAATAAATTGGAGATTTTGCATTTTGCTTTCTAAAACAGTCTTTAAAATCTCTCTCTCTGGCACTTATGATGTTTTAAAAGTAACTCCATTTGCTCTAGAGTATCCTATGTTACATAGAACCATAGTTTTCAGTGTGCTGTGTTCTTGAAGAAAATTACGTATGCCTTGAAGGAATCAAAGCATTTTAACAAATGATTGGGTCTTTTTTTATTTTGCATTTAATTTCTTTATAGATTCCACATATACCCAGACAGCACTTTTTTCTTTAAAAGATATTTATTTATTTATTTAAGAGAGAGTAAGTATGAGCTGGCAGGTGGGAGAGGGAGAAGCAGGGAGCCTGACACGGGGCTTGATCCCAGGTTCCCGAAATTATGATCTGAGCCAAAGACAGACACTCAACCGACTGAGCCACCCAGGTGTGCCCCTGGACCACGCTTTTCTGTAGAGGGCCAGTTAGTAAATACGTTAGGCTTTGCAGGCTGTGTGATCTCTATAACTACTCATCCCTGTAATCTGGATATGAAAGCAGTTATAGACGACATATGAACAGATGAAGGTGGCTGTTGGGGCTCTGGGTATCTCAGTGGGTTAAGCGACTGACTCTTGCCTTCGATTCAGGTCATGATCTCAGGGTTGTGAGATCAAGCTCCGCCTCAGGCTCCGCACTGCCTGGAGTCTACTTAAGATTCTCTCCCTCTCTCCCTCTCTCCCCCCACACCACACCTTTCTCTCTCCCCCTTTCCAGAAGAAATAAGCAACCCACAATACAGAAATTAAAAAAAAAAAAAGAAGAAGAAGAAGGTGGTTGCCTTCTAGTAAAATTTTATTTACAAAAACAGGGCGGAGCATACAAATATCAAATAACCAAATTGTACATTTCAAATGAATATGAAATTGTCAATTCTAAGTCAGTGGAAAAATACTAAAACTTCTGAAAAACAAGACCCCCCCCCCCCCACACGCAGGTAGTGCGCTGGATTTGGTCCGTTTTTCTCTAATCTAGTTTTCTATTTTAATTTTTAATGAGATCCTGTATTCAGAGAGTGTATAGCTGCATGCGTAAGTAGTAATGTTAAAACCAGCAGCTCTGCGCCCCAAACCAGCCTGAGAACTAGCACGCGAATGCTGCCCCTGCCTCTGGCTGCAGGTCTTGCCCTGACTGCCTCTTCTTCCGCCTCCATCTCCCGAAGGCAAGCACTGCCCTGCACCTGTTTTCTTGCTTTCTGGTTTTGCCATATGTGATTGTGTCCTTTTATGATGTAACTTAATTCCCTGCAAGTCTTTAAACTGCAGGTAGAATCATTTTACTCCATGACTTACACCCTCCCTCACATTGTTTTTGAAATTCTTTATTCAAATGTTTGGGTCCTTAGTAGGTCTTAGGCACTAAGATACTTATTGGTGCTGGGTATGTCAGCAGGAGCCCTCCTGGGGCTGACATTGCGGTGGGGGAAGGCCGCTAACAGGTCGGTGGAAGGTGAAGCCGTCACAGCGTGGGTGACGAGCGGGGAGAAAAGTGTAGCGGGGATGTGGGCGGACGGAGGCTGTGTGGAGGGAAGGTGGTCAGGGTGGGCCTCCCGAGAAGGGGCCTTTGGACAGAAGGAGGAGGAGGAGGGAGCCTGTGGCTGCGGGTGGGGGTGGGGTGGGAAGTGTGGGAGGAGCCGGGCTGGCCCAGCCCTGCGGGAGATGCCAGGGACTGTGCCCGCCGCCGTGTTGAAGGGACCTGGAGGGGCCGCTGGCTGGAGGGGGAGAGCCCGAGGGAGAGTGGCAGGAGGTCATGTGCAGGGTGGGGGGGGCGGCGGGGAGCAGTGGTCCTGGGGGGCCAGTCACACAGGCCAGTGTTAGGATGTTCTCGTCCTCTCCCTGTGAGATGGGAAGTCACTGTTGATCAGAAGTGTGACATGAGACCTGACTTGCGTTTTCAGAAGGACCCCCTGAAGCTGTCAGGGTAGCTGTCCCCGTGCTGCCCCCGAGCCAGCGAGCAGCGATGGCGGCTCAGGCTGAGGGGGCACCGGGTGGCCCTGAGCCGTGGTTGGGTTCTGGATGCATCTCGAAGGTGGAGCGGACAGGGCCCGGGGACAGATGGAATGTGGGCGTGGGAGCCGAGTGGAGGGTGGTGCTGGGGGCTTCGCTCGCACTGGGAGTCGTTAACTGTGAAGAGAGGGGTGACTGCGGGGCGGGGGCGGGTCGTGGACGTCGCGTCCCGAGTTGGGTCAAGCTTGGACATGGGAAGTTCGTGGAGCTTTTGGAGACCAGTCGAGACACTTGCAGGGTGAGGGGTCTGGAGTTGAGGGGAGAGGTCTGGGCTGAAGCCAGAAGAGTGGCTTCAGAGCGCCCTGAGGTGGGATGGGGGCACTGAGGAGTGAGGACTGAGCAGGGGCGACTGGGAAGGGCCTCCTCTGAGGTGGAGGACGACCGGGCTCACGTGTGTGAAGCCAAGGAGAGTGTCACCGAGGAGGGAGGGAGGACCTGGGCCCGCTGCCGACAGTTCAAGTAGAAAGAGGGCCAGCGCTCCCCCGGCGGCTTTGGCAGCGGAGAAGCTGCTGGCAGCCTTGACCAGAGCCCTTCCCGCCGGCCGCCGGGGCAAGCCTGGGAGGGAGGTTCATGGAGGACGCGAGAAGAGGTGGCAGGTGAAGTTCCGTCGCCCGCCTGTGCGGGGAGGTGCGGGACCCGGGCAGGGTTTGTGGAGGTGCGTTTTGGCAACTGTGCTGGGAGTTGGTTCTTTCCAGAGTGAGCCACCCAGGGAGGCGGGAGGCGGACACTCACCAGAGGGGTGTGGGGAGGCCGCAGGGGACGGCTGGTGGGCTCTGAGCGGCGGGAGAGGGGGTCGGGCCGCTGGAGCAGCGCGAGTCCGTGTGCGCCGTGTCCTCTCTTAACTCTTTTTCCCCGGGGGAAACAGGGAGACGTTCTCAGCAGTCGCCGCGAGTCGGGAGTGAAGAGGAGAGGGCAGGCCCGGAAGTCTGGGGGAAAGTAGCCCTGAATGGGTCGGCCCCGCGGAGAGGCCGACCTGCGGGAGCGCTCCCGAGTTCGGAGTCCAACTAACGGCGCTCGCCCGCCTTCGTTTTACCGGGAGCAGAGCAGGCAGTGCTGCCGCGGTGTTGGGCTTGTGGCTTTCCTGCCGCCCAAGGGGCAAAGCCAGGCAAAGTCAGGAGAGATTGTAATGGGGAGCGGGCATGGAATTGCCGCTGGGGAGGGAGGGAAGTGACGGCTTGTAGATGGGGGAGGTGTGACCGGGCGGGTGCACGGAGCTGTGCTTGCTCCTCTGCACCGCCCTGTCTGTTTCAGACTGCGTGGGTCTTCCTCGATCTTGTTCAGTCATTGGGGGATACGCTTGTCCAGTGAGGAAACAGTGCTGCTCTGAGCAGATGCAGACGGGGCGCCTGGGTGGCTCAGTGAGTTAAACCTCTGCCTTTGGCTCAGGTCATGATCTCAGGGTCCTGGGTTCCAGCCTCTCTGCTCTGCTTACTTCTGGTCTTTGCCAGTCAAATAAGTAAAGTATTTCAAGCAACAACAGCAAAAGCAAAGGCAGAAACACTTCTCCGAGGTATAGACCTTGGAGAGAATTGCAGGGTAGTGGGACCAGTACATTTTCAACTTTTGTAAATGATGCAAATTGTATTCTAGGCTGGTTGTACCTGCTTACCTTCCTGCCAGCACTGTTGTTCCACATCCTTGCCAATAATGATGTTGTTAGATTTTTTTTTTTTGTATTTGCCAATTTGCCAATAGTTTTTAATTTTTTCATATTTTATATTTTATTATATATATATAATCATATTTTTAAAAACATATATAAATATACTTTATTTTTTATTATTATTTTTTTAAATAATAAAGAGTTTAGGGCTGCTTTGGTGGCTCAGTTGGTTAAACATCTGACTCTTGGTTTTGGCTTGGGTTAAACATCTGACTCTTGGTTTTGGCTCACGGCCATGGGATTGGACCCTGCATCCTCCTCCTCGCTCAGTGTGAAGTCTGCTTCAGATTCTTTCTCTGTCTCCCTCTGCCCCTCCACGCTTGCTCTCTCTCTCTCAAATAAATAAAAAATCTTAACAAAAAAACCCCACAAAAAATAAAGTGTAGCATTTAATGGGCTTTAGTATATTCACAGAACTGTGTAATGAACACCACAGTCTAATTTTGTAACATTTTCATCACCCGCAGAAGAAACCTTGTCCCCTTTAGCAGTCATTCCCCATTTCTACCTAACCTTTAGGCAGCCCCGTACAGACTGTCTGCTTCTGTCGATTTGCCCATTTCGTATGACCGAATCATACACATGTCTGGCTTCTTTCACTTAGCATCAGGCTTTCAGCGCTGCTCCACGTTGCAGCAGGTGTCGGGATCGTACCTCATGGCGTCTTATTGTTGAATGACGAACGTTCCGTTGAACGGACATGCCACATGTTCCTGCTTTGTCAGGTGATGGACATGTGAATTGCTTCTACTTTTGACTTTTATGAGTAATACTGCTATGAGCATTTGTATACAAGTCTTGGGTGGACATACGTTTTTATTTTCTTGGTGTATGCTCAGGAATGGAATTGTTGGGTATTGTGGTAGCTCCATGTTTAATATTTTGAGGAATTATCAAACTGGTTTCCAAAGTGTCTGCACCATATCACATTCTTATCAGCACTGTATCAGGGTTCCAGTTTCTCCATGGCCTTAGCAACATTTATTATTTATTATTTGAAAAAATTAATTGCCATCTAGTGGGTGTGAAGTGTGGTGTCTCATTGTGGCTTTCTTTGCATTTTCTTAATGGCTAGTGCTGTTGGACATCTTTTCATGTGCTCATTGGCTGTTTGTATGTCTTTAGAGGAAGCCTGTTCAAATTCTTTGCCCATTTTTATTAATTTATTTATTTTTGCATAGTTATAAAGTTCTTTTCTCTAATTACTAATGAAGTTAAGCATCTTTCTGGCTACTTAGATTTCAGCTTCTCTGAAATGCTGCCTTGTAGCACCTCCTCTCCTGCCCCCATGGAGTTGTTTGGTTTTTCTTATTTGTACAAAGGAATTCGGAGTTATTTTCCCAATTTTTTTTTCTTTAAACTTTATTCCCAATTTGGGGGTTGAACTCATGACCTTGAAATCAAGAGTCGCATGTTTCATGCACTGAGCCAGCCAGGTATCCTTGTAGGAATTCTTGTATATTCTGATTAGTAATCTTTTATTAATTATTTGTGCAAAAAATACTTTTTCCTAATACATGACTTGTCTATTTTTACTGCGTTTATGGGACTTTTAAAAAAGTGTTTATTGAAAGCGTGGAATAAAAGGGCATAAGTGGGTCTTCGTGTCCCCTGACCTGATCATCTGGCCAAACTGGCCAGGTAGAAGAGGAAAGCGACTCTTGGTTTATAGGAAGTTGTCATTTATTTATTTATTTATTTAAAAGATTTTATTTATTTATTTGACAGAGAGAGAGAGAGAGGGAGAGCAAGCACAGGCAGACAGAGTGGCAGGCAGAGTCAGAGGGAGAAGCAGGCTCCCTGCCGAGCAAGGAGCCCGATGTGGGACTCGATCCCAGGACGCTGGGATCATGACCTGAGCCTAAGGCAGCTGCTTAACCAACTGAGCCACCCAGGCGTTTGATGGTTTTTCTCTTTACAAGTCTTACACGTCTTTTGTTAGATTTATTCTTTGGGTACTTATTAGTTTTGGGTGCTGTTGGTAATGATTGTTTTTTTTTTTTTAGGTTTCTATTGGCTGCTAAATGGCAGTGCAGGTACCTTTATATGGACCTCTTCCTTTTTTTTTTTTTTTAAATAAAATTTTTAAAAGATCTTATTTCTTTATTGAGACAGAGAGAGAGAGAACACATGAGTGGGGGTATGGGCACAGGGAGAAGGAGAGGCAGGCTTCTTGGTGAGCAGGGAGTCCAATATGGGTCTTGATCCCAGGACCCCAGGATCATGACCAGAGCCAAAGGTAGATGCTTAACTAACTGAGCTGCCTGAGCGCCCCTGTATGCAACTCTTCTTTGTGGGAACTTCTCTAACTTAATAATTTGCCTGCGGACTCCTGAGGTTTTTATATAGATAATCACCTCATCTTTGAATAATGGCAGTTCATTTCTTTCCAGTACTTTTACTTTTTATATCCTACTTTAGTCTTACTGCACTGCTTCAGGACAACCATTGCATTGGGGACTGTAACTGGTAATGGCAGACTTTCTTGTTGTATTCCTGGTTTTAAAGGAAATGCTTTTATCTTTCACCATTAAATGTATGGTACTTTTTCCCCCTTTAACAGGTTGAGGAAGATTCCTTCAGTATTAGTTGATGGAGATTTAGAAAAAAAAATCACAAGTAGGTATTAAACTCAGTTGAATGCTTTTTTTTGCATCTACTGAGATAATGATAATACGATTTTTCAACATTAATCTGGTGATGTGAAAAAATTAAGGTAGTTTTGAAATTAAGGTAATACATTAACCTTACATTTCTGGGATAAATCCATCTTGATCATGATATATTTTTATTTTTTTATTATTATTTTTAAAATATTTTATTTATTTATTTGACAGAGATCACAAGTAGGCAGAGAGGCAGGCAGAGAGAGAGGAGGAGGCAGAATCTCTGCCGAGCAGAGAGCCCGATATGGGGCTCGATCCCAGGACCCTGGGATCATGACCCGAGCCAAAGGCAGAGGCTTTAACCCACTGAGCCACCGAGGCGCCCCATGACATATTTTTAAAAGAATACTGTATTAAAAATTTTTTTTTAAATGTTTTTGACTTGCTTAGGATTTACTATCTTAGGATTTACGGATCTGTGTTAATTGGTAAGATTGGTCTATGATTTTCCTTTTTATGTATTTACCTTGATTAATTTTATCATCAAGGTTATTGTAATCTAATAGAACATTTGATTGCTAACATATATTTTGTTAATAAAATGTGGTCCAGTGTGATTTTGATTTTTTTAAAAATTTTGTTGAGGCCGTTTTAATGATGTCTGCTTTGTGGCAAATTTTTATCCGTATTCAGAGTGTCTGTGCTTAAAAAAGCCAGTGTGTTTCTGGTTTTAAGGTGAGGTTTTTCCATGTGTATTAGATGAAATGCATTAATTGAATTCACACTCAAACTAGTATCCTTATTAGTTTGTCTGCTGTTACGTTACGTGGGGGTGTTGTTGACCTCATGTTGGGAAACCTGTCGCATCTCTCTGGTGCTCTCAGGTTTTGCTTTGTGCCTGTAAGTTTAGAGTAGTTCTGTCTCTCTGGGAATACTTTTCCATTAAAGTATATTTTGTCAGAAATTTGTGAAGCTGTACCAAGTGACTTTTGGTTAATGTTTGCCTGATACTATTTTCTGCCCTTTCACTAACAAGTTTTTTGTGGCTTTAATGTTGTACATGTGCCTTTTGAAAGCAGCACTAGTGAGATTGCAATTTTTAAAAAAGATTTAAAAAAAATTCATTTATTTATTTGACACACAGAGAGAGATCACAAGCAGGCAGAGAGGCAGATAGTGAGAGAAAGAAGCAGGCTCCCCGCTGAACAGAGAGCCCAATGTGGGGCTCTATCCCAGGACCCTGAGATCATGGCCTGAGTGAAAGTCAGAGGGTAAACCCACTGTGCCACTCAGGTGCCCCTAAATTTTCCTTTTTTTTTTTTTTTTTTAAAGTAGGCTCCATACCTAGTGTGGAGTCAAGGTTGGGGCTTGAATTCACGATCCCAAGATGAAGACCTGAGCTGAGATCAAGAGTTGAATGCCTGACTGAGCCACCAACTGCCCCTAGATTGCATTTTTATAATTTGACTTTATTATTATTTTTTTAAGATTTTATTCGAAAGAGTGAGAGAGAGCATGAGAGTGGAGAAGGTCAGAGGGAGAAGCAGACTTCCCACTGAGCGGGGAGCCTGATGTGGGACTCGATTCTGGGACTCTAGCATCATGACCCAAGCCAAAATCAGTTGCTTAACCAACTGAGCCACCCAGATGCTCTTGATGTTATTTTTAATTTTTATTTATTTATTTTATTATGTTCAGTTAGCCAGCATATAATACATTATTAGTTTTGATGTAGAGTTTAACGATTCATTAGTTGTGTATAACACCCACTGCTCATCCAGTATGTGCCTTCCTTACAGTTTGACTTTAAACTGATGAGTAAGTCCATTTATGTTAATTGTGATTAAAATCTTTGGTTTAGGGACGCCTGGGTGGCTCAGTTGGTTAAGCCACTGCCTCCGGCTCAGGTCATGATCCTGGGGTCCTGGGATTGAGTTCCGCATCGGGCTCCTTGCTCGGCGGGGAGCCTGCTTCTCTCCCTGCCTCTGCCTGCCTCTCTGCCTGCTTGTGTGTACTTTCTCTCTCTGGCAAATAAATAAAATCTTAAAAAAAAAAAAAAATCTTTGGTTTATTTCTGCTATCTTATTTTCTGCTTTTTAACTTAGCTTTTTGTTGTTTGCTTTTCTTGCCTTACATGTTGTGGGGTTTTTTTTCTTTCCCTCGTGTTCCCCCCTTGTGCCCATACCCAGTAATACAAAGATTAGACGCTGTTCTCCTTGGTACTCTTAAGACATTTCATATTTAACTTCCAGCCTGTAGTTAATCTCTTTACCCTCATGAGAGCCTCCCAAAGTTCTAATCTTCACCCCTTCCCAATTTATATGTTGCCTTTACCTGGTTTTCATTTTGCTGCTATTAAAATCCTACAGATGGGACATTACATTTTCTATCTATTGTTACTCTTTTTTAAAAATTTAATTTATTTATTTGACAGAGACAGCGAGAGAGGGAATACAACCAGGGGGAGTGGGAGAGGGAGCAAAAGGCTTTGTGCTGAGCAGGGAACCCAATGTGGGGTTTGATCTCAGGACCCTGGGATCATGACCTGAGCTGAAGGCAGATGTTTAATGACTAAGCCACTCAGGCGCCCCTCTATATTGTAAATCTTGAAAGACAGTTTTTTGTCTAGTACCCAATTCTAGGTTGATGATTATTTTCCCTTAGCACTTTGACAGTATTTCCTGTTTTTTTCCCCAATTGTTGCTATTGTGATTAGTTAGAAGTTAGCTGTCAGCTGTTCCTTACCCAGAAATGGGAGGTGTTCTGTATGGAAAGCACTTGTTACATTGGTCAGTCCAGCAGATATGTTTAGTCTCTTTTATTTTTAGGTTGGTGGCATTATCTGTTATTTTGGATTATGCTTTGTGTCTTGTTACCTCTGAATAACCACATACTTACCAGATCACCTACCAGATCTGTTTTGCGTAAGTGTCAATCTGTACTCAAAGGACGAGAGAAGTTACAAGTGATAGAGGGTGAGCATTTTGTTAAGAACTGGCAACTATGAATTTTTTTTCTCTGTTGTTGTGGAGTGGTCCTGTGTCAGTAAGGAATTTCTTAGAGATTTCCTACTTCTTTACATTAGTTAGCTCATTTTTATATCCAGAAATAGGAAGGAGCTCAAAGATAGTTAGTTACCTTTTAAAAATGTGATCATTTGATTGCTAGAAAATGTTTATGTGGACCTCACATGTGAGTAGCCAAGTACAGAAGACCAAAGACAGTCAGGAAAGGGGATGTGGATCAAAACAGATTTTGAGCCAAGAGGAAAGGGAGGGAGCGCAGTTGAGCATTTAGAACACGTGGCCTGTTCCGAGGAGAGGAGGGGCTGTTCTCTACTTAACTTCTTGATATTAAATCTTTCCTTACATTGACTAAAAAATGAAGGAGGGACAATTAGAAACAAAAGAGGCATCCAGGAGACCTAAGGGTATGTGGGCGGGGGTAGGGCTGGAACTTCACTTTGTGGCCTTGTCGTCCTGCTTCTGCCACAGCCTCCTTGGAGAGGGTTGGGTGTGGTGCCAGCACTGTTTATGTGGGGAGCAAAGACTTAATAGTTGCTTCTAGTCCCCCCACCCCCAGTGGTTTTTCAATGAGGACAAAGAGTTTGTAATGCATAGACAATGTGTAACTTGTTTCCATCAAACTTCAAAAAATAAAGCTGGATAATCCTGGGGGCACTGAGGAAAGAATGAGAAAGAATTGTAGGGGTTGTGGGGTGAAGAGAGAGCTGGTTTAGCAGAATTGTGAGGATTAAAAATAAACATTACTGGGCATGTTTGTATGTTTTCTCCAGAAAATGTAGAGGACATCCATTCCTGCCATTGTCCGTATTGCCCAGCGGGTTTTCAGTTCTTGGCATCAGTTACTACTGCACTGCCTCCTGATGAGTGTAAACCTTCAGCAGCCTGGTGGCATTATCTGCTGTTTGGGATTACTCTTTGTGTCTTGTTACCTCTGAATAACCGGGTACTGGATAGATGTTTCACGTAAGTGTCAGTCAGTATTCAGAAGACCTGGGAAATTACAGGTCTGTGCGCCTACGCACCCTACCCTGGTGGGCGTAAATTGTGTCTCTTCCTGGTTGGTTTCCCTGTGCCTGTTACTATAGTTAGCACTTGTATTTGATTCATTACATGCATGATTTTTAACTTTTTTCCCTCAAGGTGAGTGCGGGATGTTCATCTTTCATATCAAGAAGGAGGCTCTTGGGAGGGAGGGAGGCGGTCTGGCCAGAGCGGTTTAGAGGAAGGGGGATTTAAGTTCACAAGAACTGGGTTGAATCCTTGGTCGGACCAGATAGTTGTCTGCCGGGCACGTTGTTTCACATTTCTGAGCCTGTTTCTTCACATGTGAAATGAAGATGTTAATGCTCTCTTCCCTTTTCCATAGAAAATAACTTTAGGCAATTTGAATTTATGGGTGTTTATTGTTTATTTTTTGCAAGTAGTCTCATGTAGAAGTCCTAGACTTTCACAGCACAAGTGGTTCAGGCCAAACTGACTTTCTTAATGATTAATAGCTTATTTGATGAACTTTTACTTGCTTTGGTTTTGAAATTTTGTCTAGAGGGGTGGGATATTGTGAATTTTTCCTTTTTATTCTGTTGTCAGTTTTCTGTTTGGAATGAAAACTCCTAAGTTTTTTTAATTACTCAGGTGATTATATTTGTTTTGAAAAAAAGTGAAGTCACAGATAATACCATATTTGTTTTGAAAAAAAGTGAAGTCACAGATAATACCAACTCTCTTCTGATCACCTCCCGATCCTTTCTACGTTCTGCTGTTAATAGTTTTGCATCTGCCACCTCCATTTTTTCCTGTGTATTTGTGTACTTACATACATGCTTACGGAAGCTCTGCAGTGTTGAGAATGTACACATTTTCACCATTCATCACTTCTCGTGTGTCCCGCTGGCACGGAGAGCTCTCTTCTCTTCGGTTGCTACGTGGAGAGTGTCCTCTGCAGCCGTTACCCACATTGGTGGGCTTTTGAGATGTTTTTTTGTTTTGTTTTTTGTTTTAATCACCAGTTTTAATCGCTAGTAATTCAGCTTGCTTAGTTTGGTGTAATAACGTACTTTGTTCTTAGAAGGTTTTATAGTGTTTGCTGCAGAAATAGGTAAATGCTCTATTATAAGCTGAATTCTTCTGTTCTTTGTTCTTTTTGTATGTAAAGTACAATTACTAAGCAGTGAAAAATACCTTCTTTCAGAAAACTTTTATCTCCATTTCAAACGGTGTATAACATACGACGTTTTTAAGCTCCATTAAAAATGAACAATTATCAAATCTTTTTAATTGTCAAATACAAATAAAGGTTGTTAATTTTTTTTAATTTTTAAAAAAACAAATCTTATTTCATGGAGCAGTTTTAGGTTCACAGCAAAATTGAGGCCAAAGGGAAGAAGTTCCCGTATACTCCCTTCCCCATTATCCGCCCCGTGCACATCAGCACCAGAGTGGTACATCCGTTACAGTCCGTGAACCTTCACTGGCGTGTCATTATCCTCTCCAGATCCACAGTTGACTTTAGGGTTCACTCTTAATGTCTGTCCTGTGGATTTTCACAAATGTGTAATAACATATGTCACCATTATACGAGCCTACAGAATAGTTTCACTGCCTTTGAAGTTCTCTGTGCTCTGCCTATTCGGTCCTGCCTCCCACCTTAACCCCCAGCAACACTAATCTTTTTATTGTCTTCATGGTTTTGCCTTCTCTAAAATGTCATATAGTTGGAAGCACTATAGGTCTGTATCTAGATTAATTTTTTTGCATGTGATGGCATATACCATTTTTGGACTGGTTTCCTTCACTTAGTAATACACATTTAAGGTGCCTTCATATTTTCTCGTGGCTGGAGAACTCCTTTCCTTTTAGTGCTGAATAAATACTCTGTATTCGGCATGTACCACAGTTTGCTTATACATTCACTTACTCAATGACATCTTTGTTGCCTCTGAATTTTGGCAGTTAGAAAAAAAAGTTGGCTGTAAACATCTGTGTACAGGTTTTTGTGTGAACATGTTTTCACGTCATTTGAGGAGATAACAAAGAAAGCAGTTACTGGATTGCATGGTGAGGGTATGTTTTCCTTTGTAAGAAACAGCCAGCTATCTTACAAAGTGGCCGTGTCATCTTGCATTCCCAGCAGCAGTGAATGAGAGTTCCTTTTGCTCCATGATCTTGCCGGCATTTGGTGGTGTCAGTGTTTTGGATTTGGGGCATTCTGATGGGTATGTAGTGGTTTATTTGTTTATTTAGTCATTTAATTTCATTTCAGTGCATGAGAGAGACACACACATGTAGGGGGAGGAGAGGGAGAGAGAATTTCAGCACACGCCCTGCTCAATGTGGAGCCTGACGCAGGGCTCAGTCTCACATCCCTGGGATCATGACCTAGGCAGTTGAGCCACCCTGGCGTGCCCCCCCCTTTTTGTATCTTACCGTTTTATTTTATGATTTTATTTATTTATTTGAGGTAGAGAGACACAATGAGATAGGGAACACAAATGGGGAGTGGGAGAGGGAGAAGCAGGCTTACTGCCAAGCAGGGAGCCCGATGTGAGGGCTTGATCGCCGGACCGTGGGATTATGACCTCAGCTGAAGGCAAGATGCTTAAGCTACCCAGGCGCCCCTGTATCTCATTGTTTTAAATTGCAGTTCCCTAATGACATAGGATATTAAGCATCTACTCATACACTTATTTGCCATCTGTGTTTTTTTTTTTTTTTTTTTTTTTTTTTTTAAGTAGACTCCTTGCCCAGGGTGGAGCCCAGTGTGGGGCCTAAACACATGACCCTGAGATAAGAACTAAGCTTAGACCTAAGCTTAGATTAAGAGGCAGATAGACAGTCAACTGAGCCACTCAGGAGTCCATGTGTATCTTCTTTAGTGAGGTCTCTGTTTAGGGTTTTGGTGTCGTATCTCCATAGCCCAAGGTTTCTTAGTTTGGACTGGTATAACAGAATTCCAAGACTGGGTGGCTCATCAGCAACCGAAATTTATTTGGCACAGTTCTGGAGGCTAGATGGCTGAGATCAGGGCACAAGTACAATCAGATTCTAGTGAGGACTCTAATTTATAGTTGCAGATAGGCTTTTTCTCATTGTATCTTTATATGGCCAAACGAGGGCAAGGGACCTCTCTGGGGTCCCTTTTATAATGGTACTAATCCTGTTTGTGAGGGCTGCACCCTCATGATCTGCTGATCTTCCAAAGGCCTCACCTCCTAATATTGTCACCTTGTGGGTTAGGATTTCTACATATGGATATTGAGGGGACAAAAATACCGAGTTTATTACCCAAGGTCATCTAGGTTTTATACTATGTTAACTTCTGGGAGGTATTGCATTTTACGCTTAGGGCTATGATCTGTTTGGGGTTAATTTTTGTGAAGAGTACAAGGTCTGTGTCTAGATTAATTTTTTGCATGTGATATTCGAGCACTTTTGCTCCATTGGAAAGACTGTCTTTGCTCCATTGTCATAGATCAGTTGACTGATGTATGTGCATCTGTTCCTGGGCAGTTTGTCCTGTTCCATTGATCTGTTTGTCTGCCCTTTGTCAGCACCGCACTGTCTTGATTACTGCAGCTTTGTAGAAGTCTTGAAGTTGAGTAGTGCTAGTTCTCCAGCTTTGTTCTTTTCATGGATTTCACTGTTTTTGGGTCTTCTGACACTCCATGTAAACTGAAATCAGTTTGTCAGTATCCACAAAATAACTTGCTGGGATTTTGATTGTATTTAATTGGAATTGTTCCTGATCTCAGTTGGAAAGCTTTGAATTTCTCACCTTTAAGTATGATGTGTGGTGTAGGTTTTTTGTGGATGTTCTTTATAAGTTTGAGAAGCTCCCCAATATTCCTAGTTTGCTGGGAGTTTTTAGTAACAAATGAGTGTTGGATTTTGTGAAATGCTTTTTCTGCATATGATCTTTTTTTTTTCCCCCTTTAGCCAGTTGACTTGAATTTTAATCGATTTTTGAATGTTAAACCAGTCTTGCATACCTGGGATAAATCCTATTTGGTTTATAATTCTTTCTATATGTTATTGGATTTGATTTGCATTTCTGTTGGAGGATTTTTGCATCTCTCTTAAGAGAGATACTGAGCTGTAGTTTTCTTGTAAGGCCTTTGTCTGGTTTGGTTACTAGCATAATGCTTGTCTCAGAGAATGAATTAGGAAGTATTCTTCTGCTTCTGTTTTCTGGAAGGGATTGTAGAGAATTGGTATCATTTCTTCCTTAAATGTTTGGTAGAATTTATGAGTAAACCCATCCGGGCATTGTATGTTTTGTTTTTGGCAGGTTATTAATCACCGATACATCTTTAATAGATTCAGACCTAGTCAGATTATCTGTTTCTTCTTGTGTGAGTTGTAATGGATGGTATCTTTTTTTTTTTGACAGATGGTATCTTTCAAGGAATTGGTTCATTTCATCTTGGTTATCAAATTAGTGGCCATAGAGTTGTTCATCCTTCTTCTTTTTTTTTTTTTTTTTAAAGATAAATTTTATTTTTAAGCAATCTCTACACTCAATTTGTGGCTTGAATTCCAAATCCCAAAATCGGGAGTTGCATACTCCTCTGATTCAGCCATTCAGGTGCTTCTGTTATCCTTTTATTCTCCATGAAGTCTGGAGGGATATCCCCTCTCATTTCTGATACTAGCAATTTGGGTCTTTTTTCTTTTTTTTTTAAGATTTTATCTGTTAGAGACAGTGAGCACAGGTTGGGGGAGAGGCAGAGGGAGAGGGAGAAGCAGTCTCCTCGCCGAGGAGGGAGCCTAATATCTCAGGACCCTGAGGTCATGACTTGATCTGAAGGCAGATGCAGGTACCACAGGTCTTTTTCTTTATCTTTGAGGAAGGGTTATACTTTTTATTGATATATTTTTTTCCCCTTTGAAAGAACCAGCTTTGGATTTGTTAATTTTCTCTATTGATTTCTTGTTTTCAGTTCACCAGATTCTCTAATTTTCATTATTTCCTTTTTCTGCTTGCTTTGGAATTAATTTGCTCTTTACCTACATTCTTAAGGTGAAAGTTTAGGTTATTGACTTTTAAAATCTTTCTTTTTTAATACATGTTTTCAGTGCTATAAATTTCCCTCTAAGTACAGCTTCTGCTGCATCCCCCAGGTTTTGAGAAATTGTATATCTTCATTTTCATATTCAAAAATTTTTTAAAATTCTCTTGAGATTTTTGTTTTTTTTTTGATTCATGTGTTCTTTACAGGTGTGTTGTTTAATTTTCAAGTACTTTGGGGGATTTTTCAGATCTCTGTTACTGATTTCTAGTTTAATTGCGTTGTGGTTGGAGAATAGACATCATATGATTCCTCTTCTTTTAAATTTGTTAAGGTATGTTTTATGTGTGGTCTGTCTTGTGAGTGTTCCATTTGAGTTTAAAAAAAAAAAGTAATTGCTGTTGTTGGATGTAGTCACTACGTGTCAACTGTACACAGTTGGTTGGTGGTGCTGTGTTGAGTTCAGTTATACCTTCCCTATTTTCTGCCCGCTGGATTTGTCAGTTTCTAACGGAGTGGTGTTGACGTCCCCTGCTACAGCGGGGGATTCATCTCTTTCACTTTGCAGCTCTGTTTTTGGTTCATGTATCTTGATGCTCTATTTTTAGGTGTGTAATGTTAAGGATTGTTATGTCTTCTTAGAGGTTTTTTTTTTCCTTAGAGTATTGACCACTTTTTCATGCCCCTCTTTATCCCTGATAACTTTCCTTTTCTGAAGTCTGCTCTGTCTGTAATTAAAATAGCTACTCTCACTTTGTTTCAGGTAGCTAGCTTATATATCTCTCCATTTTCGTTCGTATGTGTCTTTGTATTTAAAATGGTAGGCGACCGGGCACCTGGGTGGCTCAGTTGGTTAAGCAACTGCCTTCAGCTCAGGTCATGATCCTGGAGTCCCAGGATCAAGTCCCACATCAGGCCCTCTGCTCATCAGGGAGCCGGCTTCTCCCTCTGCCCCTCGCCCCTTTCATGCTCTCTCTCTCTCTCAAATAAAATCTTAAAAAAATGGTAGGCGACCTATGATAATATATTGGTGTCATGTTTTGGGGCTTTTGTTTTCTTTGTTTGTATTTCACATTTATCCTGCTTGGTGTGCTGTGAGATGCCTTATCTGTGGTTGGGTGTCTGATGTTAATTGGGGGAAATTCTCAGTCATCATTGCTTCACGTATCACCTATGTTCCTTTCCTCTTTTCCTTCCGGTGTCCCTATTACATGTGTGTTACATCTTTTGTTATTGTCCCACAGTTCTTAGAGATTCTGTTCTATTTTTGCCCCCAATCTTTTTTCTGTGCTTTTCTATTTTGGGTTTTTTGTGTCATATCTTCAAGCTCAGAGATTTTTTTCCCCCATCCATGTCTGGGCTGCTAATGAGCCCCTCAAAGGCACCTTTATTACAATATTTTTGATCTCTTGCATTTCATTTTGATTCTTTGTCAAAGTTTCTGTCTCTGCTTACATCATCCACCTATTATTGCATGATGTCTGCCTTTCCATTAAAGCTCTCAGCATGTCAGTCCTAGCTTTTTAAAATTCCTGTCTGATAATTCCGAGGTCCGTGTCATTTCTGACTCTGGTTCTGATGCTCGTTTGGTCTCTTCAGACTGTTTTTGGCCTTTCAGTATGCTTTGTAATCTTTTGAAAGGGGGACGTGATGCACTGGGTAGAAGGAACTGTGTTGAAAGTGGGGAAGCGTCTGGAAGGGGAGGCCATGGTGCAGTCCCGAGGTTACGTCTCAGTCTTTTGGTGAGCCCATACCCCTCGACTGAGCTGGAGTGCATCTCTCCCTAGATGGGACAGGATGGTTAGAGGGGCCTGGACTTGCGCATTTCCCTTCCTCCAGATGGGGTAGGCTCTCGTAAAACCTGTGAGGTTAGGCGCTGGTAAAATGGTGTCTGGTGAGGGCAGGCCTTGTTAAGTACAGAAAGCTCTGGCATGTTTTAGAATTGTTCTCTGCCCACCACCCCCAAGAAGCAGGAGATTTTTCTCCTATATTCACTCTTAGGGCCTGGTTGAACTCCTGAGGGTAAAACAAATCCTCCTGGGTAGCAGTCCGTTAGTTTCAGTTCAAGTTTTCCTGCCCTGGCAGTAGTTCAAAGGTTTCTGCTGTGGTCAGTTGTGATTCTCTGTATTTGCTTTTCTTTCTCCACAATTTTGGGGGCAGCAGTTTGCTTTATGACCTCATTTCGCTGATGAATCTAAAAAGACCTCTTGATTCTTTAGTTCAACTTTTAGGGTTTGCTGGGACAGAGTGGCAGCTTCGAAGCTCCTTACATGCTGGACAAGAAACTGGAAGTCCATGTACGTGTCCAGCTTGTTGGCATCGAGCACGTTCCCAGTGTTGTGTAACCTTCACCTCTCTCCATCTTCAGACGGAAACTCCGGACCCATTAGCTAAAAGACTCTCCGTTCCTTCCTCCCGCAGCCTCTGGCAGCCAGCGTTCTACTTTGTATCTCTGCGAATTTGACTGTCCTTGAGTACTTCATAGACGTGCAGCCAGATGGGATTTGTCCTTTTGTTGAGTGACCTCAAGCATAAAGTCTTCAGGGTCTGGCTGTGTGGTAACATGTATGAGAATTTCCTGCGCTTCTGAGGCTGAGTTCGGTTGCGTTGTGTCTGCGTACGGTTGTGCATGGTGTGTCAGTGGACACTTGCCTCCACCTTTTCACTGTTGAGAGTTACATACTACAGATGTGGGTCTCAAATACCACTCTGGTCTGGGCGCTTTCAGTTCTGGGGTATGTACCCGGAAGTGGAACTGCTGGAACATAAGCTAATTCTTTTTACTGTTTTTTTTGTTTTATTTTGCAAAACTTCCCTATGGTTTTCCATGAAATCTTTACATTCCCAGCAACAGTGCACAAGAGGTCCAGTTTTTTCCCTGTAAGCACATCTTTTTAAGTGCTTATCTATGAGCTATAGAAAGGTATTTAAAACACTATTTGCTGTTTAAATCTTACTGGCAGCAAAAGCCAGGGAAGAGTTTTCTCTGTAGAATTTACAAGTTCTCTGACACTGTATTTCTTGGTTTTCTTCTTAACCATGCTTGGCCCCCTTTTCAATTTTCTTCCATGCTAGTTTCACATTTTGTTCTTCAGCCTGTATTTTCCATACTCTACCTTGCCAGTCTCCGCTTTCACGGCTAAATTGATCATGTATGTGCTAATGGTGCTCAGATCTGTCTCCAGCCCTGATTTTCTGGTGGGTTCCAGCTGCCTATAGAGCATTCTCATTCCTAATCTTTCTGTCTCGAACTCAGTTGTAAACCTCGTAGGCTAGGGATTAAGTCGTAGGAACTTGAGTCCCGTTACTGCCACATCCTTGTTGTGTGAGCTCTGAGCTCACACGTAACCAGTACAATTCTGATTATACGATAGCAGTGATACGTTTATGAAGATTAAATGGTAGTTCATGTAATATCCACATTACAGCACACATGAGTTGTAGATAGTAAGTATAACCGTAGTTACTGTTATCCTTTGTACAAATAATTCTCTCCCCTTTTTGATAAACTTTTTAAATTCTCATGACATTACCTAATTAAAAGGTACTGCCGTTTTTATTTTTAAAAGATTTTATTTATTTACTTATTTATTTATTATTATCTTTTTTAAAGTTTTTTTAAAATTTATTTACTTGACAGAGAGAGATCACAAGTAGGCAGAGAGGCAGACAGAGAGAGAGAGGAGGAAGCAGGCTCCCTGCCGAGCAGAGAGCCCGATGCGGGACTCGATCCCAGGACCCTGAGATCATGACCTGAGCCAAAGGCAGCGGCTTAACCCACTGAGCCACCCAGGCACCCAAGATTTTATTTATTTATTTGAGAGAGAGCTCAAGTGAGCATAAGTGGTCGGGGTTGGGGTGGGGAGGAAGGGACAGAGGGAGAAGCAGACCCTCCACTGAGCCACCCAGGCTCCCCTAGTACTGTCATTCTTATTCATCTTGTATGTCATCATACTAATTCTTTAAAAAGCTTGTACCTATTTACAGTATATTAGTGATAGACGAATATCCCTGTTTCCCCATATTCTCCCACCAATTTTAATTAGTTCTGATTATTTTTTGTTTGGTGATCCATGGGATATAAAAGAATACCTCATGGAATTTTTTCTTTCAAAAATTAGCCATGCTAAATGTTTTTCACATGTTGGTTTATGTTTTTATTTCATTTTATTTATTTATTTATTTTTGGGTGAACGAGTCCTCTGTTCATATCTTTTGACCATTAGGTTTGGATTTCTTGGTTCCCTGCTAGGCATTGTATAAGCTTAAAAATTATCTTCTGACGTTTTCAGTTTACTCCCATCCACATTTTGGAAGGACTTCCTGTTTCTTTTTAATTCCTGTGCTTTCCGTCATTGTTGCTCTCTAGGCTCTGTGCTGTGGGTGTCCCACCTCTGTCGTTGAGAAATACGCTTATCATAGGCCCCAAACACATTCATATCCGGTGAGTTTACTATAGTGTAATCATGGTTGGGTTACTTAATTTCTTCGTGTTAGTACTTTCCATTATAAATGGAGTTTCGAGAAACGAATATGATTTATTCACCAAAGTTTTGGTGTGCCTGCGAAGTGCCCTGCTCGAGTTTAAGAACCACTTGGATCCCGTTAGACCGTCCGCAAGGGCGGTAGTTCCCGTGTGGTCTAAGCTTCACCAGCAGCAGTCCGGGAGGCGGCACGATGGGGGAACCGCGGGTGTTTCCAAGTCCCTGGCCTAGCCGCTTCCTCAGTCTGTAGCCTCAGTCAGCCACTCACTGGCTCACACCTCACATCACCTGCTTGTAGACAGTGATGCAGCTTCTCATGGAAGGTTGTTAGGTTCAGATGAGAACGCACGGGAATACATTTGGTAAAGTGGAGATTGTGCTGTGTTTTTTTAAAAACAAACTTTCCTTTCACCTTTCTTTGCAGATACATATTGTATCTTAACAACCACTTTATTGAGACATAACACACATACACAGTTCACACGCTTAAGGATACTGTTGATTTTTTTTTTTTTTTTTTTTTAAGTATATCACAGTGTGTATAGCTATATCATCACTACAGTCCTGTCCCGATTATTTTCATTACTGGAAGAAGAAACCCCATACTTTTTATTTAAGAAATATTAATCCCAGGGTGGTTCAGTGGGTTAAACCTCTGCCTTCAACTCGGGTCATGGTCTCAGGGTCCTGGGGTCAAGCCCTGCATCAGGCTCTGCTCAGCAGAGAGCCTGCTTCCCACCTTCACCTGTCTCTCTGCCTGCTTGTGATTGCTCTCTGTCAAGTAAATAAATGATGATACCATTTTGAAAAGTAAGTATTATTTATTTATAAAAATAAATATTAATCCCTCATCTGACGTGGCTTAGGGGGAGCTTGAGATGACCATGTTGATCGGCAAAGAGACCCCGTGCTTGTCAGCACTCACTCCCATAATCTCCCATCCCCTAGTCTCTGCGACCACTGATGTACTTTGGTCTCTACGGGTTGGTCTACTCTGGACATTTCACATAAATGGAATCATAGAATATATCGTCTTTTGTGACCAGCCTGTTTGTCTTGGCTCTGTTGAGTTGTAACAGAAGTACAGAGTAGACTCAGACTGTAAAAAGTTTCCCGAGCTGAAATCCACCCGGATACCCCCCTTCATCTGCTTCCGTTTCATACCCTCCCAGTATCCTGAACATCTCCGTGAACTGCTGAGTTCGCCCAGTTTTGTTCCTTAAATAGGTGGGCTCTTAGAGGATGTTAGCTTGTGTGAGTTCTTTCTCTCCGCATCATGCGTGGGATTATCTGTCCTCGAGTGCAGTTGTCTGTTCCTGTTGCCGTATGAAATTTCGTTGTATGAGATTCCTCTGTTGGGGGTGGAAAAGGGCTGTCACCAATAGGGCTGCTCCGAACATTTGAAATGTGGGTTTTTGGTGGACATACATATGTATTGCTGTTGGGAATATATCTGGGAGTAAAATCGCTAGCTCCTAGAGGCAGGCACTCATTTGGCTTTGGTATGCCCTCAAGGAGTTCCACCAGCCGAGTGTGTCGGACTTCGCTCCCTCCTGGTCGTCTGCAGTAGCTTGCGTTTCCCGTGCTTCTCGTTGTAGCCACAGTCCCAGCTGCGCCGCGGTACCTTATGGCGGTTTTAATTTGCGCTAGTGAAGTCAAGCACCATTTCAGGCTTTTTTATTTTTATTTTTATTTTTTTAAAGATTTTGTTTATTTATTTGACAGAGCTGCAGTGAGAGAACACAAGCAGGGGGAGTGGGAGGGGGAAGCAGGCTTCCCGCTGAGCAGGGAGCCCGATGTGGGGCTCGATCCCAGGATGCCGGGATCATGACCAGAGCCAAAGGCGACGCTTAACTGAGTCACCCAGATGCCCCCTTTTCTTTTTTATTTGTCATTTGGGTGCCCTTTTCCCCCTTTATTAAGAAGAATATATTTTAAAGTCTTCTGTTCTTTTTTCTGTAGCGTTATTTGTTTTTCTTATCCTGTTAGCTCTGTGTTGTTGCATAATAAATTATCCCTAAACTTGTAGTGGCTCATAACAGCAAAAACCCTTTTCTATCGCAGCTTCTGTGGGAGGCCTTCTCTGAAGGCTTGACTGCAGTGGGGGGACCCTTCCCAAGGAGGCTCACTCACACACATGGCAGCTTCGTCCTGGCTGTTGGTGGCAGGCCACAGTTCCTTTTCCTGTGGGCCTTTGTTGGGGATCCTCCACGTCCTCTTCTCAGGACGTATTTTCATACATGATGCTTGGTAAGATTTCTTTCATTTTGGATATGAGGTTTTCAGGAGCTCTAAGTTTGCTGAATGTCTCCACCTGCATTGTGGTGTTTGAAGAGAAGTCGTTAGGAATGCATCTACTGTATTACTTTTCCCTTTCTGGTTAGCTCTTCCCATATTACTTCCAAGGAAATCCCCAAAATAATAATTTTTTTCTGTACGAATGTCAGTATACACACACACACAGTTTTTTCAGAGATTAACTTTTTTTGTTTAAGCATGAGGTAACCACAAAACTCTTGTATCTTAAAAACAACAAAACCCACACAGCAATTGCTTAGTATTATCCAGTACCCAATTAGAGTGAAAATTCCAACTCTCTGAAATATTACAATTTTTTTGTACAGTTTTCTAATTTTGGCAAATCAGGATCCAAAAAGGGTCTGCCAGTTTATTTTTCTTAAAGATTTTGTCTATTTATTTATTTGAGAGAGAGAGAGACAGCGAAAGAGCAGGGGAGGAGGGGCAGAGCGAGAGGGAGAAGCAGTGGCTTCCTGCCCGGACTCTGGGATCGTGACCCGAGCTGAAGGCAGATCCAGTCTACCACGTTCAAAGAATCGATCGATTCCCCACTCACCACTCTTTTTCCTTCCTGCATTCTGTGTGTGGAAGAGCTGGGTTGTTCCGTGGTGTCCCACTGTTTTCTCTGTGCTGTTAGCAGGTAGCTGTAAATTTCTCTGTGGGAGGGGTAAACTGTGTCGGACTCTCACTGCTCGTGCTGCTTTGGTTAGGATGGGTGTCTGGAGGCTGAATGAAGACGTGTATTGAAATTCTTAAAGGGCTTCCAGCCTAAATCATATTGAAATTCATTCAGGTTAGAGCTGTTTTATACTTAAAATGTAAGGATTATTTTGGACTGTGCATTGTGTTCCTTCAGTTTCTGTGTTCGTGAGGTCATGTGAGAGTGCATTTTCTGGGTTTGCTGTGGAATGACAACATGTTGACTGTACGCCTTGTCATCTTGAGTGTATATCACACCCTCTCTGGTTATTTAATAATGTTGCGGGGCGTACCAAAACGAGGTCCAACTCTCATTACTTAGACTTTCCGTGTTTATCCTCTACTTGCTTTTTTCTCTTTGTACTGTCCACTAACTTTCCTTCTCTTGTGACTAATTTTTTTGAGTTGTAATGACCAGTGTTTTAAGAGTTGATGAGTCAGAATCTTAAGTTATTTTTAGGCAAATTTGAATTTCCAGTCTTCCCCAGTCTCTGTCTTTCTCTTCTGACAGAAATTTTAGCCATGAGAAATTAAAGAAATTAACGACAATGTGATTAGAATGAACATTAAAGAAGTAGGTTATTTAAGATGCATGTGTGTCTACAGTTTAAATGTAGAAAATTTTCTTCATACCAGATGTATTTTAAAATTGTCATCCAACTTCGAGAAAAATGTAATTACATTTTTAGTGTTTTGTTTTTAAGTGAGCACACACTGATGATACTGATTCTTTTTTTTTTTTTTTTAAAGATTTTATTTATTTATCAGAGAGAGCAGGAGAGAGAGCGAGCACAGGCAGACAGAATGGCAGGCAGAGGCAGAGGGAGAAGCAGGCTCCCTGCCGAGCAAGGAGCCCAATGTGGGACTCGATCCCAGGACGCCAGGATCATGACCTGAGCCGAAGGCAGCGGCTTAACCCACTGAGCCACCCAGGCGTCCCTGATGATACTGATTCTTGACCATAATTCATTCAGTAAATATGTCGGTGCCAGCCCCAGGCCAGGCCCAGCACTTTTCATGCTTTAGTCATATTTGGTTTAAAAAGATGGCCAAAGGGGCACCTGGGTGGTTCAGTTGGTTAAGCCTCTGACTCTTGATCTCAGCTCAGGACATCCTGAATGAGATCTCAAGCCCATGTTGGGTGTGGAGACTACTTAAAAAAAAAAAAAAAAAAAAAAAGGCCATGGTGCTGGTGCTTTTGGTGAAACGCCCAGGACAATGTCTCAATAAGGGATATAATCAAGCTACATATGTAATCTTAAATTTTTCTACAGGTAATCAATATAAAAATTATTACTTTTTGAAAAGACCATTTAATAGAGAGCGGATACGTGCAAGTGGGTTTGTGGGGGTGGCAGGCCTAGGGAGAGAATCAAGCTGCATTCCTGCCAAGCGTAGATCCCGATGTGGGGTTTGATCCTGTCAACCTGAGATCATGACCTGATCCAAAGTCAAGAGTCAGACGCCCAGCTGGTGAGCCACTCAGGTGCTGTATACAAATTTTAGTGAGTTTTTCACTTATGTTATTTTCGCTTCTGTTTTTTTGTACTAAACTTTTGAAATCAAGTGTGTATTTTCCACTTACAGCACACTCTACGTTTCAAGTGCTCAGAAACCTTATGTGGCTGCTGCAGTGGACCAGATCAATCAGAATTATTATGGTCATAGCTCACATAGAGTAGCAGGGGACACTGACTAGGAACCCAAGTAAACAGTGACATAGAGGGCAAGAGGAGACACACAGAGATGGGCTCAGAAGGTGTTTCTGCTCTCTGGGTGGTGGCAGAAAACGGAGAAGGGGGACACTCAGAAGGTGGAACTGGACGAATTGCATTGGGAGGGAAAGGAGGAGCCAGGGCAGTTTCTAAGCTCCATCTGCCACAACTGGGGTGTGCCTTTTCCGAGACCCGGAGCAGTCGCTTGGTGGTCAGTGTTGCTGTATGATGGACGAAGAAAAGCTTTGTTTTGGAGATTCTCCATTTGAAGCGCTTGTGGCACATTCAAGGGGAAAGGTCTGCTAGCAGTTGGGTGCCTATCTTTGAAGGGCAGAGATGGTCTTTTGGTTTTATAAATTTGTATCTCAACTGTATTTATAGAGAAATTTTTAAAAAAGATTTTATTTATTTATTTGACACAGAGAGATCATAAGTAGGCAGAGCAGCAGGCAGAGAGAGAGAGAGAGAGAGAGAGAAGCAGGCTCCCCACTGAGCAGAGAGCCCGATTTGGGGCTTGATCCCAGGACCCTGAGATCATGACCCAAGCTGAAGGCAGAGGCTTAACCCACTGAGCCACCTGAGCGCCCCTATAGAGCTTTTTTTTTTTTTTTTTTTTTTTTTTTTTTTTTAAAGATTTTACTTATTTATTTAACAGACAGAGATCACAAGTAGGCAGAGAGGCAAGCGGCGGGGTGGGGGGCGGACCGGCTCCCTGCTGAGCAGAGAGCCTGGCTCGATCCCAGGACCCCGGGATCATGACCTGAGCCAAAGGCAGAGGCTCTAACCCACTGAGCCACCCAGTTGCCCCTTGAGCTATTTTTAAAACCCACTAAAATGGCTCCATTTATTCAACAGAAGTTTCTTTTATTTAAGTCTCCTGGGTTTTGTTTCTGTTGCTTGGGCAACAGCGTGAATGGAACAAGTGTGAGTTGACACCCCAGCTAATGTGGTCAGCTCTGGAGATTGTACTAGGTAGTGCCCACTGTCTGAGCCCTGCATCAGCCTCTACCTTAGTAGGGGTGCAGTAGGGGAGAAAGGAGAGGAGGAAACCTCCAGTGGAGGAGACAAAAGAGCCAGTGAGGAAACAGGGGCCTATGATACCAAAGAAGCCAAGTGAAAAGAATGTTCTAATCAGGAGGGTCTGCTGGTCAGCTGTATCGAGAGCTGCTGCGTGTGAGGGTAAGATGAGGACAGAAGGAGTTCCATCTGGCTTTGGCCCCAACTGGAGGTCACTGGTAACTCGAAAGAGCAGTTTCGGTTGAGTGGTGCAGATAGACACCAGACTGGAGTGAGTTGACGGGGGAACGCTTTCAGACAAAGGGCTCATTTTCTTACTTTGAAATAACCACTACAAATCATTGAGAAGACCAGCCCAATAGAAAAATGGACAAAGGATATAAACAGCTAGTTGGCAGAAAAGTGAAGTGTTAAATGGCTCTCAAACACCTGAACAGTGCTCAGAAGAGAAAACCATTAAGGACACGGGTGTGGAGTAACGGCGTTCCCTCGTTGCTTGTGGGAGTCTGGGTAGGTATGACCTCCTTGGAGAGCCATTTGCCTGCCAGTATGGTCTTCTTCTTCTTCTTCTTTTTTTTTTTTTTTTTTTAAGATTTTATTTATTTGACAGAGATCACAAGTAGGTAGGCAGAGAGAGGAAGGGAAGCAGGCTCCCCACTGAGCAGAGAGCCTGCTGCTGGGCTCCATCCCAGGACCCTGGGATCATGACCTGAGCCAAAGGCAGAGGCTTAAACCACTGAGCCCTCCAGGTGCCCCCTGCCAGTATGTTCTAATTAGAAATGCACACTTGACCCGACAGTTCCACTCTAAAGAAATCTGGCATTTGTTTGTAATAGTAAAAAATGAAAACGAACTGGTCATCAGTGGTGGCCTAGTTAAATCAGCTGTAATGCAAAGGAAAGTCTGTGTCGGGTAAAACATTTTTTTCTGCAAGAAAGCTGAATTTATTTTTGTTTTTTTCCTTCCATGCTGTAAATAAATCAAACTCTCTGAAAGTGATTTTCTCTGTGTTGAAAGACAGACAAAAATGTTAGGTCTGGTATGGGCCACAGAAGGTATTTGTAAATGTGTCTTTGAATAACTATGTTAAGCTTTTCATTCTCCCTTGATCTTCTGCCTCTTAACACATTTCACATAAGTTGTTAATCTAAATTCTGTTCTCTGGATACCTGTTAGGATTCTTTTCCAAGGACCCTGTCCTGTTTTATGTATGTACCCCCAGGAAAGGTGGGTGTGGTGTCTGTCACAAGCTTTGGGGATGAATTCACACTCCAGTTTACAGCACCTGAAAATAACCACAGCTGCTGTCAAAGGGCATTACATTGTACTTGTACTTGGTGTGGGTCACTGACAAAGCAAGCATATGGTAATGTTGGAAAGCCCTGAATGTAGCCATGGGGATTACACAGTCCGATGTAGGAAGAAGGCTTTCTTGGTCCACTTTTTATGGGGGAAAGAGATAGTACAAACCTTTGCGAGCTCTGTGTTCCATTGACCTCTCTGCACTCTGGCATTCTTCGCAGATTGTGTTCACGTGCAGACTTAAAGCAAAACAGAGGGCGCCTGGGAGGCTCAGTTGTTAAGCATCTGCCTTTGGCTTATCATGATCCTGGGGTCTTGGGATTGCCCCCCACATCGGGCTCCCTGCAGCGGGAAGCCTGCTTTTCCGGCTTCCCCTGCTTGTGTTCCTTCTATCACTGTCTCTCTCTCTCTGTCAAATAAATAAATAAAATCTTTAAAAAAAAAAAAAAAAAGCAAAATGGAAAACCAGGCACACCTGAAGAGACAAATCAGTTTCCTAGCAGAATACATGGATACACAGGACTCTATACTTTAAGACCTTGGTTAAATTTACTTAATTTCTTAAGCGTTTGAGACTGTGGTTATTCATCGATTTCTTTTTCTTCATCTCCTGGTTTCACTTGTATTTTGTATTTCAAGAAATTTAGGATTTAAAGCATGTTAAGTGATAATTTAGTCTAATCCTCTCCTTTTACAGATAAGAGAATAAGTTTAGAGGGATGAATTACTTGCTCAGAAGTTCACTGAACTGAATCTGTCTTCTCTTGAAGTCTTCGCCCTCAAGTTTGGTGGTGTGTAGGGGGCGGTGTGGCAGTGTGCCTCTTCCAGTGGGAGTAACCTGCTGTGATTTTGAGGGAGGTGTGGTTGTCATTACGTTGCCACATTTCTAATGAAGATAGTTCACATGCAGCCCTAAATTATTTACAGTCACAGAGATAATCTAGCTGAACTTCTTTTTTTTTTTCCCCCTTAACATTTATTTTGTTGTTGAGAAAGTTGCCTGGAGATGAGAACTTACTCATGCAAGATTATAGACCATAAAGAGTTATTCTGTACTTTGATTCTAAGGTGAGTCAGAGCAGTGATGTCCGGTAGAGCTTTGTATAATAATATTCGTTATCCATCCTCAGTGTGGCTATTTAAATTAAAACAAAATTGAAGATTTGGTTTCTTAGTCTTACAAGCCACATTCCAGGTACTTAATAGCTATGTGTGACTGGTAGTTACTGTATTGGACAGCACAGTTCTGGGGCACTTACCTTTTTTTTACAGTAGGCTCCATACCCAGCCTGGAGCCCAGAATGGAACTTGAACTCAGGACCCTGAGATCAAGACTGAGCTGAGATTAAGCGTCAGATGCTTAACTGGACTGAGCCACCCAGGCGCCTTGCTCGTAACCTTTTTAAAAACAATTGTTTCGAGAACTGCAGAAGCATTGTGGTAGAAACCAAGGCTTATGAGTAGGATTAGAATGGCCAACTAGAAATTAGGCTTTTGTTCAAAGCTAGGAGGAGAAATGTTCTCTTGGAGCTTTTGATGGGGTTATAGCTGGTTATAGCTGGTTGTGGCCTTTTCTTGGTTCATACTAAGTCTGTTCTTTAGGAAAGTAATCAAGAATCTTTTTGAAGATCTTTTCTTTATTATTTCTTTTTCTGTTTCTTGTTTTGCCAGTGAAAATCCCATTCTTGGGTTGAGTTTTCAGTGGACAAATTCTTTCACTTTCAGGGTGTTTAGCCCACTTTTCAGTCTCTGAACTTTTCTTTCACTTACTAATCACTTGGTTACCAGGGTTCCCTATAAAAAGTTTTGATGTATTTCTTGCAGTTATAATCTGGATTATGGAAATTTCCGCCTTTTTTTTTTTTTTTAAGATTTTATTTATTTATTTGGCAGACAGAGATCACAAGTAGGCAGAGAGGCAGCAGAGAGAGAGGAAGGGAAGCAGGGTCCCTGTGGAGCATAGGGCCTGATGTGGGGCTCTATCCCAGGAGCCTGGGATTATGATCCGAGCTGAAAGCAGAGGCTTAACCCTCTGAGCCACCCAGGTGCCCCGAAATTTCAACTTTTGCATCAAATATAACTTGATCGTTTATCATGGCTGAGCCAGTTAAATACAGCTGGCCAGTTGGGATTGTGTGCTCTTCTATACCATGGCTCTGCATCTCCGCACTGTTGTAACAGGCCAAGTTGGTTCTCTGGGCTGTACTTTGGGTGCTAATTTTATTGACTTGGCATCATTTTAATAGCAAGTTAGATTGGGTTGGCTTCATGCATGACTGCAGAGATGTGGGTGCCCATGAGGGTGCGTAGCCAGACTGTGGTGTGATCCAGTCAGGGGCCAGAATTTTTACCTAAAGTACTTTTCACATGTGATTTTTGTTTTTAAAAAGTGGTACTATGGATTTACCTTGGATGCTTTATACTTTAATAAAGTCTTTTTTTTTTTTTTTGCATTCTTGGTATAGTTTTCTTTTTAAAGATTATTTGTCTGAGAGAGAGAGAGAGCGAGAGAGAGCGAGCGCGAGTGTGCGTGCGCAGGCCCAAGAGCGCACACACAAGTAGGGGAAGGGAGTAGCAGTCTCCCTGCTGCTCAAGGACCCTGATATACTTGATCCCAGGACCCTGGGATCAGGACCTGAGCTGAGGCAGATGCTTCACCAACTGAACCAGGTGTCCGGTATAGTGATTTTTTTTCCCCCACGATAGTGATTTTTGATTAATGTTTTAGAAGTCTTGGCGTTCTTGCCATGGCTTGTATTAAAATCATTAGTGTTTCTGAAATCAGCTGAGTTATGTGTGTGGATATATGTATTTAAATATAAATATTTACATGCAAATATATGTTTAAATTTTTGTTGAAAGATGCCTTGAAGTCATCCAAAGTATTTATTTAGGTTTTTTTTCCTCCCAATTATGAGTTATGTGCTCATTTTGGATGATTTTTATATTCAAATTTTTGTGGACTTTATAAATTATTCATAGTGTGCTGGGCGATGAGGATAAAATGGTGAATAAGACCTCAGAGAGGTGGATTGATTTCCCATCTCTTTATAGTCAATCTCTTTGGACGTGGATGTTTGGGAGAACATGAACGAGCGCACTTGCAGAAACGGGGTCAGGATCCGTGTTAAATGCTGCTCTCATTGAGGGCTCTACCTGCGGGCTTCCTGACGTTAGGCAGAAGTAGAGTTCCTTGCTTTTATGTGTTCAGGCTTTAGGGTGTATCACCTGTTTGTAATTGAGAGGATGTTTATTGTTCGTGCTTGGTGTGTGATACAGGAGAACATGCTTTCTTGCATGTTCTGTAAGAGCTATGGCTTCCTCTTGTGAATTTGCCTCAGTGAGGAATAAATATCTTGGAATCAACATGACAGCACAGAGAGATTTTCTTTGCCTTTTTTCCCAAGATGAGTTAAAAACAACACTACCACCACATAAGGTTTACATAAGGTTTATGTGGAGTAAGTTCTTTCTTATTATCCTCAACTATAAAATAGGAATTAATACCTGCGAGGATCGAAAGCTCTTGTATAACAGCACAGGATTTGTAAGGGTAGATGTTCACTCGTGCTGTTCTCAAATTCTGTGACTAAGCAAGTACATATTTAGATACTGTTGAGTTGAGAATCTGTTTTTTCACTGTTTTAGACTAAACCAGTCCTCATTTCTGACTGATATTTTTATAGTTACATTGTTCTTGCTTTTTCCTTATTGGCCTTGGTCAGAGTATTGAAAGTGGAGATGTTTGGTGGTAGGATTGGATTGTATGGCTATTGAAGAAAATGCAACTCCTCTAAGGAACTGTTGGCAAAAATAAATATAAAAGTGTGTAAAAATATAAAACATAAAAATGTATAAAAAATCAAATAGGTGCCTGGGTGGCTCAGTGGGTTAAGCCGCTGCCTTCGGCTCAGGTCATGATCTCAGGGTCCTGGGATCGAGCCCCGCATCGGGCTCTCTGCTCAGCAGGGAGCCTGCTTCCTCCTCTCTCTCTCTGCCTGCCTCTCTGCCTGCTTGTGATCTCTCTCTGTCAAATAAATAAAAATAAAATCTTAAAAAAAATTTTAAAAAAAAGCTCTTTTTAAAATCTTGATTTCCCTTTTAGAAGGGGTCCCAGAGGATCCATCTCCTCGGAGGGAATAATGAATGTAATGACGCCAGCTCTTACTGAGTGTGTGTGTCCCTCAAGATTTGCATGTTGAAAACGAATCTTCACACTTCATCAGTGTGACGGTGTTGGTGGGGGACGACCTTTGGGAGGTGATTATTAGACCATGAGGCTGGCACCTTTGTGAATGCGATATACAAGAGACCCTAGAGATTTGCTGTCCCCTTCCTTTCACATGAGTACACAACAAAAAGACAGTTGTCAGTGAACTAGGAAGCAGGTCCTTGCCACACACTGAATCTGCAAATGCTGTGATCTTGGACTTTCCCGGTCTCTAGAACTGTGAGAAATTTCTCTTGTTTATAAGCCGCCAGCACGGTATTCTGTGACAGTGGCCTGAATGGACTGGGACATCACCTGCTCGAGTTCCCGTTACATTATTTACTAGCAAATCCCTGCTTTTCCTCCTTTAGCTCCACACACTGTGGTGGTGCTCCCACTCATGTCTCTGGCCAGGCCCTTTTCTTATTATGTGAAACTCAGGGTTTCCTACAAGTTAACTACCTGGGGAGGCTCCTCTCTTTTGAGGAAACCACCTTTCCTCATCCTCATGGGTTCCGCCATCATCTGTACGTTTTAACTTGCAAAGGAAACACCTCTCTTTGGCGTACTTAGCTTTCCCCGCCATGGTCTCGTGTCGTCGCTTGTTTGGATGCTGTTGATATTCTTTCCAGGCTGGGATCAGGAACTCTTTTGTCTTCATTCCCTAAACAGTGCGGGCAGGTCTCACGCCTCCCTCACCGTCAGCAGCCGCTCCGTACCCCGGGGCTTTAAGCCCCCCCCCCATTTTACTCGTCTCCCCATTTATTTTTTCACCCAGTCCTGCTTTCTGGAATTTAATCAACTCATGCCCGTAGCCACTGGCACCGTATTTAAGGCCTAGATTACTTTGTTTTTATGTTAGAGTCATAAATTACTGAGACAGGAAGACTCTAGAGTGAATGAAGTAGCCCAACTCTCGATTTCATAGATGAGGAGATGGCTGGACGCGCAGGCTAGAAGAGTCCGGCCCGAGCTGGCGCCTTGCTGTTACGGCTGCCTGGTCTCAACGCGTCATTCCTTTTCCCAGTTTAGCATTCTTAAAGAAATCATTTTGTCGGAGTGTTTCACGTCTATACTTAAGAGTCAGCGAGTTCGAGCCGTAGGCTGGGAGAAGCAGCCTCCTGTAGCCTCCCTGTCCTCTTTTCCCAAAGGCTCCTGTAATTCTTTGAACTCCATTTTTAGCCCACTAAAAAATACATATATTTACCTCCCTGTATCTGAAGAGCATTTTTAATTTTTTTTTATTATTTTTATTTTTTATTTTTTAATTTTTTAAAAAGATTTTATTTATTTATTTGACAGATAGAGATCAGAAGTAGGCAGAGAGGCAGGCATAGAGAGAGGAGGAAGCAGGCTCCCTGCTGAGCAGAGAGCCCGATGTGGGACTCGATCCCAGAATCCCGAGATCATGACCTGAGCCGACGGCAGAGGCTTAACCCAGTGAGCCACCCAGGTGCCCCGGGCATTTTTTTTTTTTTAAAGATTTTATTTATTTATTTGAGAGAGAGAGAGCGAGCATGAGAAGTGGGAGGGTCAGAGGGAGAAGCAGATTCTCCGTCGAGCAGGGAGCCCAATGCGGGACTGGATCCCAGGACTCCAGGATCATGACCTGAGCTGCCTCACCAACTGAGCCACCCAGGCGTCCCTGAAGAGCATGTTTGAAAGTTCATGCTTGCGTGCTTGTATGCTCATTATTTATTTATCTGTTTGTTTATTTATTTGAAGTTTCAAGCGTACCTACTGATTTCCTGTTGTGAAAAGCTGTAGAAGGTCGGGATTAGCTCTCTGTTCTCCCCTCTCCCGTTCTCACTTCCCCATCTTTCCAAGATAATTTCACCGCAGTTGGGGTTAAATCAGTATTTAGTTTAATCATTATGACGCTGTATGCTATTTATATGTTAAGTGGTGAATTACAGATACTTTTCCTAAATAACTTGGTTTTCCCTGGAAGTATATTACTTTTCACAAAAATTTTATGTATTTGTTGGAGTCCTCTCTAGACCCAGCGTGGGGCTCGAACTCTGACCCTGAGATCAAGCGTCACATGCTCCCCTGACTGAGCCAGCTATGTGCCTGCCCCATGGCTTTAAAAAAAAACATTAACCACTTTAGCCTCAGACTTTTAGCCAGTTCGATGTTTAGGTATTCTGGTATTCTCTCAGCCTTATCTTTCTGAAGAGTTCTTTCCTGCTCCAGTCTGGCTGGTTCTCCTTCCCTGGTGGGACACGGTTGTCTCCTTGGATCCCAGGGGTTCTTCTTGCCTCTCTCCTGGTCCCTTGTTCTCTTTTGTGTTCTTTGCAGTTCTGCCTCTGTGGCAGTGCAGCACAGCCTCTCCTCTGCGTCTTCTCTGAATCAGTTGTGTAGGAGGTAAATCTTTCCTCCAGCTTGTACTTTTCTGTTTGTTTTGCCCTTGACTTTTGATGATAGTGGCTTTCCTAAGATATCGGGTGATCTTGGGTTTTCCTTCATATATAAAAGTCAGGGATATGTACCCACAGTACATACAGTTGATTTGTATGAAATTATCATCTCTCCCAGCTTTCTCTGCTGTCCGTGGACCTCCTTGGCTCTTAGATCTTCATTTCTACATCACATTCTCCACTGAAAGAAGTGAGGCTCCTTGGAGAAATGGATGATTTCAGAGCTGGGGCAGAGAATGTTCAGGATGAATCTGGAACATGTTTTTATGCCAGGAAATAGGGAAGTGCTCAAAAAGTATGAAAAGCACATGGGAGTCTGCTTGAAGGGACTGTCGCTGGCCGAATGTGGGACCGCTTGAGCATCAGTCGATAATGGTATTAATAAGAATCTGTGAGTCCATATGTTAAGGAATTAAAGGATGAGTGGGAAGAAAGGGGCATACCTTACTAAAATTAGAATGTCATCTAATGGAGGAAGGAACTGTAGACTTACACACACAAAAAATCACTTAATAACCATCAGAGAACAGTTGATTCAGACAGAGATTGTCAGTGGGTAGTAAAACTACTGAGTGAATGTTTTAAGAAACATAATCTCAAAATATCTTGCCACAGGTTATTTACTCATTGATTACTCAGGGAAAAATGGTTATTTTATGGTGGAGAAATACAGCACATACCATCTTAACCCAGTGGTCAGAACGCTTACCAGTAATAGGACACATGCTGTCCTCTTAATGTTACAGTCTAGGAACAGCGAAACCTCATTTATTCCTACCAGAAATGCATACCCAGTATTCCTCAAAAATGTCAGTGCAAGGAAAGACAAAGAAATGATGCAGAACTTTTTTGGATAGAAGGAAATAAAGGAGATGGGGCACAGGATCCTGAATGACGGTGAGGGAGGTTTGCCACGAAGGACATTACAGAACATTTGGCAGAATTGGAATATGAAGTATTTAATCCAACAAGTACTGTGTTAAATTCCTTTGATAGGTGTACTGTGGCTGTGTGAATTAGTGTCCTTGTTTTTAGGAAATACGTGCTGAACCATTTGGCAGAAAGGTCAGTCATCTGCAGTAGCTCTCACGTTTGGGGTCTTTGTGAAGGGGGTGTTGGTGGAGAGGGGGGTTACCCGAGCAAAAGTGACACAGCGATCTGTTGTGAGCTGAGGGGCAGGCTTAGTGCGAGCTTCTTGTATTGCTCTTGTAGCTGTTGAGCAAAGTTGTGATGAAAAGTTGTTTTTTTTTTTTTTAAATACTAGTTTTTCAGAGTGGTAGATTGGAGGCTCCCATCATGGGAGGGGCTCATTGGCTCTGAATTTTCCAGCACAGTGACTAGCAGTGCTTCTTTGGTTGGGAAGTCCCCGATATCAGTATTTTCAGGTTCTTTTTTCAAAAGGTTATTTAGCTCACTCTGAAGACAGGAGACATTCCTGTCTTAGGCCTGGCTGGGATCGTCAGCCTGGGAGGAGAGTCCGGCTGGAGCTGAGCCAGCAGTGGGGTGTGCCTGTCTCAGCGCTTACCCTGCAGTTCGCACAGCCCGTCCGTTGAGGTGGCAGGCTGTCCCCAGCTGTGCTGACCTGGGCCCTCCCAGTGTGCTTCACCGCGAGGGGCCTGGCATGGGCTGGGCCGGCTCGGGGCAAGAGGGTGGGGATATCAGGGAGCTGCGTGTTCGGTGAGTAACTTGAGTAACTTTTTCAGCCAGTACTCCTTTTGCTCCATTGTAGCACGTCCAGTTTTGTTGCCTTCTCCTGGTCCTTGTGTATTGTGTCTTTAAAAAACAAGTCAAAGCACCCCGAGTAGTCTTTTCACTGTAGACCTGGAGGTTTTCAGGGGGTATTCAGTATACACTCGCGACTCCGGAGTCCCACTACTGCACTCGGACACCATTGCAATCTATTTTCCTTTGTTTGGTCTTGTTTCTTATATTCTCACACTTTAGAATTACCATATTTTTTACAATCAGTATTATAGGCCTCACTTTTCCTTAAGTAGTCTAAATGGATAAAGTATGAGCAATTACACAGAGTCCCTACTCCAGAAAAGTAGATTAAGTCTCGGCACACTTATTACTATGTAATGAGCGCCCATATTCATAAACTGTGAGCACATTTGATAACTTTTGTCTTTTGGCTTCCCCAGATGGGAGCGTGCCACTTGGTGAGGCCAGCAGGTCGCTGCAACTCTGCTGGGAGCCTGAGTCCCACCTACAAGTGGGGGCAGTGGGTGGTCTTGGCTATTAGAAGAAACAATTGCAGATTGTCTTTGATGATCCTACAACCACTCAAATTTAAATGCTAAACTTTGTGTGTTGTGCGCGCCGTAAATGTGTTTTTTGTGGAGCATGTAAAGTCATCAGATTCTTAAAAGGATCTGGAACCCTGAGCACTCAGAACAGTTGGGATGGGGCTCAAGATACCTCCAACATTTAGTGATATACTTTTTACAATGACATGTTAACCTGGTCTTGTATGAGGATTGTAGTATCACGGTGGTGGCACATGGTCTCTCATAATTTAAAGCAAAAATTCAGATGATCAATTACATTTTTTCAAGTGTATGTTCAGAAAGCATTTGACTGGCAAAGTGTTTAGAATTAAATAATCTTTTCTTGACCTGGGTTTGTTACTGTTTTGGTTGGTTCATTTTATTGTTTTAACAAGTAGTCAGCAGTCAGCATTGTTTCTGTTTATTACCTTATTTGTTGGAAAACATTGACTTGAGTGTAGTGAGTTTATGGAAGAAACGCAGCAATATACAGCATATGTTTTGAGATGTCATGTAGACTGCATTCTTCTAGGATTTTTAATTAGCATATTGTCTGTAGTTTAGGATTTTGTTGTTTTCAGTGCAGTGTTATCAGTGAAGTGCCTTGAAGATGGCTTATAATCCTTTCATGTGCAGCGTTTGATTAATTAACAGTAGAGACAATTTATTTTATTTATTTTATTTTATAGAGAGCAAGCGAAAGCCCATAGCAGGGGGAGGGGCAGAAGGAGAGGGAGAAGCAGACTGCCCACTGAGCAGGAAGCTCTAGAGGAGGCTCAGTCCCAGGACCCTGGGATCATGACCCCAGCCGAACAGCCGAAGGCAGCCGCTTAACCCAGTGAGCCACACAGGTGTCCCTAAAGACAGAGTTTGGCTGTCGTTAGTACTTCAGTGACCTCAATATTCTGCTTACATTTCCTGGTGAAATTTATGGTGTTTAGAGGTATTATATGGGGACTAACTCAGCTACTTTTAAAATTTGGTTTAGCATTTTAAAGTGTGGTGCCGTTACAGTCAGCCCTATGTTGATTAAGAATATCATTGACGGGGCGCCTGGGTGGCTCAGTGCGTGAAGCCACTGCCTTCCGCTCAGGCCATGATCCTGGGGTCCTGGGATTGAGCCCCGCATCGCTCTCTGCTCAGCGGGGAGCCTGCTTTCCCTTCTCTCTCTGCCTGCCTCTCTGCCTACTTGTGACCTCTCTCTGTCAAATAAATAAATAAAATCTTCTAAAAAAATATCATTCATGTTTTTATAAGATAAAGATAAGAATATATATGTTTTCCTTACTTGTTCAGTGATAATGCTATTATAATGTCTCTATTTCTGGGCTATTGTTTCGTGTAGAATGAAAGCTGAGGTAGAGGGATGACAGTGCTTTTCTTTCCTGTTTTCACATAGAAAAAATTTCAGCTAACTAGAACTTTCCAATTTTCTGAGGTGCAGTTCTATGTGAAATCAGGACCCTCAACCAGGGTCCTCTTTAACGGCAGCTGTCATCAGACCAAAACAGAACACGCTGTGAACATATGCTCTTTTTTCCTTACAGGAGAGCTTCTGTTCCGCTTCCACATCGCGCTTCACTCCGGCTAATCTGCTAATGCAGTGAACTGGAAGACACCGGGTACCAGGATAACCTGTAATGGGCAAGGAGCCACAGAGAAGAAAACATTTCTTTTAATTTTTAAACTTGGTTGAAAGGTGAGACCATTAAGATGATCAGGAGTTTCCTTCATAGTTGCTCAAGGAAAGCAGCGTTCTGTTGGAGACCCTGGAGTCGAGGTCGACCAGGGCTAGACCAGGCAGCGTGTGGTTCCGAGGCCCTATGGTATTTTTAGGAAGTTCAGTAGCAGCCTCCGCAGTTTGCTCTGGCTCGTTTTGGAATCTGCAGCACCCGATCCGTGGGATTCCTCTTTTCCTTGGAGGGCTTGATCTGGGTGCTAAGGATAAGCCTGGCCTGGCAAGCGGAGGGAGCCCGCGGACAGAGACTGCTGGTGGAGACTCCGCTGCTGCTTCTAGGCGCCTGCAAGAGCGCGTGGGCGGGCTCGAGCCCGGGTGGCTTGTTTCGGTGGTTCCCGGGCCGCGGGCCATCTCCGGCATTTGGCCAGCCTTCTGACTCCTCTCAGGTCCTCACCGCTCTCATCTGAGACCTCGTCACTGAAACTTCCTGTTAGAGACCAGAGGTTGACTTTGTGTACTTGACAGTTGGCCCCGCAGAAAGCGGCCATGGTGCCGGGGCTCTCAGTGAAGTGCTCAGTACGGCGTCTCAGTAGGCGAACGGGACACGTTCGTCCGTCTTCATTTGCTCCATGTGTCTTGAGGAGACCGTGGGCATAAACCGCGTACTGGCCTGCGCTTCAGGCTTCCTTCTCTCGGGAGACACTCGTTCCGCGCTGCGGCAGGCCCTGCTTCTCCCCCCACGGCCTCCCCCTCCCCGCCTCCCCCTCCTCGCCTCCCCTCCCCGCCTCCCTTTGGGCTTCCGGCCAAGCTGCACCTCCTGGGCCAGGGAGTCAAGATTCTTTGACACATCTGACTTCTCCAGCCTTTTCTCTGTATTATTCTGTAAAAAGAGGGAGAAGATTCTTCCCCAAGTATTCATTCATCTCTTGGCACCGTGTCTGGTGAGACTCTGTTGTTGTTTTGGTTTTGGTCCTGCTGTTGTTCCTTCTCTTTCTCTCTCAGGGCTCCCTTCCAGCCCTGTGGGTAAAGCCTCTTCTGTTTCCCACCTGCCTGGCTGTGTGGAGAATTCAGCCCAAGCTGAGGGTTTAGGTTGGAGAAGGTCAGGACCATGTACTTAGAACTGTGGTCAGACCATCAGGACCACTAACCACAAACAAGGCGGTTTGTGATGCGCTTTGCCTTTTTCATCAGCGGCTTCAGAGCCGGCGGTGATGGGAGGAGGAGGCACTAGTTTCAGGGCCCACAGAGACCTCGAGCTTGAATTCAGCTGGTTATGTTACAGGTTGGACATCTTTTTTACGTTTTTTTAAACTGTTCTCTGTAAATTGTAAGTTACCCACTTTTCTATTGTGACCTTAGAGTTCAAAGAATTGTTTTTTATTTTTTAAAGATTTTATGTATTTATTTGATAGATCACAAGTAGGCAGAGAGGCAGGCAGAGAGAGAGGGGGAAGCAGGCCCCCCGCCGAGCAGAGAGCCTGATACGGGGCTCGATCCCAGGACCCTGGGACCATAGCCCGAGCCGAAGGCAGAGGTTTTAACCTCTGAGTTAATTGAGCCACCCAAGCGCCCCTATTTTTATTTTTAAAGATTTTTATTTATTTATTTGTCAGAGAGAGAGAGAAAGAGTGCGAGAGCACAAGCAGAGGGAGCAGCAGAGGGAGCAGCAGGCTTCCCGCTGAACAAGGAACCCAGTGTGGGGCTTGATCTCAGGACACTGGGATCATGACCTGAGCCAAAGGCAGATGCTGCGTGGCTGACCCACCAGCCACCCAGCTGACCCTCAAAGAATGATTTTGAAAGCTCTTTCTATAATACAACACATAGCTTGTAAAAATTGAGATATAGTTAACATATTACATGTGAGTTTTAGGCAGACAGCATAGTGATTCGATATTTGTATATATTTTGAAATGATCACCACAGTAGGTCAAGTCGATATTCAGCATCACATAGTTACTTTTTTTTTCTTGTAAAGAGAACTTTTTTTTTAAGAGGGCTCTGGGAAGAGGCAAAGAGGGAGAGAGAGAATCTTAAGCAGGCTCCATGCCCATTGTGGAGCCTAACAGGAGGGCTTGATGTCATAAACCTGAGATCATGACCTGAGCCAAAATCAAGAAGCAGGGGCACCCAGGTGGGTCAGTTAGTTTGGCATCCAACTCTTGGTTTCAGCTTGGGTCATGATCTTGGGGGGTTGCGGGGTCAAACCCTGTATGGGGCTCTGTGCTCAGCGGGAGGTCTGCTTGGGATTCTCCTTCTCCCTCTGTCCCGCCCCTACCACCCTGCTCATGCGCATGTCAGCACATACGCTTGCTCTCAAATAAATAAATAAAATCTTAAAAAATAAAACAAAAAACAAAATCAAGAGTCAGGTGCTTACCTGACTGAGCCACCCAGGCACCCCTGTAATGGGAACTTTTAAGATCTCTTGTAGCAGCTTTCAAATATATAATTCAATATTATTAACCACAGTCACAGTGCTGTACATTGCATTCTTTCTTTTTCTCTTTTTAAAAGATTTTATTTATTTATTTATTTGAGATAGAGGGGTTTATTTATTTGAGATAGTGGCTCAAGGAAAGGAGTCTAGTTTTCTGCAATAGCTGAAGCAGAAGTGGCTCCATGCGGAGCAGGGAGCCTGGCGTGGAGCTCAGTCCCAGGACCCCGGGATCTGACCTGAGCTAAAGGCAGACACTTAAGCGACTGAGCCACCCAGGTGCCCCCAGACATTACATTTCATGCCTTATTTTATGACTTGAAGTCTACCTTTTTACCCCTTCACCCATTTTGTTTGCTCCCCCATCTTAGGATTTTATTATTATTATTTGTTTGTTTGTTTGTTTTGTTAAGATTTTATTTATTTATTTGACAGCCAGAGATCACAAGTTGGGCAGAGAGGCAGGCAGAGAGAGAGGGGGAAGGAAGCAGGCTCCCTGCTGAGCAGAGAGCCGGATGCGGGGGATGCGGGGCTCGATCCCAGGGTCTCGTGACCCGAGCTGAAGGCAGAGGCTTTAACCCACTGAGCCACCCAGGCGCCGCAGGATTTTATTATTGTTATGTGCATTTGATTCCTCTTTTACTAGGCCTCTGCTCTCTTTCTACTTATTTTGTCAAATCTTTCTGTATTGTTCCAGTTCCTCTGTGGCCACTCTTTTGTGAACTCTTAGCATATCTCATTAAATTATTTTAGGATTATTTTTTCTCTTTGAGTAGATTTAAGTATTCCAGGAACAAGGAGTTTTGACTTCTACTTTCTATCTCCCCCTGCCCAAGATTTTATTTCTTTATTTGACAGAGAGAGAGAGCGTGCGCGAGCACAAACAAGGGGAATGGCAGGCAGAGGGAGGAGGGAGAAGCTGGCTCCCTGTTGAGCCAACCCGGGACTTGATCTCAGGACCCTGGGGTCATGACCTGAGCTAAAGGCAGATGCTTTACTGACTGAGCCACCCAGGCGCCCCCTACTTTATATCTTTATTATTTTTTACATAATAGGTATCATTAATTGCTTAGTGGTAGGGCTAAAATTTCAGAAACATTTCTCAGGATAACAGTTATAGTTAGGACTTTCTCCCTTTCTTTCTCTCTCTTTTTAAATTTTATTTTGTTTTTCTTTGCTGACAAAGACTCTTAGCCGTGGCAAACTGTGGAACAGTTCCTTACAATTAGCTATATTTTTCCTGTCCCCCCCCTTTTCCTCTGCTCGTCAGATGCTGTCTGATGCCAAGTGAACTCTTTTGTTAAGAAGTTACCTGTTGGGGAGGCTGGGTGGCTAAGTGGGTTAAGCCTCTGCCTTCGGCTTGGGTCATGATCCCAGGGGCCTGGGATCAAGCCCCACATCAGGCTCCCTGCCTCGGGGAGCCTGCTTCCTCCTCTCTCTCTGCCTGCCTCTCTGCCTACTTGTGAGATCTGTCAAATAAATAAACAAAATCTTAAAAAAAAAAAAAAAAAAAGAAGTTACCCAATAGTCTCGAGGAGTCCTAAAACCAGTAGAGAAGGATTCCCAGAGAGGAGCAGCATTTTAAATATAGGGTCCTTTAGACCAGAGGTTGTCATAGCCCAGATAGGAAATATTTTAGGTTTTGAGAGCAAGAGGCAAAAGAGAGGATATTATATAGGTATTTATAAAATAAGAGAGCAAGGTACCTGGGTGGCTCAGTTGGTTAAGCAGCTGCCTTTGGCTCAGGTCATGATCCTGGAGTCCTGGGATCGAGTCCCACAGTGGGCTCCCAGCTCCACGGGGAGTCTGCTTCTCCCCCTAACCTTCTCCACTCTCATGCTCTCTCTCACTGTTTCTCTCTTAAATAAATAAATAAGATCTTAGGGGCGCCTGGGTGGCTCAGTGGGTTAAGCCTCTGCCTTTGGCTCAGGTCATGATCTCAGGGTCCTGGGATCGAGTCCCACATCGGGTTCTCTGCTTGGCAGAGAGCCTGCTTCCTCCTCTCTCTCTCTCTCTCTCTCTGTCAAATAAATAAATAAATCTTTAAATAAATAAATAAATAAGATCTTTAAAAAAATATATAAAATGAGAGCAAATTTTTACAGATTTTATTGATGAAATTAAAAATATAAAAAATACTAGAGTTCAATATTTTGTAATACAGATCAACTAAGGAGAAGAATGGAATTCTTTTTCTAGGGGGATAACATTTCACCTAAATGGTGTTCGTAGCCAGAGCTCCCCCTCTCAAATTCTACTACAGATGTTCATCTAATCTACTAATGGTGACCTATAATGCGATTTTACATATTTCATCTTTGAAAATGTCTTTTTACACAAATAGGTGCTCCCACATTCTGGTATCAGTCTCCAAGCATGTATATTCATCACTTGGAAGGCATTTATAGAATTCTTTTAGATTCTCCTCTTGCTGTTTGCCTTTTAGCAGGTTGTCACATCGTAGGTTAATTACTTCCAGAGAACGGTTAGGAAAATCCTCATTTGTATAGCTGTATGAACTTTGGAATAGGAAACTTTCCTTTACATTTGCATTAAGTTCTGAAAAATGCTTTTTAACTGTAGTTTGAGCTCAGAAAATGTCACCATCGCAAATCTGTATGGGGACAGAGATGTCATTCAATTTGAAGTTCTGACAGCGTGGGAAGTGTATGAAGCAGCTTGAATTTATGATCCTAACAAAGTCAGTACTGAAATGACCTCACCACAGCAGAAGGTTTTGGCAGATGGGTGCTGGTCAGCCGTGCAGTTTTAGGTTGAATTCACCAAGAAACATCAAGATGTCAGGCAAGGCCAATTTCCAGAGCCACTCAGCATTTAGTGATAGCGGTTGAGCGTTGTTCTGCTTATTCAGCAAAATTTCAGTCTTGGCCCTGGGCTCAAAAAGTTGCAAAAAACATGATCCCTTGAGAAGCCATTACACAGCTTGCAGGTGCTAGAGTCTGCCAGAGTAAATGAAGTTCACTGTTGACGTTACCGGTTCAGTAACAGGTGAGGAAATTTAAAAAACCTCTCGAAGGAGCTGTTGATGAAAATACAAAGAACTATGAGCTTTAAACAGTACATTTTCACAAGTTTTGTAAATTTGTCCGATTAAGCCGTTTTTTTGCTCTACGCATAATTTTCCCCCTGTCCGCTGTCGCCCGTCACAGCAGACTCCTCTGCACGCTGTAGCAACGTTGTCTTCCCTCCGCTTCTCTTTCAACGCTCAGCCTGTGGCTCTGTCATGCGGGCTGTGCATGAAGCCTCGTCTGTCACCATTTCAGACTCCTCAGTGGGGCTGCATCGGGCGCACAAACTCGAAGGAAAACTGTCCCTGGCTGCCCCGCGCTTGGCTTTCAGGCCACTGGGAGACCAGCTTCGCTTGAAGTTTCATCATCTTCTTCTGTTTCTGTGAAGTTGTCCTGTTAAGAGCTACTCCAGTGGAGATGTTTGGGTGTTTATGTGGGGACATGCTGCGGGTGGCGGCGTGTGCAAGGGGGCTCCCCGCCCTGGCCCTGCTCGGTGCTCCTGCGCGGCAGATGCGTCGTCTGATTCCGTGACCCGGGAATCCCCACCCCACGTTTCTGACAGGCACAGCAGTCCAAGTCCAGTGGTTCTTTTCTTGTTTTGACATGTTGGGGATGCGAGGATGATAACAAAATGTCGCACTGCAGCAAGTGGCCCTCAAGGCACCATGGAGTTCTGAGGGTGTCACTGTGATCCGGAAGGCGTCTGGTGGAGCTGCGGTGCGGAGTGATGGGTGTGTCGCATGTGGTCTCTTGTCACCCTCAACTCTGCCTTCGTCGTGTGACAGCCGCCAGGGACTGGATGTAAATGCATGGTGTGGCTAGGTTTCAGGAAAACTTTGTGAAATTCAAAGAATTTTCACAAGTCATGGAATACTGTTCTTCTGACCCCCCTCAGTTAAAAATAGGAAGATCAGTCTTTATTCAGGGGCTGGATAAAAATGGGTGGCAGGCCAGATTTGGCAACTTCATTCCTGTTCCCTGGGTGTCCCCGGGCTCTGGAGTTGGCTCACATGCTGGTGGTAGAAAGAACAGGGTGAGAAAAGGAACCTACGGGTGAAGAGGTACCATTGTGGGATTTGCTGCCGGCTGGTTGGTTGGCTTCTTTTTTTCTTTGCTGCTTTTTTGCACACAGACTCTTATGTATACGTAGCTGTTGCCCGTCTTTCCACATGACGGTCAGGTTAGCTCATTTTTCGTGGTATCTTGATTTCAGACTGAGCCTTATCAAGTGTGCCAGGGATCGTGCTCAGCGCTCTTGTCGGCTCTCCTTCCCCGCAGTGTCTTCCCGTGCTTGGGTGCACAGTGTATACAGGTGCGTGGTGGCAAAAGCCCAACAGCACCACAAGGTTTCCAGCAAAAAATAACTGTCATCTGCATCTTTCTGACCCTTTCTCGTCCTCATCCCTTAGTTACTTACTAGGGGCCAGGACCTTTATCTCCTAGTGTTTTCTCATGTTTGTTTGTTTCCTGCAAACCCTTGATGTTTGGCTTGCATTCTGCAGGTAGCTGTTCCTAACCTGGCTGACCTAACAGTGAAGGTGACGGATTAGCTTCTTTCCTTCCTCCCTCTTCCAACATAGTTAAAGCTCAACTTTGGATAAAATCAGTGTGGAAGTATGGGTAGTTTGGTGAATTATTCCCTAGGTCTCTGACTTAATTAGTAAAATTCTTCTCAGCGTGGTCACATGTGTCTGGTGCATAGATCGCCTGTGTGGACACATCCTTTTCAGAGCCCTCTGCGTCAGGCATGCCTCCCTCCGGGCGGATTCCTCTGTAGTGGCCGGTGTCCCCTGCCCTCCACTCCCCCGCCCCCCAGCTTTTCTTCTGACAGTTGGCTCTGCTTCTCGATGTGTAGGATCCCCGGTTCCATGTGTTCCATGTCTTCCTCTCATGGCCTAGTCCCATGCTTTTTTTTTTTTTTTTAAAGATTTCATTTTTGAGTACTTTCTACTACCGACATGGGCTTGACCCCACAACCCCGACATCGAGAGTCACACGCTCAACTGACTGAGCCACCCAGGCGCCCCTGCCCGCTTACTGCCGTGCCTCAGTGCGGCCCGTCTTCTGGTAGCTTTTTGAGAAAGTGTGAATAAATCTTTCCAACCTTCCATGTCTGAAAGTGCTCTTTTCTAGAATTGCTGTTGAGGAAGCTGATACCATTCTGATTTTCAGTCCTTATTTGAGTATTTTTTCTCACAAGAAAAGTTGAGATAAAATATAATGCTTTTATCCCTGATACTGTGGAATACCACAGTGCGCCGTGAAGGTCAGCTCCACCATTCACTGTGATAGGATGTGGAGGTCCTAGCAGGTGAGAGTCCTGTTCTGTACACTCGGAGGGAAAAAGGGTATTTTTGATGAGGCCGGTGGTTGTGGATTGTGATATGTTCTAAAACTTATGTAACTTGGATGCTGGACTTACTGAATTATTTCTCTGTTTTCTCTCTTTTCGTACATTTGTTGGCATTCTTCTTTTTCTTTGTCCTTTATTGCGTCTTGCTGGAGTTGCCAGAGGAGTGGAGAATTCTGTTTATCCAGTAAACATCTGGAAGGTTGTGTAATCCTTCCGTTTTCCTGTTGAGGCTCCATGTCAGCCCAGATGAAGCCACGCGTTTTCTATCGGACGGACTTGAGATGTATGGAGCAGCACAGCCGCCACTTAGTATCGCCTTCCTTTCCTGGGTGGGTCCTCTCGGGCAGGGTCATCCGGACTTTGGCCAGAGTTCCTCTTGCCTCAGGGCTTCGAGTGTATTCATGGCCGTAACCTTTAGCTCGATCTTTAATGAGTTCGTGCTTCTCCTGCTCGCACATCATCTGTGTTTTTCACTCACTGGCTCTCATTTTATGTTTGGTGATATTACAGAAGAGCTTTAAAACCAGCAAAGCTGGTTATTTTATCCCCCAAGTGACGAGGACTTTTACCTGGTCATCTCTTTAGGAGCCGTGTGGCTGGCAGTCTCTTCGTCCCCAGGGCAAGGTGTGGCAGTACTTGGCAAAGGGGTATCTGCCCCAGACGACTGCAGCAGGATTAGCTCTCCCGAGGTCCTAGACCGGATTCATCTCGGACTTTATTCTGAGGTGGCTTTGCTTATTGGTCCCACAGTAACGTGACTTCATGTGGCGCTTACTACAGTCTCCTGCATCTCTGGACCTGCTTCTCTCTATGCTGTAGCAGCTCGTTTGGGCTCAGGCCGCAGTCGGCCATGGCTCTCCTCAGCATGGTCACACGGTCACCCCATCACATGGTCACGCGGTCACATGGTCACATGGCCACCGCTGTTCTGTGCCCAGCGAGCTCACTGCTGCCCCTCTTTATCCCTTTGTTTGTTTTCTGTAGTTTTCTGGTTTTATGAACACAAATGCAGCTTGAACAGGAGCTGCCCGTTCCTTTTCTTCACTGCGCAGCCTGGCACTGGGACAAGTGACTTTGAGGGCCAGCCGAGCTGCTGCTCGTACAGTGGCTCTGTGGTTTCAGAGGGGACGTCGTGAGCAGTCTCTGCGAGGTGAGGCTGGGTGCGTGTCAGCAGTGCTTCCAACTCGCTGACGTTGTGGACTAGGAACTTCTGGAAGCTGCTGGGCTGCATGTGCTTCGTCTTCTTGTTGCTCCAGTGTTGGGCATGAAAAGCTGTGACTCTCCGTGCACCCTGTCAGTGCCTCTGGTTTTCTGCCAGTTACACTTAATTTTGAGACAGCAGTCTGACTGGTGCTGAGTGAACTTACTGGTCTTCCTTTTAATGTTCTTAGGCTTCCCCAGAAGTTGGAGGTCAGCATCGGGGAAGAGAGCATCCACGCCCTTGCTGCTCTCTAATGTTTGACTCGGATTTGCTGACTCTTCTGTCTGGCTTCAGAGTTTCAGAGAATCCTGGGGCTTCAGATGGAAAATCCACTGTTAGATCCCATAAGAATTCTCTGATGTGACTTTGATTGTATCTCTTACCTTTGGCTTGTTTGTGTGTGCACTCTCTCCCCCATCCCTATTCCTCTCTTTCTTACGCGCGCGCGCGCGCACACACACACACACACACACACACACCACACACCCCACCTGGATGCAGCTGGGTTTTCCTTGCCTTTATTCTTTGATCTCTAACAAGGCTTCTGGGAAGAACTTGGTTACCATTGTGTCCCCCTCATTACTTGTCTTTTTTCTCCCCAACCCCTCAGTCTCACTTTGAAAAGACCCACAAAACTTGTTCTTAGTAAAATATTATGCTTTACATATACTGGACTGAAGTTTTTGAAATTGCGGAAATTATGTATAGAAATTCCTACACATTTGTGTTTTCGTGATGACCGTGTGTATAGATATGCACAGTACTTGCTTTAATGTGGACCAGGAGACAGAAGTAAGACTGGGTTTTCCCAGGTTGGCAGGTTTTGGGTTTTATTTTGAGATTTTATTTTATTTGACAGAGATCACAAGTAGGCAGAGAGGCAGGCAGAGAGAGAAGGAAGCAGGGTCCCTGCCAAGCAGAGAGCCTGATGCAGGGCTCGATCCCAGGACCCTGGGATCATGACCTGAGCTGAAGGCAGAGGCTTTAACCCACTGAGCCACCCAGGCGCCCGGGCAGTTGGCTTTTTTTATGCAAAGGGGACCTGGGTGGTCAGATTGCAGCTTGCTCCCAGCCCTTAGCATCTGAGTGCCGGGTTCGGAGACACTCCAGTGTGGTGGTGATGCTTGCTTTCTGAAGCTTGTGTATTTCCTAGGCAGTGGCAAGCCATAAATTTTTGTCATCTGATACCACATAGTATAGCCAAGACTGAAGAAAAATGAAAGTTGGGCTTTGAAGAGACAGAACTGTGGTTGGTGCTGTGGGAGGAGTGGTAGTTTAGTGGGAAAGCTCTCGGGGTACCGGGATTTTCAGAGTGGAGGCTGTGCAGGGCTCCCCACTTTCTGTGCGTTCTCACACAGGCTTCTGGATGGGTTGCTCCCTTTTTAGACTTCTCTCTCTGGTCTGTTGCATTGCAGGCAGTTCTGTATGCGCGGTACGCACTGACCTTCTGCTTATTAGCCCTTTCTTTGTCTTCAGCACCCCCTCCCTGGCCCCATATTTCAGTTACACCCAAACACTTGGTTATACCCGGAGCAGGTCAGACCTCTCCCTCCCTTGGCCTTTGTAGGAGGCCAGCCTCTGTTGAAGATGACCTGCCACGCTTACATGTCATCTCCTCTGTCGTTTTCCTCTGCTTCTGCCCAGAATTGTTTCTTTCCATATGTTATTAAAATATGTTGCCTCACCATTACTGTAGATATTTTAAAGTATGTTTATCTCTGTTAAGACCCACTGGTTCTGTCTCTGCTTCTGCAGTGAGCCCGTGCTGCTCTGCACTGTATCCCTGCAGGGCCCTTCGAGACCAGGGCTTGATGCCTAAGCTTATCCTTGCACCTTCTGAACAGCTCTTCCTGTTACCAGGGCCTTCCCCCTGCCATGAATTTCCTGAAGCTCCTGGAAACCTCTCTCCTGTTCTCTGTGCTTGCAGACCTGTATCTGCTGACCCGGATCACTTTTTGCTGTAGCATCACCTACTGAACCCTGCCTGTCTTCAGGGCCTTGTGTATAAGGAAGTCTTTCTTGTCAGGCTCCCCTCTCTGGAGCTCCCTTCCTACGGAATAGGCTTGGAGTTGATACCTTTCATTCTCCTGTTCTTCTTCTTGTTCTTTTCTCTTCGTTGTTTTCTTTTCTCCGTTTTATTGTCATTTTCAAGGGGTAGGGATCGTTTATCGTAGTATTCCTGCATTCAGAGTACCTGCTGGTTAATATAACACATAATAAATGGAATTGACTCCTTTGTTTATTACTCTCAAAGAAAGTCTGACATATCAAAGAATTACAAAGTAAAAATGATTCTGGAATATCTGGGTGGTAGAAATGTCATTGCCTTTGACATATTCTTTGGAAGAAGCAGTTACAGTGCTTCTTTACAAAGTTACAAAGCAAATACAATGAAAGTGGCTCAGAGTTGCCTTTCCTCTAGAGAAATATGTATCTCTAATAGGCACTGTGATCTTGGATTTAATGAGTCCAGCCTTTGGGAGGGGCTGGAGGAGGGCACCAGTAGGAAATGCAGAAGCAGCCACGGGTGGACTTGCCCTTGCCCGTCCTCTGTCATCTTCTCCCGTGGTGCTGAGCCAGAGCTGCCCTCAGAGTCCCTCTGTTACTCTTTGTGTTCCATGTCTCTGCCTCTTCGTGGGAGAGTTAGAACCTCTGCGTCGGCGTTCAGCTTTGCTGAGAGGAGGAGGTTTATGTTCGTGAACAGTGCGGAAGTGACCTCCCTTCACAGTGGCACTGCGCGCTCCCGGTAGCGGTGCTTTGCCCCCGCCCCCTTCTTGTGGCAGGCGGCTTCCGGTGTGCCCAGCGAGCAGCCCCCCACCCTCCGAGCCCGGCACTTCCCCCTTTGGGTCTTGTCAGATGCTGCCCAGCTGAGTTCCCCAATACCTGCATCCAGGCCCAGGGTGTCCTGATATAACAGGTATCTGGATGCTGGCGGGAGGACGGGAGCCAGTGTGCGCCGCCTTTCAGCAGCTCGATTTGTCCAGTACGTCCTGTTCCCGGCTTGCTTGTAAACTTGACCAGAGGCTGGAGTAACTATGCCTGCTGCTTCTGGAATAAGTAAGTTGTTTTCAATCTAAATGGGGACCGTGAAGGTTCAGTTTACTCCAAGATGATGGGGAGTCTAGTGTCTTTTTTTTTTTTTTTTACATTGATGAAACATTGTTTCCCAATGTATTTGAGTGTTCTAGGCATTTTTTAAAATTCATTTTTATTTATTTTAGAGAGGGGGATGGGCAAAGTGGGGGGAGAGGGAATCTTCAAGTAGACTCCTGGCTGAGCGCAGAGCCCAGTGTGAGGTTCAGTCCCATGGCCTATGAGAGCTTAAAAGCAAGTTAGACCCCCATCCGACTGAGCTACCCAGGTGCCCCTATAGTATTTTTGAGTTAGTTTAGAAAATGAAATTCCCGTGGGGCACCTGGGTGGCTCAGTGGGTTAAAGCCTGTGCCTTCGGCTCAGGTCATGATCCCAGGATCCTGGGATCGAGCCCCACGTCAGGCTCTCTGCTCCGAGGAGAGCCTGCTTCCTCCTCTCTCTCTCTCTCTCTCTCTCTCTGCCTGCCTCTCTCCCTACTTGTGATTTCTCTCTCTCTCTCTGTCAAAATAAATAAAATCTTTAAAAAAAAAAAAAAAAGAAAATGAAATTCCCAGAGACCTGCCCCTATTTTACAGTTTGGTGGTGTGTATTGAAACCAGTAGTGAGCTGCCTATGGCCCTCCTGATTCGAGCCCTTTTAATTCCTACAAATATTTCTGGATATTAGAGGCCAAAAGCAGTTCTAGTTTTCTTGTGACCTACTTTTTTAAGTTGAAGACTATATAAATTGCTTTATATGTGTAAGAATAAACACGATTTCTCATGTATGTTTACATTAGAAGAAAGGAAAAACTTGGCCCATAATCTCTCCTCACCAACCCCACATTAGCCCTGTGTGGAAAAGGTGGTTAACTGTTGACTTTGGCTGTGGAAGGAGATTGGGGGGAGGGTGGTTATTTTAGTACCAGGAGAGAAACTCTGAATCATAATTGTAGTAATCTGTAAGTAGAACTCTCTTGCTCAGGACAGCAGCTGCTGGCCCCGTATGACTCTTGTGCATAGAGTGTGGCTGGTCCAAGTGGAGATGAGCTGTAAGTGGAAGATACACCCAGATTTTGAAGACTTACCAGAAGAATTACATGTTGAAATGAAATAATAATGTTTGGATGTGTGAGGTTAAATAAAGTATACTATTAACATTAATGTAGCATTTCCTTTACTTTTTTGATGTGGCTTGAAACCTACACATAGCTCTCATCACGGGCGCATGCGGTGCGTGTGGTGCTGTTTCTGTCGGGCAGGGCCAGGCAAGCCGGTAGGTGGCGCCCGCTCTGTTCCAGCAGCCGGGAGCCAGGGGCCTGGGGAGGAGTGTACCCCAGGGCACAGGGTTCTGAACTCTGACAGTACATGCTTGTACACCTTTGTTTGAGATCATGAGAAATCTATTACAGATACTCCCTTCATCGCATACATAAGTAGAAAAAATATTAATCTATAGAGATTAATCTTAGAGATTAAGTCTTCCCTTTTGTGTTGTTTTGGACATAAGCAGCTGCTCCTTCTCCCATTGTGGCTTGTACTCCGCGTGTTGGAGGGACTGCAGCTGTGAAACAGGAGGAGTTGACACTCGCGGATACTCACTTAGGACATGGGATCTTGGCTGTTCCAGCGGGGTCGGTGGTGACATGGCGTGGACAGGCCGTCTTCATGCATGTGCCGCCCATGTGGTCTCAGGGCCCCAGGATCAGAAGTGTTTGCTTTCATGCTCAGCTGTTCCTCATAAGCTCAGAAATTCTTAATAATCTTGGAATCTTCTTTTGAATCTTTGAATGTTTTGCCTTGGGCCCAACCAGCCCTGCATCCAGATGTTCCACGGTGAACAGTAGTGTGCGGTGGAGGTTTCAGGGAGTACAGCTTCTTGTGGGAGAGAACTTTGCTAACTTCAAGCACAGTTCTTAGGAATAGAAGAGTTTGAGTTTTAAATTCATTAACGCTCTTCCTTGTCGTTCCCTCAGCTTGCTTCTGTCATTTGTAGGCAGGCGATCAGCAGCATCTCCCCTCAGAGAGCTGCTGGTTTATCTTCCACTGCATTTGTCCTATCATTCTTTCTGGGCTCCTGTTAGAAAGTGATACAGTATGTTGCATTCTACATCTGTCATGTCCAAAGAAAGCCCTGTGGTATCAGCTTGTCCACAGGGAGTTTCTGAAATAAATAACATAGTCACATATTTGCATCATATGCTTTTCTCTGTGTCTCACGGCTGTGTAATTAGTTTGAATGTGCTTATTGCAATTTGTTGCAGATGATCAGCAATAGTTTAAACCCAGGGCAGCAGGAACAGCAGTGTCTGGGGATTTGCTAGAGACAAGAATCTTGGGCCTGATCCCGAGTTTACTATGTCTGAAGCTGTGACTTTTTTATCACGAGACCCTATGTGCTCCCTGTGCCTGTGAACGTTTGGTGGGGGCACTGGTTTAAACGTTGCACGCTTGTGGGGGGGGGCATGCTTGTTGCACAAATGGGCACTTCCTGTTGTCGTGGTACCTCTGCCTTTCAGTTCCCGTGCCAGGCCTTTCTCAGCGACGACTCACGACCAGTTTGCTTGGTGAGGATACTGAGATTACCTTTCGCAAGACTTCAGGGCCAGCCAGTAGTGGAGCCAGCATGGGAATCTGGGTCCGTGTAGATGCTTAACAGTCCTCACAGGGCTGGGGAGGAAGTGATGTTTATTTGATGAAAACAAGTGGTTGTAGGTGGTGTACATATGTACCACATTTGGGACCTTTTTGAATATTCTGTGTAGGCGGCACCCTGGAAAATTAATCGGAGGGTCTGATGTTCTCATACCTTTACAGAGAATTTAACCGCCTGACTGTACTAGTTCCTGTGTCACAGATAGGATGGCACCGTTTCCCCCAGAAACAGTGTTACTGCCTCACTGCTTTGAATTAAAGGTACCATGGCCCAGATTTTGCTTCCAAGAGGGAAAGTATTTCAGTAATCTTAGAAGACCGTTAATTAAATGGCAGGTCTGAACTAAATAGGTTTATGGATCCTTTGGTCCTGTTTTGTGCATGTTGGATGGTCGTTTTCACCTGTGTCTTGAGTTCTGGGGCGTGCAGAGCACAGTGGAGGCCTTCTGTGGCAAGCTGACAGGTCACTCCCCAGTGACCCACCTGCCTGACCTTCAGCTCTTTTAGAGAAAACCCTGCTTGCAAGCCACTTAATCCAATTTACAAAACAACTCTGAGGGGGCGCCTGGGTGCCTCAGTTGGTTGCGCATCTGACTCTCGGTTTTGGCTCAGGTCTGGATTTCAGGGTCGTGAGATCAAGCCCACACTCAGTGCGGAGTCTACTTAAGACTCTCTCTCCCACCCCACTGTGCATGTGAGCGCCAGCTTGCTCGCTCACTCTTTCTGTCTTAAAGAAATAAGTAGGAACACCTGGGTGGCTCAGTTGGTTGAGTTTCTGCCTTTGGCTGGGGTCATGATTCCGGGGTCCTGGGATCGAGTCTATGTCGGCCTCTCTGCTCACTGGGGAGTCTCTTTCTCCCGCTCCCGCTGCTTGTGCTCTCTGTGTCAAGTAAATAAAATCTTAAAAAGAAAAAGATTCAAATAGATAAGTAAAAATCTAAAAACAACAGCAACAAACAAAACCCCAAACCCAAAGAAACAAAACAACTCAGGGATTTTGAAGAAAGATGGTTTGGTTTTATTTACCATTTCCCTCTTGGTCTTGTTAATAGAAAAGCTGGTGATTTGGTTTACTGTAAAAAATTCTATGCCTTTTTATCCCTAAATCCTATTGAGGTATAGCTAGGGTATGAACTTCACAGTGTATTTATATTAAGTAAAAACTAGTGGTTGAAGTGCTGGCCCTTTTCAGTTTTTCTGAGTATCTTAGTTGTATATTTTAAAGGACTCCATTTTACCACAGGGCCCTGGTTGAACTTTGTAACTGTTAGTTCATACCTAGCTTGTTTACTTCAAAGGACATGAGTAGAAGCTAGAGTAACTTAATATTCTGGTGCTATTCATTTCCGGTCAGTTTGCTTTTTGGCCAAAAGATAAAATACATGTTTGCTTAAGGAGTCTACTGTGGTTTTATTTTATTTTTAAGTTTGTAACGTACCCAGTTTAAAGAAAATGCAGTGGAAATGCGTATTTCAAAGTGTTCTGATTTTTAAAAATGCTATTCTAATTCAGGATGGTGAAAAATGAAAGGACTTAGGCATTTTTAAATAGTTGCTGAAAAATTCCTGCTCTCATGCTTAAATAAGTATAATAAAACAGGAAGTCACAGGCTTGGGGTTCAGAGGAGCTGGCTGGTCAGGTAGGACATGCTGCAAACTGCCGGAGCGCACAGACCAGCTACATGGCGGCTCATGGTAACACAGTAGGCCCTGAGGCTGGCTGGCAGCTTGCTTCCTGGTGGTGATTTGGAGATGTGGAAGCACCTTCCATTTTTTGGCTCTGCCATCACTTAGAGCCTTTTTTGTCTTGGACATCCAGCCAGATGCAGAGGAGAGTGCATGGAGGTTTTTATGGTTTATGGCACAGTGGGAAGACATCGTCATGTGGCAGTACCTACTTGCCCAAGAAGTTGGGAGCGTGGTCTTTGTAAGCTCCTAGGGAAAGGAAAATGGGTCTGTAGATATCTGGGCCAGCAACCTGTGACCGCACCCTACCGGGTGGGCTGCGAAGGCGCTGGGTGGACACCCATGTCGTCTCAGAGATAGCCGGGAGGGAAGAAAGTTAGAGTCAGTGGAAACCTGATTGCCCTCTGAGCCAGGGACACTCAACTTCTGTAAAGGACCAGGTAGTAAATATTTCAGGCTCTGCGGGCCACATTCGGTCTCTGTCACACATTCTTCTCTTCTCTTTTCCTAAAACAACCCTTTAAAAATATCTAAACCATTCTTAGTGTGCAGGCTGCGGGCGGGATCTGGTCTGTGGGCTGCAGTTTGCCGACTCCTGCTCTTAAGTCATCATGGCTAATTATCAGTCTTCTTATAAATCCGGTATTTAATGAGTTACTTTTATAAGGTTGAAATTCGGGGAGTCAGTTTTTACTTGTACTACATTGATGTGATTATATTCTGATCTGTAATTGAGGATTTATCTAGTTTGTGGGCAGTTATAGTTTCCACTTGATGGATGTGAGTGTTTATCTTGTTTATTGTTAAGGGCTTGATAATCAACTTGGCTTTTGTGTAATTGATTTCTTAGTGTTTTTCATTATACTTTGCCTTTCTGTATGGGATTACAAAAATAAAAAAGGCATACTACTTTATGTTTTAGGATGTATTTATTGATTTTAGAGAGAGTGTGTGCACATGAGTAGGGGGAGCATAGGGAGAAAGAGAGAAGCAGACTCCCAGCTGAGCACGGAGCCTGATGCTGAAAGGGGGGCTCAATCCTAGGACCCCAAGGTCATGACCTGAGACTAAATCAAGAGACAGCCACTCAACAACTGAGCCACTCAGGTGCCCCAAAAAGGCATACCACGTTATTTATTTATTAAAGATTTATTTATTTTAGAGAGCGTACATGTGGGTGCAGGGGGAGGGTGCAGCGGGGGTGGGGGATGAGGAGAGGGACAAGCCAACTGGCGCTGAGCAGAACCAGGACGCCCAGCTGGATCTCAGATTCCTGAGATCATGACCTGATCCGAAACTAAGAGACATGTAACCAACTGCGCCACCCAGGTGCCCTTAAAAAAAGCGTACTGCTTTTTTGGTGACTATTTTTAAAAAAATACTTCAGGCTGAATTATTAACTGTGTCCAGTTTTCTGAATTCAGGTGGAGAGACTTCCGTTAGATGATTAGAAATTTGATTTACAGGCCGGAATAAGCACAGTCTGACCTGATGTCAGTGGAGCATGGGAAAGTAAGTGCGATCGGGACATCTTGTGTGGCTCAGTCGTTTAAGTGTGTGCCTTCGGCTCAGGTCATGATCCCAGGGTCCTGGGATCCAGTGCCACACCAGGCTCCTTGCTCAGTGAGGAGCCTGCATCTCCCTCTGCCGCTCCCACTGCTTCTGCTGTATCTCTTTCTCTGGTGGATAAATAAAATCTTTTTAAAAATTTAAAAAAAAATAAGTAAAAGGAACTCTTCTGTCAATTTGTAGACATCCCAAGGTCAAAATTTCCATGATTGACCTTGAAGACAAGGTGTGCAGACATGGACGATGAGGTTTTTGGGGTTCTCTAAGGAACTTTTGCTCCTCGAGCTGCACTGGAGCTCCACTCCCTGCCCAGGTGCCCACATCTCCCCTTATAAATAGTGCAGATTAGTATGCGTGTGGAGTCCAAATGTGGCCTGTGTTTTTGCGTGAACACAGCTGTCTGCGTCCTCATACGCTTCGGTAGCGAGGAGGAGGCAGAGGGGTAGACCGTGCTGCTTTTAGGGTTTGCAGTTTCAAACTCCCAGATAAATGAGCCACGTTGCTCCAGCGGAAGCATTGGAGGCTGTGCTGACAGTGTCACTCTGGAAAGCTGCTTTCTTTCCTCCTTTGGAGTTACCTTTGCTAGCTTTGTGCCTTTTTTCCCTCCCTGTTTGATGAGGTTAAAATGGCATAATAACGTCTCTTTCGTGTGTTGGCCATTTTCCGCAATCTGAAAACCAAAATAGCATTTATGGTTTTTCCACCATCTTCTTCCCTAAAGTTGCATTCTTGTCAGGAATACACCACCCCTGCTCTTCTGGCCTTGGTAATTGCCTCAGAAGTAGGAGTAGGTTGCTCTTGTGTTTGAACTTGTGTTTGTCCTTCACTAACCAAAGTGTTATGCTCCCAGGGAGCTCTCCGCCTGCTCCTGGTCTTGAAGGTGAGAGACCTCGCATGTGGGCGGTTGCTCACCGTGTGAGAACCTGTGACCCTGCTTTTTTAGCGTGTTCTGTGATGTCTTTGGTACATAATTAATGGCCTGATCATTAAGAGGAGAGAGGTGGCTGTGCTGTGTACTCGTGTCATTTGCTGAGCTTTGTGGCAAGCCTGTCTGTGCGCAGGTTCCCCTGGAGTGCGGCACTGCCGCTCTGGGCTAGGTGAGCTGTCGAAGCAGCTGCTCACTGCTTACTGTGTCTTCCTGTCGCTGCAGACTTGATGTGAGCATGTTGCTTTGTGTGTCTTTTGAAACATTTGAAGTTTTTTTTTTTTTTCTTTTTTCTTTTTTTGGAGCAGGGACAACTTTTATAACACCACATTTCATAATCTTACCTGAAACTTTTTCCCTTAAGGGGTCCTCTTTTTTTTTTTAAGATCCCTTAAAACTTGGCTTATATTTTAAACTCTGCGATTGTGTATGCAGTAGTGAAGTCACGCGAAGTGCATACACTTCTGCACGCCCTTGAGTCACCTGCCGTGGCGCGCGTCTGTCTTCTGTTCCTGGATCGGTCAGTATGACTGGCTCTATACATAAAGTTTGCCCTCCACAATCTCCAATTTTTTAAAAAAAATTTTTGAACAGATGTTCATGAAAATACTAAATCAGGGTATATTCATACCTGATCTCCTAGTATGGTTGATTTAGCAAAAATGAGTATTTCTCAAAATGTATGTGTGCTCTCCATAGGTTATGACCTGTGCAGCTTCCTTCCTTCCACCTAGGCTCTCCCAACACAGCATTTCACCTGGACGTGTGTAGCTTGTCACACGTGTTTTGGTGGTGATGGTACCAGGAGCCGGTCTGCTGCGTGGACAGTAGGGCTGCCGTTGACCCGTGGGTTTGGGCGTTACATGAAGTGAGAATGTGTGTTTCCAGACCCTGAGTTGGTGTTCTGCGGTGCGCATCTTTGGCAGATAGGAGTGACTTGTGAGTAGTCCTGTCCCTCATCAGGACTTCTGTTTGATGCTGTCGCCTTGCCCTGTGCTGCTCAGAAGTGGCGTTTGAGCGTGTCTCGTCATGGCAGCTGCAGATGACGTCGTGACTCCTGTGCTTCCTGTTTCTTGTTGTGACCGGTCAGGACCCTCCTAACTCTGTAACTTGAAGAAAGCAAACTTCCTGTTTTCGCTGCTGAGGAAGGTGGGAGGGAGAGGAAGAAGAGTGTGTCTGTGGCCCCTTACCGTCCAGTGTACGTCCAGCGGTCCTCCTGACAACTGAGGGTGCTGGTTTCCCTCAGTCGTCGACAGTGGGGTTTTAGTTTAGTTTCTTTTTTAAGAATGGCACAGATTTTATCATTTTATGGTTTTCAGACTTTGACCTGTGAAAGTGCTCTTAGTGGCTGAAAGTGCTAGTTTGTGGTGGTGATTTATTTAATTCTTAAGTATTCTGACGAATACTAGGTACTTAGGTCACAGTGCTTGTCATTTGTTGCTTGAAGATATTACTTATGTGTAAGAATGTGTTCTTCAACTGTAGGAAAGGGTTTACTTTCTTGCTTTTCCAGCATTAAATTCTTTTTTTTTTTTTTTTTAAAGTATGGGGCTCAAACTCATGAAGTCATGAGATCAAGACCTGAGCGGAGATCAAGAGTCAGACACTTCTCCGACTGAGCCACCCAGGCGCCCCTGCCAGTGATGAATTCTCAACAGAGTGTGGATGGGTTAATTTTTTAGGTTAAAATCATCCCAAGTTTAAGCATTTAAGTCAGAATTTTTTTTTAATCAATAAAACTATTTTCTGAGAAAGAAAAATCCTGCTGATTTTACTTATTTAGAAAGTATTTTATAGGTTCAATATGACACTTATTTTACTTATATGACTCAAGTTGGCATTTTAGATTGTAAAACTCAACTGAAATTTGAAAAATTAATATGTGAAATTTTATTTGAAATACTCTCTGCATTTTGTTTAGACCAGCATGTTTTGGAAATTTGATCTTCATTCATCATCCCACATAGACACACTTCTAGAAAGAGAAGATGTAACACTGAAGGAATTAATGGATGAGGAAGATGTTTTACAGGAATGTAAAGCTCAGAACCGCAAACTTATAGAGTTTCTGTTAAAAGCAGAATGTCTCGAAGATTTAGTCTCATTCATTATAGAAGAACCACCTCAAGACATGGATGAAAAGATCAGATACAAGTAAGAAAATTCAATCTTCTCTTTAGGGTGGGGTGAAGTGAAGTGGGGGTAGAATATTACGCTTGTCTTTTGGCAATTCCCCAGGGCTGTTGTAGACTGTGTAGAGTGTTAAGATGGTCCTGAGTGACAGACTCAGTGCAGCATTTAATCCCTTCTAGAACCGAGTCCAGTGAAATCATAGGGTTTTTAAAATGAGCATTCTAAATTGCAGTTAGAAGGCTTTGTGGAAGGGCAAAGTGCTTTATAAACAGTGATGAAGTTTCTGAAAATAGTAAGACGATTCAAGTAAGTATTTTCTCTTCTTTGCAAGTAGGAAGATAGAGATGATGTTCCTGCCCCAGATCACCTGGCAAATCTAAGCCAGAGCCAGGGTTATGAAGACCGTCACTGCTACAAGAAATTCGGGCTTTTGTTAAGATAAGGGAGTGGGTCTTGGTGAACGTCAGTGGAGGTAAATTTAAGTGGCTAGCACCTGGGGTCACCACAGAGCGTTTATGTCCTCCTCACTGGTCTCTCCTGCTCACCGCTGAGCAGTCGTGCGGGGGTGGGGGAGGCAGGTGGTTAGGGGCTTCATCACCGTCTCTTACGACCCTCGGACCGGCCATGGTTGGAAACCCGTTGTGAGCACTCGACGCGCGTGTCAGGTACTGCGGGTGCAGTGGACCGTCTCCCTCTGCGCTGGGCTCTTTTCCTCCTCCCCAGAAAATGGGAGAGATGCAGGAACAGAAAGTCATTAATATCAAGCGTTAAATAAAAACTTAATGGAATCGGAAGAATTAAAGCTTTTGGTGGATTTTTCTTTGCCCTTTCTCCCCTAGCCTCTTCCCTTTTTCAGGTATCTTTTTCTTTCTTTATGGGAGAATTTTGCTGTCCGGGAAGTAAAACTTACTAATGCTTTCAGGCTACTGGTAGCTTGGGCTTTCAGATAGGCGAGGTTGTGTCCTCTGCTGGCCATTAAGATGGACAGCGAGCATTAGCGACAGCCTCCACTCAAAAGTGCCCTAAACCAGAGGAGGAAAGGAATGCGGCAGCGGGGAGACCAGCATCCTCCCATGCCCCGGAAGACCCACACCGGGCTGCTCTAGGAGTCCCTTCCCAGTGACCCAGGACGTGTGGGTGCGGCTTGTCGCGGGGTTTATCCTGGTGGGAGTCGGGATGCTGTGGGCTCTGTGTCCAGCCCACCTGAAGGGGGGTCACGGTCCCCTCTTAGAGAATTTGAGCCAAAGGGGTTACCCTTCCACGGTTGGTTTCCTCAGCAGCTGAGTGAAGCTAATACCTCTTTAAGAAGAATAGGCACATCACACCTTAGGGATGGTGCTTATTTCACCAAAAAGTGGTCATGTCTTTTGTAGTATTGCCTTGGCCCGTGCTATTTTTGTGCTCCCTTTGAGGCTGCGAGAGCAGGCGGGCCTCCCTGGACACACAGCCTTGTGGGTGGCCCCATTTTGAGGGTCCGTGACTTGCACTGGGCAGATGAGCTCTGCTGCACTTCTGGCCAGGTTAGAGACCCCCGGCTGGATCCATGGAGGGTGCCAGCAGGTGGGATCTGAAAGCTTTCCGGGGCTGAGATTGATCTGTGATCACCTCAGGAAATGTAGACTAGTGCTTCTAGTCTGGGGATAGAGTGATTGCTGTGTTTTGTGTCTCATAACTTTATATTAATTACACGTGGGCTGAATTCATCACTGTCCTAAGTGATCATATACAAGGTATTAAACATTTGTCATTTTGCACCCACCTTTTTAATCTTAATGACAGATATCTCAGTTCTAAATTGAACTAACGGAACTTTGAGAATAGGTCCTTGTAGTATAATCAGTCCTAAAGCTAAGATGCTGTTGGTTGGGTTGAGGTTCCTATAGAGGGACTGCAGGGGACTGCCGCCCCGAAAGCCGAAGGGAGCCAGGCCTCGGGAAGGAGAGCCGGGACAGGCAGGTCGGGGGCGCTCTTGACAGAGCATGTGGCCCATCACTGTAGTTCTCTGGAGTGCTGGAGGCAAGAGCCTGGCCGGAATGCCTCTGAGGAAGTACTGGCCACCGAGCAGAGACCGTTCTTTCTAGAGTCTCCCGGGAAAGCAGCAGAGAGAGAAAGTGTGCTGTAGGCAGATCGAGTCGGGAGAGGTACAGTGGCGTTTTTATCCCTGGTGGGGCAACTGGCGGCACGTTTGTGTGCTGCCGAGAGCCATGCAGTGTGGCGGGAGCTGCTGGCCAGAGGGAGGGCCCTCCGGGGATGTGGTGCGCCAGAGCAGGTGGGAAGCCGGCGATCCAAAGGACGGTGGAGGGCGGCTTTGGGAGCAGTGGGCTCTGTGGGGAGGGAGGAGGGAGGCGCCTAGATGCACGTTGTGGGGTAGTCTCTTCTGATTGCTTCCAGGTTGTCACCACAAAGGAGGCGAGGTCAGAGCATGCAGCGGGAGAGGCAGAGTGAAATGGGGAGGGGGTCTCTGGGTGTGTTAGAAGCTTCTCTAAGTTTAAGGAGAGAGGAATGCCAGCCTGTTCGGAACCGGGACTTTGAGCCCTACGTATAGTACCCAGGCCCCATATGCATGCTGCATTATCTAGATCATGTGTCTCAGTCACTGGAAAAATACCTGAAAAACCCGTGAAAAAGATGTTCTAAATGCCCATGTCCTGTTCCGGACCTTGTGTGTCAGGATTTGGAGACGATACCGTACGCAACGTGGTTTACCGGCGCTTTATTTGCCAGCAGTTTCCGATGGGGCAGTTGAGACAGTGCACCCCCAGCCCCCAAACCAGCATCTTGGAAGTTTTATGAAGTGGAAAATAAAGAGGAATAAAAACAGCGAGCTTTCCTTCTTCTCGGGCCTCCTTCTCAGTATTTTGTATTATCCTTCCCCACGAGGTAAAGGCTACTGTGTTAATTTTACAGACTTGGAAACGGAGGCCAGGGAGGTTAAGTAACTTGTTCAAGGTGATGTGGCTTGTAAGTGGAAGAGACGGTCTGGACCTAGGTGGTGACCGCCCAGAAGCCACACCTGCAGCTGCTGCGTTAGCCCGCCGCTGGCATCGTGGTGCCTCTGTGTTACAGCCTCCTCGAGCCCACGTGTGCCATAAAGAAAGAAAGACGGACTTTAATTTGAGCCTCAGAAGAAAGCTCTTAGATAATACGTTCTTCGTGCACATAGACCTGCCACATCGGTTTGTTCTTTTCCGTCCTCTTCCTCCCTGCCGAGGTTCACGTGGGGACGTACGTACTGCTCTATCTTCCGACCTCATGGCAGACCCCCTCGGCGGCTGCGGCCTTCTGGTTTGTGGCTGGTGGCCTCTTGAGCCAGGGGCCTCACGGCAGGCCGCCTTGTTTGTCTTGGATGCCTCGAGGGCTGTTGTCTGGGTTCCAGGCAACAGCCCTCGCCTGTCCGATAGCAACTTGTCGCTGTTTTGTCACGTCCCTGTCCGGCCAGCCTTGACTTGCCACTGCAGAGGACTAGTTGGTCCTGGATCCTGGCTGCTTGACGGGGAGGAATTAAGAGCAGAGACGTGAACTTGGGGGTGGCGGAGAGCATCGTTGGACCGGCCTTGGAGTCTGCACTTGTTGCTGTTGAAAACAGAAGAGAAAATGTGACAAGAGGAGTGAGCGGAGGAGGCGGATTCGCTGTCTGATGTCAGAGAAGAGTGCTCTGGTGGTCAGCGGCAAGCAGGCCTTCAGGGCTGCAGCTGTTCCCAGGGCTGTGCGGTCTGCGGAAGAGCTCCGTGTCCACAGCAGTGAGACCTGACGCCGGGCGGATCCCTGGGAGACCCAGGAAGGCAGGCGTGCCGAGCTGGTGTTTGGCGCGCCGCTCTCCTCCTTGGTGACTCAGGCTGATGTCTTGTTCTCTGCTTCCTACGTCACAGCAGTGATTCTCTTAGGTGCAGTAGTACAGGCCCTCCCAGACTCGCAGCCTTGTGAAGACAGAGGTGGCGGGTCTTGGAACCAGAATGTGTCTGGAGAACTTACAGGGTGCCGTACGTAGTGCAGTTTCCTGGAAACCAGCATCCCCCACCGTTGTCCTGTAGGCGCTGGTTGTGTTGCAAGCTCTGCTGCTGACGGCTGTGGCCAGAGGTGCGGCCTCCCCGTGCTCCTGAGCCCTAGGTGTGCTCTAGTTTTGTTAGGGAAAGTGTATCCTGTAGAAGCTTGCTTTAGAAGTAAGTTTTTAGATACCGTAGAAAATTCACTATAATCTAGAGGTTGGACAGAATGGATTGAAATGATTTTCTAATTCCCAGAGGTGATTTTGTTATTTTTCACAAAATTTTAGGAAACATTTCTGATTTGTGTTCTACTTTATGTAATGGAACTGTTAACGTGGATGATGACACGAGTGTCCTGTTCTTCTAGGTACCCAAATATATCTTGTGAGTTGCTCACTTCCGATGTCTCCCAGATGAACGATAGGCTGGGGGAAGACGAGTCCCTGCTCGTGAGGTTATATAGCTTCCTCCTAAACGACTCCCCCTTGAACCCGCTACTTGCCAGCTTCTTCAGCAAGGTGCTCAGTATTCTTATCAGCAGAAAACCAGAACAGGTAAATACCATTTTCCAGAAGGTAAGTATTAGGGCTGATTGTCCTCCTGAGACGATCCCCTGTAATTGTGTTCTGAGTGTCCTTCAGTCCAGGTTCTGCAGCGGAGTGTACTTAAATACACAGACTTAACACTGCCCTCCACATCCACGACCATGTTCTAGCTTGATGTGTTCTCTTTGGATCGCCTCACGGCCCAGCACAGCAGTGTACTTTGGTCTCCTCTCTTGACCAGTAGCTGCAAGCACGAGCGCGTGGGCTGTCCGCTGGCGAAGGCAGCGCTGTGCCTCATACTGAGTGGCCGAAGATGCGAGTGGCATTGTAGTGACTGGGGAAGCGACAGTTGTTTTGTGTTTTTTTTTTCTTTCCAGTAATGATGAGCACAACACAAATGAGGCTGTAAATCAAAAAGCTTTTCCGTAAATGTAATTGATTAGTTTATACAAATGATGACAATTTTGTTTTGATTCCACTCAAAATCTTAAGTGTTTAGCTTGAGATGTCTCTGTTTATTTTATTATTATTATTTTAAGGTTTTATTTATTTATTTTAGGGAGCGAGGGAGAGAGAGAGAGAGAGCGCGAGCACATGAGCCGGGGGAGGGGCAGAGGGAGAGGCAGACACCCTGCTGAGCACAGAGCCCAAGTAGGGCTCGATCCCAACGACCCTGAGATCATGACCAGAGCCAGAGTCAGACGCTCCACTGGCTGAGCCACCCCGGCGCCTCGAGATGTCTCTGTTTAGACTGCCTTTCCCATCCAGTAGTGCTGGGCAGAAAACCCTACTTCACTGTAGAGGGAACTGTCCCACTCTCTCCTCCCCGTCTCCCCCGCGACCCCTCACATGTGTTTTGTTCCTGAACAGCTCAGACACACTTGGGAAATTGATTTTCCAAAGATCTGCCGTATGTGTAGTGGTTCTCAGAGCACGGTTTCGTGACCAGCAGCGTGAGAACCACCTGAGAATCTGACAGAAATGCAAGCCTCACCTCACACCTCATGAGTCAGACTGTCTGAGGGGGGCGCCCAGGCCATCTGGGAGTTCCAGTAAGTCTTCTAGATGGCTCTGATGCACACTGAGACTTGAGAGTCACAGCTCTAGTGCACACTGGTGTGAAGAAGGGTGTGCTTACGGGGAGATTCTGCTCCACTCTTGGAAACAGGCACCCGAGGAACAGCAAGAGCCTCCAACGCTCAGGCACGCATAGACGCGCCGGAGTGCGATGCCAGGGCTGCGGTTGGTTGAACCGGCCGGGCCTGGCTCCTCCCCGATGGGAAACAGGCTCCGTGACCCGTCCTTTGCTGTCAGCCGACATGGAGGGATGGAACTATTTTAGGCCCATCATGTCCATCCTTTGCCAACGCAGAGTGGATGCGTGTTTTATTTTAGACAAGATTGGACTTATGTTCTTAATTAGGCGGGATTATGCCCCGAGATGTATTGGAATCGAGGTTCGTTTTTCTTAGAGGGTAACCCCCGAATCCCGATTCCTGTTGTACAGGCTGTCTTTTCCTCTTCTGCCTTCTGGCGAGAACGGACGGGGCTGCTGAGCGTCCTGGCGGATTTTGCACACCGTCCCCAGCCCGAGTCCTGGTCCTTTCAGGTGGCTGCAGCTGTGACGGACACAGGCCTTCCGCTGGCATCATGGTTTTTCTCTTTGCTCTGTGCTAGGGGAGCCCAAATTCAGGGGCTCTGCTTTTCACTGTACCTTTGATACAAGCGAGAACACGCGAAGCCTCCTGGGACTCTGAGGGTTGGCGCTGCCCTTGTGGGTCCCATGTGTCGCGCCCGGGCGCTGGCGTTTGCCGATGGAGGGCTCAGAGGGGGGCCTGTCACTCGGCGGCTCCGCGTGCTTCTTGGCTTAGGGCTCTCGGAAGGAGAATGAGAGGATTCGGTCACCGTCGCTCTTCTAGCGCCTTTCTCGGTTGGAGGACTAAGGGCGGAAATGGTTTCTGTCCCGTGAGATGTGAGCGAGGCCGTGTATGGCTGCGGGGACCGAGGACACCGGGGGCCCGGCCTGGCTCCCCTGATGCAGTCGTTCAGCTCACAGGCCAGGACGGCCGGCCGCGGGGTTCCTTCGGTGTCAGAAGCGGTAGCATCTCTGCGGTGTCATCTTCCCTCCGGGACCCCTCTCTGTCCTTGTGGTACTGTCCGCAGCCCTGGCCACAGTTCGTGCCTTTGGCCTCCTGAGCTGGTGCTTTCGCCACAGAACCACGCTGTATCTCTGGCTTTTTCCTCTTTTCTCCTCCGCTGTGCTTGTAACAACTACTGTGTGACTCAGTTGTGATGGATTAATTGTGTCTCACTTCTCGAAGGCTCTTGTTGCCACATTTTACCTCCCTGTTCAGAGGAGCGGCAGGTCACAGGTGCTGCTCTGTTTGCGCCGGCGGGCGTGAAGCGATTTTTGTCATCTCTGGCTCATAGACTTCATCCCTGGGATGGCGGCAGGGTTTGTGGCTTTTGTGGCACGCCGATCTAAGTTGAAACTTCAGCCCAGCCACCGTTGGGCTCTGGCAAGACACTTCACTGGCCTGTGCCTTGGTTTTCCTATCTGGCACTCCGAGTGGGGCAGCCCCTCCTCGAGGGCATCGAGAGGGTTCTCTGAGACTTAGCTGCTGCCACACTGGCCACATTGCTTCCGTGATATTTGAAGAGATACTGGGTGCAGATGGGCAGAAGGCCCACAGGGGTGTGCAGGACAGAACTCTCTGCCTCTTCTTGCAGAGAAGAGAGACCCAGGTGGCAGTGGTAACATCTCGGGTCCCTGTGTAGCTTCCCGTCTCCTCCACGCTCACCCTCCTGGTGTCCATCTCGTTAGCGAGCAGTTGACGTCGGGCCACACGTGATGTTGTGTAGCAGCTGAGCTTGCCGCCAGGACGGACTTAAAAACACTTGTTTTTGAATTGTTTTTTCCTACTTGCTAGGGGCTGATGAGGATTTTGAGTATTTACTCTGCATTTTAGTGTAGTCTGAGGGACTTGCTTTATGTCCATAAGCTGCTGAATGGTATGTTCTTGGGCTCTCTCTAGGGCATTAAATTATTTATCCTTACTCTCTGACAGTTAATAATGAAAGTGAACAGAAATAAAAGACTTTGTTATGGTGTATTTGTGTGAGGAAACGTGTGATAATTTGAGGTTTTTTCCCAAGGGGTTTTGCGTACGCTCACAGTTAGACGGCTGCCCGGTCTCCCGTCTGGTTCCAGCTCAGCGTCTGCCAGTCCTCCACGCAGGGCAGCGGTGGGTTTCGAGAGGGGCAGTTCGAGGGGTCAGGATGGACTACGCCGGAAAGGTGGTGGTTCCCCGGTTATGTGTCTTTCAGTTTTGGTTTGTTCTCCTCTAGATTGTGGAATTCTTGAAGAAGAAACGTGATTTCGTAGACCTTATCATAAAGCACATAGGAACTTCGGCCATCATGGACTTGTTGCTCAGGCTCCTGACGTGCATTGAGCCTCCTCAGCCCAGGCAAGATGTGCTGAACGTGAGTAGAATCAGGACCCCTGCACTGGCGCGGGGTGCGGCCCCGGAGCCCGCAGGGCTGCTGGGTGCTGGGAGGGATTCCAGGGGCTTGGAGAGGAAGGTTGTCTGGGAAACGGGGCGGGGGTGGGACTTTCAGTGGGGCGGGCAGGGTGGGGAAGGAAGGAGGTTCCAAGGTACGAAGAGATTACGATTTTGCAGGGTTTTGCAGGGTTCATGTCCCAGATGTGCGCATCTGGAGGGGCCTGCGGTGTTTCTTTGTGAGCGGTCCTTTACTCCCTGCTCGTTTGGTTTTCAGTGGGAGTGGGGCAGTGGAACGGGTTGAAAATGCATTTAAAGCTTGTCTCGTGGAAAGAGCAGGAGATGCGGAGCTGCAAGTCTGGTCTGGGGATTCCATGAGGCACCACTCTTGAGATCGAGACCGCACCGCAGGGTCAGGGCCGCGAGGACGCGTGTTCCAGGAAGGGAGCCGTCAGGGTAGCGTTCCTCTTGTGGTACTTAGGATCATAGGAGAAGAGCAGAATGGGGCTTACTTCCAAAAGCACACGGATTTTAAAATTTTGGTGGATGGTTATTTTAGGATACGTGTGCCTCTTGAAGAGCTGTCTTAAGTGGAATTTGGGTGGGAAGAGGGAGAGTGTGAGTAACTGAACATGAGATTCCTCACAGGCTCTCATCTTTGCCTCTTCTTCTTGTCTTCTGTCTTCTCCTCTCTGATTCTCTTCACTCCCTTTTTCCAGAACCTTCCCCATCCCGTTCCATCCCCAACCCTAGCACCTACTCATTTCTTTGAAATTAGTTTTATTGGAAATGGTGATTTTAATTAAAGACTGGAAGAACCAGAAGGAGAGGCAGGAGGGCCTATCAGGTGGTATTCCAGGAAAGGCATGTTCTGCTGAGGTGAGCAGGCATGCTTAGGCACGTGTTTGTGTGAGGGGAATGCGGTCAGGGCTAGCTCTGTAGAACCAGGCAGAGATGTCCTGAGAACCGTGGTCATCATGAAGACACCAGCTGAGGGTATCTAGTGAATGTCCTGGAGTTGCCTGTAGGAAGGTTGTTGGTTCTTTTTAGGTGTGTTTTGTGGCTATCTTTTCTCAGAAGATGTTGAAGATTCCAGGAAAGATTGTTGAGGGCAAGGGGAGGGGTCACCTTTGGATTGCTCTAGGGAGTAGTGATTAAGTATAGTTTTTTAGAATTCTTTTGTCACTTCTGAGTTGAATTTTAGCGCCATTTCTTCTGGAGCGATATGGTGATAGGCAGTTAATAAAGACTTAGTTAGGTTAGGGGAAGGGTGGTTAGAAACTTAGATTTGGGTGCCCGCCATGGCGACGTAGGTTCTTACTAATGGCTGTGGAGGCAATAGGAGTGTGGGGCTGATCCTTTCATAGTGCACAAAGTTTCCTTCCTTCTCCCCTGGTGGTCAGGCCCCTCTCCACCCTCCACCACACTGTGGCTAAAGTGTGGCCCCAGGTGTCACGTGGGGACTCAGGTCTCACCTCTGCCCTACTGAATCAGAGTGTGCGTTTTGGCAAGATCCCCAGGAGGGTGACTGATATGCCCATTTTGAAACCGATCTAAAAATACAAAGTTGGACCTCTAGCTTTGTACCCTCTCGTAGCTTTGTTTTCATCTTCCTTGGGCACCGTTCTCTTTAAGGAGCAGGCAGCTGTGCCCTTAGCAAATTGTGTTTGATTTCTTGCCACCCAGCCCCGTGCCTCCGTTTCCCCTAGTTTCCCTTTAACCTTTGGGTTTTGTTTTGAGGTGGTTTCTGAGTTGTTTTTTTTTTTTTTTTGGGGGGGGGTCCTTTCTTGACTGTAAGTGCCTTGTTACGTTGCTTCTCTTCCTGCCTAACATTCTGCTAGCTGATATTTAATTTATTCTCCCTGTTCTTCTTCTCTTCTTATTTTCATTCACGGCGGTACTTCACTTGTAGATGAGAAAGAGATTGTCCTGAGCAGGATACTGGCTCTTTACTAACTCCTGATGGGGCGCATGAACTCGACTGCTGTGGTGCCCTGCCCCCATGCTTCCTGTGGCTGTTTTGGTTTTGGAGTCTGAAAGTTCATCATATGTTTTAACCCAGAGGCTTGATACTAAATACTGCTTTTCTTAGTCTTTCTGAAGCTGCCCCCCTCCTTTTTTTAGATTGATTTGTTTACTTGAGAGCGTGCACAGGCATGGGAGTGGGGAGGGGCAGAGGGGGAGAGAGGATCTCAGGCAGACTCTTCTGAGGACAGAGACTGACCCTGAGATCCCAACCAGCGCTCTGATCTAGGCTCCTAACTGACTGAGCCACCCAGGTGCCCCTCTGACGCTGAGGGTGAATACTGTCTTACAGAAAATGTATGAATTACACACACACACACACACACACACCCCAAACAAAATACAGACCTTTTTAGTGCTTAGTATTTGAGAACTACTCTGTGTCTAAGAAGTTGATGTTAGAATTTTTTATGTGGGAATTGTAATTTGGGGCATAGTTGGTAGTGTTGGCTGTAGTTTAAATAATATATTCACTGGCATTTTCCTTGGGGGACTTTTAATTTCCTGTAGTGTTCAAAGTCCAGAGAAACCTGTAACATTCTACTTAAAATGTGATGGATATTTCCAAGTATGTTAATCTTCATTGGGGTTTGAACAAGAGCCACGCATTGCTATGATTACCTCTACAATGTGTTTTACAGTGGTTAAATGAGGAGCAAATTATCCAGAGACTTGTGGAAATAGTTCATCCATCGCAAGAAGAAGATGTAAGTTCTCTTGTGTGACTGTAAACTTGATTTTTTTGAAAAAGTGGAACTGTGTTTATTTGGGCATAGAGCATAATTGTAGGAGGCATGAAGGTAGAGGACAGGTAAAATCTGGCATTCTTTAAGTTGACAATTTTCTAATCACTAAAGGCTTTAAAAAATATTAGATTTTGCTGATGCCAGAATATTTTTCAGAAACATGGACAGCAGCAGGCCCTGGTTCTAGCACCATCTTCTGGAGCTTGGAGCTGAATCTGCTTGCTTTTGTTACAGACCTCCTCTGTCCTACTTCTTTTTCCTTCTCTACACATCGTTAGCCCAAATGGTGTGGCCGCATCTGCACTTTGTTTTCTGTTCTGGCTGCGCCGTGCAGCAGCACATAAGAATCTTTGCCACTGTTGTAGCTGTGGAGTGTTGAGCCCCTGGCACTCGTACTTCTTGGCCATTCTTGGCCATAGGCACTGACAGGTTTGTCTTTGTCCCAGGAGCTGAGGGTTGACTTGGCAATAGGATTGAGGCTGCTCTGCAGTTTGCAGACTGATCTCTGTGCTGAGGGGATGCCCGGGGTCTCCTGGACTAGCCATTGGCCCCAGTGGAGGAGGGCCCCAGCTCTGCTGCTCCTTAAAAAAAAAAAAAAAAAAAAAAAAGATTTTATTTATTTGAGGAAGAGAGAGAGAGAGAGAGCATGAGAGAGAAAGTCAGAGGGAGAAGCACACTCCCCATGGAGCTGGGACTCCTGGGATCATGACCTGAGCCAAAGGCAGTCGCTTAACCCACTGAGCCACTCAGGCACCCCCTGCCACTGCTCCTGCTGCCACCTTCTGTCGCAGCCCGAGCCCCGTGCGATTGCCCGTGTTTAGCCCTTTCTGCCTACAGACATGACAGCTCTGCGGCTCAGCCTCCTCTCTGGGAAGGAAGTGATTGTAGTAGATGTGCGGGCTGTGTTGTGGGGAGGTCAGGGGACCTTCCCGTGTGCCTTAAGTTGCCAGTTAGATTGAAGAGTAAGACGGTGGAGGAGGACGACAAAGGGGCAAAGGTACTCAGAGGATATTCCTGCGTATAAAGCTTGATTTAGCCCCTCCTCCTTGGGTGTATTCAGATACTTTGATACCTGGAATTTATATTTAAAATTCATAAAAAGTTAACCACTAAAGGTGCTGTTGGTTCCCTTTGGGATAGTGCATCTGTGGTTTGTTCTGTTAACATTCAGAACACAGCCCGGTGTGCGCCTGCGTCGGCTGCTGCGGTGGGAGCAGCCCTGCGCAGCAGGGGCCTGCGAGCTGGTGGGGCTGGTAGCGCCTCCTGTGCCCAGGGCGGGCGTTGGATGCTTCCAGAGTGCTGCTCCCGTGTGATTCAGGTGTGGCCGGTGCAGGCTGTGGAGAGTGATGATGGGAGCGTGGCCTGTCCCCTTCACAGGGCATACACGTCCATGGGCAAGGCTTGCCTGTTGCTAGGTTTGCACATTCTCAGACAGAAGAGCTGATTGCTCAATAGGAAATCATGCCAGTCTGCAGGGCTCAGGGGAAGCCCGTGTGCAGCTCTTCTTCTTTTTCTTTTCTAAAGGACAAAGCATTTGGAGCATTAACAGCTTCTTTGCCTGACTTGTAAGAAAGTTAATTTTGCCTCTGGACAGTCCCGTTGATAACTTCTGTTTTTTATTAAGTGATAAGTCACATGCTGAAGTCATACGGACCAGTTGATACTTACTAAGGAACGATTTGACTCCTCTAATTCTAGTCAGTGGACTTGCTACCCTGGTGTGTGTTGTCATCTCTGCTGGACATCACTCCCTGCCTGTCTTGGGCTCCAACTGCTCTGTCTGTGGGCGGTGCCCAGTGCCACGTGCCACAGAGCAGAATGCATTTGGGTGCTAAGATCTTAGATTTTCCTGTGAGGTAAACACACTGTACACTGGGAGACGATACAGTATTTCTTGCCCTTTGGTATATTCCAGAAAGCTATATTTGCTTTTTTTTTTTTTTTTTAAATTTAAATCAGTGCTGATTTAAAAGGTGATTTATCAGCTTCCATGCTGATAAAAATAGAAAGAGTTGACCTTTGAACAACATAGGGGTTGGGGTGCCAACCCCCCATGAAATCGAAAATCCATGTAAAGCTTTCGACTCCATAAAACTTAACTGATAATAGACTGCTGTTGGCCATAAGCCTTACCAATAAGGCAGCCCATCAGTTAACACATATTTTGTGTATGTATTACATCCCATGTTCTTACAGTAAAGCAAGTTAGAGAAAAAATGTTACTAAGAAAATCCCAAGAGAAAATACGTTTAAATAAGTACTGTACGTATTAAGAAAATCTTTGTGGAAGTGAACTTGTGTGGTTCAAACCCATGTTGTTCAAAGGTCAGCTGTGTTTTGGGGGGATGTATTGTTTTCAAGTTCTCAGTTGTAGAAATTTTTCCTTGCCAGAACTTTGTTTTTTGTTTTTTTTTTAAAGATTTTATTTATTTATTGGAGATCACAAGCAGGCAGAGAGGCAGGCAGAGAGAGAGGAGGAAGCAGGCTCCCTGCTGAGCAGAGAGCTCCATCTGGGGCTCAATCCCAGGACCCTGGGATCATGACCCAAGCTGAAGGCAGAGGCTTTAAGCCACTGAGCCACCCAGGCGCCCCTCCTTGCCAGAACTTTGATGCCATGTCCCTACACATAGTGATCTCTTCTGTGCAGTATTGTTAGTGAAGCTCGTTGGCCTGGCAGGATCAGGTAGTCTTGTGTCTACCTGTGTTCCTTCTTCTTCTTCTTTTTTTAACCTACATTCCTTCTTCTGAGCTTGACGTTTTACTCACCGCAGCTTCTTAATGGCCAGTGTTAATTTGTGTTATTTCTTAAGCAATTTACTCGATAACGTTTTGTTATAAACTTGACATTTGACGTGTTTTATAGTTAAAATTGTACTTTTTTCCCTTAGCGGCATTCAAATGCTTCACAGTCACTTTGTGAAATTGTTCGCCTGAGCAGAGACCAGATGTTACAAATTCAGAACAGTACAGAACCAGATCCCCTGCTTGCCACTCTAGAAAAGTATGTTTAAAATTGTTCTTGTTCTTTTTTCTTATCTTTTTTTTTTTTTTTAATTGATGCTATTTGTTGTGTTACCAGTGTGAGTGGTTGGTAAGTCCTCCATCTGTGGGAATCATGACCCTGCAAGATACCCTTGGGTGGGGGGAGGACCGGCTTATCCGATCTCAGCCATTTGTGATGCCCAGTGGACACCCGCAGGGTAAGAATGTAAAGAAATGACATTTATGCGTAGACTTGGAGCTTTTGAAATAGCTATAAACTAGAATTCCGTTAAGCTGTCGTAAGATGGGGTAGTGCGTGCTGAGTGTGGGTTACTGCTCCGCAGGTCTTTGGTGAAGAATAATTTCATACGCAAACTGATTTGACCCATCATGGTCAAGGATTTTACCAGAAGTTCTTCTTAGGATTTACTGTGCCTTTGCAGCTGACTGGGGGCGACCTGACCAGACCTGATTCGAAGGGTTACAAGCCTTGTGTGTTTTTTGTCTGTGTACTGCTCTGTTCTTATTTTGAGACGATTCCTTGTGAGCAGCCATCTCATGTTTGGGTGGAAAATAGGAGGAGGATGGTGTGCTGTTTTGAAATTTGTGCATGGCCAGCCCATGGATACTAGCTTCTCTAGATTCGCGCATTTTCGGAAGGAATACCTGCCGTTGCACACGGGCACACATTGGGTCTGCGTGCCCCCAGTGAGAAGAGCGAGGAGCAAATTAGAGACGTGGTATCATTTTTAAAGTCTGTCATCTGAGAAGTAGAGTTGTATTTTCCCAGGAAAGGATTTGACTGATTCTCTGAAGTAAGCGAAACTTAAATTATCAGCTTCTAGGTAAAACGTCAGTTTCCTTCTCCACTTCTGTTATTCTTGGCACTAGGGCATATATACTCTTTTTGTAAATATAAGACATTCCACATTCAAATACTAGTAATTATAGTAGTGTAAGGTTCAACCATATAAAATTGCCCTTTGAGTAGGTTAAAAAAAAAGGTTGAACACCATCAGTCTCATGGTTCATGACAGCATTGTCTAATAGAAAGAAAAGTCAGATGTCATTTTAACCCACTGAGCCACCCCGGCGCCCCTCAGATGTCATTTTAAATGATGTAGTGGCCACATTCAAGTAAAAAATAGGTGAAATTAATTTTAATAATATATTAAATTGTTAAAAATATTTGAACAGATGCTTATTTAAAAAAAAAAAATCACTGAGGTATTATACATTCTTTTCTTTGCCAGAGTTTTGGAAAGCCAACGTGTATTTTACACTTAGGACAGGTCAGTTCACACTCGTTACAGTTCAAGTGCAGCGGCCATCTGGGACCGCAGGTTTCCCCCAGATGCAGGACCGGGCAGCAGTTCGTGCTGAGTTTCAGCACTCCCGGAGCCTCTTTCCTGGGGAGTGTGGCCCTGGAGCCTGGGTAGGGCCCAGTTGTACAGTTCAGACTGTGTCTTTAGTCCCAGTGATCAGGCAGCTCTAAACGGAACCATACATGGCAAGAATTGGGATTATTGAATATTCGTTGGAGTAAATGTCTTCAGAATCATGGTCACGATGAGTTAGGGGTCTGAGGATATCACCGGAGTTGGCAGTGGGGAAACTTACTGTACAGCAGTGCCTCCTGCATCCTTCTTGAGAATGAGAACCATCCCCCTGTAGTATAATCAGACATGCTTCCGTGTTACGGTGATTCTTTCAGTAGCTATTGATAAAGAAAATACACAGTGACCAAAGGCTTCTACGGGTTTGGTAAACTTATTAATCATAATAGCATTTGTGTATGGCTGATGTATTACTAGGTGATAATGTACAATATTTGATAAACTGAGAAATAGAGCAATATTGTATTATTAGGCCAATCTGCTGGCCGTACATAGTATTCAGATGACCCAGCTCTTTATATGGCCTAACAGCCCACAGTTGGGGTGCCACAGTATGTATAAACACTTAAGTGTATGTGTGCTGTAGCACGTAAACAAAAGTTCGAAACGAGCTCAGGTTAGAGAGGATGGTCAAGATGGGCAGACGTACCAACAGGTCCCTGGGAAAATGGATGCGAGTGTTAGGCAGCGATTAGCTTGGGTAGCAGTCAGGGCTTAAATTGAGTATATGCAGTTTAGTGGCTCTGGAATTCTTCAAAAGTCTAAAATTCCTTTAAAACCAGTTGTGTTAGAGAAGGTTGGACTGTGCCGCATTGATTCTTGATACAAAGGAGCTTAGAATGAGTTGGAGTTTGATCTCAGTCGGGCCAGGTTGCGTTCCTCTGACTACCCGTGTACAAAGCAGTCAAAACAAAAGTGCGCCGGAGTCTCAAGACCTGGTAAAGTCCTTGCAGGGCTTCGTGTGTAGAGCAGCTCCTGTGGGGAGTTTACTAATGCTGATCCGAGAACTTGGGTTTTTTTAAATGTGAAAAAAAAAATCCATTTCTCTGACGTGTAAATAAATGCTTTTACTGTTGAAGGAATACGAAAGCGCTCGTTTTACCCTGTCTGAGCAGCTCGGTCCTTTGGTTCGTGATTCCTTCTGTAGCGGCTGATATTCTTGTGTTTAGATAAGACTCATAATACAGTTCAGCTGTATGTTAACATCTTGACCATCCGAGTTTTGCTGGTTATCATATCATTTTGTCCATTAGTGGGACGCTTTCATGGTTGTAGGCGACTGATGAAGCCATGAGCTAGGGAGGGCCTCTCTGGGAGCCACTCCCTCAGGCGTCAGTGTCTGTGAGCCTGTGACGCACTTGTGATAAGGAAGAACATTCCTCTGGAACGAGAAGGTGGACATCTGCGCCTGGACGCTGGGTCCATACTCTCCTGTGGCGTGAGGCTGCGCTTGGACGCTGGGTCCATACTCTCCTGTGGCGTGAGGCTGCTCTTTGAAAAACAGATGTATTTCCCGTGAAAAAGCTGCCTGTTTTCTAGAGGCCAGTCTCAGGCCTAGTATTCGTTCTGTAGACTTACTGTGTGTTGAGTGATTTTTATAGTGCTGTTTTGGGTGAAGGTCTCACCATTTTAGTGCCGGTCTGGTAGTTGAAAGCTTCTTCCAGCAAGGCAGGGGGCGGGGGGAGGGATCCTCTGAAGTTAGCTTAGATACCAGTTTTATTTGCTTCCCCCAAATACAAAGGAGATTCTGTCCTACTTGCTGCCTTAGCCTGGCAAGGGGACTGGTGTTGGGTCGCAGTGAACTGAACTGTACTGCGGGGTGGCTGGTGTCTCTGCTGGGTGAGCGGCAGGGGCAGCCCAGCTGTGTGTCCCGTTGTGAGGGTGAGGGTGGTCCCAGGTTTCCAACCACTCGGATTCTGAAAATTACCAAGATCCTAAGACACTGAGACCTTCCTTGAGAACGTCCATATAAATTACCTGACAAGTTACCCTTGTGTTTTACATTCATCGTGGCCTTGAGTGTGTAATGGGAAGAGCCTGTAGAGAACGTTTTGGCTCTAGTTCAGGCAGATCTGCTTCTTGCCTCCATGTTATTTTGATTGACCAATTTTAATTGTAGGGTGAAATGCAACAATTGATCTTTTACATGTTTTAGATCTTAGTTAATTATACATTAATGCTTTTGTGGGAAGACATTTATGGGTTATAATTAGCCTTTTTGAAAAAGTCCCCTCATTTTGTGGGGTGAGGAGCTCCAGATTTTCTTACCACCCACAGCCGCCACCACCAGCACCCTGATTGGAGTGGGAGGTGACTTCCAGTCTGGAAATACTTGTTGGCTCTCGACAAGATCGGAGGCAAGCAGGGCCCAGGTGACTCTGCTGAGGGGAGGGAGTAGGAGAGTACCTGTGGGAGAGTTCGGTTTTGGAATAAGCAGGATCACTTGTCTGGTTTCATAAATGTATTAAAAGTAAAATGTTGTTACAGGAAACAGATATGCCCAAGTGGGGTTGAACCTTTTAGAGAGTACTTGCCTTACTGCTACCATGCTCTTTTTCTCTGACATTACTGTTAATTAATCTGACATTACTGTTAATGTTACAATTAGCACCTGACTGTTGATTTGTTTCCCTAGGCAAGAAATTATAGAGCAGCTTCTATCAAATATTTTCCACAAGGAGAAAAATGAATCAGCCATAGTCAGTGCAATCCAGATACTGCTGACTTTGCTGGAGACGCGACGGCCCACGTAAGCTTTCCTTTTGTCTTACAAACGCTGAGCCATTTTGTTTTGCTTTTAGATTTCCTAGAAACTGATAAAAGTTGTTGGTTGATAAGCTTTGGTCTCTTGCCCTTAAACTGCAGGTGCTGAGCATGTCTCCACCGTAAGAACTCTGACTTAGTTTCAGCCGAGGTGGGCTGTAGGGATGTGGTTGAAGATAGTGTTTGGTGAGCACTGGGCACTGGCAGTGTTTGGGTATTTGCAGTTGTTACGAGAAGTAGCTACAATAAGAGGTGTCGTGAACAAAATGTGTAACACAAGAGAATTGTGCTGTCCCGTTCAGATGGCAGTTCAGGAATGCTTCCTGTCTTGTGATTCTTTTCTGCACATGCTGACTTGAGTCTTCCGATGGGCTCTTCAGGGATTTCACATGTAAGGGCCCTGCGGTTCGTGAGGCTGCTTTCAAATGGGTGGGCAGAGGGCTTGCGACCTTGAAGGAAAAATTGGGGCCAAGTGTTTCAGAATCAGAAATACAGTCTGCTCTTCCCATGTATGTGCCCTGGACCAGCCAGATGATGTTGGTCATGTTACTCTTGGCAATTTATGTTCGGTGCTAATTCACTTACAGATTGTCAGAATTTTCTTATTTGTTCCCTGGAGCATGAGGGTTTGAAGAGGTGGGTATATGTGAGCGCTCCGAGAATATGTGGTTTAGAGATTAGAGTTTGTATTTTCTCACTCACTGTTAGATTTGTCCAGCGAACCAGAGGGCGTGAAGAGGACAGAGGAGGCTGCTGTCAGCATAGGAAAATCCCGGCCATCCAAGGTTTCTGGATGTACTTTTCATGGTGTCGTATCGGGTTCAGGCAAAGTAGTGAACATAGTCATTCCGTTTCCCAAATTCCTGACCTCTGTTCCCGGTTTGGTTAGTGTTTGGTCAGCGGCAATGGAAGGCAGTTTGGGAGCAGTGCTTCGAAGATCTTGTACTTTGGGGATTGTTTCTGCGGTTATGACCATGTCTACATCTTCTCCTGCACACTCTGTTGTAAAGAATGTTACCGGTGACTTTTAAGGTCTTCATCAGGTGGTGCGGGCCTGTCATCCTGCTCCTCGTGCTTCACGGCCGTTGTGCCGTCTCCTTGGATGGTTTGAATGCACCTGAAATGGTGCTGTGAGGCTTCTGTCAACTCCCCTGACTTGAGAAGGGAATAAATCTGAGAAAAAAGGTACATCTTCGCAAATGGAAGAAAGGAAACACAGAATCAGTTGTACAATCTAGAGCAGAGAAGATAAAACAGTAAGAAAAACAGTAGAAGGACATTTCTGACCAGAAGGAACTTGTCTTCAGATCAGAAAGTGACAAAATGCTACAAGCAAGATTAAATTTAAACGGAATGGGGGGGGAGGCACTCAGATTTTAGGTTTTTCCCGATGAGATTTATGAGTCCCAAGAAGAAAGGACAGATCTTTGAAGTATCTGGATAAGAAAAAATGGGTTAACCACAAAGCAAATCAGATTACCAGGCCTCTCGTATGTGAAGCTAAATAAAGACGGAAAGCAGAGGGCAGGACTGTGCCCCGGCGTACTGCTGCTGACTGTGGGACACGTGCGGGCAGAGCAGGCCTGCCCCGACCTCTGTGACCTCAGCGACCTCAGCATTCCATCTGGCTTCTGTCCTGGCAAGAAGTACCTGAAGCTGGACTCGACCAAAACCAAACAAAATATTAAAGAACTTAAGGGAATAATACTTACAAAAGTGGTGATAAATGAAGTGAATAGGGTTTGAAAATTACTCGTATGAATGTGAAGATTAAATATTCAGAATGAATAATTGAATAAGTTACGTGTTGGAATAAAACAATACATTTTAGATTATTTTAATAAAACTCAAGAAATAAGGAGATGGTATTAGCTCTTGGCCTTACACCAAGGAGCTGGGGTACTTTCATAGTTTCATTTTTCATCTTAGTGAAATTAAGGGTTCAGGTACGTTTTCTATAAATGCAGAACAGTAGTAGGCTAGGCCACTCCTGGAGCTCCCTAGGGGACAAGGAGGTCAGAGACACCTGAGAGTTCTAGATGCCAGGGGAGTTTGCACAAACCTGTAAGCTGTTCTCGGGGAAGCGGTGGTGGGGGGGCAGGCTGAGAATACCAGAGAAAGTGTCCTTGCAAAATGGGCCTCAGGAAACAGCAGCAGTCTTCAGGGGAAATGCACATGTCCCCACTATAATCCTTCCCCTGTCTCGTATGGTACGAAGCTCTTGGGCCACAAAGCAAAAATCCTGTGGTCATAAAGACACAGGTGAAGACACTGGTGAAGACCATTTGCAGTGGGAAGAAGGGATCAGGAAAAAATCTTCTAGGCCATGAGAGAGGCAGGGATACATTCTGGGCTCTAATGATTAGAGATCCCCACTGAAGGAGGGTCAGTGAGAGTTAGGGACCCTTTAGCTGCCTAAGACAGGCTAACCCAAAACGACACCTTTCCCTGCTGCCCCCATTCCATCAGGCCTCCAGTAACAGCAACAGTCAGCTGATGGAGGTAAGGCTGGGGGGGGGTGTCTTTGTCAGGCTCAGGAACAAGCCTAAAGGGCTTAGCTTCAGCTAAGAGTAAGCTAAAGTGTGATGTGGAGAGAAACTTGGCAAACCAGCCTTAACTATAAATACAGAGTAACTTGAGACGCATTTGAAGTCTGTAATACGCTGAGGGGAATCAGTCCTAGCAAACCTAGCTCAGCTGTTGACCTCAGATTGATTTAAACCCTATGCTGAAGGTCTAGAGAGAAAGAGATGTGTTGGTTCCAGAAATAATGTTTACATTGGCTTATACTGCCCTACACAACTTGCCCACCTTTCAATCAAAAACAACCAAAAAGATAAACAAGATAAAAGGAATCTCAAAAAACTATGAGTACGAGTAGTCAGTAGAAAAAGATTTTAAAATGCTGGAACTGTCTGACAGTGGAATTTAAAATAACCGATAAATATGTTAAAAGATTATGGGGGAAAAGGAACAGTATGTAAACAGGTGGGGGCTTTCAGCAGAGTGAGGGAAGAGCATAGGAAATGCCAGAACTAGAAACCACAGCAGAAATGGACAGTGCCTGTGAGCTTATTGGTGAACTTGGACTGACTTGAGGAAGGAATCAGTAATGGGACATTAGAAATTATCTACATTGGACCATGAAGAGTTAAACCAAAAACACTTGGTTTGTGAGCTACAAGGGTCTATAAGTAGCGATACGCCACTGGAAAAGAGGGTGAGTGCCCAGATCTTGGTTTCTCACACCATTCTCCAGAGAGAGGAACCAGAGCTCCTTGGAGAAATGGCCATTCCTGTGATGGGGGCAAGAGGAGCCTAGAGCATCGCGTAGTACAGAAATAAGGAAGTATTAAAACTACAAAACTTTGCAGTGTAAGTGGCAGGGGTTATGTCAGAGGAACGCAGGAGCCGGCTGAAAGAGCTTTCATTGGCCAAAGCTGATTCACACAATCAGTGACAACAGCATAATAATTGGTACAATAAAGTAAAGCTGTGTTGTCTTAGTACCCGAAGTACAGAATCTGCACTGGTTCGTACTGTTAGAAATAAATGGAGGAGATGGGACAGATGTCCCCTGGAGAAGAATTTCAAATGGTTCATGTAAATGCTTCCTCCTCAAAGGGGAAGAACTAAACTGCCCTCTTCTCAGTGTAGACCATGCGCTGTGACTCCTTCCAAAGAGTTCTTTGTGGAAAGGTAACAAAAAGAGCAACTTGTCAGTGACTCTGGCAGACACTTCCTCAGCTGGATAATCAAAGTGATGAGCCAGCGCTAAGTGCTGTTGACAGTTTGCACTTTTTTTCACGGGGTAGTAACAATGACATCTTACCTGTGGTCTCTGTCTCAGAGACCCTGTGATCATGAGGAAAACATAAGACGGATTCCAGTGAAGGGACATTCTGCAAAATACCTAACCAGTGAAGCCTGAGTAACTGTCACAGCCAAGAGGAGTGAAGGAGACATGACAACTAAATATAATGCAATGTCTTAGGTGGGCTCCAAAATGAAGAAAGGCCTGCAGGTGGAAACTGAGGAAATCTGAATAAAGTGTGGATTCTATGTATCACCCATGGTTTATTGGGACTTGTGTCATACTAGTGTACAATAATAATAACGGGAAACCGGGTGTGGGTTATGTGGGAATACTGTGTACCACCTTTGCAAGTTTTCTGTCAGTCGGGAACGGTTCTGATAGAAATGAAGAGAGCATCTGGAGAGAAGGCCGGTGGGAATGCAGAAGCTGGAGCAGCAGTGGCAACTGGGCTGCCCGAGTGACCCTTGCAGAGCCTTGCCGTGGCCACATCACAGTGCACAGTCTTTTCAAATGCACATGGGACTTTTATCAGGGTAGACCAGAGTCTCAGCCATGAAACAAACCATAATGAGTTAAAATAATATACACAGTATTAATTCAGACCATAATGGGTTTAAACTAGAAATCAATAGAAAAAGATTGCTGGAATGAAGCAACACACTTTAATAAATAACCCCAGGGTCGAAGAGGAAATTAAGAGAAATGAGAAAACATTTTGAACTAACTGATAATGGAAATGGGGCACATTAGGATTTGTGGAATGAAGTGAGAGTAGAAGGAGGAAAGTTCTAGCATTAAATGTTTGTATATATATAGTTTAAATATTTTTATTTATTTAAGAGAGAGAAATCACAAGTAGGCAGAGAGGCAGACAGAGAGAGGGGGAAACAGGCTCCCCGCTGAGCAGAGAGGCCGATGCGGGCCTCCATCCCAGGACCCCGTGATCACGACCCGAGCCAAAGCCAGAGGCTTACCCCACTGAGCCATCCAGGCACCCCATTAAATGTTAAGAAAGGAAGACAGAGTTTAAGGAAGACAAAGTTTTGTGTCTGGGATCTAAGTTCCCACCTTAAGAAACTGGTGAAGAAAGAGCAGAAGAACCCATAGCGAGCAGAAGGGAGGAATTAATAAAGATAAGAGCAGAAAACAATCAGAGAGATTGAGAAGGGAAAAATAATGCAGAAAATCAGTGAGACCTAAATGTTCTTTCTTTGAAAGGATCAATAAAATCAGTTAATCTCTAGCCAGATTAATGAAGAAAATGTAGAAAAGATCCTCATTACAAATTGCAGGAGTGGAGGAGAGGGCATAACTGCATTCACACAGACATTAATAGTAAGAGGATACTCTAAATAACTCAGGTGACAGTTTCAGTGAGTTAGAGGGGATGGGTAGCTTCCTTAAAGGAGGAGTACTGCCAAAGCTCACTGCAGAAAGTAATAGGTAAACAGCCGTAGCAAAATTGAATTCCCATTTACAAGCTTCCAACAAAGGAAACTCTTGGCCCAGATTGGCTTCATTGGTGAATTCCTCCGAAGATCTAAGGAACTTCAAGAACATGGAAAAGAGGACGTTTTCCAGCTCCTCTTAGGAGGCCATCATTACTTGGAAACTAGACCAAAATATTACAGGGAAGAAAACCACCACAATTACGCAGGAGCCTAGATGCAGAATTCCTCAAGAAAGTATTAGCAAATTAGACGCGGCAGTGTATTAAAAAGACAATATATCATGACCAGCTGTGGTTTATCTTGGGAATGCGAGGCTCGTTCACCCTTCCCAGATCAGTTAGTGAGAATGGCCAAAATCCAGAAGATGGACACCACCAGGGGCAGGTGAGATTGTGGATTAACAGGAACTCTTATTTGTGGCTCGTGGGGACGCAGAATGGTACAGCCACTATAGAAGACAGTTTGACAGCTTTTCACAAAACTAAATATAATCCAGCTCCTTGGTATTCACCGAAAGGAGTTGAAAACTGATTTCACACAAAAACCTGCACATGGGTATTTATGGCAGTTTTATTCACACTTGTCAAAACTTGGAAACAACCAAGGTGTCCTTCAGTAGGTGAGTAGGTAAATAAATCATGGTATATCCAAACAAATATTACTCAGTGCCAAAAAGAATGAGCTGTCAGGCCTTCAAAAGACACCAAAGAACCTTGAATGTAGATTACTAAGGGAAAGAAGCCAGTGCAAAGACTACAAACTATATGATTCCAAATACATGACTTTCAGGATAACGGAGAACTGGGGGGACCATGAAAAGATGAGGGGTTCGCAGTGGGGAGATGAAAAGGCAGAGCATAGAGGACTTTTAGGACCGTGAAAATAGCATGATGCCACAGTGATGGGTACGTGTTGGCATACGTTTGTGTAAATCCCTGGAATGTTCAACACCGAGAATGAACTGTGATGGTTGACTGTAGACTTTGGGTGATTATGTTGCGTCGTTGGTGGGTTCAGTGATTGAAACAGACCGCTGTGGGGGTGAGGTAGGGGGTGTTGGTAATGGGGGCGGCTGTGCGCATGTGGGGACAATCTCTGTACCTTCCCCTCCACTTTACTGTGAACTTAAAACTGCTCTGTAAAAATAAAGTCTCAGTGAAAAAAATCAGTCTATGTAACTCATACTAACAGATTAAAGAGGAAAGACCAGTCATTTCAGTAAATTCCTTTATAATGAAAACCTCTTAGTAAATTAGTAATGGATGGGATCTTAGAAATTGATAAGGCTTCCGTTAAAAACAAGTCCATAGTTGATAGCGTTCTTAATGATCGGAGACTGAAATGATAAAATCAAGAAACATTGCAAGGATCTTCACCATTGCCAGTCCCAGCCCGCATAGTAAGGCAGGAGAGGAAGACAGAAAACTGAATCTGTTTGCAGAGGTCAGGATTGTCTTCATAGAAAATCCTAAAAAAATACACAAAATAACTTCGTAGAACTAACAAGTAAATATAGCAAAATTATAAGATGTAATAAGGTCAGTATTCCAAAATGAGTTGTATTTCTTTATAATAGCAACAAACAACTGGAATTTGGAATTTTTATGAAATACTGTTTACTGTAGCACAGGGAAAACAAAACAGCTGGATATACATCTGTTTACAGATACACTGCTCAGTATTGACGGGCTGGAAGAGTGCCTGGTAAATGGAGAGAGCTGCTGCGTTCATGGTTTAGAAAGTTCAGTGTTGGTGGGAGGCCACTTCTCCCCAGGCTGATCTGGAGTGTCTGTATAATTCCAGTCCAAATCAGAGCAGGAGTCTGCTAATTTCTATAGAAATTAGCAAGCTCATTCTAAAACTTACATGGAAATTCAAAGGAAATACAGTAGCCAGAATAGTTTTGAAAGAGAAAAGCAGAATTGGAGTGCTGGCACTCTCTGATCTAAGGCTGCGGTAGTCGGGACCAAACGAAAGGATAGACACACAGATCACTGAACAAAACAGTCCAGGAGCAGGCCCTCGCGGTATGTGGTCAGCTGGTTTTCGACAGAGATGTGGAGGCAGTTCAGTGTAGAGCTGCCTTTTCCACACATGGTGCTAGTACATCCATCTGCAGAAAAAGGGTGAGGGGCCTCAGTGTGTGCCTTGCCCATTACGCAGAAGCTACCTCAAAATGAATCCTAGGGCTAAATGTAAATCCCAGAACTATGATGTTCTAGGAGAAGGTAGAAGGAGGTCCATGGGCTATGTTAGGCAGAGATTTTGTAGATGTTTATCACCAAAGCCCGACCCATAAAACAAAAGCTGATAACGCGGATTTCATAAAATGCTCTTTAAAAAAAAAATTATTTATTTATCTCAGAATGAGAGAGAGAGAAAGTGCTCGAGCAAGCGTGTGCACACAGAGCTGCAGGCAGAGGCAGAGAGAGAAGCAGGCTCCCGACTGAGCAAGGAGCCCGACGCGGGACTCCATCCCAGGACCTTAGGATCATGACCTGAGCTGAAGGCAGCGGCTTAACTGACTGAGCCACCCAGGCATCCCCATCAAATGCTCTTTGAGAGACTCTGTTGTGGGGCGCCTGGGCGGCTCGGTTGAACATCCGGCTCTTGATTTCGGCTTTGGCTGTGGTCTCAGGATCCAGGGATTAAGCCCTATGTCCTCCAGCTCTGTGCTCAGTGCGGAGTCTGCTTGAAGATTTCTCTCCCTCTGCCCCTCCTCCTGCTGGAACTCTCTTGTTCACTCTCACACATACACTTTCTAAAATAAATAAATCTTTAAAAAAAAAACAAAAAACAAAAAACTTGTGAAAGGAAAAAGAGCCACAGACTGTCAGAATATTTCCAAATCATGTGTCTGGGAAAGGACTTAAGAACACTCAAAACTTTAATAACAAGGAAGACAGCCCAGTTTTTAAGGTCAAAAGATTTGAGCACTTAATAAGTAAAATGTATTTGTGTAGCAGATACACACATGACAAATGGCTGTCATTTGTCATCACTGAAGTTCAAGTTAAAACCCCATTGAAATGCTGTGCTGCACCTTTTGAACTTGTATTTCTTTCCTGTGGCTGCTGTAACAAATTACCACAGACCGTGGCTTAAAGCAGCAGAAGTTCCTCTCTCTCTCTGAATGCTGAGGGTCCAGGATCAGGCTGTGAGCAGTGCCACCTGCGTCCGGGGACACTAGTGGGCGTTCATCCTCTGCCTCTTCCAGCTTCAGTGGCTGTTGGCCTTTTTTGACTTGTGGCCACCTCTCTCCTTCTTTACATCACCTTCTGTCTATGTGTCTGTGTCTCCTCTCTTTGGAGGACATTTGGGATGTCATTTAGGGGCCATCTGGATAATCCGGGATAATCTCATCGCAAGATCCTTAATTAATTACTTCTTTAGTCAAGGTAACATTCACAAGCTGTAGGGATTAGTGTAGACCTCTTTGGCGGGGCGGGGGCACTGTTCTGCCCACTGCACAACCAAGCCAAACAAGCCAGACAGGGAGTCCTCAGTGCTAGCGACCGCGGAGAACGGCTGGAGGTCCCGCACGTTCCTGTTGGGGACGGAGAGTCCTAGGACCGCTTTCTCAAAGCGGTCCACGGTTCGTACCGAGTTCCGTAGCTGTTCATTGTATTACCCAGCGGTCTCTTAGGTATTGTCACAAGGAAAACGTATCCCTCAAGACTGTGAGTGAATGTTTATGTTGCCTTTTCCATAATCACACAAAACTGTAAACAGTCCAGAGTGTCCTTAAACTGGTAACCGGATGAAGAGGCTGTGGCACCTTCAGCCGCGAGAAGGAACGCACTCTCATACGGAAAACATTCAGCACTTCTCGTGCCTTTCCACATGTAACGCAGTCTGGATTGAACATAGTTCTGCTTGGAAACATCAGCGTGGTTTTTGTTTTGGAGTTGGTGAATTCTTACACACATCTGGAGGAGTGAAAGTGTGAGAGCAGCCGGGAGATGCCGAGCGTACCAGTGATGAAGCGGCCTCCTGTGCGTCACACGCGCATCACTGGTTGAATGACCGTGGCGGTGAGGCAGCAGTTCGTTCCACACTGCGGATACGGGCTAGCGCCTGAGTCAGAGCTGGTGTAGAAAATGATGCTCACGAAGTATTTATTAAATGAACAAATAAGGTTTATATGAGTGCTTAAGGAATTCTAGTATATGGTTTTGTATGCTTTTTCACGTAAGGCGGGAAATGTGGATTTTTTATGAATGCGGTTTAGAAGGTGTCTCACCATTTGAGAAGTACCGTATCTGTACCTGTTTTGTGTGAAAAATAAGTTCCAGATGAATTAAAATACTAGAGGAGAAGTGTATACATACTCTTAGAATTATGGGCTTGTAAGGAACTTCTGAGCATGGCTCCATGGATAGAAACTGTGATAAAAGCTGTATTGGGCCATATCAGTTATTTTCTAAACCCCTAAACATGAAAAGCACCAGAGCAAAAGTTCTTCCCATTCCCCTTTCCCTCCATCGAATTTCCCAATGCCGTTATGTGCGGCTCTGAATTAGAAACGGTCTACACGTGTGGAGTGCTTTCAGAAAGTGTCCTAATAGCCGCTCTCCAGCTTTGCGTGAGTGCACCCCTCCGCGGTGGGCCCCGGAGAGACCGTGTAGACGCACCCGGTGTCCGTAGGGGAACACACAGCTAGTGCGTAGGGATCCAGGGCCGGGGCTCTGCCGCTGCGTCCTGGACTACTGGTTTGCCCTGATTCCCAGCTGACAAGCCACACCTACATTCTTAGGACCCCCCCCCCCCCTTAGGTCCTTCCTCCTCCCACTTCGAGACCCTGTGGCGCATGTGGTCATTAAGGCCCATTGGGATTGCACGCCTCATTTTACTCGTAATGGGTTCTCCTGTCAGCAGTAGATTAAAATGAGTGCAGAGTGAGCTTTATGGGGCAGAGTGACTTATGCTTTTTAAATAGGAAACAGTGTTGGTTACCCAAGGAAAACTGTATGGAACAGATACAGGCTTGTTGACTATCAGCATCCCAAATAGCACACAGTGCGGTGTGCCCTCCAGTTCAGGGATCTGATCCCTTTCTCTTTCCACGCCTCCTGGTAGAGACCTGCTGTTGGTATCAGGTATAAAGGGCGTAGAAGGTTTGGGAGGATGGGAAGGAATCACATGTAACTTCTCGACTCTGTAGGCCTGTGGGTCGCAGGCCCTGTGGCTGCTCCCCAGCAAGCTTGTGTTAGACCCTCTTCCTATCGCTCCAGAAATGTTGATCTAATCATATTTATGTAGCTTGTATGGATCTACCTACATGCTGATAGGGAACACCTTAATTTGTTATGAAATTATATTAAAATTAACTTGCTTTGTTTTAAGATTTGAAGGCCATATAGAGATCTGTCCACCAGGCATGAGTCATTCGGCTTGTTCAGTCAACAAGAGTGTTCTGGAAGCTATCCGAGGAAGACTTGGATCTTTTCACGAACTCCTGCTTGAGCCACCCAAGGTAGGGCAGCTACCTTAAGCATGGCCGGGTCATGGCTGGCCAGGTCAGTAATTTGGTTCACACACTTGTTAGAAAGTAGATGACCTTGTGGGGAATGGAACTGGTGATGACCTCCAGCATGTACAGACCAGCCCTTCCAGCTGTTACTGCTTTCGAGCTGGTTTTTAATTGGCTTTTATCTGATGTAGTGTCCGTATTGATGAATGGAGTAGAATTAAAAATAAGCAAAATATTTATCTATTTCGGAAACAAAGCTTTTCTTTCTTTCTATAAATTCTGGGTACTTTTACGCCGGTAAAATAAACAGTCCTCACACTGTGTTGTTTTCACTTTTGAGTTTAAGTTAATCTTTTAGGAACTGATCCTTGAGACTGAGTTGCCTTATTCAGAGTTGGAGGGTGGGTCAGTCTGATGGACAGATACCTTGTTGAAGGACTAGTCGGCGGAGCGTGACTCGGAGTGCTAGTGTTTCCTTGGGGAGCACCAGCTTGCTAATCCGCAGCGACTTTACTCAGGGAGCCTGCCGAGAGCACGGGTGGCAGGCCCCATGAGGCAGCGCTGTCCACAGACCCCAAGTGCTAACCGCTGCTGCTTCCCAGCCCTCGGGCGCGGTGCGGAGATTAAGGTCAGGGTCAGGAGCTCTTCCTGTTAGACTCTGTGGAAGACGCAGGTCTGTGAGGGGTCCCCTGCTGGCACCAGTTCTGACATTTCCCTTTTTCCTCCTGCCCTCGGTCATCGCCAGCAGTGGCCTAACTGCTGTAGTACGTGTCTCTGAGGCATCTCCTCTGCAGGGTGTTGGGAATTGAAGATCGTAGTTTTTCCCTTCTACGTGAGGTGCTTTCGATGGAGTTTAGCGTTTGTGGAGGGGGAACACAGAATCATTTGTGTCCTTGATGCAGAGAGTCGAGTTCAGCTTCAGTTGATCTCTTCAGACGGCTGATGCCACCAGTGTCCTGTTGTCTTGTCTGTGTTCAGCCGGTGCTGGGTGCGGGCCAGAGCGCTTGGCGTTCACGCTCCGGGACGGTGCCTCTGCCGGTGGGTAATGGTTGTGGTCAGTGGTGTCCTTCCTGGCAGACGTGAGAAGCAGCGTGGGAGAGTGAGGAAAGAAAAGGATTTATTTAGGAGAAGCGGAGTCCGTGAGTTCAGTTCTGTGTGTGGTTTTGCTACGTGGCATGTACGAGTAGATTCCTGAAGCTTTCTCACGCGTCTCTTGGTCGGAGCTGCCTTGCAGGAGTCCAAGTGAGAACCTTCCGACTCCATTCGGCCTTGAGAGGAGCGGGCAGAGGAATCGGGAAAAAGGCAGCCTCGATGCTGGGTTAGAATTCCCCACCCTTTCCTCTCACACCTGTGAGATTCTCAAGTGTCCTGGGTCTGTCTTCTGCGACCAAAGTATAGAGATTCCCTTTTATGGCCAGTAACAGGTTGGAAGTTGATCAAGCGTCAGCGCTGTGATCCAGAAGCAACTTCTGAGTTTGCATTTTTCTCACAGATTGTGCGAAGATTGCAGACCGCGTTCCCGAACCACTTTAACTTGTCAGATGCAGTTTCTGGTCGGGTTTGGAGTATTGATTGCACTTTCATCCCCACAAACTTCTGCAGCTTTTTGCTTTTTTCCTGTGGCGTTTGGAATGTTGAAGCGGGGACACCGGATTTCCTGTGGAATTCCTCGTCCAGGGGAATTACTTGATTCCCCTCTTGGTTATTGCGTCATGTTTTGAAGATCTCAAAATCAGCTTTGGCTTTTCCTTCAGATGTGAACCTCAGGCCACGCGGTCTGCAGGGTCCGTGTGCCTAGTGTTTCGAATTAGCACACCCTCCTCCCCCTCTTGTTTGTTTACCGAACTGGATTTAATCAGAAAGCTGCTTCTTCCTCAGAAAAGCGTGATGAAGACCACGTGGGGTGTGCTGGACCCTCCGGTGGGGAACACCCGGTTGAATGTGATCAGGTTGATCTCCAGCCTCCTTCAGACAAACACCAGCAGCATCAACGAGGACCTCATGGAGCTGAACAGCATTGGGGTCATATTGGTAAGATTGCCCCCGAGAGATAATTTGCCCATGATGGTTTATGGATATACAGCGCGTTAAAACCTCACAAATTGGCACTGTTTGTCCGAGACTCTTCTTGTTCTGAGCATGAATGCTCTTTTATACGGTTCTTGTCTGGAGTACATGGTCAGTTTCTAATGCTCTTGAGTTTTCAGTATTTGTAAGCGCTTTGTGTAAAGAAGTGCAACAGAAAATTTCAGAGATGACTCAGATGTAGACTTCTCTCCCAAGCAGCGCCGCCTGGCTCTGGTGATTGAGTGTAGTCCCCTTCCCCAGGGGATTGTGTCAGCGATAAATGGCTGCTGGTGACAGCATCGTTCTCTTGTCCTAATTAGCAAAGGGACAAGTGTTTATCGTCTTTGTACTGACACAGATCTGTATAACGTATCAGTATGTGGTCTTTCGATTGGAGTTCAGATTCTTCCTTAACACACACAGCTATTAGACTGCTTGTTAGTGGAGGCAGAAACGGAGAGCTCAGGAATTACCTGGATTTCCCTCACCCTTGAGTTTCCCAGTTCCCAGGTGTGTGCTTAGAATCCACAGACTTAGCCCTGGTAGCTGCGCTTGCTTTGTCTGTCCTGCCACCTGCCAGCGCAGAAGGCACAAGGGCTAACGCTTAGCAGGTGTCGTGAGACAGCTGGCCACAGCGTACATTGGGGGGAGTTTGGGCTGTTTGCACCCTACACAGAAGACATGGTAATGTGCATTTATACACCTCTCTTGGCTGATGCGGGCTGTAGATGCCTTTGTGAGAGAGATGATCTGTTTTTTGCAGATCATGGCCACAGAGGGGACATACTCTGTGGCCGGTAAGTGGTGGAGCCAAGATTTGAATTCACAGTCAGTTTCCAACGAGTGCTTGTTTTATCAACCAGACCGTGTGCCACTGGCTATCATTAGATGCTTTTAGTTATATTTCAGCTTTGGGTTAAGTGATGGCAGTATAGGGATAGAGAACAGGAATGTGTTGGAGCGAGACAAAACATTTAAGGACACAGTCTCTTTGGTGAACTTAACTGCTACCCCTGGGGACATAGTTTTTGCCCTGCCCTCTGACTGGTGTATAAAACTCGAGGCACATAACTTTCTTCCCCTGTCCCTGAAGTCGTCAGTTAGTAGCCTCTAATCTTGCTGATAGTAAGTGTGCAACTATTGTTAACTCATTCTGTTGTTAATCTTTAGAACTACTTTTGAGTGACAGCAAATTTGACAAAACTGCTAAATGGGTCATTAATCATTTCCTTTTTCTTTTGAGTTTAGATAAGCAGACTCAAAGAATGTCCTGAATATATACTTGATGCAGTTTGTGCTGTTCGAAATTGTCTTTCCTTTTTGTGGTACTGTCAGCTTTTCGAGCAATCTGGAAACCCATGTACTTGGAGGAGGTCCACATGTCACCCTTCTCAGACCTGTCTTCTCTTGCTCCGTTCACTGATAGTTCCAGGAGTTCCAAAGGCCTGAGTGGTTAGAACCAAGTGCTTATTCACACTCAGGCTGTGCGTTCCTTGAAATTGGAGACTTTCTGTCTGTCTGTCTCCCACATTGCACCTAACCCCATGTCTTGCACACGTTTGTTGAGTCCAAACAAAACTCGGAAATTTCTTCAAAAAGTTTTGGAAGTTAACTAAACTTAATACCTTTTATTATGGAAAATGTAGAAAAATACTATCTCTTTGAGGAACTAACTGTTGTCTTCCCTTGTTCATTGTTGTTTTCTCCTGGATTCTGTGCAAATGCTGGCATGTGGAAAGAGCAGATGTGCTATTTAGTCTGTGTAGTAGCTTTCCAGACCCCCTTTAAAGTAAACTTGTGTTCCTTTTAATGAGTCCTATTGGACTAACAACATACCATGTTTATTTTATTAAACCACTGTTTGGGAAAGGTATTAGAATAATGGCTTTAAACATTGAAGTAACTGAATAAAAGAAAGCGTTTTTCTTTTTTGTAGGACATGTTCTTCAAGTACACGTGGAATAACTTCTTACACACACAAGTGGAAATCTGTATCGCACTGATCCTTGCAAGCCCTTTTGAAAATACAGAAAATAGCACAATTACTGACCAGGACTCCACTGGTGACAATTTGTTACTGAAACACGTAAGCTTCCCGGGGTCTCTTTGCTGCTGCTCCTGGTTATAGCGTTTTCCCACTCGAGTGGTGTGGAATGAATCAGAGTTCAAGGTCAGGGCATTTAACTCCTGTATTCGTCTCACTGTTGGCCCCTGATTCTGTGAGTCATCTCCTGGACAAACAGCCATTAGATGAACTTTCAGGAAAAACGTCTAAGTGGTCTACTTATTTGCTAAAAACAGTCAACTTGAAGATTTAGAAATCTTCTGGAGATTGAAAGAACCGTAGAAATTGAGCGACTACAGAAAGCGTTTAAAGAGTTGTTCGGCGTGCCAGTTTTAGTTTGTGGGCTGAGCACAGGACAGGAGCGTGGCAGAGGCGGGCTTCGTGCCGCGCTGAGCCTCTTCTGTGGGTCTGTTTCCTTTTGTTAAACACGAGAGGTTTTCACTGAGTCAGCCTTCTCATTTCTCCTTGCTCCCAAGTTGTGTGATTGTGTGCGCTTCCCTAGCTCACGCTGGCTTCCTGCCAAACCTGGGAGCCGGGAGAGGCTAGTCCCTGGAGTAGCAGGCGGAAGGGAAAGAGCACTGACGCTGTGCACATCCCCAGGGCATTGCGCGGCGCTGGGGTTTGCCGGAGCAGGCGCCGCCAGTCCCGAAGGACGAGGGTTGCTCAGATTCCTAGACAGAGACCGGCCAGACTGGCCAGGGCCTCATCCTCTTGATTCCTTTTGCATTTTGTTCAGGCTCTGTATTTCTGAGCTCGCTTTTCACGGCTAATAAAACCTGGCTTCGCTTTAGGTCCGCTGCTCACCTGGGGCGGTGTTTGCAGTATTGCTTCCCAGGCCATGCTGCGGGAGGTGCGGGTCTGGTCTCGGGTCCCTGTAGTGTCCCGGCGGCCTTGAGTATATTTATTAGTGCACTGCGTATGCTAAAACCAGCAATTTGCAGCTAGATTTAGCTTGCTGGGTAATGCACGCCACTGTTCTATTCGAATAGCGTTCTGTCGTACTTTACAATTTTGCCACTTTGACACTTGTATATGAGTTAACTGGAATATTCCTTTTTATTCAGCTTTTTCAAAAATGTCAGCTAATAGAACGGATACTGGATGCCTGGGAAATGAATGAGAAGAAACAGTAAGTAAATTGTTCTTCCATAGAAAATCCAGTGTGATTTTTTAATTTGAAGAAAAGATCTGCCAGAGAAAATAATTAACGTGGTACCAGCCCACTTTATAGTTACAAATGGTTGTCTTGGGACTTCCAGATTATTTATCATAGCAGATCTTTTTCTGATTATTTTGAGAGTGCCCTGTCTTTCTGCCTCTCTACAGGGGAATCCAGGGGCTGGCTGCCTTTGAAACTTCTGGCCCTTTTTGAATAGCTGTTTTTCTGGCAGGAATACTACAGAGGCTAAAGGCAAGAGTCATAAAGCCAAGTCCTCTGTGTGGATGCTTTAACTTAGCAGGTTCGTCCTGCTTACCCCATGGACTCACTGTAGACAGAGTCACTTCATGCATGGGAGGAGGGGGTGGGAAGTTGGCCTAGTAATTTTTGTTTAGAAAATTTCCGTTCGCTAGGACACCTGGGTGGCTCAGTCGGTGAAGCGTCTGCCCTCAGCTCAGGTCATGTTGCCGGGGTCCTGGGATCAAGCCCCACATCAGGATTCCTGCTCAGCAGGAAGCCTGCTTCTCCCTCTGCCTCTGTTGTTCCCCTGCTTGTGCTTTCTCTCTCTCTCCGGCTCTGTCTCAAATAAATAAATAAAATCTTTTTAAAAAAAGGCGGTGGGGAGAAAATTGCCATTAGCTGATTGGCAAGATTACTTGAGCATTGATACGGGTAATTAGTTTTCCACATGGATCTTTTCCTCTCCTGTGCCCTGGGGGCCTTTATAGCAGCCCGTAGACTCTGAGGCGGGCACAGTGTGTGTTTGGGGACTACCCTGAGGACATGCTTCTTGCGTTTGTTTTGTAAGTCGGGTTTACTGAGGTGCAGTTCTCGAGGTGGAAGCTCACCCTTCTGTACACGTTTCTAGGCGCTCGGGTGAATGCGTGCACTTAGTGTAAGCACTGTGGTGCGGCTCAGAGCATCTCTTCGGCCCAAAAGCTCATCTCGTGTGCCTTCATAATTGAACCTGTGCCAGGAGTTTTCTTGTTCAGACTTCTCTTGTGGCGGCTGGAAGGTCTAGGAGCTAAAGGGAGGTGTCAGCTTTATTAGCCTGTGTTAGGTTTGGTCTTTAAAGAGTGCCTGCTGGCACCGACGAGATTCTCCCCTGACTCTGGGACACCTGCGTTTAGTTCGAGTGTGGCCGGGGGCTCGTCTCAGAGGACTTCGGATACATTCTTCCAAATGAAGCTCCCTTGGGGGTGCTGTGTGTGGCCAGATCAACGTCTCTGGTTTTGTGTTTGACCCCATGTTCGCCCCCTCGTGCATGGCCTGACCTCCCTTGCTCTCCGTGTGCTCTGTTTCCCCTCAGCTCCGTCCTCCGGAGGCTTGACTATTAACAGACCCGCGGGTTGGGAGGGGGAGGGTCCTGAAAGAGTTTTTCTAAGGTTTCCTTATCCCAGAAACCTAAAGGACGACAAGAGCCTTGGGGCAAAACCCTGGCAGGTGGGCCTTCGTTTTCACTTGTGGGAGCATGGGTGCAGCATCTGACCGAGAAATTGCCTGCCAGTAATGCAGGGGCCTGAGACCTTCTTGTGAAACCAGAGGAGGTTCTTAGCAGCTCTGTTGAGATCAGTTCTGTGTCTCTGATCCTTAGCTGTCCCCAGACCTTGTAAGATTATTAGTAGATATTCTATTTTTCAGAAAAACGGAGTAGGCATGAAGGCAAGCCTTCAAGCATAGTACAGCTTTTTTAGCGGCTCCTGAAAGATTGTCCCTTTAAACAGAAATCTCTTCAGTTTGTTCCCTTCTGTCTGCTAAGCAAAGTCTTTTTGGGTCAAGTAGAGAATTCACAGCAATGTGAACGGTTGTCTAAATAGGTGGGTTTGGAGGGTGCCTGGGGCGCAGCTCATTGAGCATCTGACTCCGTTTCCGCTCAGGTCATGATCTCGGCATCATGGGATCGAACCCTCGGTCAGACTCCACAGTCAGTGCAGAGTCTGCATTGGGCTCTCCTTCTCCTCCCATCTCTCCTCCATGCCCCCCCCCCCAATAAATAAATCTTAAGAAAATAAAATGAATGGGTAGACTTGGGGCACTTGAGTGGCTCAGTCAGTTAAATGTACTGCTCTTGGTTCCAGTTCAGGTCATGATCTTGGGGCTGGGAAATCAGGTCTCCGTGCTAGGTGTGGAGCCTGTTTGAGATTCTTTCTCTCCCGCTGTTCCCTCCCCCCTAATAAAGAGAAAGAGAGGGAGAGACATTGGTGGGTGGATTTAGTAAAGATGGGTCCTGGTCAGGAAGCGTAAACCCTAAATCAGGGGAAAGGGGTGGGAGTAATTGATGTACAGATGTTCCAGGTGCGGTGCAGGCCCAACACCAGCTAAGTACCCCTTGCCTCACCTTGGCCAAATCTCAAAACCAGCCATTGTTTTAACTTGAGAAATGCCACTGGTAGGCAATTATGTCTATTAATTGAGCTGAGATTATGAAGATTTGATATTTTTTAGCAAAATTCTCACCTTACATTCCTGCAGTCTTTTTAAATTCTGAAAAATAGTTTCATAAAAAGATACAAAGGAAATCGGGGCGCCTGGGTGGCTCAGTGGGTTAAGCCTCTGCCTTTGGCTCAGGTCATGATCTCAGGGTCCTGGGATCGAGCCCCGAATCAGGCTCTTTGCTCAGCAGAAAGCTGGCTTTCCCCCCGTCCTGCCTACTTGTGATCTCTGTCTGTCAAATAAATAAAATCTTATTAAAAAAAAAAAAGATACAAAGGAAAGTCACAAAAACATTAGGCATCAGTGAATGCTTGGGCTGTTTTTTAAAGGTAAGATAAAATTGAAGATTAATGATGGGTTTGTATGTGGAATAAACCTCGCCCAGCGTGGCCACCATGTCATGCTGGAGCAGAGCATTTCTGCCGCTCCCAGCCCTGCCCGACCAGGTGACTCCGGCTCCTCCTTTTCCCTCCATTCTCATCTTTAGGGCCTCCGTTTTTAGAATGATTGCTGCCGCCCACTGTATTTACTAAGCTGCTTCATGACCCGTGTGATCAGGAGTCTAACTCTGTCCTCTCCCACACCAGGGCCGAGGGAGGTCGCCGGCACGGCTACATGGGCCACCTGACGAGGATAGCCAACTGCATCGTGCACAGCACTGAGAAGGGCCCCAACAGTGCGTTAGTCCAGCAGCTGCTCAAAGGTGTGTGTGCGTCATGAAAGTTTGTTGTATTTCTGTTGGATTGGGTTAAGAATTTAAGGGTAAAGTGGAAGTATTTATGATGTTTTTAATAGCAGTCTGTGGAGTTTCTTTATACTTTGCAAATTATCTGAAGGTCTGAATGAAGTTCTTGAGAGTGTGTTTGAACAGTGTAGGTCTTTGCTGTCTCATGCCTGCAGTCCTTTTAGCGGGTATCGGCAGGCTTGGCCGCGCTACCCTCTCGCGCTCGAGGAGCCTGCTCTGTGCGCTGCTCGGGTGTGCACAGGGTCCCTGCGGCCTGGCCGTTGACTCACTTGAGCTGTGATCATGCACACTTTTTATTTTCTTCTGAAAGGCCCTACGTAGCCTGTGCATTGAGTGCCTTTAGCTGGGATGTGAACACACAGATCCGCATGTCTGCCGGCTCTCTCCCATTGAGGCGAGGGATGGTGGGCACTGAAGGATGGCTTCTGTCCCAGCGTTGACATGTCATCAGCCCGAGGTTCCTGGGAAGAAATTGCAGGTGCCTCTCACGTGTGTGCCCAGGCTGTGAGTCTTTCTAAACCGAGAGCCCTGAGAGCTCCGTGGACTCCAGGACGTGGGCCAGTCCTGTGACTTCACAGGCCAGGCCTGTGAAGGCCTTTAACCCATGTGCTGCCGCACTCGTCCGACTCGACCTGCTAAAACTGGACGTTGTTTCCCCGGTCTGGCCTTCTCTTTGTCTTTAAAGTATGTGTGTGTGTTTGAGAGGCTTTTGCCTGTGGAGCATGAGCTGAAAGAGTTGCTCCCAGGAGGGGGAAGCTGGGGCTTGCCCCACTGTAATTTGGCTTCTTGAGAGCGGGACAAGCCAGACCATCACAACGGATGTTCTTTCCATGGAGAAATGGTCCCATGCGTTAGATTGGCCTTTGTTTTCCCAAAGTTGCTCTGCAGATGGCGCGGGAGGGACACAGGCGTGCACGTGGAAACCACACTCGTCAGAAGGCCACTCTCCCAAGGCCTTCAAGATTATAGCCGTTCCTTTTTCTCAGAAAAAGGATTTGTGTATCTTTTTTTTTTTTTTCTTTTTTCTTTTTAACTTCTCTGGAGGGGTGCCTGGTAGCCCAGTCGTTGAAGCGTCTGCCTTTGGCTCAAATGGCCATCTCTGAGTCTCAGTTGTCATGCCCACGTCAGGCTCCCTGCTGGGCAGGGAGTCTGCTTCTCTCTCTGTCTCTCTGTCAATAAATAAAATCTTTAAAAATAAATAAAGTTTTCATAGTGGATAGAATTTCACTATTGCATATGTATCTACATGTTGGCCTGTGGGCACAGACATTTAGGAAACAGCCAGACTGGGTTCCCTGGAGCATTCACTGGCCAGATGCCAGTCACAGCATCTGACGAGTGTGCAGGACCTTGCACTGGCAGCATTTCCTGAACTTGAATGTTCATGGAAAAGACAGCTTTCCCTCCCACCCTAAACACCTGTTGGTTCCTCAGAAGTTTGCTGGAAACACATTTTCCAGGGTTAGTTTTTATCAAAAGATTTTTAAAAGCTTATTAAATTTGCAGACCTGCTTAACGCCCTTGGCATCAAGCATGGGCCATTTTGGGGGTGGTTCTGGTTTCTGAAATTCCTGGGGCTTAGGCTATAGAGCATTATAAACTCTATTTCTCCAAGGGTGCTCAGATGATGGGACACATTTGCCTTTGATGGACCGAGTGGGCGGCACTGTCCTGGATGTCCCATTTTTCTTACGTGTCTGTTATTATTTCTTACATGTCTGTTTCTTACTGGAGGTCACTGGAGTGATGATGCCTTTTTCTCTTTCTCCTTCTGCAGACCTTCCAGACGCGGTCAGGGAGCGATGGGAGGCGTTCTGCACAAGCTCCTTGGGAGAAACTAACAAGAGGAACACGGTAGATCTAGTAGGTTTTACCAGGTCACATTTCTGTGAGCCCAGTGCTCTCAGCCTTTGCCTGTTTATTCAGAGATACGGGGTCTTTCGTTTGTCTTGGTAATTTGGGGCCAAGAATAAGTTTATGTTTCTTTACCAGGAATAGAGGTCAGTGTTCTCCCTGTTGTCGATAACTTGTCTAGTCAGCTCCTAATTTCTGCCTGGGATGATCGGAGGGTACAGAGAAGCCACTGAATTCTACACTCCCCGCCCCACTCTTTCCCTCAGCGCCCCTTCCCTTAGCACCTCTGTTCTTGTGTTTCTTGCCTATGCCTCAGCTAAGCCTGGGCCGTTAGAAACCGCAGGATTCCTTTGGATGTTTTCTAACGTTAGTCAGTTAAGTTTACCCGCATTTTAGATTGTTCCCAGGGTGGGGGCGTGGGGTGGGATTTTGTAGGTGACTTTGAAACCCCATCTTTAACAGATTAGTACTTTTAGCCAGGGAATAATGGCATTGATAATATTTTTAAAATTATATTGGACTTTGGAATGTATTCTTTGTTTTTTTTAAACACACTAAGATTTAAGGTAAGTATTGCTTTTGCCTTTGCTTTTAAAGATAGGGAAAAGCATTTCCTTTCATCAGCGCATACCAGCTGATTTAGCTGATTAGTGACAGTAACTCTCTGTGGAAGTAGGTGTGTCAGGCATTTACTTCTGTGATTTAAAACGCAGCAGCCAAGATCTGAGTTGCTAATACCCATGGATGCCTGCTGGGTAGACACTTAGGTGTTTGGCAGCCTTATCAGTTCAGTGCAGAGTTTAGAAACAGAAAGGCTCTGAGGGCTACAGGGGTCACCAGGTCTGCCTGTGTCACACCCCCAGAGGGCTGTTGCCTCCTACTCGATAGATTAACAAATTTGGTTATCTTTTTCCAGACTCTTCACAGATTGGTTTGGCAATGGCTTGGTAAGGATGGGGGTAAAGATAGACTCCGGGGGAATTGGACGAATTACAAAGTTAAGAGGTGACTATAAGGGGAGCTGCTCGAGGCCATTTAATTAAAATACGTCTGATGGCCCTCTGTGTCTCCGCGTACTGTAGCCCAGCAGAGCGGCTGGCATCCGCTTTCACAGCCCTGAGTCATCAAGGAAGAGTTAAGTAATTTTTGATGAACGTGTTATCCACAGTGGATTGCTTTTTTCCCCAATCAAATTGGTTAAAAATCTGGATAATCACGGTCTTATTGTAAGGTGAAATTGTTCTCTTATACTGTTAAATTGAACCATTTAATTTAGAAGCCACATATTGATCCTGTTAAGGATGCAGGCAGCGTGGTCTCCTTTAAGGGATTTTTGTCTTATTTCTTATTTGTAAAGGACTATTTAGGAATATTAATTCTGATTTTGTTTTGGAAACTCCTTTAAAAATTGTCCTTCAAAGGACTGACTTCAGAGGTAGACTTCAAAAATGTACAGTTAAACTTGGTATCAGAAGTTTTCAAAAATTTATCTTGGGTAATTCCAACTCATTTCTCTTGTGAGCACTTCTGTGTAAAGCGAGACCTCATTGCAATTCAGCTAACACTCAGCTAGTTTGCATGATGCTGTCGGTGATCTGGCTGTGACTGTGAACGTGATGCGCGCCTGCGTCACGGAACGGGAGCGCGCGGTACAGAGTTAGCATGCAGCAGACACGTCTGCCTTCGGGACTGCTGTGCGTGTGTTGAAGGGAAGGTTATCCTGGGCCCGCCTGTCACTAGTAGCAGCTTAGTTCTCTTTTGCGAAAAGTTGTCCGACTTCTTGAGCCCTGTTGACACCGCTCATGTCGCATGTTGAGTAGCCCCACTCTAATTTTACTGTCTGTCAGGACCAGGTTGATGTCTCAAGACCTGTTCAGTTCCTCAGTCCTGGTGCCAAGTACTTAAATACCACTTCCCTTTAGTTTAAAGGCCTGCTAGGAGGGAATTTGCTCTGGTCCGTATTTTCAGGGGTACACAGGTTCCAGGTTTTTGTGGGTGCTTACACATCCTAGGCCACGAGGGAGATTGTCCGTTGTGGTGCCCAGATCGTTTCAGGTTATATCCTGGGCTGGGTGCCGTGTTCCAGGGAATGTTATCATAAACCCAGGTTGGTAAATGCAGTGGGTCTTGCCGTTGCAAAAATGTGCTGTAGAAAGGGTCCTTGTCCACGTAACAGAGCAGAAAGTCTAAATAAAAGCGTTTCAGACACATTCGTTTCTAAAACTGGCAGTTGAGTAATAGACTGCTTGGTCCCCACCCCCTCCCCAAACAGATCAGATAGATCCCTGTCTTGATGCCTTGATTTACCAGTTGGTTTTATCATGGCTGCGATACCGCTCTTCCAGTATACTTGTAGGACTTGAGTCGGCCTGCAGTTAGCACCAAATGCTTGGGTTTTGCCTTGTCACATGGGCTTGTCCTGGTCTTATGTTCTGGCCGCAGCAAGGATGCGTTCATTAATGCCCCGGATGCTCACCTGTGCTGCGGGCTGTGGGCCTGAGGTCTGCTCACCGAGGGAGGAAAAGCTGTGCCAGTCCCACGCTCTTACCACTTCTGGGACAGCATTTTAGTGACCCCCCCTCTCGGAGGTCTTCGAAGCCCTTTAGTCCGTTGAGCTCTTCGTGTCAGCAGTAGCTCCTAGATTGTTGCATTTTTATGTTGGGAGTTTTATTATGAATGGAATTCGGTGTGTGTTACTTCCATCCAGAGACCTCTCTGTGGGTCCGTTGGTAAAAGTTGGTGAAGATTTAGACAGTAAGTCTAGGTAACCATAGGAGATGTGTTGGTACTGACGTTGGAAGGCTCAGTTTGCTCTGTTCTCCGCCTTCCTCTCTGAGGGAGAGAATGTGTTTTCTTTTAAAGTGTGGGTGCTTCTTTCTCATCACTGATGAGCTCCTCTAGGGAGGTTGTGGAGAATGATACACGTGTGCAGTTGTGAATTGCCTACAGATCAAGCAGGTTGGGATGGAATGGCCCAGAGATTGTGTTTCTAGCCAGCTCTGGTCGTGGGGGTGCCAGGGGTCCACAGCAGGACCCACCGGAGCCAGGAGGAAGAGTCCAACATCCACATTTCACTGAGCTGCACGTTCCAGTCATGCTTCTGGTCTTCTTAGTAAAGCTGATCAACCGAGATGAAGAAAACACTTGCTTTTCCTGTAACAACAGTTAATAAAACTGAAATTTTATTATGAAAGAAGGGAACATCTCAAAAACTTCTACTCACTGAAGCATCAAGAGTATACTTAGAACACATCTGACTTGGTCAGAGTGTTCCTACTGTACTTGTTACTTTTTTGAAAGTTATGACTCTGTTCTCATTCAGTGGTGCCTTGGTATTCATTAATTCCCTAAATATTTGAGTGGCTGCTGTGTGCCATGCACTGAAGCGGTTGTAGTACACTTGATGGATGAAAACCCTGCCTCAGGGAAATGGCCGAACAGATGGCTGGATAGACTCCAGGGGCGGGAGCTGGGGTTGGTTTTGGGTAGAAGTGCAATTTAGGATTAGGTAGTCCAGGAAAACCTCATTGAGAAGTTCACGTTTGTGTAGAAGCTTGAGGGAAGGGAGTGGGGAAGAGCTAGGGCAGAAGCTTGGGGGGGTGTCCAGAGGGGGAGAACGGGATGTGAGGTCCCAGGGGCTCTCCTGCAGGCCAGATCTCCTCCTGCTTTTAATCCACACGGGCCCCTGGGTTGTGACCTTAGGGAGATGAAAAGCCATTAGGTACGGAATTAAGAAGGGACATAATTTGATGGACATTTTAGAAGGTTGTTATGGCTGCTGGGTTGAAAATAGACGGTGGTGGGGCAGGAGGTCGCAGCAGGGAGACCGGGTGGCTGCCAGTGACCGTGATAATCCAGACCAGAGACGGTGGCGGCTTGCACGGGAGGGAGGTGAGAAGAGTGGTGAGAAGTCATGGGCTTTTAGGTGCTGTTTCGACAGTGGGGTGACTAGATGCCCGTGGGACAGAAGGCCCAGATTTTAGGTGAGGAAGAAGAGAGAACAGAGGGCATCTGCCGAGATGAAGATGCCTCGGAAGGGGTGTGTCTGAAAGTTGTGGCCGGGGACTCTGGTGGCTGCATGTGTGTGATGGACTAATTGGGGTTCCAGTTAGCAAGGCCCACCCCCCCCCCCAGAGGGTGTGGTGGATTCAGTCAACTTTGTGGCCTGTTTTATTAATAACAGTTTCAGACCAGGTGTGGTGTGGGTAGAAGCAGAATCGCTGCAGCTTTCAGTACATGAATGCAAAAGTGCATGCATTGTGGTATTAATAACTTTCTAAAACTTTCTTTTTGGAGAAAGAATTATTTTAAATATCTCTCAGAATTGCTTTGAGGATACAAGTTACGGAGAATATGTAAAAAGAGGTCAAAATGTCTGGCACATAGTACTTGCTCAACAAAAACTAGTTTCTTTCTCACCTTTCTTTAATGAACTTCCTCATTCTGTAGCAAAAGAGTAAAACGATCAATGAGGAAACATGCAGCCTGTTTGAACTTGGACAACAGGACATGCTGGGAGTAGCCAAGTCTCCGTTGTTCCCTCTTGTTCAGTTGATCTAGCTTGCTCTTTGAGTTGTTCTGTAATTCTGCACCCTACCATGAAGTTTGCACTCCTAAAACATACACTGGGTAATACGATTCCTGCACTAACTTGCCCCCTGAGGAGCCCGGAGTTCCTCTGAATCCACTGTAGTAGAAGTGGATTTGACCTGCTCTTGACTGCATCCTCCTGTGCGGTGCCAGCTGCCATGACCAAGCAGCGCTCGTCCTCCTCCCCTGCGCGCTCTGGCCGGGCTCTCCTGGAACGTCCCGCCCCCACCCCGTGCGCACAGCTTTCCCCGCCAACTCGCTAAAGCTATGGCTGAGCCGAGAAGTCTCCCTTCGTTGATCACAGATTCTGCCTTTGACTTCGTTGGCCAGTTTCAGAATCAGAGTCGAAGCTCTCTCTGCCTCAGGGCGGAAGGAGAAGGAATTAACTGGAAACAGAGGGTTAATCCTTTGGCATAGTATCTTTACCAAGGATGGTCAAAGGAAAAAGAGGTTGATTTTATTCAGGCGGTGATGTATTCAGAATTTCATCAGCCATACCACATACAGGCCTATTTGGATTTGCCTCTGGGTTTCTTGAACCAATGCTGGAACATCACAGAGCAAACCAGGCCAAAGTTCTGTAGCTGCAGGCTCTTAGGCACAGCTCCAAGAGTTGGCAGGTCCCGGCCACTCACATCTACCCCCATGACTGTGCTCTCTGCCAGTTGACACTTCTGTGAAAAGCGAAGGGTGAATCACTCAGGAAATAAACAGTATAAGTTACCCTCAGGCACGCAGTTGCTTGTTTTAGAATTTTACCGACTGTTCCTCTTTGTCGTTGGCGATACAGCAATGGCTATTACTTGTTTTCTCCTTCCTTTCTAATCGGTAATACATTTCCCCAACACTGGGTGTCATCTATGAATTAATAAAAAATCACCCCCGTGAATTGTTGAGCAGCTCACGTTTGCATCCGTGTTTAATTACTGTGCATTGGTTGTAATCTTGAGGGCAGGGCTACATTTTAAGGGCCGGAAGATTTGGGGTCTTATGAGCAGGTTAATACTGGTTCAGAGTCACATTTAGTGCTTATGGACAGTGTTTTTCTTAAGAGTGGACAGGCATCGTGAGAAGGTAAAGTGAAATGCTGTATTTAACCTGACTTTCCTGGTGGCTTATTTAACACCCCCGGACTGCAGTTTTACTCTTCAAGCTGGGCGCTTAACAAATTATGTTTTATCGGAGCCATTCCTTCTACCTTACCTTTATAAACATTAATAATTGGAGATAATTGTTAAAATCATTTAAATGGAGTAACTAACCTCTTGCCTGTTTTCTGGTGATACCAGTAATGAGACAAATTAAAATACAGATGGGCAGCGAAAGGACAGGTGACCTGACCACCTGACGGAGTGAGGTGGGCCTTTAAATTGTTGGGGTGGGTTTTACAACTTAACTGTTCCTCTTGTTCTTGCTGTTGTTACGCACTGAGAGACAAACTAAATGTGATTTTTCCTTTTAAATGCTGATACAAATGTCCAAAACTTTTCTCTATTAAATAGTTTTTTACATTTTTATGCATATAGGTTACAACCTGCCATATTCATTCATCCAGTGATGATGAAATTGACTTTAAAGAAACGGGTTTCTCACAGGACTCTTCTTTGCAGCAAGTGAGTCATGCCTAAAGCTTTGCTTTTTGTTTTTATTGTAAATGCTTGGTCTAGTTGCCGTCTCTGGGCTCCAGAGGCAGATTATGTGCTAGGATGTGATTTGGGGTTCCTTACTAATTAGGCAAAAGCGTTTAAAATAGCAGGTGTTGGGTGTGTGAGAAGAGGGTTTGCACTGATTATATTTCCAGGAAATGTTTTGTGCCTGATAACAACAATGCCAAGTCGGGTAAATTCTCAGATTTGAATGAACTGAGCGGCTTCGCGAGTGTCTCGGACACGCTCCTGTTGCAGACCTGTGCGGGGTCGTGTTGTCGCCCCAGGAGTAGAGGCCAGTGGGGGAGAGCAGTGGGAGTCACGCTCTTAACGTCAGTAGAAGTAACTGCCAAAAAAATCTCTAAAACGAAGTGGCTTACTTGTTTCGAGTATCTTTGAGGTCTTTTTAGGGGACTCCCAAATTGAGTTTTCCTTGAAGTAGTTCATTGCCACCTTACCCTCCTGCTCACATTCATCTATCAGACATTTACACTCTTCGTGGAGGAGAAAACAAGATACAAAAATACATGCACTGATTGATCCGTCACTCACTGGTGGTTCTTGGGGAGGCGACCAGTGATTTCGCTGTCCTGGCTGCAGATCGGCTTTGGACTTCTATGGTAGAAAAGCCCCTCGTTCAGGTTACCTGCTTGTCATGTGGAGAAGTCGTCCTAAGTCAGGACCAGGCCTCGGCATGTCACGTGCTCGGGTGTGGCAGTGTCCCCGATAGAGTCTCCTGCCCACCAGGCTCCGAGCGTTTGCTTGACCTCTTTTTTTCTCAGTCTCTAAGGCCCGTCTCTAACCAGGGCCGGGGTGAAGCTGCGGCCCACTCTGCCGACCCTATCTCGTGGCATCCAAGTAGGCTGTGGGGTCTGGTAAAGCTTGTGCTAAGCGGCTGCTTAGTTTTCCCACTCACGTATTCAGGCCGGGTCTGAAGTGGTGTCTCAGCACGCCGCTGGCTTCTCCATTGATTCTTGACGCTGCTGCCCGTTGGAAGCCAGTGGCTCGGGGCAGGGGGCACTGAGCCCGGAGAGGGAGCCGTGGAGCACTGCAGCCCCTCGCTGCCGCCCTCTTGCCTTGGCTTGCCGTCAGCCAGCCCTGGCCACTGGGGTGCCCACGGGCTCATTGTGGGTCATTGTACCCACCCGCACCTCTTTCTTGACCCCAGAGTTCTTGGGGTTTAGCCTGGAAAGCCCTTGGACCCTAACCTTTCTCCCCCACTGAAGCCCCTGGCCTGGCCTGGCAGGAACTCCAGCGCTGCCGCTGCCCCGTCTCTGGGCTGAAGCTCGGGGGTTTGAGCTGTCAGTTATCAAGGTGATCCTGAACCTGAGGACACAGCTTTAAGAAAAAGAATGCCCTGGCACCCCTTTGTAAATAAGCCAAAACCTTGGAACCCTGGGCGGCTGATTTCATCTGGGAATAGTTACTTTTAGTTACCTGGAGAGTGGGTTCCCTTCTCATGAAATCTGATTCCATGGCTGTTGCGGAGAGACACTTTTCTGGCTTTTTGAGGGGTTGGCTGCTGCTGACATGTACTTGTGGCTGTCCCCGTCCCAGAAGTCCCCTCGGCAACCTGCCGTCTCGTGGCGGTCATCTCTTTGTGGGACACTCCGAAGTAGGAAAAGTCAGTCCTTTCTGTTGGACAGGCCTCTAGTAAAGCTAGAGTAAATCCGTCATGGATCATTCTGCAAATAAGAAATGTGTTTCCAAACCACTTCTGTTTTTAATTTGAGAGGACAAATTTTAAGTTAACTTAAGAATTTTATGCTCTCCATTATAATTAGAATATTAGTTTATATATATCCATTACAGTTTCTCATTAACATTTGGTTAGGTCTCATGTGGGTAAAAACCTGAGTGTGGAGACTTAGGGCAGGACATTTAACAAGGACACCTGACCGTGTCACCTGTGGGGCTGTACTTGGCTCTGGGAGTGCCTCATGGCTCTTGTGCCCCCCGCCCCAGCCCATTTGGTTCTGTCTTCTGTCCCTTCTGGTGTCCTCACCTCGAGTGTTTGACTCTTCCTTCCCTCTGATTCACTTTGAAAGAGTTGTGGTGGGTGAAGAGTGTTCCTCTTCCTGGGTCTGGAGAGTTAGGGCTGACTGCTGCAGGTGGGCTCTAGAGGCCCGACTCCCCTGCCTCCCTCCTCCTTGCTCTCCTCCCCTCCCCCTCCCCCCAATCCAAGCAGGCTTGTTCACAGGCGGTCACAGAGATGGGGCACACCAGGACTTGCTGTTGCTTGAGTGGCACTTCCAAAAAGATTTGCTTAATAAAGCGGTAGGGTCACTTGTCAGTGACTTGAACAGTCCTTGGCTTTGGCCAGGACAGTGGCTCTAGGAAGTGTGGGCTTGGGGTTTTTTTTTCTTAATAAGTTTTTAATAATTACACAGCCATATAGTACTTTCCAGACTTAGATTTCTCCATGTCCAGAGTAGTTTTTCTATAGCTTTAAGTACAATACAGTAACAGTCTTCATGAATGTGGCTCTTGGAAGGTCTGATTGCTTTATTAGTAAAAATTGTGTTTTGAAACCTGAATTCAGTTCTTTGCTGGCTTGTATCTTCCTAGAAGCCATAATAGACTTATGAGGAATACAGTTTGTTGGTTTTCTTTTGCCTGTGTTACTGCATGGAAGTTACTTGGGTCTGCCAGTGGCTGTATATCTCCCCGGGTGGATGACTGAGTAGATAGGGAGACAGACAGACAGTGTAAGTATGTGTGTACATATGTATGGATATTTGTACGTACGTATGTGTGCTCACATAGACATTTGTAATGTATTTAGTATTTGCATGCTCTTTATGGAGCATTTAAAGAAACACTTTTGGGAACATTTCTTTCCTCTTGTACCCAAAGATTCATAATACAAACACCAGTGTGACAAAAAAATTAAAAGGGAAAAAAAGAGAATCAGACAGAACACTTGGGGAGGGACCTGTTCCCTTGTGTGACCGTTTCTAATCTGTAAATAAACTCAGAGTCCGGCTTACGCCGCTTGCTCAGAAGAAGGATTTTCTCGTTCTTGACCATGTCTTCGAAGGCAGCACACATCCCACTTTACCTTATAAGAGAAAAAAATGCAATTCAGGGGTATTGGCTTCCCTTTATTTAATTTAATTTTATTTTATTGAATTGGCTTCTTTCTTGTTGGTTTTTATGAATATGAGTGCTACATGTCCGATTTTTCATTCATACGTCCAAGACTTAGCCCTGCCAGCCCTGCCTGGCAGAACTTGTCCCTGCCCTTCTCCATTCAGCCATACTCCCGTGGCGCAGCCTTGGTGCACATGCGCCTTACCGAGTTCCCTCCTGTGAGGGTGGCCCCCGGCCCCCATGTGCAGACAGTATCACCTCTGTGGGCAGGAAAGGGGATGGCATGGAAGTGTGCGAGTGAGCAGGTAGGGCGGTGGGGCTCTTGCGTTAGAAAACTGTGAGGTTCTCGGTTCTTGGTAAACTAGATGCTGCTTTTTTCAGACCTGAGGAGGAGAGATGCCTTCCAAAGCCAAATATAAGGTTTATTTTTTAATCATCTTCAGTTTGGATTATCCATGCCATAATTCCCTGCCACCAGAGTGAGTCATCAGGAACGAATGGTAGAGGCATATTTACAGCAGACGTGTGCGGGGTGGGGTCTGTGGGCTCTGCTCCAAAGGAGAACCAGGGGGGCTTCGGTTTCACTCAGTTGTAGCTGCCTCTGTCCCAGCAAGTGGCCTCGGGTGTGATGTCTTTAGTTCAGCTGCAGCTACTGCTCTTACCCCTTGTGTGGGGCTCGCATGCAGGAGAGAGCTTTCCCGTCTGTCCAGAGCTTTCTCCACAAGACAGCACGCACACTGGTATTTATTTGCCTCCGTATTTAGTGCTTGAGGTCGAATGAGGAGTGGCACCTGTTTGTCTTCACTGTCCTTCGCTCCTGACTGTGCGACACTGTACAACACACTCGGAGATTTCTCTTGCTCTGTTGGGCCTGCTTGTTTTAAATCAGAAGCTCAACATTTTTGCGAAGTCCATTCTAACATTCCCCCATTTCTCACCCAAGAAAAGCCAAGTGCGCCTGGCGCTCTCTAGAAATGGTGTAGGAGACAGAACGGGTTCCTCTGTGGATCTTAACAGTGGTAGGCTTTTCAGTGATGTCCGATCGGTGTTAAAACTTTGTCCTCTCTCTCTAAGGTAGGTAGGGTAGAAGCTACGTTCATACTTTCCCAGCCTCTGAGACGGAAGTCTTCTTTTAAGAAAATGAAGTGTCTCTGAGCGTTGTGTTGTAGGGTGCTGATTGTGATTACTAGCTGTTCGGCCGCTGGCGCGATGTTCGTCTAGCGGATCAGGGGTGGGAGGTGCGGAGGGAGGTTGGGTGGTCACCACTTACTGCATCTTAGCTTAAGGTTGGTTGTGTCCAGAGGTGATGATCATCTTATAATTTCAGACTGTAGCATGTCACTGGATCACCTCTTCCAACAAGACTTAACCCAGACCTCTCTCTGAAGATAATTCGCAGTAGAGGACAGAGTGGTCACTTAACATTTCTTATAGTGACGTGTGCATTAGAATGACTTGTGGGCCAAATTCCAAACATTGCCTTTTTTGGGAAAATTGTGTGTCTGAAATTATTTGATTTTTTTTTTCCCTTAGAAAAACACACCAACTTTTTAAGCCCTAAGGCTGTAATAAGTAAGATGGTTTCTGGAACACAAATGGGCAAATAGTATGTAGAATGTCATTAGAATCATTATATCACTGTCACTGGTCCTGGGGTTGCCAGGCCTTTTCTGATTATCAGATGCAACAAATGACGTCCAATTTTATTGACCAGTTTGGCTTCAACGATGAGAAGTTTGCAGATCAAGATGACATTGGCAAGTGAGTATATTTTCCTGTTTCCCTGTCTCGTGCACTCCTCATTGTCATTCTCCTGGGCCCTGGGGACTCTTCCACATCCTTGTGTTAGAGGAGCCTGTCCTCCCGAGCGTCCCTGTTGTTCGGCCTGGCAGGCACTGAAGCACCCAAGGACAAGCAGAGATGAGAGTGTCCCTCCCGCCGAGAGGGGCTGCCACGGGGCCGGCCTCTCTCACAGAAGCTTGGTCACAGTCAGAGTTGCGGTTCATCCCCTTTCCGCTGTCGCGCTGGGAGAGCGAGTCCCTGCCGTATTCGGCGGGTTGGAGCGGGCACAGTCCCTACACGTCTGCAGCAGGCATCCTGTTGTGGCGGGAGCAGCTCACTGTGTGTGCTTGCCCTGGTTGACTCACCGTAAGGGGTGCTTGGGTGCTGGGAAGGCAGGCAGAGCGCTTGTTCTGGGGCAGGGGATGAGGAGCAGGGAGACGGGACTGAGCGCTGCTGGACCCAGTGAGTAAGAAATGTGTGGGAAACCCACACAAATGAAAACAAGTGGCCTAGCAGCTGGCCCCAGGAGAGGAGAGGTATTTATAAATGAAGTATTTCCGCGAGGGGGTATTCTAGCGCATTGAGAACAGAGCCGACTGTCAGACCGCTTCCCTCCCGGGGCACTGCCTGGTGGCGCACGTCTGCTCCCGGCGTCTGCGTGGCTCCTTGCTCACGGTTGGGTCCTCGTGGGTTGATGCCGGCTGGCGGTGCTGTCTGCTGTCACCAGTGGCAGTTTCTAGCATGTGAGAAGCTCTGATGGTACTGTGCGACATGCTGTGTGACTGCCGTGGATGGAGGCTTCACTGGGTTAAAGGCTGTCAGCTGCCCTAAGAATCCGCTTGTTTCGATCCAAAAAGAGCAAGAGCTGTCCACGTGCCGTTTGTGTCTGTACCCAGTGGCGCTCACCCCAGAGCCCCCAGGCCTCCCCTGTCTCCATTCTCAGTAAATGTTACTAGTTAAGAATCCATCTCTTTAAAATTTATATTGGGTGCTTGTAATAATGATTGACTGGAACAGATCTTGTAAGAATTCTTACTCAGAAAGTTACGTTTCCTGGGCTAGGAGTTTTTACCCCTCCTTTCTCCCTGATTATGCCATCTTACAGGATTGGGGGCATGTCTGTTCTGTGTTTGAATATGGGCATCCCTGGAGAAAGCTTTGACTGACAGCTCTTGGGTACTTTTCAATGTTTTGACTTGTTTCTTCTTTACAAATAGCCTATTTCATGGTCAAGTAAGTAAGGCCCAGAGAACCTTGGTTGTTGCTGTGGATGTTGAAAATCTTTTATGGGTAGGCTTTGGGGGTGTGTTTATTCTCTTACAAGGCCTCCCCGCCTGCTTTTCCACCCTGTATGAGTTCCTTAATACCAAAGGAAAAGGCATCATTTAATGCAAGCAGGTTTTGGTTTTTGTTTTGCCTGTGGTAATTTTAATGATAGTGCAAACATTTCAAATTTGAAAAGTTTCCTGAATAGTTGCTGTCAGTTTACAAGTAATTAATTATTCATTTACTTCTGTTTTGTTTACAGTGTTTCTTTCGATCGGGTATCAGACATCAACTTTACTCTGAATACAAATGAAAGTGTAAGTATTTATGTTTCATCTTGAGCCGAGGTGTCTAAGGGGTGGCCCGGGGGAAGTTGGGATCTGGCAGGGTGTGCATGGCAGGGTGTGCATGGATGCTGCACGTGCCGGGCCCCTCTCCGCTCCAGGGAGGCTGAAGTTACTTCACCCACTCACATCGCCTGTCTACTTCCTGTGCAGCCGTGGTTTAAGATGTGGCGGGGCTGAGAATGCCGGGGTCCCTTGTGATTGCAGTGTAGCTTCTAAAGATCCCTGTTTGGGTCTAGCCAGCCGCCTTTTCCTTCAGCTGTATGTGAGCTAGAGAGAAACTTGGGCCGGATCAGGCCCGGCTTGGCGTGCCCAGGCAGGGCTCGGATAGCAGGTCAGCCCTATGAGCAGGTGACGTGGGATTAGTGTCGTTTGAGTGGGCACAGTCTTGATGTTTATGCCGATTAGCGTGAGAGACCCCGGTTTATCGGCCTAGGTGCAAAGGTGGGAGTCCTGCTCGGACTCGTGGCGCTCCTCACTGCTGAGCTGGACTGGTGAAAGCAGAGGAAGCCAGGGTTGCTCTCCTGTTAGCGCTGGTGCAGGACCGCATCTCTGGTGGTGGGGCAGGGGAGCTCTTGGAAGCCGCCTGGTGCTTCGCTGGTTGAGAAGGAGTCTGTGAGGACAGTGTAGGCTCCTATGGGCCTCTTGAATCCAATCTTTCGGGGGAACTTCACCAAAGTTTTGAATCCGTTCTTTTTGGGAGAGCTGTCTGTTGTTCCACAGAAGCTGACGTTAGATGCTTTTACGTTTTTATTTTGGTGTATGTGGTAGGCGCTGTCTTTGGAAGGAAATGAAGGGGGCACTTGGGGGACTTGGTCAGTTAAGCATCTGACTTGATGATTTCAGCTCAGGTCCTGATCTGAGGTAGTTACGAGATCCAGCCCTGCACTGGGCCCCGTGCTCAGTGGCGAGCCGGCTGGAGAGTCTCTGCCTCTCCTTCTTCCCCACTCATGCATGAGCACGTGCGCGCTCTCTCTTTCTCTCAAATAAATCTTTAAAAAGAAATGAAAAATGCAATTTATATTGGTAACTTTTGGAAAAAATAACCTGATTTTTAAGTGTGTTTTGTTCTTTTTCTCTCGTTTTTATTTAGGGAAATATTGCCTTGTTTGAAGCATGTTGTAAGGAGAGAATACAGCAGTTTGATGATGGTGGCTCTGATGAGGAGGACATCTGGGAGGAAAAGCACATCGCCTTTACGCCAGAATCCCAGAGACGGTCCAGGTGAGTCTACTGACAGTAGCAGTAATAGCCAGCACTTACAGTAGGTGACGGCGAGGAGACATAACACCGTACTTGTGCAAGTGTACCTACATGATCTAGGGACCAGTGCTTTTGTCATGGTCAAACATGGCCTTGTTGGGTCACCTGGGTGGCTCAGTCAGTTGTGCGCTCTTGATCTCAGCTCAGGTCTTGATCCCACGGTTGTGAGTTCAAGCCCCGCATTGGGCTCTGCACTGGGTGTGGAGCCGACTTAAAAAGAGAGAAAGAAATGCTCTTGTTAGCTGATGAGAGGTGGTACCAGTACTCCTGTCTGCAGTGTGACAGTGTGGATGAGTCAAGGTGATGAACTTGAGAATCCTGGAGGTGTTAAGACATAGTCCTAAAGCGACATGACACAGCCTCTTCCGAGTGGGAGGCACTGCTGAGCGGGGTTGCGTACAGTGCTCTGAGTAGATAGTCCCTTTCCGGGAGCAGCGGCAGCAGCTGCGTCATGTGTGGTTTCCTGACTAAAAGCTTCCCCGGGAAAGAGAAAAGTTACTCTAACTTGGGGAGACAGCGTCCTACCCATGGGATCCTTTGGGGTTAGTCCGGTTGGGTGTTTTTCCTCTCTGATTTGTTGAAGCGACTCCGGCCGGAGCCTACGGACATGTGCTGCGGTGCACACGAGTTCTTGTTCTGTCAGTGTCCGTCCCCACGTTCTTCATGCTCGGGCGAATAGCAGCTGCACCTTCATTTTTATTTCATTTATCTTTAATAAATAATGTTTCCACATGGCATACAGTTCGGAAAAAACAGGATATACAGGGAGAAGTCAAACCGCCTCCCAGCCCCTGTCCCCTGGCCGTTTATTCTCCTTGCTGAACAGAGCACGGCGCCACCCCCGCCTGTTCTCCGTGTGACCAGCACTTACATCGTGTGTCAGGAAGGCTGCCGCTGTGGGTTACAGGAGCCCCAGCTGTGGTTCACACCAGAGAAACTTTGTCTCGTGATCCACAGCTGTTGGAGGTCATGAGCGCTAGCTGCTTTCCTCACGCCCACTTTCCTGTCTTCTCCACGTTGGCTCCTTACTTTGTAATCACAAGGCGCTGCAGCTCCGGACCAGGAAGCAAGAGACAAATCTTCGTGGTGAACTTTTTTTTTTTTTAAAGACAGAGCCCTTGTCAAACTTGTTTGTCCCCATTTGCTGTGAAATACTGGTCCTCATGTGAGTGAATTCAATAAACGGCCATTGCCTACTGCCATCCAGGCTCTGGGGGCAGACCGTCCGCACACGTTGTTCTGTTCTGGTGGTGCGGCACTGTGGTGGAGTGTGAAGTGTGGCGGTGAAGACCGTATCTGGAGGACGTGCGGAAGGAACACAGGATGATGAGAAAAGGCAACTTTTTATTATTTTTTAACAGCTCTGCTGAGGGATAATTGACTATAATGAATTTCATTTACATAGTGCGTTAAGTTTGGACCTATTAGTACACCCACGAATACATCCATGAAACCATCCTCTCAGTCAAGATCATGAACTTGCCCATCACACGCAGAAGTTTCCTCCTGCCCTTTTATATTGCCTTTCCCCCATCTGCTTTTTGTTCCTTAGAATGATTAGTGTTTTCTAAAGTCATATATAAATTGCACATTACCTACCTAATGTTGCCTCTTCCACTCAACATTATTTTGAGAGTCATTCGTGTTGGGTCATGTATCTTTTTTATGGTTGAGCAGTGTTCTGTTGAGTGGATGTACTACCCACCGAATGGGTGAATTTGTTTATTCGTTTGCCTGCCGATGGACATTTGGGTTTCTAGTTTTGGGGTGTGATTCACTTGAGAATAGACTGTGGTAAGTTAGGGATGTATGTTGTGCACCTTAAAGCAACGGACCACTCAGCAACAAAACAAGAAATTATAGTGAATAAGCCAGCAGAGGAAATAAAATTATAAAAAGTATCTAAAAGAGGGCAAAAAATTAAAAGGCGGCTGGGACACGACCAGCAGTGTGAGAGCATTAAACCTAGGAAGCCCCATCAGGACTCATTGATACTGCTAAGTAAGTGATCCCCAAACCCCAGTTAAAATGAAAAGATTGTCAGATTGGATAAGAAACCAGGTCTAACATAGCTGCCTACAAGAACCGAAATATAAAGACAAAAATTGGTTAGAAGAAAAGGTAAAGAAAGCGTCTACATACTTAATAATAAGGCGGATTTCTGAGGAAAGGGGTGAAGGAAGGGTCATAAACAGGGTCAGGTCTTCAGGAAGACGTAACGCTTCAGAATGTCTACGTACCTAATAACAGAGCTTCAAAATAAATTCACGGAGCAGAAGCTGAGGAAACTGCAGAAGCAGCAGACAAATCACAGTTCTGGGCCCGTGATCCCACGCTGCTTCTCCGGTGACAGACAGTGGGCAGGAATCAGCAGACACATAGAACACGTAACACTGTCAGCTGTCGTGGTGCTGCTGGACGTTTGCAAAACACTGCACCCAACAGCAGCAAGGCAGGCCCTGTTTCCAAACGCACGCGAGCTCCTCATGCCAGGAGAGATCGTGTTTGGGCCATAAAGCCAATCTCAGTAAACTCCAAAAGTTCAAGTCCATCATGTTCTCTGACCCCGATGGAATTAAATTAGAAATCAGTAACAGACCTCTAGAAAACCTCCAAGTACGCGGAAACTAAATAGCCTGTGAGTTACAAAAGAAATCAGAGAGGATATTCAGAAGATAATTTTTTTTAACTGCTTATATTTAAAAAGTAGAAATCTCTCCAACCAATGACCTTAGCTTCCACCTCGAGAAACCAGAATGTAGGGCAAACGGAAAAGCAGGGGAAGGAAATGGTTGGCAGTCAGAAGCTGTTCTTTGAGAAGATTGAGGAAGTTGGTGCACTCCTGGGCGGAATGGTCAGGAGCAGAGGGAATGGCTCGGACCGGCAATGAGCCAGGCAGCATCGCTGCTGGTACTAACGGAATAAAAAGGGAATATTGTGAACAACTCTGTGCCAGTAACGCTGACAACTTAAGACAATCTTTGAAAGGCACACAGGCTACCAAAGCTCAGGTGCCCCTCCCCCCAAAAGCTAACCCAGATAGTCCTGTATCCGCTAAGTAAGTTGAACTTTTAGCTTAAAACGCCCCACATACACACAAAAACTTCAAGGTCAGATGGCTTCTCGGGTGAATTCTACCAAATGTTTCAGGAATTAGACCAGCGTTATAAAAGCCTCTAGAAAATGGAAAAGGAGGGAATAGTGCGCATGTCATTCTACAAGGCCACATCGCTGTGACCTGATAACCAACGCTGACATGACAAGAAAAGTGACTCAGTTATTCTCATAATATGGACGCAGAAACTCTCATAATGTGGTTTTAGCAAATAAATGTAATAATAATACATCATGACAGAAATACTGAGTTGGTTTGACCTTTGGGGAGATGAAGCAGTAAGCATGTGGCTGAATCCAACATCTAACCCTGTTAAGAGTTTTTAACAAAATGGAGACGGAAGAGAACTTCTTTAATCTGATTACAGCTGCTGCAGTAAGCCTACAGCTGGCAGCGCGGGAGAAACAGGATGATGTCCCCCAAGATCTGGAACGAGACAGAGATGTGTGCTCTTACCACGGCTTTTCAGGATTGCTGCTAGGGCTTCTCACCAGTGCAGTAAGCCAAGAAAAAGAGAAGCCATCTAGATTGGAAAGGAAAGGGTAAAAATTATCTTTATTCACAGACAGTAGTTATTGTCAATGTAGAAAATTTGTTGAAATCTACGAAAAGATCATTAGAACAATTAAGTAGGTTTGGCATGACTGCATGGGACTAGGTCTGTAGACATGTAGTTCTCTCCAGTTCCAGCAAACTGTTGGAATTGAAGTTACCAAGTAACCCTGTTCATAGGAGCATCAAAATATTAAATATGTAAGGATAGATCTGGCAAGATGTGTAAGACTTGGATGCTGAAAATTATAAGGCAGCTGAGAAAAATCAAGAATTGATAAATGTTTATGATTTGGAACTCAATATTGTTAACATGCCAGTTCTCCCCAGATTGATCCAGAATTGGTGGGATCACAAGTAAAATGATAATAGGTTTTTTTAGTAACTGTCGACAAGCTGGCACTTAAATGGAGATGAAAATGCAGAGGAGCTAGAAGAGCCAAAACAGCTTTCGTGGAGAATGGAGTCAGAAGACAACAGTCCCTGATTTCAAAATACAGTAATTGAGACCGTGTGATGAGTAAGACACAGTAGTTCCGGGCACGGGAAAGAGTATAAACTAGTAGATGTAGAGACAGCTGACTTGTGATGGAGGTGCAAAGGCAGTTCTATGAAGAAAGGATAGGCTTTTGAACAGACCCTTCTAGAACAGGTGAACATCAGTATGAAAATCAGTGAGCTCAGTCCCTACTTCTTACCATGTATACACATGGATTTCAAATGGATCTTCAAGTGTCAGACTATAAAGCTTCACTAGAAAATCCTTGTGACCTTGGGTTAGGGAGAGATTTCTGAGCTGGGACGCCAGAAGTGCTGTGTATGAAAGGAACTTTTCATAAGCTCAGCTTTGTCAAAATGAAGCACTTCTACTCAGCTAGTGACGCTAGTCAGAAGGGAGGGACAGCGCACAGACTCACGGAGGACATTTGCAGATCCCGTGCCTGACACAGGGCTCCTCTGGAAGGTGCATGAAGGCCTCTCAGGGCTCTGAAAGAATTAAACCAGGAACCTGTTATTTGACCAGTGCTAGAGATGAGAAGAGAGCCTTCAGGAGAGACGTGTGGGTGGTCGGTCAGAACTGAGAAGCAGCTCAGCATCTTGGCCGTGAGGGGATTGCCACTGAGCACCACAGTGAGACACCTCCAGACTTTGTTCGAAGGCCTGGGACGTTTGTGGACGCATCCCACGTGTTCGCGCAAAGCCAGGGGCTGGTGGCGAGAGCCGAGGGCAGAGTTAGGCGGCACAAAAGGCGGGAATGAGCCACTTGACCTGCATATGAGTTTCTCTTATTGGATCACCTTCGAGTGTCATGGATTTAGCTGGTGACAGATAGGCAGCATTAACTATTTTGATTTCCTCTCCCGCCCCCAGCTCAGGGAGCACAGACAGTGAAGAAAGTACAGACTCTGAAGAAGAAGATGGAGCGAAACAAGACTTGTTTGAACCCAGTAGTACCAGTGCGGAGGATAAAATGGAGGTAGACTTGAATGAACGTAAGTCATCTTCTCTTCGTCTGTAGCAGTGGCCGCGTTAGGAATGTGTTTTTATTGTTTTTATTTTTTATATATATTTTTTATTTTTATTTATTTATTTTTTTATTTTTTTAATTTTTTATAAGCATATATTTTTATCCCCAGGGGTACAGGTCTGTGAATCACCAGGTTTACACACTTCACAGCACTCACCAAAGCACATACCCTCCCCAATGAAGAATGTGTTTTTAAACGAGGCACTCGGGTCTGCAGGATGGGAGTTAGGTTGAAACACGGTCTTCTGAGACCCCCTGGAGGTGTAAGTGTTAGCACGGAGCCTGAGGGAAGGAGCAAGTTGTCCCTCTGAGGATGGGGAGTCTCTGGCAGTGTGGACACCCCCCAGTGTGGGTCTGGCTAGATGCACTGCACACGGGGCTGGGGGGGATGGGCGTGGGGGACGGGCGTGGGGACTGTCTAGCCTCTGGCTGCAGGGCCTGGGTGCCTGGCAGCAGGGTAGAGACCGGAGATACGGAAGACAAGGAAGGGCTGTGCTTGTGGAATCGGGAATGCACTGAACCAGAGGAAACCGCTTCCAGCTGAAACCATGTGAAGCAGGTCCTTAGAGTGGGTTATAAAGCCCCTAACCCTGAAACGTGTCTGGCTTCAGTGCTTGCTTGTGTCCTGCTACTCCCTAAGAAGACTTGCATTTGCTGGCCTTTAAAAAATACCTGTTAACTCCTGAAAATTCAAATACATTTTCCTGTGGGTTGATATTGGGGCTTTCTTAGGGCTGACGGTGCTTCCTGCTCCCCAGGAAGGCCTTTATTGGACTCCGTCCTGGAGGCTAAAATCCAGCTCTGGGCGCCAGGTGGGCCTCACCACCCCAGAGCTGGCCGGGACCGCAGCAGTAACCCACACAGCCCCACGGGGCAGACGGGAAAGTGAGAGCCATGGGGGAAAGAGGTTTGGCCTCTCTTCTCTCATTGCTTCCCCAGCCCTCTGTCTTCAGGAGGAGGAAATGGGCTCTTCTCGCTGTAATTCAGTTCACGTCTACATGCCTTTGTCACGCACGGGCTGTGTACGGGTGTGGCGCACAGACCCTGTGTCTGGGGCTCTAGAGTTTCCTTAAGGAAACGGAGAGATTGCAGTAGCCTCTGGGGTGCTCCTGTGGGAAGCTCATCTCTGTGCAGCCCAGCATGGTGTGTGGTGAGAGCACATGAGCAGACACCTGAGTTCACCTGGAGGGACACATCTCTGAGGAGGTGACGCTTAAACAGACCCGCGGGTTAGATCCAGCCTCAGCTGGCGGCCAGGGCAGTGAGGCTTTAAGGCTAGAAGTGAGCAGCCAGATGAAGGGAGAGGTAGAGACATGGGCGGGAAGGGTCCCAAGCCCAGGATCTCTCGTGCCCACGGAGCTTGGGATGTCCCCGCCGTTCACCAGCCCAGAAGCTCTAGGCGTCTGAGGTTGGAGTTGCTTACGGAGTCTTTGTTGGTAGGCATGTTTGATTAAGTCGGGGGCCGTCTGTGATTCCCTTCACTTCCTGCCTCTTCCTCCTAGGAGGGTGGGCTGTGCGGTTGGGCTGAAGGTTCCAGCCCTCTGACCACAGGCTGGTTCCCCTGGCCACCAGCTCCATCCTGCACCCCGTCCTGAGGCCACCAGTCATCTCTTCGGCGCACTACTCATACCTCGGAGGCTCCGGGGGTTTGGGTGTGGTGGTGCTCGGGCCTCGAATGTGTTATTTCTTCTCACATCACCAGAAGCCTTCATGTTGTGCTAATTAACTACCCTGGGCTGCTGGGAGGCCACTAAGTATGAAATGGGGCCGTGACTGGATCGGGAAGCATTAAAGTTTCTAGTTGATTGCAGTTGGATATCCAACATTCTGCTTTTTCTTTTTAACTTTTTATTTAGAAATAACTTTGGATTTACAGAAAAGTTGCGGACGTTGATTGTCTAGGGAGTGGCTCTTCCTCCCCATGTTAGTAGAATCTTGGTACATTTGCCATCCGCGTGTTCTTTTATATGTAGCTTTGCATCCTTGTGTGATGTATCTACTGGGGGAAAAAATCTTAGAAATGGAAATTAAGGAATTAAAGGAAACGTACAGTTTTAGAAGGCGATAGAAGTTACCTCACCACGCTATCCTCGCACGCGCTTGTGCTGTTTGTTTCTGCCAGCGGTGTGTTAGGGTGCCCTGTCCTCCCCCGCACCCCCACTCTGACCTTTGTCATTTCGAGTCTGTTTCTGAAAAATATCTTGGAGTGCCCTGAACTTCTGAAGTATTCTCAAAAGGAGATTTCTCCCCTCGTTTTAGCACCCAACTGGTCAGCCAACTTTGATGTCCCCATGGAGACAACCCACGGTGCTCCCTTAGACTCTGTGGGGTCTGATGTCTGGAGCACGGAGGAGCCCATGCCGGCTAAGGAGACAGGCTGGGCCGCTTTCTCAGAGTTCACGTCTTCCCTGAGGTGAGTACACGTGTGCCAGCTCCCTCGGCCTTCCCCCGGAGAACCGGGGCTGGGGTGTCGCCTTGATTTACTCCCGACGCGAAGGTGGCGCCACACAAGATCCCATGTCGGCACGGGGGAGCTCGCAACCCAGCTACGGATTACAAGGAAACCGGTTTCTGTCCTTCCTTGCATCCGAGATGAGCTGGGGTAGGCACTGGGCTCTGCACAGATGGCCGGGGGAGCCCGTGCTGACTCCTGGGGCTTCTCCAGCCCCACCGAGCTCTCAGGAAACAGGACTGAGGGGGATAGGAATGAGGTGGAGCCACGAACTCCGGCCAGGCACCTCTCTGTGGGGCGTTGAAAATGCGGAGCGTTTCGTGAACTTATCAGATAACGTGAACTTGTATTTCACTGGGAACTAGTCTGGTGCCATAAGTTAAGGGGCCTGACGGGGGTGGCTGTGAGTGCTGTTACTTGTAGTATTCTTGATAACAACAACCTGGCATTTCATAATTTTCCCGAATAATATTGCCACCATTTGAGTAGTAACCGTGGATTTGAGGTCTTACTAGGTTCAGTTCGACTTGCTAAACATTGTTTGTTTGTCTCCACCACCCCATTTGGGAGAGTGTGTTGCTTTCCCTGCTCTGACAAAGCAGTGCTTTTAACTCCTCACCGGTAGTAGGCCAGCCAGGGGCACAGACTGTGACGGGCCTGTGGTTGCCGTCTCCAGCAGACCAGAGAGCTGGCTCTGCGGCAGCTCTACGGAGAGCGCGGAGCGACGGGTCAGGGGCAGAAGTGAGCTTCGTGGGAAATGCCTCCCAACAATCAAAGATTATCTCACGGACTTGGCTGTGGCACCAGACGGTCGAGTTTCCACCTCTCGCTCTCTGCTGTCTTTTTTTAACCGGGGGGTGCGAGCCCTTGGTTCCTAGGAATGTTGTTGAAGCAGCTCACGTCCCTTTTCCTTTGTGCACGGGTCACGTTTCCTCGTTAAGTATCATTCAGGCCCTTGGGCAGTTTGGCTCCACATAAGTAGGGATTTTCCTAAAGTCGTCACTGCAAATACGGTTGATGGCACAGGTTGTCAGCTCCTGTTGTCCCAGTCCCGGGAGCCTGGTGACAAGGGGGAGGATGCGAGACTGCTGCCTTTGGAACCTTCTGCAAACCTCTGTGAGATCCCCGTGCTCCTGTCCTACTGAGTTAGCAGGAGATTTACCCGCGCTCACGGGCACCTCGATCTGTCTGTGCCTCTCTGGCCGACTGCCTGTGCCGCCCCAGGGGGACCAGAGCTGCTTCTCAAATGGTTTTTGTGAATCATGGTAACTGAGGGCTGTTTGCCATTGCTAACATCTGAATTTTCTCTTTCTTAAAAGTACAAAAGATTCTTTAAGGAGTAATTCTCCGGTGGAAATGGAAACCAGCACTGAGCCGATGGGCCCTCTGACTCCCAGTGTCGCCACGCTGGCCGCGCAGCCGGAAGGTGGGTGTGGCGTGTGGGGCACCGGCTGACCCGGCCTGCTGGCTGCTCTGCTGAGGCTGCTCATGCTGGGACTGTCTGCGTGGTTTTCTAGATCTAAAGATTTGTTGTCTCCACATAACAGTTCACTCAGCCAGTCTCGACTCGCAGGTCCAAGGGCTCGAAGGATTAGGGAGTTGAGATGGTAGACCTATGTCCGCAGGGCGGCTGTTGAAAAGAAATTGTGTATTGGTTCCAGAACCAGACGTGGTGATTCTAGAAGGCATAAGGGATCTGTTACTCGTCCAGTCCTGTCAGTGCAGAAAAGAAGACTTGTCTTGGCCTGTGTGCCCAGTGTGACTGAAATCAGAATTAGATGTGTGTGTTTTGAAGCCCGTCTGGTGCCCAGTTCTTCTGTCACTTGGAGTTTGCTTTGCTGGAACACACATGTATGTCTCGGCTTGTTTTAGGATGGAAGACTGTTTATTTTCTTCTCACCTCTGTGAACAGTTGAGATGGTTGAGGGTATCCGTGACGAGGGTCGTCATGTTAAACTGCACACGCTGTTCCTTGCAGAGGCCCTGAGCTCTTTTTAGCCTGATGAATGGGGCTTGGGAGGTGGGGGCAGGGAAGGAGAGGGATGCTGGTGAAGGGGGTGAGGAGTCAGTATGTGGAGGGGGAAAGAAGGAAATCCGTAGAAGAAGAAATGGGGCAAGGGCTGGGGTACGGGGGCCAGGACAAGAACCAAGGGGCAGGAAAGGTAATAAAACCAGTAACTAACATTGGTTTATTTGTTGTTCTTCTAAGCATTTTATGGAGATGAGCCCATTTGATCTCTCAGTTCTTTAGGTGGGTTTAAATAGCTTCATTTTATGGATAAGAAAACTTGCCCTAGAGTGGAACAGCCATTGAGTGGTAGGCTGGGGTCTGCATTCTGGGTGTGTGACTTCAGAGCCCAGGCATCTAACCAGTACAGCATATGGCTCCCTATTACAGAACAAAGAAATAATCCACAAGGACCCATAAGAAAATAATTTTTAAAAAAAGGACCCAAGTGGGACCCAACTGAAAGGAAAAAGGACAAATGAGAATAGGACCCCGAATAAACTGTAAGCTCAGTACTTGCGGGGTGAAGTGGGGGGGCTAGAACATACCCGCCTGCCCGCTGCGCCCCAGGCTGGGGCCTGGAACCCCCAGAATGGGAAGACCGGCTGGGAGCAGTCGGCGTGTGGGTAGACTCTGAGCTGGGAAGGCAGGAGGGGCCCCTGGTCCTCTGCGGAAGAAAACCTATGGCAAGTGGGCATTTTTAAGAAGCCCGTGCCCGTTAAGAAGTGGCCGAGGCAGCAGGAGGTGGAATGCGGGGTGGATAGGTCCGCGCGGAAGGGGAGGCGCGCGTCTTGTCGGTTCTGGTCCACGTGACCGTCCGCCCTGTGTCCTGTTGCAGCGCCAGCCAGTGTGGCCATGGAAGCCAGCTCTGACGGCGAGGAGGATGCCGAGAGCACAGACAAGGTAACTGAGACAGTGATGAATGGCGGCATGAAGGAAACTCTCAGCCTCACTGTCGATGCCAAGACAGAAACCGCAGTCTTCAAAAGGTAACCAGGGCCAGAGCCTGCGGGCGGTTTCAGGTGTTTGCTGGGGGCGGGCATGGGGGGAAGGGAGCCTCGAGTGTTAACGTCTTTCATTGGACTCAGATGTGGGTTCAGGCATTAGCCTGACATCATTTAGCGTCTCTGTTCAGCCCCATGAATCTGAATGTAGAAAGGGAGAGTTTGGGGTTCCCGAGTGCCTTTCCCCTCTTTCTAGTTAGTACTCACACTGTAGATTAAGTCTAGTGAGTTCAAAGTGCAGGAGAATTAAAAATGGACACGTCTGCAGCTGAGTGAAAACTGGCCCGTTGAAACCAGGGTCACTGCCCCGCACACCGTCTTCCCTAGACGTGATACAGTCAGTAGAGCTCAGCAGCAGAAAGAGAGCCTGAACAGTCCGTTGGGAAGTTAACCTCACTTATAAATTCATGGATCGAAGAAGGATTACCGCTGGCAACTAGGAGCATGGCCCCGAAGGAGCAGCGACAGCACTTCTGGCGGAGCTGGGGCTACGGCGAGGTCGGCAGAGCCCTGCGGGGCAGGAGAGTCCGTGGCCCGGCCTGAGGGGAGTCCCCGGAGAAACACAGCCAGCACAGAAGGGGAGCACGGATTCCCCATGGGGGGCGCAGAGGCACGAGACTCCAGAGTTAAAAGCTAGCAAACCGAGTCCAGCAGGGTACTCTCGAGCCGCGCGGAGGATGAGCGCGGTGCAGGTGAGGGTTAGGTGACCTGGGGAAACGTGCCGAGGGTGAGTCACAGACCTGGCAGGAAAAATAACATTTGGACCTTGGGTTGATGGAATATTTTGGTAGAGGAATATTTGATGAAAATGAAAGCCATGTGCAATTTTTTGGCAGTCGAGGAATAGAAAGGAGCTCTTTGAAACTGCTCAGGGTGTGTTCTGAAAACCTGTAGTTGACTTGATTTCTTCTCGGTGAAGCACGAGAATTACGCCCCTCCGAGACGCGGCCCGGACAGTGAGGCGGGCCTACAGGCCCTGGCGGCGGTTCTAGCCCACGCTGCCTCAGTGAAACTGAACCAGAGGCATAACGATTAAAAAGGCTAAAATGGTTCTTGCTTGTGTGTAGATTAGGATTTTCTGCACAAAGAATTCAAACAGATTCATGAACAAGTATCCAAATTACTAGGGAGGTTTAGGAGTATAAACCGATACGACATGTGCTAGATGCGGCACCCCGCCCCAAACTAAAATGTTAAGCCTCATCTGTAAAATTGAAAAGCATAATAAAGACCTAAATAAGTAGAGAAATATGCCATCTTTGTTAATGAGAAGATACCTGTGGCATTTTTTTTTTTTAAGATAAGGTTTTATTTATTTACTTAATAGAGATCGCAAGTAGGCAGAGGGGCAGAACGGGGGTGGTGGGGAAGCAGGCCCCCCACTGAGCAGAGAGCCTGATTCGGGCTCAATCCCAGGACCCTGGGATCATGACCTGAGCCGAGGCAGAGGCTTAACCCACTGAGCCCCCCCAGGCGTCCCACTTTGCCATTTTTTAAACAAACTAATGATAACATGAGCGCATTTGCAATTAGAATCCCAGGGGGGCTTTTCATAATGAAGAGGCTGATGGCGATATTCATAAAGAAGACCACAGAGCCAGACATAGCCAGGGTCCTTCTGAAGAAGGCAGGGAGGGAGGCATCACCAGGTGCGATCTCATGGGCCTGCTGTGCGGCAGACCCTGCATTTACAGGAACTTGGTGCCAGAATGGGGTTACAGTAAGGGAAGGGCAGACTGAGAAGTCGTAGTACCGCATCAGAGCAAAACAAAACGACATCTGTCTCAGCGTAAATGGGAAAGGCAAAACTACTACTTTGAGAAGAAAACATGAGAGCGTATCTGTATAACTTAGGGGCTGGAGGGATTTTTTAACCATGAAAAAGCCAAACCGTAAAGGGAATGTTTGATGAATTTTCTTTAATTCCTGGTCTTCCAAATGAAAAAATGGAAAGACCCACCATTGCCTTCAAAGGAAGATTCAGGAACAGAATATAGGAAAAACCCAGTATCAAGAAGAAAAAGACAAGCTAATAATAAGTTTTAAATGGACAAAGGACACAAGCCGTTATATGTTGCAGAAAACAAGGAGCAGACCTGCTCCAGAGCGGGCCGGCCCTGTAAGTGAACGGGGTGTGCTGGTCGCGGTAATGAGTCTGTGCTCAGTCTGCTCATTCCTATCTCTGCTGTTGGAAAAGGTAGAAAAAGTGCAAAACCTGCTGGATCTTTTTATGATGGCATGCAGTCTCGATTCCAAAACCAGATAAGGATGATTACGGAAAACGGTCAGCTCGTATCATGTACAAACAAACTAAATGAAGAAATCCTGTAGAAAATATTTGCTCACCAAGTGCAAGTAGCATATTAAAAATAATCCACAACAAGTTAGGGTTTTCCCTGGACTGTCAGGAAAAACGTCATTTATGATGTGTTAACAGACTGAGGAGAAATCCTACGAGGTTTTTGAAGACGCTTTTGATAATGTTCCGTACCCATATATGATTGAAACAGAGCAAAACAGGGGCGCCTGGGTGGCTCAGTGAGTTAAGGGTCCATTTCTTGGTTTCGGCTCAGGTCATGATCTCTCTCAGATAATTAAAATCTTAAACACACACGCACACACAAAGCTGAGTGAAACAGGAACAGAAATGAATTTCCTTAACTTGGCGAAAGTTAAATACGAAAATACTAAAACAGAACTTCTACTTAATGAGGAAGTTGCAGGCGCTGGCATGTTCAGGTAAGGAGCAAATAAGATGGTCCATTGTCGCTCTTCCTGTGTAGTCCTGGACAGTGTCTGAGGAGGGAAGAACAGGACAGGTAAAGATCCGAGAGGAAGGGGTAATAATGATACCTACCACCAAGTCAGTTGCAAACTTCTGTTAATAAGAGTTCAGCATTGCTGCTGGGTGACAGATCCATTTTAAACATCAGTAGCCTTTCTCTTCGTTGGTCATAAGCAACTAGGATGTATAACGAAAGGCAAAGTACCAGTCGTGAAGGACATCAAACTTAAGATAATTCCTAAATAATTAAACCCACGTATCTAGAGAGAAAACTTGAAAGTGCTAATCAAAGCAGTCCCAGAGGAAGAGTAGTCACGGGCGCCTGGGCAGCTCAGTGAGGCGTCTGCCTATGGCTTGGGTCATGATCCCAGAGGTCCTGGGATCGAGTCCTGTGTCGGGCTCCCTGTTGCTTGTCCCTCTCCCTCTGCCTGCCGCTCCCTGTTCGTGCTCTCTCTTCTCTGTCAAATAAATAAAAAAATTTTTAAGAGAAGTCCCATGGAGGCCATAGTGGCAGGCGTGGCAGCTCTGTGCAGAGGGCCGTCGTAAGGTGGAGTTGGGAGGCTCACAACATGGGGCACTGTGCCATCGACACCAGGAGCATGGATCTGACTTCCAGAGATAAATCCTGCGATATATGCAATTCAGAGCCGTTTCTGTCCCTCAGAATACACATACATCATGACTATCCATGTTCATTTTCTAAGAATGAAAGTAACACGTAGGAAGCACGTAGTTGCTTTCGTGGGGAGGGCGTGGAGAGGGGATAAAGAGTCAGGAAGCCGATGACTTGGGTTGTCAGCAGATCTTTTTCTCCTTATAAATTGCCTAGACCCGTCCGAAAGCCACCCAGAAATCATCCCGAAGTTAGGTTTTTCATAAGCAAATCCAGGACAGGGCTCCGCTCTCAAAAGGATGGCCCTTCCCAGAGGGAACCTCCAGCTGCCCTTGAGCTGGTTCTTGTGCTGCCTTGATAGTGTCAGAATGAGAAATGCAGACAGGATAGATGGCAGTCTGCCCTTACAGCCCACAGCCAACAATCCGAAATGTTTGCTGCTTGTCTTTCTCTGCCGGGGGCCATCAGAGGGCAGATAACCCTTCCTACACCTTGCTTGCCCGCCCTGGGATCCTGCCTGCACCTGTTCCGGCCACCGTTCTCGGCTCTTCCTGCTCGTGCTGTACTTCCCACTGCTGTCAGAGGGCAGCTCGGGGAGGAGCCCGGTCTTGGTGCAGGCCCCTGGTTCCTTGCCCCTGTGGCAGGAGCAGCAAGCCTGATGGGGTCACTCCTGCAGACTTTGGATGCTGGGCTGGGCCCGAGGGCAAGAAGCCGTGACTAAAGACTCGTTCCTTCAAACAGGTTCCTTTGCCACCTCCTCCGAGTCTGCAGTTCTGCTTATGCGCAGTCGCGGGCATAGTAGCCCCCACATCCCTCATTTGTAGGAGTATTCTGAAACTCTTGTACATTTCTTTTTCTGTTTTGCACACTTGGCTTCAGAGTGTTGAAATCTTATCGGTATGTACAGTAATGCGGGCCGTTCTTCATCAGACACCAGCTGCATTACATCGTCCCTCTGGTTCCCTCTCGTGTGTGACCCTTGCCTTTCGTGATTTCCCAGTCACTGTCTGTGGTCCCTGTGGCCCCTCCCCTGCGCATGCTCAGCCCCAGGGCTTTACTCCATGGCCGTCATGACTTCCAGGGTCATTTGCATGCGCCTTCATCCTCCACGGGTGCCGCCCCCCAAGATGTCTAATGCTCCCTGTCCCCCTCTTTACTGCAGTGAGGAAGGAAAACTGTCTACCTCTCAAGATGCTGCTTGTAAAGATGTCGAGGAGAGCCCTGAGACAGCAGAGGCGAAGTCTGTGGGCCCCCGGCCCCCCAGCAGTACCCCAGAGCAGAGGTAACTCCCCAGATCTGCCCAGGCCCTACTCCACCTATGGCTGTTGTCTCCGGGGAGCTGGGAGGGAAGTCTGCACCGGGCGGGGGAGCAGGGGAGCTGGGTCATCCCCCGTGTCCTCGGCGTTCAGGCACTTCCTCAGCACAGGCCACGCTGGGCAAGGTGCCTGAGCCAAGAGCTCACACCTCCTTACCCCAAAGCCAAAAACTGGGCTTTGGAGATTTGACAACATTGCTGGCTCTTTAAGAAGCTACTCAGAATTGGGGGGAAGGCCCTGTGGCGCTGGCACACCTGCCCACACACAGGGGCTCTGAAGAGGGGCTAAGTTGAGGCTGGTATTGAGCCGCCCAGGATGGGGGCCCCCAGCCTGCAGCAGCCACCGTCTCACGGGGCCCCCGAGGTCACCAGCCGCCAGCCACAAGCAGCGCTTGGTACCCCTTTTCCCATAATCATGCGCGTGTGACACACGGGGAGAGCCTTCCTCGAGACCCTTTTATAGATGGAGCTGAGTGGTCTCAACTCGCAGACGGTTCCCCTGTGGTTTCGTGCTTGCAGAGTTTGTCTTGGTTAAGTGTGAAAATTGCACTGCCAGAGCCGAGTGATTGGGAACGTGTGTTTCCTCTCTGGTCGCCCAAGTCTATTGCTTAGACTGAGCCAGTGGTCCGAAGGGATAGGCCAAGCCAGAGCCTCCACTGCCGCTGAGGGCTGGCGCCCCGACCTGTGCGCACGGACTCGCAGGTAGAGCAAGGGCGGCCTTCATCGCTCTGGAGCTCGTGCCTGAAGATGAGGATGCCCTTGACGGCAAGGAACTGTGCTCAGCACTTCCCAGAGTTCCCTTTTTTGTTCTGTATATATCTAAGTTTGTGCATTCCTTCCATAAGGAATAAAGTAAACTTTAAAGCCATTTCAGAGAAGTTACACTTTCCCTCTCACCAGACCCCCACCCCCAAATCTTTCCCTTTGGGGGGCGACGACGTAACCAGAGGGAACCAGCAGGGGGCGCCCTCTGTTCACTGGTCGGCAGACCTCTTTGGTGATGCAAACCCCGCTTTTGTTTCTCTTGTGGCAATTACAGCCAGAATAAAGGGTTTGCTTCTGTGATTTAAAAATAAAAAAAGCCTTCTTGGTGTGTAAAGCAAATTAATGATAAGAGCTGTTTGATCATGTTGGCTCTGGTGAGGGCTCCGGGAGGAGGAGGCATGGGGACACCCCAGCCTTGAGGGCTCCAGCCCCGGCTGTGCTTCGAAGTGTTTTGGGCAAGTCACCTTTTTGCCCAGGGTTGTCAGTGGATGTTTTTTCAAAGGTATCCTGTAGGATCTTATTTCCAGCTATGTCCTCTCCCTAATTTCTGCCTACAAATTCCCTTTATATTGGGAACTGCTTTGAAGGTAGGACCGTCAGGTCTGTTCCAAGTTGGAGTTGCTGCAGGAGTCTGTTTCTCGGGCGTGAGTCATCCAGGAGGCTCTGGGGCCATTTCCTTGGCTCTCTGGAGGGCAGAATTCCGCAGTTTAGGGCAGCCTGCTTGCTTTTCTGCCCGTCTGGAGACGCTGGCGCGAAGAGCCCTGCCTCTCGGTCTGCCGGACTGAGGGGTTTGGGGGAGGACCCGGGACGGCTGGGGACGAGGACGAGGGCATCGCTTGTGTCCACGCATTGCTCCGTCTGTCCTTCCTCCGCCCGACGCACGGGAGTGTGGCGGCCGGTGGTGGAGGCCTGGGGGTGGGGAGCAGTTGCTAACACCCTCAGACATTGGAGGGCACGTGGAAAGGTCCTGCTGAGGAGTCTGGAGAGCCTCACGGGCGATCAGGAATCCCGCCTGGGGCGGCGGTGGAGGGCCGCTCGGACGGTGGCCCTGAGCTGCTGGGATGGCAGGGAGAAGGTAAGTGGTCTGCCGTGTCCTAAGACGTGTCCTAAGACCGATGTGTGGTCTGCCACGTCCCGTCCGTCCTAAGACCGATGTTCGGGAGCAGAGAGAGCCATTGGGACTTAACAGATGCACTCTTCCCCACATGGTTCCCGTCACAGCCAGGCTGTCGTGAGCCCTTGTCACTGAGTTGTGACAGATGCTCAGTGCTGTACTGAGTGACTCTCACGGCCACGGAATTTAATATTTTACTACCATGCACCGAGCACGTGCGATACCTGTGCTGGCCAGTGTGCTGGGCCCTCGGCACCTGTCACGCACTCAGCCACTTTCAGTGGGGCTTGTTGTCCCCCCTGCACAGGGGGAAGAGCTGCGCTGGGGGAGGGGAGAAAGAGCTCTTGGGACCGGCAGCTTGTGGGCAGTGATGGTGGGATCTGTACCCAGTATGTATGCTGGCAGAGCCCCGGTCCCCCTGGCTCTCGGACACCGTGATTGGAAGCAGAGTGTGTTGCCCGTGGAGCCAGCTTCCTGGCAGGTGTCTGAAGCCTCGGGCTTGTGAGTTGCGAGCTGGTCCAGAAGCATCTCTAAATGCCCTTTCCCGAGCCTGCTTTGACTGTGGAACTATGGAAAAGCTGCCAAGACTGACTTCCGTGCTTAGGCTTGAAGGTCGAATTTGTTTATCTCCCACCATACTGTTCACCTAACGTTCCCTTTTTCTTTCGAGGGGGAGGGAGGGAGGGAGAGCATACCTGGGGTGGGGGCAGAGGGAGAGGGGGAGAGAGAATCTTAAGCTGGCTCCTGACATGGGGCTCGATCTCAGGACCCTGACATCATGACCTGAGTCAAAATTGGGAGTCGAAGGCTTAACCAGCGGAGCCCCCCAGGCACCCCTACTGTGCCCTCCTCTGTGCTCCCAGTGTCAGCCCTAATAACACTTGCCTGGTGGGAGCACGCTGTTTAAGTTAACACCTGGTTTCAGGAGCTGGCCCTGTTCATAAGCCTTTTGTCCTCTACAGTCGAAGAATCCTGCTTATTCAAGTGAATTTTTATGTGGATTCCAATACATGGAACAAATAAAAAGCTCTTTGAAGGAAGGATTGAGCACGTGGCGTGTGGCAGGTCTGGGAGCAGCCGTCTAAAAACTGCTGACCTGCCTGCGTCCGTGCTTCTAAGGCGCCAGAGGGGTAGTTTCCCAGAGTCCCGCCCTGCCGCAGCTTCGCTAGCTCGCTGAGCGCCTGCGCGCCCCAGCCGGCTGAAGCTCGGAAGCCGGTAGAGCTCCTGGAGTTTCCGGTCCTTGCATTTGTGAGGCCTCCCAGGAAGTGGCTCCTGAGTGCCAGGCTTTGGGCTTGACTTTGGAGAACAATATTAAAATGAATGTTCCTGCCCTCAGGGAGCTAAATCACGTTCTTTTTTCCTTTAAGCACGTCAGATGTGTGTCTCTTCCTCCGCAGGACTGACCAGCCAAGCGTGCCAGGTGACACGTCCGTCAACGGCCCTGTATGATGAGTGACCCCTGCTTGCTGCTGACTGAGGACCGCAGGCCACCACCGCTCGGGGCCTCTGGAGACCTCCCCTGGAGTCCGCCAGGCCGACACTGCTGCACTCACTCTGCAAGGGATCAGGACCAGCAACCTTTATATTCTAGATTCTAGGACATTGTACAGAGAAATCCAGAAGTGTAAAAATATTGCACATTGACAAATACCAAGAATTTTTGCGTATGTTTATATTGTATTGTTCTAAATAATGGGTAGCCTGTGAAATAAGAACGTGCCGCCCATGTAATAATAGTAGTGATACTAGAGTTAAAATGGCTGTAAGAATAGTTTTATAAAAGTGAATACACAGATCTATTGTATTTGAAACATAACTATTTGACAATTATTAGTGTGACCAAAGTATTAGGCAGTTTTCATACATTTTTCACCTTGTACAAAATTCTGAATTCATTTCTCTTCCAGGCCGGCAAGGAGTTATAGGGTTGAAATGCCCTCTAAGTGTTATTTTGGTTGTTCTAACTTACAAACGTGATTTTGAATAAGAAATATTTGGTGTTCTTTTTATAACCAGTTTTTGATTGGTAACTGTTTTCTGTATTGTTTTAAACGGATCAAAAAAATGTAAGTCTGTTGGTAGAGATTAAGTATTTATTGCTACAACTTAGTTGATAAAGTGATGTTCTTGTGAAGCCATATGTTCTGTTAAAGTCTTGTTTGCTTGAAATGGTTATTCCTGCAGGTGAAACACTAGACTATTGGAGTGTACATGGCTGGTGGTTTGAGTTATTTTGTTTTTCGTTTTTCGTTTTTGTTTTTTGTTTTGTTTGGGTAGTTCCTCTGCCTTTTAACCCATTCACCAAAATTTACCTTGTTAACAAGCATCACCAATGAACATTTCTGAGCAGTTTGCATATTTAACACCCTAGACCCATCAGGCAGGCCAGTGGAGGGACGCTCATGCTGCGGACGCACGTTTCCACCTCGAAATCCGAACCTGGCACCCAAGCATGGGATTGTTCTCCTGTACCTTGTGAGGTTTCCATGCGTAAACCCTAAACCAGTGTATTTTTTTAGAACTGGTTTGTGTATATATATAGTGATTATGGATACTAATTCAATGTAATTTATAATTTTCTATGTCAATATAAAAATACATCACCGCCTTCCCAAACAGCCGAAGCAATATATCGTATATTGCCATATTGTCCTGGGAAAGGGTTCAATTTCTTCACCTCTTGCACTTTTAGATGCAGATCAGGTTTTCATTTCTGTAATAGAAGACTATTCACGTATTTTTACATCATTTGTTTGTCCTGACCAGTATTTAAAACCAAAAGGATATTCTGAATAATGGCCAACGATTTTTTTAGAACTAGCATCCCAAGCAGCGTGCCTAAACATTACATTGCATATGGAAATAAAAAAAGAATCAAATGTTTAATGCCTTATTTCTCATTTACTTTTCCATTGTAAATGGTGTAGAAGTTGTGTGAGGCCTCCCGAGGCTGACCTAGCCCTCCAGGACAGTGGAGTCAGCGGTGCGCCCTGGGACGGACGGCACGGGCGCCTCACTTGGCCTTTGCGCGCCTCCTCAGGAACCCTTTCTGTTGGGAGCTCCTCCCAGAAGAGACTGTCCTCATGCGTCCTCTGGAACCTAGTGCCACACTGGGGACAGGGCTCCTTTCGCTGGCCTCAAGGATGCTGACTCTGTGACACGGGACCTCGGGGACCGCCAGCGGCAGATACGCTCTTGTCTCGCCTGCTGGAGAGCCTTGCTGGCCCCCGCCGGGGATGGCACCCACTAGCTCGGCGCTGGTCGGATTTCTTGGGCTTCTCCATCCCCCTCCAAGGTAACACCGCGTCCTGTGTGAAACCACCCACTGCTGGTGCCGGGCACCTGAAGTCTGTCTTTGGAGTCGTGTTTCATTTAGCTCGTCTTCTGGGGCGGGGAAAGGACTCAAGGGTGCAAAGAAGAAAGTCGGCGGTGGGTGTCCAGCCAGGGGCCAGGAGCAAGTACGCGCTCATTTAGTCTCGACTTCTGTTTCCGTGTGTTGGCCATACAGAACCGCGAGACTGACCCGTGTCTACAGTGCAGCACCTGTATTAAAAGTAACTACAGCGAAAATAAAGCCTAATTCTTTGTTTCTAGAAATCTCCTCTTGTACCTTGCGTGGGCTTTCATGACCAGACAAGGTATGTGGGGGCACCACTGATTTTCTTTCTTTTTTTTTTTTTTTACATTTAAATTCAATATAATAAACCTTCAGTATATTACTAATTCTGGAAATAGAGCTCAGTGACTCATCGCTAGCATACAACATCCAGGCTCATGACCTCACGTGCCCGCCTTCCTGCCCGTCACCCAGTCAAGCCAGCCCCACCCGACTCCCCTCCAGTGGCCCTCAGTTTGTTTCCTAGAGTTGAGTCTCTTGTGGTTTGTCTCTGATTTTGTCTTGCTTTATTTTTCCCCTCTCTTCTCCCCTGTTTTGTTTCTTAAATTCCACATACGAATGAGACCATACAATCCTTTGTCTTTCTCTGACCTACTGGACTTACTGCATGTAGCATAACACCCTCTGGTTCCCTGCACGGTGATGACCAAGCAGTATCCGTGGGACACACGTGCCACATCTTCACAGTCCTCTGTTGGTGGACCTGCTGGCTTGTTTCTGTGGTTGCCTGTGGTGGGCGTTGGTGCTGCCGTGCGCTGTCCTTAGGGGTCAAGGCTTCCTGACAGAAGCTGTTGGGCTGTCTACCAGATGCTTTCAGGGGATGCCCTCCGTTTTTTTTTTTTTTTTTTTTAAAGATTTTATTTATTTATTTGACAGAGAAATCACAAGTAGATGGAGAGGCAGGCAGAGAGAGAGAGAGGGAAGCAGGCTCCCTGCTGAGCAGAGAGCCCGATGCAGGACTCGATCCCAGGACCCTGAGATCATGACCTGAGCCGAAGGCAGCGGCTTAACCCACTGAGCCACGCAGGCGCCCAGGGGGATGCCCTCCTTAGGGGCAAGGACTCCTCTTGCCCACAGCTGCTGTTATCCAATCACCCAGAACTGGTCCGGGTCAGACACCCAGGTGCTCCGTGAGTTCGCTTCTGACTGGCAGCTGTCGCTCGCGCGTGTCTCCCGACGGTCGGTCTGTCCTCTGGCTGCTCACCTGCTCCTTGGTTGCTCTTCTCCAGGCCACGTTTCTCGGCCTCCCAGTGACTCTTTGGTGGTACGATTTCTCAGGTGTTCCAGAATGGTGTTTCACGGGAGGTGCTACTTCACAGCTGCTGAGTTTTCCCGCTCCTTCCCTCGTTCACATACGTGAGTGTGGTGCCCGCTCCCCATTGCTCCCCCCGTCAACAGGGCCACCTGTGCAGCTGTGGGCACCTGCCTCCGCACCCCGGCGCCGCACGCCTCGCACTGGGTGTTGGAGGGCAGGGCTCCGGGGCCAGGGCCGAGTTCACATCCCACCTCGCCCTCTCGTCAGGGCTAACTTCTCTCTGTCTCAGCTGCTTTTCCTGCCCGAGGGGACTTGATAAGAACAGATTTTTAGGCCTAAAAGTAGATAGGACAGTTCTCGCCTGTGCTCAGTGCTTTATAAATGATAGAACTCACTTCTCGGCTCCATAACATCATGGGTGAACATTCCGAATTCTGGCTTCGAGCCTGTTTGATCTAGAACCGCCGCCTCCTGAAAACTCCAGCAGCTGCTGTCCAACAGACGGCTCTAAGGTCTGCTCCATGCCTCGTGCCCGCCGGGTTCCCCCCCCACCATGTTCACGAGCTGTGCTGTGTGTGTGTGTGCACGTGCGTGTGTGCGCGCACTGTGCATGGCCGCTTCCATGCAACAGGCAGAGCTGGCAAGTCCCACTGCTTGACTCCTTGCCCGCCCCGAGGTGCTTCTTCCCTTTGATGCGCTTTCTTCTCCGGATCCTTCTCCCACCCGTGTTCATCCCCTTTCAGTCACTCGTTTGCAGGATTCAGCGGGTGCTCGCCGCGTTGGTCCTCGCCGTCTCCACCGGTTCTCGGTGCTTAACCCCCCGGCAGGCGGCAGGTGCCGCTTGGCGCTTGCCCCTCCCGCACCGTGTGTTCGCGCGCGTGGAAGGTGAGGACTGCCGTGCCCAGCAGGGCCACGCGCTCGCCGCCTTAGGTGAGGCGCCTGGTGTGCTGTGGTTTGGGTTCCCCTGTACGGTTCTCTACTTGTTCACAGAAATGGTTCTTACTCTGCCGGGCTCTGTTCTAAGCGCTTTATACGTGTTCGCTTCACTTCATGCCGGTTTTATGAGCTAGATGGCGGCCGTTGCCGTATTCACGCACAAGGTGGGCTTGTGGGGGACTGATTTCTTCCAAGGTCGCCTAGCCGGCAAGTGACCATCATAAAGACTAAGTGTGATGTGTTTCAGCGTAGAATACAGCCTGACCGCGCACGCGTGCCTGATGGTAGCTGTCACCACAGTACACTCCAGTGTGCTTTTTTCCCTTTAGAACTTGACAGTTGAACGTCAGAGTAGCGCGAGTGGAAACGGGCTGCATGGAACGTTCGGTAGCCAGTTGAACGTAGGAACGTCCGTTGACAGAAGCTGAGGAGTAGCGCTCAGAACAGTTCCGATGCAGCTGGGCCTGCGGAGACCACTAACTTGGACTCCGCCCACAGGAGTAGAGACTTGTGGGCGACTGCTAGGACTGTACCCACTCGCTTCCGGCTGGGATCCACTGGCAGAGTGGAGTTGTTGCAACAGAGACCATGCGGCCTGCAAAGCCCGGGACACTGACTGTTGGCCCTTCACGGAGAAAGGTTTCCGGGCCCTGGAACAGATCAAGGAGATGGAACAGAATCTGCAAATGCACAGTCCGTTGGCTCTCAGCAGCTCTGCCACAGCAGCGACGGGAGGACAGTCTGGTCAGCCCGGAACTAAAGACGGTATTTGTGTGGAAGGAACAAATGTTGGCTCCTGCCCACCTTACACAAACACTAATCTAAAATAGGTTACAGACCTAAACAGGAGCCCTTCAGCTTCTAAAAACTAAGAGCTAAACCACTTCGGAACGGACAAGGTTTTCTTGGGACACAGAAGCACAAGTCACGGAAGGAAACTCAGTGGGCTTCACCACAGTGCAGTTTTCCCGCTCCTCAGAGTGAACAGGTCGGCCCTGGACGGCCGTGAGGAGAGTGTGCCCTGACAGGGGACTCCTGCCCTGAAGACAGAGAAATGCAAACCCAAAATAAGATGGAAAACCCAGTTTAACAAATGGTCAAGAGACCCGAACAGATCATCACAAAGACCGTACACAAGTGGCCAAAAAGAACATGGAAGGTTGTTCAGGGTCACTGCTCATCCAGGAATGCAAGTGAAAACCACAAAAAGCCACCATGTCCCCTCTGAGAGAATGGCCAAGATTTAAAAGAAAAAACCCAAACACAACAAACCTGATAATAGCAAGTGTGATAAGAATGTGGAGGCACTAGGCCTCACTGCTGTCTAAAATAACGCACCCAGTGTGGCAATGTGTTGGGCAAGTGTCCAATTTTTTAAACTGGGGATACTCTGCCTTAGGGCACTGCAATTCTAGACATTCACGCAGGAGAAGTCTATGTCCACAGAAGATACGCAAACGTGTTTGTTGTTCCTTTATTCATAATGACCGAAGATTAGAAAAACCAGGAAAATGAATAAGCAGGTTACGGCGTATCAATAGAACAGAAGATCACTCGGCAGTAATGAGAATGAACTCCGATAAATGCAACATCTCGTTATCAATCTGGAATATGCCGCGGGAAAGGAGTGAGCCATCTAAGCCAGGGTAGTTCCTTCTCGGAGCTCCAGAGCCGGTCCGACTGACGGACAGCGCCCAAAGTCAGAGCTCCATTTGCTCCTGAAGGGGGAGGAAGGGGTTGGCTGTAAAGCGGCCCGGGGAGACTTTCCGGATGATGGAAATCAGCACCTCGTGCCAGGGAGATTGCAGGAGTGCAGGCATTTGTCCAAACTCCCTGAACTCAGCACCTAAAGCCTGTGCACTTTAGTCCCTGTCATTTATACCTTGAACGACTTCCAAGATACGGAAGAGGAACAGAAGGTAAAGCAAACACAAGGTTGTCCAGGAGGACTCGTGGCCCGTGTCACAAGGTGACCAGAGAATTGCCTTTCCTCCCCAGCCGAGGAGGAGAGGCCAGATCTCGGGGGATTTGGGAAGGGACCTGAGGGCTGGCTTGGGTTATCGTTCTCCGGAAGCCTGCCATGGAATGTTCTAGACTGCTCCCCTCCATGCGCTTGGCCTCTGTCCTTGCGCAGGGAGAGGTTTGCCTTTGTTCCTGGCCTGCCTGGTGCCAGGCGGCTAAATGTGTCTAGCCCAAGGGTCAAGTGTTGGGAAACCGTGTCCCTCAAAACAGGTTCATTAATAAAACGAATGTTTTGAATCTCCGTGTTTGCTGTGTCTTCTCTCCAGAGGGGTACTGGGTACTGGTAACCTCGAGGTTCGAGGGGCCGGGCAGGATTGATTACCTTCACTAAAACTGCACGGCCCAGTTCCAGGCACAGGAAGAACCGGGGAGCAGCAGTTTGCAGGGAGGGTGGGCTTGGAGGTGGGGCCAGACTTGCCTTCTCGGCTTCCCCTCCCTGGGGGACAGCCACACCTGTGGCGGACCCGAGCTCCGTGGCCCAGTTTACGGGGTTAAAAGGACCAACAAGCAGGCAATATTCGGGGTAGTTACTGTTTCTCCTGACCTTGTATTTCTTTGTGGGATCTTCCGGCCACACTGACACTCCTGGCCTCTCTCTAACTAATCTCACTCTCAGGGGAGGAGGGACTGATTCATTTCATTCGGGAAAGAGACGCATTTTTGGCTCAGTGCAGTTTCTCACAGTTGCCGGGCCACCGAGGAGTCCATTCTAGTCTGTGTGGCCGTGCGTCAGCTGTCCCTCTGGACCAGACCTGGGGTTGTCCTGCTCTGCAAACCGTCAGCAAAGCGTTTCTACGTCAGGACTGAAGTATTTACACCCACATGGCCGCAAGTCTTAAGCTGGACTTTTTCTTTTTTCTTTTTTTAAGATTTAATTTATTTTTGACAGATCACAAGTAGGCAGAGAGGCAGGCTGAAAGTGAGGAGGAAGAAGACTCCCTGCTGAGCAGAGAGCCCGATGCGGGGCTCGATCCCAGGACCCTGGGATCAGGACCTGAGTCCGAGGCAGCTGTTTAACGGACAGCCACCAGGCGCCCCTCAAACTGAACTTTCTAACCAGGTGTTCTTCCAGGTTAATTCTCCCCGATTTCTGAACTTGCAGGCAGAGAGGGATCGCTTCCCCTAGTCGTCCTCCCGAACAAAATTAAGAAAAGGGTATAAGTTGCTACATCAAATCTAGATTCTCTTTTTAAAAGACAGATGGTTGGACTCGGGTTGAAAATAAAACCAGCAATATGTTGTTTATATGAAAGTCATCAAAGTGGCAAACGCTGAAAACAAAGGAGAGGGAAATGCAAACAAAAGACCGTATCAAGGAAAGTGGAATTTAAAGTTAAAACTGTCGGGTAGGGCTGAGGAACGGAGCATCCAACCATAAATACAGCAGCTAAACAATCATTAGAAATACAAGGAAAGGGACTTCGGTTTTCAGCTTTAGGAGTGACTTTTATCAGTTTAAATGTCCTGTAGACACAACAAAACCTCTACAAATCTCGCTGTTTGAAGGCAGTGAGTGGAGAGCAGATAGGCTGCATGTGCCTCGAGGGCCAGGGTCCTAGAGAAGAGAGAACCACGTCTAAGTAAACCCGACATTCGGGCCACTTTCCTCCTTCCGAGTTTGCTGATGAAGCAGCACGAGGCACAGCAGAGAGCAGAGGCTCGGAGCCGTCAGCCCTTGGAGAGCTGGGAAGAGCTCCAGAGGAGGCCACGACTGAAGGCACAAGATTGGAGAAAAGAAACCTAAGGGAGCCTGACATTCATTATTTACCTCTCAAGGCCTTCGGTGATTCCTAAGCTGTGCAGGGAGAGATGCTAAAAAGCCAATTAGAAAACAGCAGCTGAGAAACGAGGTGGCTAAGAAGAGTCTAGGCAGCTCGGTGTTGGGGAGGCAGGAACCAGAGTATAGGGACTTCAAGGGAAGGGGGACCCACACGCGTGTTGAAACCACTGGAGAACAACCCTCGAAGAGGAAAGGGACAGCAGAGACAGAGCAGTCTCATCTACTGGGAGGAGGCGATCTCCTCCCAAGGACGACCGAACCATCCAAAGAGCCGCGACCATTTTCCATACAGCGTCGGCATCGAACGAAAACTTGTATGTGCTGCATGGCAGCATGTGTCAAAGGACTGAAAATTGGAGAAAGGTGAGCCAGATCTTGGAGATTTTAGATTTTAAACTATTAATATATTCAAGATAATAGGGGTCCAGTTGGAGAATTTTACCAAAGAAATTATTACCAAAAAAAAAAAAATCAAATGGAAATTCTAGGTATAGTAATTGGAATTAGAACCGCATAAATGAATTTAAACGCAGATCGGACAAAGCAGAAGATAAGATTTAGGGATTTACGGTAGGTCTGTAGAAAACATGGAGACAAGTGTGGAGAGGAAAAGGGTAAGAAACACAGAAAAGCACCTAAGAGAAACAGAACAGAGCAAAAATGTAACACGTGTTTTTGGAGTCCCAGAAAGCAGAGGAGAAGAGAGTAGGATGGAAGAAACACCAACAAGAATTTTCCAAAATTAACGTAAAGCTTTACATTCAATAAACTCCCCGGATGTCAAGAAAGATAAATGCAGAGAGAACCACAACCAGCAACGCCATGGCGACACTACAAAACCCCAGAATGAGACATCGCCTTCAGTGGAAACATTGATTTTTAATAGAAGCAAAGCAAGAAGGCGTGGAGTGACATTGTACGTTGAGAGGGGCGCCGACCTGGAACTCTGTGCTTTGCAAATTACCCCCCAAAATGAAAGCAAAGTAAAAACATTTTTAGAAAAACAAAATTAAGACACTTCAGCAACAGCAGAGCTGCATTCAAAGGAGGGTTCCCTCCCAGGGGGAAGTGAGAACATCAGGAAGGGACGTAAGTGGTAAAAAGAAATGAATGTGCCTGCGTCTCTGCAGTTGAAAATACTCTCGGGTTAATACGGTGTTGGGACAAGCGGATATCCACCGGCAAGAACGAAATTGGACCATCGCTTTACATCATGCACAAAAATGAACTCGAAAATAGATGGAAGATTTAAATGTAAGACTGCAAACACTTAAGTCCTAGAAGAAAACACAGGGTAGAGTTGGTGACACTGGTTTTGGCAATGATTTTTATGGATAGGACATCAGAAGTACAGGCAGTGAGGACATGATCACAAGGGGATTACATCAGACTGAAAAGCTTCTGCAAAGAAACAAATGAAAAGGCATCTATGAATGGAAGGAAGCGGTTGCAAACCATGTGTCTGACAAGGTGTTACTCTCCAAAATGTATAAGGAACTCCTACAACTCAATAAAGAGAGCTAATAACCTGATTAAGACATAGGCAAGGAACTTTAAACATTTCCCCAAGGATGACGTGCCAATCGGTTTATGATTAAAAAGAAAAAAAAACTGACCATCACTCATTTTCAGGGAAATGCCAATCAAAACCACAATGAGATACCACCTCATACTGTCAAGATGACTCTTTAAAAAAAAAAAAAAAACAACTTAATCAAAGGACGACTGTTGGAGAAGTTGTGGAGAAATTGGAACCCTCCTCCCACACTGCTGTGGGACTGCAAAATGGTGCAGCCCCTATAGAAAACCAGATGGAGCTTGTTCAAAAAACAAAAAACTAGAGCTATCACATCATCCAGCAAAGCCACGTCAGGGTATTTATTTAAAAAAAAAAAAAAAATTGAAATCAGGACCTCACAGTGATACTAGCGCTGTTCTGTTCATGGCAGCATTACTCACAGTGGCCAGTATGTGGAAGTAAAAAATGTCCCTTGGGGGCGCCTGGGTGGCTCAGTGGGTTAAAGCCTCTGCTTTCGGCTCAGGTCATGATCCCAGGGTCCTGGGATCGAGCCCCGCATTGGGCTCTCTGCTCAGCAGGGAGCCTGCTTCCTCCTCTCTCTCTGCCTGCTTCTCTGTCTACTTGTGATCTCGGTCTGTCAAATAAATTTAAAAAAAGAAAATTTAAAAAAAAAAAAAAGTCCCTTGACAGGTGATTGGATAAAGAAGCTATGGCATATGCATACCATGGCTACAATCCAACCTCTTAAACCAAGGAGATTCTGCCATCTAGGACAGCGTGGAGGAACCTCGAGGACATCACACTAAATGAGGTCCCATGAAGTTACCTATCGGCTGATGCTCTCAGAGAAAGTGTTGAAAATTGTCGGATTTATGGGAGCAAAGCGTGGGATGGTTGCCGGGGGCTGCAGGAGGTACTTGCCAATGGGTGTGTTTCTGTTGAGCAAGACAGACAAGCTCTAGAGGTCTGTGCAGCACTGTGCCTTCGGGCCACAGGAGTGCTCTGCTCATGAAGGTGTGTCAGGAGAGTAAGTGTTCTTGCTGCACGTCTAAAACTGATTTCAAGCAAGTCAGTGTCTAATTTCACTAGTAAAGAACGTCACATTTTTTAAAAAAAGAGATGGATGACTACGACCCCGAAGGCAGAAGAAGGTACACAGTTCGCTTTCAACGTCCTGGCATTCTCTGTTGAGTGTTGAAAATACTCATTATCCTCTGATAAAGATGCAGGCTGTACTCTCTAGGGTCACCACCAAACAAAACCAAACAAAAAACCCCCAAAGCCAAACCAAGACAAAAACAAATGTCTAGGGTGCCTGGGCAGTTCAGTTGGTTGGGCGACTGCCTTCGGCTCGGGTCATGATCCTAGAGTCCCGGGATCCAGTCCTGCATCGGGCTCCCAGCTCCATGGGGTCTGCTTCTCCCTCTGACCCTCTCCCCTCTTTCTCTCTCTCTCTCTCTCTCAAATAAATAAATAAAATCTTAAAAACCAACAGGTGTCTATAACTAGAAGTTACTAGAGGAGGGGCTCCTGGGTGGCTCAGTCGGTTAAGCATCAGCCTTTGACTCAGGTCATGATCTCTAGGTCCCGGGATCGAGCCCCGAGTCAGGCCCCCTGCTCGGTGGGGAGTCTACTTCTCCTCCCTCTCCCCCTGCTTGTGCATTCTCGCTCAAAAAAATGACTAAAATCTTGTTTTTAAAAGTTACTAGAGTAAAACAGAATTACACTGGACTATGGCAGGCGTAGAGACACTCTACTTGGCTCCCCTCTGAAAGGACTTGATGTTCATCTTTAGGGAACAGGACTGGATGACAGCCTGCGGCAAACAGATCCCTCACGGCCGGCCTCACCTCCTCTCCTCAGCCCTGCTCTACTGGCCCTCAGCCCCGTGGTGGCACCAGATCCTAGCCTTCTCTGCCGAAGGTGGGACCTCTCTGAACAACAGTCCTTGTCCCAGGGCTCCGGCTCCCACTGGGCAGGAAGAGAGCCCATCTGACCTCACTCTGCCCTTCTTCCTTTCCTGGTCAGTAGGCCCTTGGTGTTCCTACCTCCGCCTCGGTGTCCGCTTCCTGGAGAACCCGACAGTCAGCAGCACACGTGGTCCAGGAGCGCAGGTGGTGAGATGGAGTTTAGGGACTGGCTCACCCCTGGCCTGACTGGGGCAGAGCATGGACCAGTGGGGCCTTGAAGAAATGAGCGGGTGCGGGGAATGCGCTCGCAGAGTGATGTCGGCGCTGGAAATGAGCAGGGCGGTGGGAATGGCAGCTCTAAGGACCGCAGAAAAAGGCGGATGTTATGAAGCTGCACTGTAACCCCTCGGCTAGGTCATGAGAAGTGGGGACCCTGAACTAGGTAAGCTTGAGAGCCAGAAGGTCTTTTTAGTGGCTTACTCAGCGGGAGGTCAGCCAAAGCCATGTTCAGAACAGCTACACTTGAGATGGTTGAATGTTGGTGGAGGCAGATCTTTCGGGCCAACATCAGGGCCCTGGTTGGGAAAATCTGAAATCCTGATGCATGAATGGGACACCTTGGTGGATCCCTATGGAGAATCTGACCCCGCAAACTTTTCTAAGTCTGTAGAAGTGACCTGGCCACATTTCCTCTCCTGGTTGCCAAGGCTCCAGCTTGGGTTAGGGTGCAGCATAACCCACTCAGGGCTGCGCTGGGCCTGATGGTCCAGGAGCCCAACAGAGACAGGGACTGTCCCTGAGACTGGATGCTGGGGGTCATGTGAGGGAATCAGGACAGGATGCTAGAGAAGGGAGCATTTCTTGACCTAAGGGCATTCCTTTGGGATCCAAAATTTCACAACCTGTCAAGGGGTGTGAATTTCAAACCCCTGCAGAGGGTGTAAGCTTTTTAGAAGTCTGTCGGAAGCAAGGACCCATGCTCAGAAACGGGCTTGAATTGGAATGCCTGAGTTGCCACACATGGCAGAGAGAGGCTTGCAGACAAGGGCATGCTGGCACCTACGTGGTTCCAGGAAGGCCCAGAGATCCCACCATTCAGCACGGCCAGGAAGGTAGTGGCTGATGATGGTAACTTGGCTCCACAATGGCTGTGAGTTGTGATGGCCCCAAAGGGATGGAGGCCAGTGGCAGCACTGAACCACCGGAAGCCAGGGGATTGCAATTACAACAGCAACTGGGAAGGTCAAGGGATGGCCTCGGAAGACAACAGCAAGGGAAATCTTCCCAGCGGGGTGGTGCTGCTCATTTACTTTGTGTGGAAGACATGGCCTGGGGTTAGAAGATGCATGCACTCACGGTCAATGCCAAATGGCCTGGCTGTCTGGTTCAGGACCTAGAAGGAGGAAAATTGAATGATCAGAGAGAAGAAGGTGTGGAGTAGAGGCATGTGATATAGGCTTTTGGGATATAGGCTTTTCTTCACACAAAGAGTGAAGATCTCCGGACGGCTTGGTACTGCCCAGCATCTTCAGGAGATGTACTGAACAACCAAATGGACACAATAACTCAACCAGTAGATGTTAGCCGTCAGCAGTCCCAACAACACCAAACACAGGAATGAAGAGGCCACAGCAGCAGGGATGGGGACATGCATGGACCCAACAGCGTGGACTCCTATGTTCCAAGGCTGACCTAGCTACTACTCCATTTGCATGTCCAACCTTCCAATAACTAGAGACTGCCACTGAACCAACAGTGTGACACTGTTCCTCAAGGAGACCAACCAGCCACTGCGTGACAAGTTGACAACATTGGGCCAGTGGTGTGCACAAAAATAGATACCTCTTCTGGGTTTGACTTTCTTGGCATCAGAGCCTCAGCCAGAGCCCCTCTCCAAAGGCTTGTGGCGTGTCTGACCTAGAGACATAAATTCTCACAACATAGCTTCTGACCAGGGAACCTGTTTTATAATGAAGGAGATGTGTTAATGGACCCTTGTCCATGAGACCCACCAGTTGTATCTTCCATCCAGGAGCTATCAAATGGGTAGAATATTGGACTAGCCTTCTGAATGGACAACCAAAGCACAAACTTGGAGGCAGAAGCCCATCAGGATGCGATACTACCACCCAGGACATGGCATACACATTGAATCAAAGATCTTAATATTAGGATACAGGTTTGTCTGGGAACCAAGATGGTGGAAGCAGGAGTGGCTCATCCGCATCATTCCCAGTGACCCACAGGCGACTTTGTGCTTTTCATCTTCACAACTCTTGGCTCTATAGCTTTAAAGGTTCTAGGCCCCAAAGGGTGGTGTTTGCTTGCCAGGGGATAGACTATGTGTCCCTCTAAATGACAAGCTACTGTTTCTGTGCTTCTGACCCAGGGCCAGCGGGCTATAAAGGCAGTCACCACCGAGATGGATAAATCACTCTGACTAACAGGAGGAGATGGGGCCACTGTTGTCAAGGTGAGTGGGAGAAATATGTGTGGGATTCCAGTACACCATGAGAGCTCTTCTCAGGGCTTCCTCTTCCTATTCGGGCTGTGAATGGTGTTCACAGCAACCCTAGCCCAAGAAGGGCTTGGCTATCAGGGACTCACAGTCCTCAGGAAACAGGGTTTAGATCAGGCCACCAAAGAAGCTTGAGGCCAACAGGTGGTAGCTGAGTGTAGGGAATTTAGAATGGAGAGTGGAGGAGGGAGAGGCTAGGAACCAGGTGGCTCCAAGACCACTGCAATGATTGGTCTATAATTCAACCTACTAACTTCCCTCTTGTAAGTTTCCCCCCACAAAGAGGCCCTCAAGGGGTTGCTTCCTACCCATGTATGAAAAAGTGGATCCATGCAGCACAAGGAGTGGTCAGGCTCCTGACCTTGGAAGGCAAACATCTCCCAAGACCAGAAACAGAGCTGAGTCATCTCCCTCTTTAAGAAAGTATGATCTGCTGACCAGCGGTGGGAAATGGGGTGGAGTGGGTGGCAGCCCTCAGCTTACAATGGGGCCAATGACTGAGCAAGGGTCATGTTTTTGTGTGCTCCTTTACCCTCAGTGATGATGAGACAGTGGTGTGTGAGCTCAGCCACTTCAGTCCAATGTGAAACCGTTCTATGGGGCAATGTTAACTTTTTTTTATTGAGGTATGATTGATATGTTATATTTAGTTTCAGGTATGCAGAGGAGTAATTCAATATTTGTAATATTGGGCAATCTTTGCTCTGAAATGCCTAGTTGGGCTGGGTGGGGGGATTTTATCAGATCTGAATCACGGTCCACTGGCCCTGTTCCTCTCACAGAGTTAGTCCGACAAACCTCTGTCACTGTAACTTCACTGCAGCCCTCTGCTTCTTATCAAAGAGAACTGATGCACTGGAGAGTGAAAACAAGAACAAAAAACAGAGAACAAGTAAAGAACAAAGGAGGCACAGTGGTTGGCGGATTTAAATCCAAACATGCTTAATTTAATTTAATGGACCCAGTGCCCCCAGTGAAAAAACAAATATTGTTTGGTTGGATAAAAAATACTAAATTCAATTGCAATGCTACTTACAAGGACACCTGGAGAGCACTGGATGCTACGGTGTTTTAGGTAGCTTTAAAAAATTATTGGAACATCTAGTCAAGTTAAAGAGTACATTTGACACAAGATAAACTCAGTACCCCAGACAGAGTTGAGACACTGAAAAGGCATTGCTGGGCCCAAAAGGAAGGCAAATGTCTCCCAAGACCAGAAACAAAGCAAATGGGAATTGGACAGAGGGGCAGTGGCCCCAGGATGTCCAGAGCTGCTACTGGCAGCGCTCCGTGCAGGGGGAGGCTGACGCCAGAGCTGGAGCAGACTCACTCACTCATGAACCAAGCGGGAGAGGGACGCCAGCCTCTGATTAGGGCTCTGGCTTTCACAGAGCAGCTGCCATCAGAGACCAGAAGGCATATGCTGGAGACCAACCTGATCCACCCCTGGGGGTGACATCCAGAATCTTCTAGGGTCCCCTAGACAGGGCAGGCACTAACACCATCATAGGAGTTGGTGGGAGCTAGGAGAGACAACCACAAAACTGTCGGACAGGGAACACAGTCAGGAGGAAGAAAAAACCATGCCACTTACAAACCAAATTTCAAAAGACATGCAGAATTCTCATGTTAACACAGAGTTATCCAACTCAATGTTTAGAATCCATTTCAGATGAAACTGATTTTGTAGAGCTGCCTGGAAAGACTGAGGTAAGTATGCTTAGGAGACTCAAGGACAGAAACAAACATACTCCTCCCCCCCAAAGAAACTGATTTACAAACAAAATCAGCAGAAGAGGAGGCAGATAAGGAGCTCATTAGAAATGGTGGAAATGAAAACCATGTTCTTTGACATTTTAAAAACCCTCGATAGGATAAACAGCAGACTCTAGGGAGGGAGAGCGCTGATGAATTGAAAGATGGTACCAAGAAACTCAGCCAGCGCCTTGCATGAAGAGAAAAGCACTTTGAGAGCTTTGAGGCTCGGAGGATGCCCCATCAGGCTGTAGCGCAGTCTACGGAGAGTTCTAGAAGGCTGCGGAGAAGTGGTACCTGAAGAAATATTAGCAAACACCCACTGGCAATTTCCCAGGGTTAGAAAAGACACGATTCCTCTGATTGATTGTGTTTTGGAGGCTACACAGTATAAAGGACATCCCACTGCCCTTGCTCGGTTGACTCGAAGGGATGCCTACAGGATCTCTTTGAGACAAAATGGTATTTTCTAGAAAGTATACAAAATATGGCCTCATGAAAGAAAATATGAATGACCAAAGAAAAGCATATATGCAATGATTATATGGCTGTGTGAGCATGGGGGAGCCACACCAGATATGATTTACCACATTAAGAGAACAAAGGGTAAAAATCATATGATCATAGATGCAGAAAAAACATTTGATAAAACTCAACATTTTTCATGCCTCTCAATAGGGGCGTCTGGGTGGCTCAGTCAGTGAAGTGTCCAATTCTTGATTTCAGCTCAGGTCATGATTTCAGGATTGTGGGATCAAGCCCTGCATTGGGATCTGTGCTGGATGTGGAGCCTGCTTGAGATTCTTGATCTCCCTCTCCCTCTGAATCTCCCATTCCCCCATCTCTGTCTCTGTCTCTCTAAAAAAAAAAAAAAAAAAAAAAACCACCAAAAACCCAAACCTCAAAACTCTCAATAAATTGGTCATAGGAGGAATGTACCCTAACATAATAATGGCCATCTATGACAAGATAGGGTTTTCATTTCCTTTGGATTAATTCACCCAGAAGTGGGATTACTAGATCATAGGGTAGTTTTGTTTTTAATTTTTGAGAATCCTCCATACTGTTCTCCAGAGTGGTGCACCAGTGTGCATTCCCACCAATGGTGCAAGAGGGCTCCCCTTCCTCTGCCTGCTCACCAACACTTGACGATCTCTTGTCTGCTTGGCGACAGCCATCAGAACAGGTGCAAGGTGACCTCTCACTGTGGATTTGGTTTGCATTTCCCTGATGATGAGTCATGCAGAACACATTTTTGCATCCTTCTTGGCCATTTGTATGTCTTTGGAGAAACATCTGTTCAAGTCCTTTGCCCACTGTCTAAGTGGGATTTAATTATTTTATTTTATTTTTGCTACTGAGTTATAGGAGATCCTTAAATGTGCTGGGGAGAACCCCTTCTCAGATATATGGGTTTTCAAATATTTTCTCCCATTTGTCAGTTGTCTTTTCATTTTGTTGGTTGTTTCCTTGGCTGGACAGAAGCTTTTTAGTTGTATGTAGCCCATTTTTTGTATTTGCTTTGGTCATTGATGCTTCTGGTGTCCTATCAAAAAATCCTTGCTGAAACCAATGTCAAGGAGCTTTTTTTTCTGTTCTCTTAACACTTTTTTTCTGTTCTCTTTAACACTAGAGTCTAACATTTAAATCTTTATTTCTAGGTGTGGCAGAAACACTTAAGACTCTCTGAATGTTCATGTGTTCCCCCCACGCCCAGCATTTCTAGCCCTTTGGTGAAAGGTAAGACCATGTAACTTGCATCTAAGTTGTCATGTGCATGTCAAGTTAATGTCTGTGAGCAGCGTGAGGTAGGGACCCAACTCTGTTGTTTTACATGTGAATATCCAGGTTTCCCAACATAGTTCATGAGTGTTCTTGGTTGCCTTGTCAAATATTTGTTGACTGGATATGCATGAATTTCCACCATTGTTTTCAATCTATTTGTGTCTTTATATTTGAAATACATCTTTTGTATGTAGAGTATTGTCGCTTCTTATTCTTTAATTATTTTTTTAAGGATTTTGCTTTTGGGAGAGAGAGAGAGTGCACACAGAGGGAGAGGGGCAGAGGGAGAAGGAGACCCCCCCACACTGAGCTGAGAGTCCCATGTGGGACTCAATCCCAGAACCCTGGGATCATGACCTGAACCGAAGGCAGACGCTTAACCAACTGGACCACCCAGGCACCCTATTGTTGTTTTTTAAAAAAATCTCATCCGGCAATGTCTGCCTTTTGATTAGAGCATTTAGTCCAGGAGCTGGCTAATTTCCTGTATTGGTTAACATTTCGGGATCGTTGGGCCAGTTTCTATCATAACCACTTAACGTTGCCTCTGGGACATGAAATCAGCCACAGACAGTAAGCGAATAAATGTGTGTGGCCGCGCTCCCATAATGCTTTATTTATAAAGATGGGCAGCAGGCAGTATGTGGCCTCCTGGCCACAGCTGGGGGACCTTTGGTTTCGTCCATTTATGTTGAACGTCATTACCGGTAGGATTAGATTTACTAACGTTATTCCTTTTGTCTCCCCTGTTTTTGGTTGGTGATGCTGTTCCTCTAACCCTTCTCCAAAGATCTGAGCAGAGGCTCACCCCCTGCAGCTCCCTTGTTGGGAAGGTCGATGCCTCATTTCCCAGCTGCTCTGCCTGTCCCGTACTCCGTCCCCCCAACACCCCAAGCCTCAAGGCTTTGGTCCTCTGCCACCCAGACTGTGCACGTGTTGGGAGAATGCGTAGACCCCAAAGAGTAGAAAACCCACACACAGCGCCGAGCACCGCTGTGTCCTTGAAGGGCAGGCTCCTCTCTCCTACCCGCCTGCCCCTGGGCTCCTGCCGATGCGTGCCGTTTGGTTGACCACCCGGGAATTCGGGCCAAGCTTCCATCCAGACTCTGCACTCCTCCTGCAGCGATCTTGTTTCCAGAATTTCTCTCCCCACACTTCCCGGTCCTCTGCTGACGCTGGGCTCTGGACTCTGCCTGCCCTGAGGTGGGCAGATGGAGGCTTTCCAGCACTGTAGCTGTGGGGCTGGGGGGAGTCCCAAGTCCGGGGTCGGGCTTTTATGCCCGTACCAGTCTGTTTCCACCAGCTGAGGGCACTTCTCCAGGAAAGGGGCCTCGGCAAGAGGTGAGCCACCAGCCGCTGGGGCCACCAGCCTAGGAGAGGGCATGCGCGCTGGGCACGTCGGGCCAGCACCCACGAGAGAGGCTGCGTTCTCCCTCTGCCTGGGAGATGGGTTGGGGCCGGTCTTCCAGGGATTCGATTGCTCCAAAGAAGCCCTGCTCTGCACGCCCCATCGCCTTCCTTTCTGCTTCTCTCTCAACAAATTCTTCTTAACCCCGGAGCGAGCCCATGATTTCTCTCTGCAAATGCTCCTGGGATTTCAGGCGCCCGAGCGGCAAGGACCGCCATGGGAAGATTTATTACGGAGGCTCTGACCTGCCAGCCTCATCTGTCCCCAGTGTCTACCTACGTCCTTTCTCAGGAAGGAAACCAAGTGCCAAGCTCTTGTTCCGCAGGAGCCAGCCAGAGCCTCGCACTGTCCCCAGGTCTCCTCCCTGCAGGGTGGGGGTGCGGGGGAATAGCCCCGGGCAAGGCTTCCTTGAAGGGGATTTTAAAGATTTGGCTTTCATAGAATTTCTGATGGTATAAAAATATATATTGATTGTTTTGCTTTCTTTAAAACACATACTAGAGGGGCGCCTGGGTGGCTCAGTCCCTTAAGTGTCTGCCTTTGGCTCAGGTCATGATCTCGGGGTCCTGGGATCGAGTCCCGTGTCGGGCTCCCTGCTCAGTGGGGAGTCTGCTTCTCCCTCTCCCTCTGCCCCTCCCCCTGCTTGTGCGCTCGCTCTCTCTCTCTCAAATAAATAAAATCTTTTTTTAAAAAATTAGATTTTAGGGGGCATCTGGGTGGCTCAGTGGGTTAAAGCCTCTGCCTTCGGCTCAGGTCATGATCCCAGGGTCCTGGGATTGAGCCCTACATCTGCCTCTCTGCCTACTTGTGATCTCTTTCTGTCAAATAAATAAATAAAATCTTTTTTAAAAATTAGATTTTAGGATATTTTTCTATCATATTTCTTGGGTAAATCTTGCCTCCAAGTTTAGAGCAGCTGACTCACCCCGACATTAGAGAATGTCCGTGTTCATAATCTCCAAATCTTAGAATGTGCTGGTGACTTTGGCGCTGACACTCTTTATTTTAAAAAACTAGCCAAATGGACTATTCGAGCCCAACCCTCTGTTCTCCACCTTTGAAAAGAGAACGTGGTTATTGAATATCAGGCAAATAGGGGATCCTTTGGAGAGAAATGGACAGCCTGGAGTCCAAATCCTGAAAGCAGACAGACTGAAAAGAGATGTAAAAACCCCTTTCATGGAGAAAATGACAGGCACCAGTGATGCTATTAGATGCCTGTGACTAATCACGGCTGGTGCTGGCTGTTGTCAATTAGCCTGATTAGCCGGATGGGGGGTGGCGGGGGGTGGTGGTGGCGGGGGGTGGTGGTGGCACAGGATGGCCTTGCCGTCAGGCCTGCCAGCAGCTGTACATTTGCAAAGGGGGTGGAGTTTCCAAAATGTTACACTATCCGGAACTGAATCCTAACCTATACATTGTGAGAAATTTAGGAAAACGGGGCAAAAAAACCCATAAGCAAGCAGAGAAAAACATAAGGGCGATGAATGTTGCACTGTGATTTTCACGGTTATTTTTCTGTTTTGTTTTCTCCACTCAGTCCGAAGAGGACCATTGTATGATTTTTTCCCCCTGAAATCTGTGAGTGGGAGGCAAGATTACTCACATTAGAATTCAGCCAAGACATTAAGTCCATTAGGGAGCCAGTGCGGCTCGTCTCCGGAGATCAGGAGAGGGGCCAGCCCGCCCGACCTGCCCCTGGGGCCCTGGGCCAGCGCTTCCCCGTGGGGCTCCCTGCCTGAGAGCTCCGAGGCTCCAGGGACCGGTCCCCAGGCCTCCCCGGTGTGGATGGGGGTCCCTGCCGGAGAGCTGGAGGGGAACGGCAGGGGCTCACACACCCCCTGACCCTCCCCTGGAGCCCAGAGGGGAGAGAGCCGGGTCCTCCCCAGGGAGCTGCTGGGGGCCCAGAGTGCCCTGCTGAACAGGGTTGACTCAGACGGCCTGCCGCGCAGGGAGCAGGCTCCTGCCCCCCCCCCCCGCCCCTGCGCAGCGAAGCTCGACCCTGAACCCCCCTTGCTCACTCGGGCCCATTTCCCATCTCCCACCAGGGCGCATTAGGGGCCATTTCTGGGCCCCAGGCGTGGACCCGGCTCCGTCGCCACGTGCCTGCCCACCGAGGCAGGAGCCCCACAGCTGGATCCTGCATTTCCTCCTGGCACTTCTCTTGGGAGTGGCCTCGTGGATAAACATGGGGTTGGCAGTGCCTGGCGACCTTTGGCCTCACACCCCAGCTGTGGTCCGGCAGGGCTCTCGCAGCAGGCCCCGGGGACCCCTTGAGTCCCTGCACAGATGACCGTGCACGGGGTGATGGGTTGGAACACACGGAAGTCAGCATGAAACGCGGTGGGCTTGTCATCGGCTTGGAAGCACAGACCCGGATATTTGCAGCATAACCTAGAAACAACGAGGCTGTATTTTGTAAGAACACCCTCCACACTCCCGCGCCCCCACAGGGCCACACCCAGAGCGCCTCAGGTTCCCTTCCAGCCCACAGCCCTCCGGAGGGTAAACTGAGGCAGGGAAGATGGGAAGGGGTGCGGCCTGCTCACTCCCCTCGGGCTCATCCGCCACCCCCGCGGCTGCGTGTGGTTCTCATTCGCGGGTTTCCGTGCCCCTGCAGTATTCCGTGAATGCAGGACCACAATGTATGTGGCGTTTGATGGTTATTTGTGTCACAGAAACAAAAAAATTGCCGCTTTCATACCACGTATTTAGCCTGCTTCAGGATGCTGCGGTCTGATGTAAGGGTCCCCAAGGAAGACCCCCTTGATTTGAGAGCCCCAGCCAGAGTCACAGCCCACAGAGCTCTCCCTCCCCCCTGCTCAGCAGATCTCCACGCCTCCCTCCGGCTCCCTGCTAGGGTCCCATGTCCCAGGCCGGCTGCTTGGTCGGGTGGGGGGTGCCCTGCAAGCGGGGACGCGGGAGACACGGCCCCCTGGGCACACTGACTGTCTTCCCCAGTAGCACTTATCCTGCGAGGTGACATGTGAAGGCCCAGACACAATTTTTATCAAGTAAATGTCGTCGTGCTATACAGGAGTTTTGTGGTCTCCTGCCTTGTGCCTGCTGGGGACACCGAGTCCCAGAACAACTTGCTCTGTTCCTTCTGCTGCCTCATGTCGCGGCCCGACCTCTGGAGAGGCTGCTCTGGAAACAAGGCTTAGTGGGGAGGCACTGGGAGGGATTTTGGGGGACAGTCCCTGCCCCTGCTGCTGGGGCGGACTCAGCAGGTCTGCACCCTGTGCCTGCGGACCCCAAACCAGAGCTACCCAGGACCTTGGCAGCCCTGGTCACTGAGGGGCCTCTGCCCACCGACCTCTGACCTGGTCTGAAGTGTGTGTCCCCCAAGGCAGGAGCAGGCGACATTGATCCCTCTCCTGGGAGGAAGTCCCCACGCTGGGCCCCGAGGGTAGCTGGTCCATCCACCCTCCAGGGCATGTGGTCTCTGCCGAGGGTGCAGAGCCGTGTGGCAGCCCCTCCCGTCTCCAGGCCTGGCAGCAGGTGCCGTGACCGCCTCACGTCCCCGCAAGGGACCAGCGAGCCTGCCGTGTGAGCGCTGGTCCTGCGCACTGGCTTCGGGCTCCACGCTTCTGCCCTGCTCCCGTGTGCCCCCCACGGCTCTGGGGCCAGGGACCCCATCACCCCATCTCGGCTGGGCTGCGGCTGCCGAGTCGCTCCTGCATGGTGACGGCGGTGGGCACAGGGACAGCCACGGTGCGTTTGCATGACCATGTCCCCCCATGGAGAGGTTCAAGCCCACAGCCTCACAGAGCTGAGTCCTGCCCGCGGCCTGAGTGAATGTGCGGCCGCTGCCCGTCGGGGCTGAGCCTGCATTTTGATCGTGGCCCTCGGGCCAGAGTTCCATAAAGTTTTACTGGCACACGGCGGCACCTCTCCGGGCACACTGGCGTCAGGCTTGCGCGATTGCGGCTGACCCCGGGCGCCCCACGACCCCGGAAACAGACCCTCCCTGACCCCGACGGAAGAGCTGGCGGGTGCTGGGCTTGGCTTGCGGTGCGCCCCCGGCCGGTCTCCCCGGGATTGGAGCCTGTGACCCCTCAGTGCCCTGAGCCCCTCTGTGCACAGAACTGCGTCAGGGCCTCCCGCGAGCTAGCCCTCGCTCCGAAGGATCAGTTCTCTAGAACATTCTCAGCTCAAGTTCTTAATTCTGGCAAATGGTCTTGAAATGTGTTTCTGATAGCTTCAGATGAAGCTCAGATCTTGTTAGGTGACGTCAAAGCAAATTCAAATATAAATCTCCATTTGCCTTAAATGTTTTCAGATATTAAAGTCACCAACAGAGTGGCAAGTAAAGGAATAAAAATGCAAACGAACGCGAGAGACTCGCTCCCAGGCGGTGGCGGGGGGGGGGGCCCTTCCCCGGAGTCTGGCCCCCGCGGCAGCCGGTTCACCGGGTCCGAGGGGAAGCGTCCCGGCTCTGCCCGAAGGAGCTCGCATCTCGTCTGCGAACACATTAAAGGAGGAAAAATCCAAAATATCACCACGGAAGCAGCTCCTCGGAAGAGCTCATCTTTAGTCAGTGTTCAGGAAAAGAAGTCATCTGCCCATGAGCTTCGATGGCCCAAATTGCTGATAATTTCAGCATAAATTAGGCCATTACGTGCTGCCCCAACTGTTCTCTTCCCTGCTGATGAAAAGTGAGGGCTGAGTCTTACTCTCCTTTCCAGGCATGAGGGGCGTGGGCTGGGGAGGGGGTGTCCCTGGCCGGGGCCCCCCGGCTCCTTCTTGCCCTGGTGAGACCCTGGGCCGACACCCCCCGTGGGCCCCAGGGGCCAGTTCCAAGACGCCTTCGAGGGACGACAGAGCAACTGGAGAGAGGCCCTGAGCCCCGACAGGACGGGTGGAGCCCGTGGCGGGGCCCCTGTCCTGTAGGGGCCTCTGGAGTGCCGGCCCCAACACACAGATGAGGCATCCGCTCGGGCTGCCTGGGCTTCTGGGGGCACAACACAGGGGCAGGAAGGGCGAGGGTGCCACAGGCCGAATCTGAGTGTCCCCCAAAACATGTGTCAAAGCCCTAACCCCCCCCACAACCACGTGACAGTGTTCGGAGGCGGGTCTCTGGGAGGTGGTTAGGGTCAGTCGGGGTCGTGGGGTTGGGGCTGGGCTGAGATCCGTGTCCTTGGGGGAAGGGACCCCCCGTAGCTTGCCGGCGCTCTCTGCGGGCTGGCCTCGGGCGAACACATAGCGGGAGAAGAGGGCTCTGGCTGGACGTGTCCTGCCGCCCCCTTTCTCGGGGACTTCCAGCCTCGGGGACACAGGGACATAACTGTCATTGCGGCTGCCCCGGCTGACCTGGGCACCGAGCCTCAGGCCAACCACGGGAAGGGCATCGCCGGGAAGGAACGCGCGGCAGGACGTGGGAAGCCCGGGTGTGGAGGCGGCCCCGGTGGGGGGGTGGGGGTCGCGGGGACCTGAAGCCCAGGCTAAGGGGCTCAGCTTTTAGTTTCTGGGTGGTGGCCAGCACCGAGCCATTTTTGGAGGAAACATGCAGGGGCTGGCGGTGCTGTAGCAACGGATTCCAGCGCCGCGTGGATCCGTTCTCGCCGCCTGCCTCTCCCCACAGTTTCCCACCCGCGTCTGGCATGTCAGCGGCAGGTACACCCCCTGAGCACCCCCGCTCGCTGGGCAGGCTGCCCAACCACAGCCCGGCGAACGTGGGGGCCGCTTCTGGTCCCCGCTTGATGGAGATCGGCTCACCCTCTCCACGACAGCCCGGGGAGCTGGGGACCCTGCTCACCCGCTTAGACAGCCGTGTTGGGCGAATGGGGTGAGGGCATCCGCTGGCCGCCCCGGGGAAGAGCCCAGAGTCCGAGGCCCACTTTGGCCACCAGGAGACAGAGGCTAGAGCTCCCGGAGACCGAGTCGGGGACAGCTGCCAACCGGGGACTGTCCCGAGAGCCCACCTGGCCCATCGAGGGTTCCCAGGTGGCCAGACCATGCCCAGCCCTCCCGCGTATGCGTGCGTGGATGTGCGTGTGTGTGCGCGCGTGTGCATGTGTGTCTGTGTGTGCCTGCAGAGGCGCTGGCTGTGGGCTGCCGGGAGGAGGCGTCCGGCCGCGTGGCTGCCCTGTGGTTCCGCCTCCGATCCCCTTCCCCTGTTTCCCAAGCTGGGGTTCAGGGCGGGCGGCTGGGAAGGAGCTGGGATCTGAGCTGACGGGGAGAGGTTCTCATCAGCTTCTCCCCTCGCTCGCTGCAGGGGCTGTCCCCGACCAGCAGCCCCGCCGGCCACTGCGGCCCAGAAACGCCCCAGATGCGTCCGGCCTTGCGTCGGGGGTGAGCGGGGCCCCTTCTGTCAGGAGAGCTGGCCCTTCGCAGCCAATGTGCCTCTAGCCACAGACGGTCCTGCTGCTCTGAGTGACCAAGACCGTGACCAGGGAGCAGCCGGGCCCTGAGTGCCGGGGCGGTCTTCCCCGCTAAGGAAGGGGCTTGACCAGCCAGAGGAGAAGGCAGCAGGAGGCTCTCCACCTCAGAACACTTGCATGGGGTTGGTTGGCTTTCAAAGAAAAGTTCATTTACTATACATTATTCAATTAGGAAACTGCCAGGCTCGTTGAGGTTTTTTAGAAACACCAAAAATAACCCAATCAAGTCAAACTGGATCGGCGAACGGGACTGTATGATTGCCAGAGTGGACGCCGGCGCGGCTGACAGCAGGAGCAGGGACAGAAAGGCGGGGCGGGGCGTCCCCGAGGGCCTGGAGCAGGGGCATGAGGCTGAGGCGGGAACAGGACTCCCGGCAGGGTGGGCAGATGCCCCTAGGCCGGGCAGGAACAGGAGAGGTGGGCCCTGTGTCACCAGCTGGGCTGAGGACAAGAGCCACTCAAGACGGCAGCCTCGTCCCTCCCTCGGCAGGTCCCTGCTCCGGGGCTGGAGCTCAGGAGGCGGACAGCGCGGCCGGCGGCACCTGCTTCCTTTGCCGTGAGGACAACCAGGGTCTGTCACCCAGAGGCAGCAGAGGGACGTCCGACAGCCAGGGGGAGGCAACCGTGACCCAGAGCTCAGGTCATGCTCAGAGACGTGTGCACACTCTCACAGACATGCCTGCACACTTGGACACTGGTGCACGCGTGTGTGCACACTCACGGGTGTGGACGCTCACACACGCGTCCGTAGCCGTCGGTGCAACAGTGTGTGTGTGTGTGCACACTTGCACACAGAGCAGGCACGTGCTGGTTCGTCTGAAATGACCTGCTCGCTGAGCAGACGCCTTGCCCCTGTCGCCGGGTTTTACTGGGCGGGGAGCTGCTGGGGCTTCAAACACACACACGTTCCCAGAAACAACAGGAACTGCTCCTCCCCGAGGTCGGCCTGGAGGCGGCCTGGGACTCGGCGGGGGGAGGACTCCTGGGAGCTCCCGGTGAGGAGGTAGGGGTGGGGGATTGGTCTGAGGGAGAGGCAGGTGCGCGCGGAGTCCGGTGACCCCCAGTCGGGGCTGCTTCAGACCTCTGTGTCTCCGGGCCAGGGGTGGGGCCGGCCTCAGCTTCCCCACCTGTCACGCGGCCTCTAGCAGGCTCCCAGGGCCCTACAGCCTGGAACAGTCTAGAAGTTGGAGCAGATGTTCCTCCCACACTGGGGGCTACGGTGCCCCATGTCGGTGAATTGTCTGACATCGGTTCTGGGAGTGTCTGGTCCAAATCAGTGGCTGTTCCCAGGCGGAACAGAGTCTGCAGGGACTGTCACTTCCCCTGTGGCTCTGGCTTCTGGGGCGGGCGCGGGGTGGGGGAGGCAGGCGGCCGGGGCTAAAGCAGTGGCTCCGGACAGGTGGGGGGTCAGCCTCGTCCCTGGGCCAAGAGGAGGGGAAGAGCAGGGCTCCGGCGGGAGGCCGACCCCTGACGGTGAGAGCCGGGAGAGAATGCTATGGGGCGGTCACCCTGGTCTGTTCACGGGGGCCCAGCTGTCCTCGCACTTGAGGGCCCAGCTCTGGAGTCCGGTGGACCCGGCTTCGGTCCAGGCTCTTCCCTTCCTGGCTGGAGGACTTACCCTTCTCTGAGGCTCTCTTTCCCCCCAGCTGAAGGAGGTTAACGATTTCAGCTCTGAGTTACTCAGGAGTTTTTGGTGAATGTAACGGAAATCAGCTTGAGATGAACGACAAAGGAGAATCCATTCAGGGGCAAGAGAGCCGCTGGGCGTCAGGCAGCCCTGCTGCGTGGGCCCGAGGACTAGCTGCCCTCGCGCTGCCCCTGGCCTCTTGCTTTCCCCCGCCTTGTGGCTCCGTTTCTGTCTCTCCTCCTGGCCTCCTGAAGGGCAGGAAGGGACATTCCTAGTAGGAAGCTTTCATTCTTCAGCCCTTGAGAGGACTCTTGCTTTGTCCCACATTCTGAGGGAGGAGGTCTGACTGACCCAATCTGAGTCAGGTGCCCGAGATACCCAGACTGTTCCCATAGTTCTTGCGGGGGGACCTCCTGGTACAAAAAGGCTGCCAGGAACCGGCCCAGACAGATAAGGAGGGAGGATATGGTTGCTGTGAGCTGGTGGGTGGCTCACACAAATGGTAAGATTCAGGACTTGAGCCCAGGTCTCAGTAACTCTAAGCCCTTGGTTTTAAACTCCTGCCCTAGGTTGGGTTCCCGTCAGCAGAGCCTGAGACGGGGTTGTTCTGTAAGTGGATTATTGAGGGAGCGACCCCAGGAGAGGCCTTTAAGGAAGGGAGGGAAGCAGGGCAAGGCCAGAGAGGGAGCGAGGAGAGTGCCAGCCTGGTCCTGTGGGAGCCCCGGGGCACTTCTGGCCTGAGCTGGGCAGGTCCCAGGGCAGAGGGCAATCCGGCAGGATGGGGGCAGTGGGGAACCCTGAGCACTTGGAAGGGCTTGGGATGCCCAGGGGGCTCTGGGCACAGCACAAGGATAGCCACTACGCTCGCTCTGCTCCCCGATCTGGGTGCCGCAGACAGTGGCTGATGGGCAAGGGCCCGAGTGTGGTCAGGGACCACAGATGGATGGGTCGGTGCCGGAGCAGGAAGGCGAGAAGAGGGGAGGGGTCCCCCGCACTCATGTCTGCCTGCCCCCCAATTCCACCTGCTCCCCAAATCCCTAGGGAGAGCCATCCCGGGGGAATGGCTCGTAACCGAGCCCACAAGGGCAAACCACCCCCAGAAAACCACGACCCACACCCCACGCCATGCGCCGTCCGTATCCCGCCGGATTTCCGACGCGCGAGAGGCACGCGTTCTGATCTCAACTGTGGTCCGCATTCACGAGCCCTTCCATTCTGTCACGATGACCCAGAAATGCGTCCCCCAGAAGTGGGGATAATGCCATCCAAGGGGTCACGCCGCCCTCATGGTTCTCTTGACAGACACAAATTTATATAATAATCAGAAAGCGTTTTCGACATTAAGGGGCCCAGCAGCCCAGCCGCAGACGTCTCGGCCGACCGTACCATTAGTCACGCCCGCCAGCCTGTCACCTTGTCAACGAGGCCTCCAGCCTCCCCGGGAACACAGCCCAGTCGGGAAGCTAGCGGCTGAAAACGCGTCTCCCAGATTATTCCTTCTCGGGGGAGTTTGTAAGGAATTACATTACTTTGAGGATAATCATGGTCTCTGGCCATTATTTTTTTCACATTTTCAAGACAGTGGTAAAACGTACGTGACATAACATTTGCCGTTTTCTACGTTCGGGGTGCAAGTCATCGGCATTCCCTATGTGCTGGGCAACCATCGCCACGGCGCATTTCTAGAAGTTTTTCCTCTTCCCAAACAGAAGCTCCATCCGCTGTTAAACACCAACTCCCTGCCCTTCCCCCGGCCCCCGGTGGCCTCAGACCCGCTTTCTGCATCAGTGGATCCGACCCACCTGCGTGGAATTGCGCAGTATTTGTGCTTTTGCGACGGGCGCCTTTCCCTCGGCCTCGTGTCCTCAAGGCCACACACGTGGCTGCAGGTGTTGGAACGTTCTCTCTTTCTAAGGCTGGAGGGTATCCCGCGGCACGGACAGGCTGCAGCTGCTCACCCTCTCATCCACTGGTGGACACGTACATTGCCTCTTGTGAGTACTCCTGCTGTGGACACAAGTGCACACACCCGCTCATTTTGGCAATAGAACGTACTAGAATGAAGTCGGCGGGGGGGCTTGCCCCTACAATGGCTCAGCCTGTGTCTCCAGGCGGAGCCCCAGGAAGAGGCAGAGGCTTCGCGGAGCTTTGCACCATGAGATGAAGCCCCACAGGAGTGAGGACACGAGTCACAGCTTTCGAGAGTCTTAACAATACTCAGACTGTTTGATGGTAATTCTGTTGGGAATTTGTGCCGGGAGAATCAGGAGAGACTCCGAGAGGCGGCTCGGAGCTTATCGCCAGCAGAGGTGCTAGGGACATTAGTTAAGAGACAAAAAGAATTTCTTCTCTGCAAACCAAGCTGGAGGGTGGATTCAGTTTCCTCCCCACTGTGTCTGTAATGATATGATTTAGATCTTTCCTAATCTGACCTCTGTAAATCGAGTAAGAGAAAAGCATCAGCTAAAACCGATAAGCCTGAGGGAGAAGAGGGGAGGGTGAAAGCCATATGGGGCGGCAACAGTCAGATTCGGGGAGCCCCACCCTGTGCTTGCGCCCCTCCCGGCTCCCCCCCCCCCCCCCATCTTCCCCTCCCCCCACGGCTGTGCCCCGCAGCGGGGGGTCATAGCCCAGCCATCTGCTCTGAACTCCTCCCTAGGGGCTCGTCTTCATGGACCCCCAACTCCCAGCACCCCTCTCTGACCTGGAGCCCCCCGCATCCCGGAAGAGGCCTGCCCACCCTCTCTCCCGACCTGGAGGCACTCTGTCAACTGAGAAGAAACATTTCTCCAAAGCACTACAAATGGGAACCCCTCTCTGTGCCAGGAAGAAACACTTCCCGCATTTCTTGAAGATCCGCATGCTCACGTCCCCTGGGACCGGGAAGGGGGAGGCAGCCCCAGCCCACAAAAGCTCCCTCCCGGCCTGCAGGCTCCCAGCCTCCGTGTCCTCCGCGGGGCACCCGGCCCCCCAGCCCCACTCCACGGGGCAGGGCCAGCCAGCGGGGCCATGGAGGGGGGCTCAGAACCAGCAAGCGAGCCCCAGATGAAAGTCCCTGTAATGGACCCTGTCATGCTCCACGGAGGCGGGGAAAGTGACCAAAGGAAGCAAATTACTGTATTTCAGACACAGACACAGACACAGGCGAGAAGCGGCCTCTAATGCGACCGGGGAACAGCCCCCGAGCGGGAAGTGGGTCAGCCCTTCCCACTTCAAGCGGGACAGTGGCTTTCATCTGTCCCCAGGCTCAACTGTTCGCCTGGGGACTGCTGCTCTCCTAATGGGCCCCTGCAGGCCCCCCTCCCCTCCTGTCCCCACCGCCACCCCCACCCCTGCTCCCACCCCTCGGAGGCTGCTGGCTGCCCTGGGAGGCAAGTTTCATTGTCATTCGTTCTGCTTTTAAGAACTTTCCTTTCTGGACATTTTATTCTTGGTGAAAGTACGTCTTTATTTCTCTATACTGTTCCTTGGGAAGGGAACATTTTAAAACAGTTTCCAAATACCTTCTCAGCGAACTGCCTGTAACACAAACAGTCATTTTCCCGGAGGAACGAGTTTCGAAAGGAAAGAATAAAGCTGCTTTCTCCCTTGTCACAGTAGGAGACTTGGTGACTGTCTTCGTTAACCAAATCAATCACCATCCTTAAGACATGTCCTTCCACTGATCAACACTGTAACAGCGAGGTGAGCGTAACGACCCCCCGTCCCGTGAACCTCGCCACGTTTGGACCAGATGGGCGCTCCGGAGCCGGCTGGGGCTGGGGGCTTCCGGGGGCCCCGCCACGCCCGGGGCCCGCCATGGCCAGGCCTGGCTGCGCGGTCCCTCCTGTTCCACCCTCAGTGGCCCTGATCTGTGTGACTGCTGGCACTGTTGGCTTTCTCCCACAGCAGGTGCTGAGCCTCAAGAGGTCACTCGCTGCACTGGGGGTGGCGTCACCTTGCCAGGCATCCGGAGGGGTCCAGCAGCACCAGCCCCATGGGAGTGGGGTCAAAGGGAGTTAGGAGCAAGCCTGGTCCCCTTGCCATGCCTTGACCCACACCAGCCTTCTGACCTGCTCAGGGCTGAGAGCGTGACATGTCACCCCTGCCCTGTCCACATGGCTCCATGGGATCAGCCCTGTACGTGTGTGTTGGGGGGTTGGGGATGACGGGGGATTTCGCTGAAGGTGCACCTTCAGCGACAGTCCAGATACACTCGCAAATTCGGGAGCTTGTGTGGTGATTCCTAAACAGATGGCACACGACGGACCACGGGAAGAGACCCGGGGAAAGCCCTGGGCGTTTCTGCACTTACAGATAAGGGCATCTCCCCCCCCCCCCGCCGGGGCCTCAAGGCAAAGCATGGTTCCTTCCCTGAACCAACAGATGGAAACAAACACAGTCAACAACATAAACCAGGACAAAACCAAATGCCGCACAGCAAGACTCTTCAGCAGGGGATGCGGTATTTATTAACGTGTAAAACCGTAAGACTTCACGCCTTTAAACAACAACCAGGTGGAAAAGTTTACAGGAGAAGACCCCGTCACTGATGGAGCAGAGGAGGCGGAACAATCGGGATTACACGCAGCAAGAAATGGGTAAAAGCCGCGTGGGGAGAGCGTGCACGTCCACAGGGAAGTTCCCGCCACGACCCAGAGTGGCGGGATCCGTGTCAAGAAGACGTCGGCCACGTGCCTGGGTTAATTTACGTGTGTGTGAAATCCCGGTAAAATACCAAAAGGTTTTCTCCTGGAAAAGCTAAGTTAAAAGTTTATACGAACAAATAAACTGTGAAAACTCTAAAGGGAGCGGGAGAAATGAGCAGAACTCGGGGCAGTTCGCAGAAGACGTGACGGCGTGCGGCAGCCTCGCGGCCAGGCTCGGAACCAGAGTCCGGGCCTTACCGAGGCTTGTACCGCGTCTACAGAAGTGAGCGGGAAATGACACGATGTCTGGAATTCTCTTCAAAATGTTCTTCAGAATGTCTTGGTGGGGAGGGGGAGGGGCAGAGGGGCTGGGCGTGGACAGTGATGGAAGTTGGGTGTTGGGGACTTCAGGGCTCATTGGACAGTTTTCTCCGCCGTGGCCGGGTAGAGTGGCCTCCAAAGATGCCCAAGGGCCTAATGCCCCAACCCAGGAATACGCTGTGTTGCCTGAGCAGTCGGACTTTGCTGATATGATAAAGTCACGGACCCTGAAGGAAGAGATGGTCCTGGCGTGTCCAGGTGGGCCTGGACAGCACAAGGGTCCTGCAAGACGGAGGCAGGGAGTGTGGCCGCGGAGGCAAAGGTGCGAGTGACGTGCAGAAGGCACGCCTGTAGGGGCTGGAAAAGGCGAGCAACCGATCCTCCCCTAGGGCCTCCAGAAGGACCCAGGCCTGCCGACCACTGGCCTCCAGAGCCCCGGCCTCTGGAGCCGTGGGACTGTCCCTCCGCGGTAAACGGCTCAGTCTCAGGAAGTGGACGGCAGCCATGGGAAACTCACGCACTGCTTTTTGCAATATTTGGAAATTTTCCATAATACAAAACTTTGAAAAACACATTATTAGCCTCAATAATAAGAGCGCGGTTACTGGTCCACGAGCAGCCGGCCAGCCTGTAGCACAGGACTGAGCGTCTAGAAAAAAGCCCAGGTACACACAGAGAGCTAGTGGATGCGGCAGGTGCATCTCAGATGGTCGGGATAATCTGACCTTGTCAGAAAGAGGGAGACCACTATTAGATACAGTCAACTATAAAAAAAAAAAAAAAAAGAAAGCACAAAACGTTTTTAGAGGAAAACACGGAAAGTCTCCTTAACAGCCCTGGGGCGAGAAAGGACTTTCTAATGGATTCGGAATCTGAAAGTCATGAAAGATTGATAAATTCTACCACATGGAAGAAAACCAAGTCTCTGCATGCAAAACAGACAAGAGGAAGCTTCCATCAGCAGAGTCCGAAGACAGCCGGAAAACAGAAACCATCGTCACTCACAGCACGGGCCAGACTCCCCTTCCTCCTACAGAAAGAATTTCCCGAGGGAGAAAAATACCAGCATTAAAGCAAGAGGGAAACAGGCGGGCGAAGGACAGAGCAGAGTGGGAGCGGCCCGAGCGCGTGCAGACGCCCTTCCTCGCTCACAGTGAAGGAACGCTCGGGGCGCCCGGCTGGCTCGGCTGGAGCGGGAGACTCTCGATCTGGGGTCCCGGGATCAAGCCCCACATTGAGGGCAGAGATTATTTCAAAATGTTTAAAGGGGCGCTTGGGTGGCACAGTCGGTTAAGCGCCCGACTCTTGGTTTCGGCTCAGGTCGTGATCTCAGGGTCGCGGGATCGAGCCCCGTGAGGGCTCTGCACTCAGCGGGCGGCTGCGTGAGTTTCTCTTCCTCTCCGTCTGCCCCTCCTCCTGCTCTCTCCCTCTCCAATAAGTAAATAAATCTTAAATAAAATAAAATCTTTCAGAAGGAAGGAAGGAAAGCAAGCCAGCCAGAAAGCAAGCGCACCCCAAGCCTGTCCTGAGTTCGGCCTCTCGCTGGGCACTGGCTTGACCGCACTCCCCCGGGGAAACTGGGCGGGAGCAGATGGTGCGGCCCGGAGGAGGGTATTTTAGCAAAATCTATCAAAATGCCAAGGGTCCTCACCCGTGGACCCTGCCACTCCATTCCTGAGAATCTTCTACAAATTCCGCAGGGGTGTGTGGCGACCACGGGCCAGACCCGAGACGGATGCCGTCCGCTGGGGGCGGGCCGGGTCCTCCCGACACGGCCAGAGCGAGGGATGGACGAGCCGCCCTCCGCTCACCGCGAATGCCCCGGTCCTCCGGATGGGGACAGACGGCAGCGCACAGACCAACGTAGACAGGGTTTCCTTTCGTTTTTGCTCACAAATACACAGTCCTCTTTCCGTGTGTGCGTTCAGACTGTGCGTAGGCCGAGAACTAAAAACAGACAAACAAAACTAGAGTGGGGGAGCCCACAAACACCGGCATGTCATTTCCCGGACGTACACCGGAGAGCTGGCTGGGGCCGGGGGGAGAGGCCAGGAGGTTATTTTTGACCAAAACCTGAAAACAGAACGTGGTTCTTACGACCCAGCACTGCTAGCCTTAAGGAGCTGAGCCCAGCAAGAACGCATCCTGAGTGTCTAAAATGTCAGGTTCCCAGAACAAAGGACAACGTAATCCTGGAAAACATCGGACTTGGGCGTGTGCACCGGATGTTTGGGGAGGGATGCAGAGACGGTGCAGGTCAGACGTGGGAGAGCCCCAGGTGCAGAACAGAATGTTGGAACCTGACTCCTCCGTCAGGAAAGGGCCATCAGGTGCCCCTGAAGGAGAGAGCTGTGGTCGGATCGAAGCTCCCAGGGGCGGCCACAGAGCGGCCGGGACAGGGAAGGGCACACGTGGCGGTGGGCAGTGCACTGGGACCAGCCGTAGACACCCGGACCCTTGGCCCACGGAACGGCGGTCTGCGTCCCGCCCCACTCTTGCATCTGGGCCGATGCTGTGACTTCTCTGACCCCTGGGACGCGGCAGAAGGTCCAGGCCTCTCCTGCCTGTGGGAGCTCAGCTGCCACAGTGTCGGGGAGCCCAAGTAGCCACGTGGCCGGGCTCCGGGCTCCAACCGTGGGTGCGCAGCCCCAGGGAAGCCACTAGGTGGTGCTGTTCGCTGTTCGCACCAGAAATGAACTGTTCCCGCCAGATCCTGCCCCGACCGCAAGGCAGCGACCGGATGAGTGTTTTAGACCCCAAGCTTTGGAGGCAGTTTGGTACACGGTCAGGAATAGCTGAAACACGGGCCACTGGGAGGCTGGGATGAAGGGCTTGGCTGGACTCCATGGATGGACGCTTGGTGGGACTTGGCTGGGACCAGTGCAGTAGGCAGCAAAAGCCTGGGGCAGGTTCTACAACTGCTCCCGAGAGTCGTTTCCCGGGAAGATCACAGCCACCCCCTCCCCGGCCTCACCCCAGAGCCAGCAGTCCGTGGTCTTCCTGGCAATGCCGCCAGCAGGCTGGGGGGTCAGCTGTCAGGCAGGGGGGCTGCTCTCTGGGCACCTGGCAGGACAGCTGTGCTCCCCGGAAAACGATGGCCCTGGTGACGGTAATTGGCAATGTCCTTCCTTTGGTAAGTCAGCCTGACTCTTGAAATATAATAACAGGGTTTCAGAATTCAATTTTTTCCCCGTGCTCATGATCTGTTCCATTTTCAGGGCATGGCAGGGGAGGAAAGCTCTTCCCACGAAGGACCTGTCAACCTGATTTCCTCTTAATTACTGTTCATGCCTGCTATCCTATCCGATCTATGTCTTTTTAAAAAAATACAGAATTCGCAGAGGCCTTTTTGTTTTCCTCAGAGCCAAACGTGACCCCAAACTACTTGTCCGTGGAAATGAGGGAGCTGTCAGTCTTGAACAGCTCGTCCCGGTGACCGAGGGTCTCCGTTCTGAAGGACTAACCCCAGCCGCTAGGGAAGCCTGGTAAAATTTGAATTTCAGACAACAGCAAGTAACTTTTTAGCCTAACGTGTTCCACATAGCACATAGGTCGGGCTAACACACAAAATATATTCGTTGCTCATCTAAAATTCAAGCTCAGCTGTGGGTCCTGGGTTTGTATCTGTTGGTCACACGTGAGTCAGTGAGGGGCCCCAGTACAGAGGCCGGGGGCTCAGTGTGGCTGGCGGGAGCCGGGACGGGGGAGGGGAGGCGTGACGGAAGACGCGCGGAATCCCGGCCAGCCAAGCCCGATTTTCAAGGAGGGAGAGGAAGCCGAGAAATGTGGGGATCGGGCGGCCAGTGGTCCCCCTTGGCCCAGGACTCCCCAGAAGCCCTTCAGGGTCATGCAAAGTGGGACGGTTGTTCGCTCTCAGCAGGACGCACGTCCTAGACCAAGGAAGCAGGACTTGCAAAATCATGGAGGTGGGTTTGCCTCCCGTCAATGGCTTCTGTCCACCCTCTTCCCCCGTCTGCCCCCACCCTGCAGGGCCAGCACGGGGACAAGGCGAGCCGTGGGGACAAAATGGCAGGGACACCACTAACACAACGGCCAAGATATTTATTTCTTTTTTAAGATTTTATTTATTTACTTGACAGAGATCACAAGTAGGCAGAGAGGCAGGTAGAGAGAGAGGGGGAAGCAGGCTCCCCGCTGAGCAGAGAGCCCAATGCGGGGCTCGATCCCAGGACCCTGAGATCATGACCTGAGCCGAAGGCAGAGGCCTAACACTGAGTCCCCCAGGCGCCCTGGAATACATATTTCCACGCAAAACTTAAACACAAAGTAAGTGTCAAAACACCCACGATGAACAAAATATCAAACATTCAAATAAAGTTCCTCAAAAAACTTCAATAATGAATTACCGTATGACCCGCCAGTGTTCACGGCCGCGTTACTGGCAATTGCCAAAAAGGTGGGAACGACCCAGCGTCCATCCACGGACGAGTGGCTGAAAATGTGGGCTCGCCGTGGGATGAGAGAACACCTGGCCGTGAAGGGCCCGGGACGCTGACACCTGCTGCCCCGTGGAGGAAACTTACATTCTGTCAGTGAAAGAAGACAGACGGACAGACCGACAAGGCCGTGCATCACGGCAGCGTGATACGTGCAGACCAGGCACACGGGACGGTCTCCCCTCTCGGCTCTCAGAAGGAAGCAGCCCCCCCAGCACCTCGCCCTCGGGCCGCCAGCTTTTCCCAGCAGCGGCAGCAAACGGCTCCCTCTTGCCGGGCTGGCCAGCGCTCTGAAAAAAATTAACATCGGGAAATTCCATTTTGCTTTCTCTTTAAAAAAAAAAAAAAGAAATCAAAATGGTTACAGGTGAGGGACCGGGGGCACCGGGATGGCTGGTGACAGAGTCAGAGCCACCAGCACTCGCGAATGTTGAGGAAGGATTTGAACCCGGCTGCCACCGGGTGACTGGAAGTGTTCCCAGCACCCCAGCCTCAAACCACTTGGGCCAGTGAGCCTCCCCAGGGTGGGGGCAGCTGACGCCGCCCGCGACAGGGACCCGCCCTCGGGGAGGGCGCCGTCCAGCCCTGAGTGACTGAATGAAGGCGGTGACGAGGCGATGCTGCCGACAGCCCGCTCTCCCAGGGACATACTTCGATAGTGACTCTCAGGGCCCAGTGCCTTTCAAGCGACCGAGTGGACTCCTATCCACCTATGAGCTGGCCACCAACTGGACTCTGTCACCCCCTGACCGGCTCAGGGCAGCGGCTGCCTCACGCCCCTGATTTGGGGTTTTCCGGGACACGAAGCAGCACAGGGCAAGAGCCCACAGACAGGCGGGGGGAGGAGGTAGAGCCCGCGGAGTCCACGGTCATCCAGGGAGTCCCTGCCGCTGGGAGTCTGGCGGGGGACCCCGGGGAGGAGGGTGGCGGGCGGCGGGCGGCGGCAGCAGGGGCTGGGCGGCCGGGGACCTGGGCTTGTTCCCCCTCAGCTGGGGGCTGTGACGCTGCGGGTTTGGGCTGACCCTCAGCCAGCTGGATACTCATTTGCGTCTCTTTTTGTAGGTGGTTTACAACTAAGGTTTTAAAAATAGTTACCGCTTCGAAGTCTCTTACAGTATTTGGGGTCCCGAGGCTGCTTATCTGCGTAGCTCAGGCCCCCGGGGGGAGATGCCTCCTCGCTTCCGAGGCCGGCCTCCCTTTGGCCCCCAGCTGCCTGCCGTCTCCCTCGGCATCCCCGTCCTGTGAGCCAGATGGGCTCCCACATGGCCCTAGGGGTGCTGCCCGGGGGCCGAAGGACCAGGAAACAGGTGCAGCTGCCTGGGGCTGAGTCACCAGGCTCCAGCCCCCCGAGGGCAGAAAACCAGCTCTCCCCTTCCTCCAGGGTGAGCACCCGAGGGAGTGAGTCACTCCGGGGCCCAGATGGATTCTCGGAGCCGAGCCTCTGACCAGCAGCTACATCCTGGGTACCAGAATCTCCCCAGATGGGCTGGCCGTGGACGAGCCACCAGGTGGCCGAGGCCAGGCGGGGGCCCCCAAGCCTGGAGAGGGGGGACCGGCCAGGGGAGCAAGGGCCTGCGCGTCCAGGGCAGTGGTGGAACCGGCCACAGGAGGGGAGGTGGAGGCCGGGAGATGCCGGGGGGGATTAGGGGAGAGGAAGTCTCTGCGTGGGGAGCCAAGGGTGGCTCCGGCCAAAGAGCCCAGGACTTGAGAGATGCGGGACCATCCAGACCAACCCCCAGCGGCAAGGTCGTGGTGGTGTCTGTAGGTGGTGACACCCTGTGTCCTTTTGCCATCTTGTCTTCCAAGCCCGTCCTTTTCAGGAGTCCCTCTTGCCAGTGTTTGCTCCCTACCAGCACTGGAGGGGGCACAGCCCTTCATTGTTTTGCGCTCATTAATTTATTCATCAAACATCTGTTGACTGCTTCGTGTAAGACACTGGGTTAGTGAGGAGTCATTCCAGCTGCCTATAAGAGAAAACCCCCAAATAACGTTGGCTTAAATAGGAGAGATGTTCATTTCTCCTTGTTGTGCAGTGGGCATGAAGGACAGTGGCCTGAGGACCTGTGCTCCTCCAGCCTCGCTGCTGTCCAAGGTCATCACCTCATGGTACAGAACGGCTGCTTGACGTTAGCCCTTGCGTCCACATTCCAGGCAACAGAAGGACCAAGGGAAAAGGACCTGAATGTGGGCTGACCCCGGGACCCCTCCACCTGGAATGGGCTGCGCCCTCCCTGGACAATCCTGCCAGCCCGTCAGGTCAGGCTCCCTGAGCCCACAGACCTCTTCCTTCTCACGATAATGGGGTGGTCACATATAGGACTGTTTTGCGCGCGGGTCTCCACTGGACTGTGATCTCCAGGCGGGCAGGCCGGGCCCCCGGGTAGGCAGCTTCCCTTCCTGGGGGTGCAAGCGGGGCTCCGGTGCAGGCCACGGCCGAGGTTTTTCTGGACCCTTGCTCTTTTTGCTTGTCAGACTTGGGCCGGTTTTTGGTGGTGGTGGTGAGCAGGGCTTCTGGGGGAGGATGGGCCCGCTCACAAGGCGGGGGTAAAATTATGCTTTCGGCTGGATTTCCATTACCCTAATGGTGATCCATTTTGTCTGCCACACACTGGGCCGTCCTCAAGATGACAGGTTGACAACGACTCCCACTGGGTCACTGCTGAGCACACGGAGCCCATTACATCGCTGGCTGTGGGTTCCAGCACAGCCTGTGCCGGCGAGCAGGCACCTGTCCTCTCAGGGGTGCTGTGTCTCCGTCTGAACGCATCCGCCGGCCTCGGCCTCGGGAAGCCACAGCATCTTCACGCCACGGCCCTGCTCTGCCCGCAGCCTCCCTGGGCGCACCGAGGTCTCCCGGGCCAGGGTCCCCGGCCCCCTGCCAGGATGGGGGCAGAATCCCCTCCCCCAGGAGGGGTAAGGGAGGAGCAGCGACAGGGGGGTGTCCTCCCATGGGCCCTCTGGTCAAAGTCCTGACCGGCTTCGAGGAAGCTCATTTGCTCTGAGCTCACGTCTCCAAATGAGCCGTTGGTGAAGCCTGCTTACGTTCCCTGCTGAGTTTTCCAAGAGATCCAGGAAAAGTGGCCAAAGGACAGATTTTTTTTTTTTTTTTGAATGTTCGTGTTCTCAATCAATGATCCGGTCAGCACCCCCTTGGGTGGGGGCCCGGCATCCCCGCTGCAGCCCCGGGCTTCCGCCTCCAGGAAGGTCCGGGGGCTGTTACGTGGATGCACATTCTGACGGCCCCCCGGGCACATGGCTTCACAAGGGTGACACGGGTGTCCCATGTGCCTGCAGGGCCGCCTTCTCCCCGCTTTGCGACCTGAGTGCTGGCTCCCTGGCCGGGGTGTTTTGGTCCCCAATTCGCCGGTGGCCACGTTTCCTTTAGGGTCTGGGCAGACGTACGAGTCGCGTGCCGGGGAGTTGCGAGAATGATGACTTAGAGACGAAATGTCTTATTAATGAAGGCTTTCTTGTCGGGAAAACTACTGGAAAGTTGCTTTCAAAGTAAAAGCAGTGGGGGGCCTGGGTGGCTCAGTGGGTGAATCGTCTGCCTTTAGCTCAGGTCAGGACCCCAGGGTCCTGGGATCAAGTCCCCCGTCAGGCTTCCTGCTCAGCGGACGCCTGCTCCTTCCTCTCCCTCTGCCTGCTGCTCCCGCTGCTTGTGATTTCTCTCTCTCTCTCTCTGTCAAATAGATAAAATCTTTTTAAAAATTAAGTAAAAAAGGGACAAAAAGAGCACACCAGCCCAAAGGAAAGCAGTGGGAAGCTGAACCAAACAGGCCTCACCTGCCAGCCCGTGGGGGGATGGGCTTGGGGTCTGTTTTTTAATTAGGGCCCAGGACTTTGGTTTATAATTTCTGCTTCTTCAGACAGACAAAGCAAGTTGAGAACAGAAGGGCCCTCGAGCTCTCGTCACCAAAGGAAGATGCGGGAAGGCGGGAATCAGCCAAGATGTACCATGCGCCGGGACGCGCTCCTCCGAAGCAGAGGGAGCGTTCCAGAAGGAAAGGGGTCTCTCCAGCAGTCGTCCGAAGGTGGTGGCACCTCTCAGGTACCCAGGCACACCCGTGGCCTGGCATGTGCCCACTCCCCAAGCCCTCAACTTCCGAGCGCACAGGGTGCATGAGGGTGTCTGACGACCACTGACCCAAGCAGCCAGGGCGGCAGCCGGCACCCCCTCGCCCCTCCCCGGGTCAGGCCTCCTGCCCCTTAATCTTCTTCTCACCCCAGTCTGCTGAAATAGGACTGACAGGAAGTCAGGTGTGCCCTTGAGACCCCCCTAAGACCCCCATCACAGCCAGGGGTCTGACAGGGGACCCCTCGCCAAGTCAGGTCTCCGAGACAGCGCCCCTCCTCGCCCTCCGGTCAACCAGGGCGGGCACTGAGCACCCCAGGTTAGGGCCCTGGTCCTTCCTTCCCAGCCAGCTGGCCTTGACCCCCGTCCTCCAACGCCCCTGCGTCCTTCCCCGTCCAGGCAGAGGCAAATGGCCCTCCCGCTGTGTGTAGGAAGGTTCTAAGACTAAAAGTAGGACACCCGCCGGGTGGGATCCTCACGGTCATCTGTCCTGTGTGTTGTTCACTCCAGGGTCCCCAGTGACGTCAACCAACCTAATGTCCTGCTTGGTGCGTGGGGAGAGGGTTGCGGCTCCCTGGTAAGTAACGGGGGCCTCCAGGCACCTACAGGCAGGGGGCCCCCCCGGGTCGGCCACTGCCCAGGATTTCAGTGGCCAGTGAGGTCCTGCCGGGTGGCAGGAGGAGCTCCGGCTGGTTTTCAGCAGGTGGCGTCATCCTTCCTTGGGAGCCTGGAGGTTCCTCTCTCGTGTGTGCGCCCCTTGATGTCTGTGAGCAGGGAAAGGACAGTCTGGGCCTGGCGCAAGCTAAGGAAAGATTCACGGACTACGCCTCGAAGGTCCTGGCTCCTGCGTGCTTTCTGTGCCCCCTGCCACAGGACAGTCTCCTCCGGCTGCTCTGCCACCCGCCCGCCCCTCCGCTGCCTCTAGGGGCTGGGGCTTGTTCCCCAGACCAACACCCCGCCCCCCAAACAAGGGCTCCACCACTACCCGACCCTGCTCAAAACAGCTCTGTGTCCAGGACCAGGGAGACACGGGGAACATCGCCAGGGACTGTTTCTGAGATGGCATGTCGGGGAGGGGGACACCCTCCATTCCCAGGCTGGAAGTCAGTCAGCCCCCCCAGGAGACAGCCCATCGGCCCTGGCTGGTTTGCCGCTTCTTGGCAAAACAGGGCAGGCCACTGGGCCCCGGAGGCAGGGAAGCGAGGCCTGAATGGCTTCCGAGGCTGAACCCACGCTCCAGCCAGGGCGCACCTGTGAGGGCAGGGGGCGCCTGCTCCATACCCCTCCCCCCAGGACCACCCCAGGGGGCTCATGCTCCAGGGCGGTGTGGCAGGGGAGGACCCTGCTCTCAGCTTTTGCAGCAAGAGAATGCAGTGTGGGTGGGGGCCTCTCCCTGGCCAGGACCTGGGTTGGGGGTGATGGGCCTGGGGTTCACTGACTTAGTAATGACTTGGGCCATTGAACCCCCCCCCCAGCTTTTGGCATTTCCCTGTGTGGGCCGATGGGGGCTCCCTATTCAGTGTAGGGGTGATGGAGGCCATCTGCGGGGTGATGGGGGCGGGGCCCTACCTGCAGGCGTGATGAGAATTCTCCACAGGGGTGACGAGCACTCTGCAGCGGTGATGGGGGTTCTGTGGGGTGACAGGCGCTCTCTGTGGGGTGGTGGGGGGCTATCTGCAGGGGTGATGAGAACTCTCTGCAGGGGTGCCGGGGGGCTCCCCCGCGGGGTTTGGGGTCTCTCCGCCGCCCCCGCCCCTCCCCCGGTGCTCACGACCACCGCGCAGCCGCCCCCGCCGGAGCCGCGCTACGGTCCCTCTCGGGGCTCTGCTCGGCGGGGGCGCGGGGGGCGGGCGCTGAGCCCGGGGACGGTGACGCGGCGCGCGCTCCCCGCGAGCCGCATAAATAGCGGCGGCAGCTCCGGGCCGCGGACACGTCGAGGGAGCCCCGCCGCCCCGCTTCCTCCCCGTGGTCCTGCGGCCGCGCCATGCGGTGAGCGCCCCGGCCCCGCCAGACCCGACGGACCCGACCGGACGCCCGGACCCGCCGCCACCTCGGGACCCCCCGCCGCCCCGCGACCCCCGCCGCCGCTCAAGGTACGGCGCGCCCCGGGGGGGCCCCCGGCGGGCGGCGGACCCCTTCCTCCCGCCGCTCCGCGCCTCGCCCGCCCCGGGACGTTCCCGGGGGTCCCTCACCCCCGTCCCGGCTCGGTCGCGGGGGCGTCGCACGGCGCTCGGTCGGCGTCGCCCCGGCCCCTGCCGCCGCTCCAGCCCCGGGCAGCGCCGGCGTCCGAGCCCCCGCCCGAGCGCGCCCCGGGGACGCCGCCGCCGCCCCACGGCCGCGCCCCGCCTTCCCCCGCAGATGTCCGGCGGCGGCGCCCTCCTGCTCGCCGGGCTGCTGCTCCTCGCCGCGGCCCTTTCGGCCTCCCCCGGGCTCGGGTCACCGGTGAGTGCGCGGCGCGTGTCCCCGCTGGGGGGGGGGCGCGAACGCGGGGGCCCGGGTGCGGGGACGGGGGGGGGGGGGACGCGGGGGGCCGGGGTCCTGCAGCCCCGGGGGTGGGTCGCCCTTAGACGCTCCCGGATCCTCCTGGCCTGGCCCCTCTGCCGGCCCGTGACCGGCTCCGGATCTAAACCAGGAAAACCAGACGCATCCGCAGCGGGTCCGTGACCCCGGGAGGGAGCCCCGGTACCCGCCGGTGCCCTGAACGCCCCAGCGTCCTCACCAGGGCTCAGAAGCAAGTGGGCGCCCCACGTGTTTGGGGGTTGAGTCTAGTGTGAATTCTTTGGGAAAGCAAGCGGTCCTGTTTTCCTGTGGAATATAGCTTATCTGGGGGCAAAGCTGAAATTCAAGTGGGCCGGGGCATGGAATGCCCGTGTCATGCCTGGGAAGCCTGGTGAGCAGCCAGTCCTGTCCGTCTTGCTCTCGGGGTTTACGTCACTTGCCCATTATGTGACAAGAGTATTAAAACTCTGTGATGTAAATTCTGTGAGGATCTGAGCTGGGCAGCAGCTTCCCAGACCACCGGGGTGGGCTATGCAGAGGCAGTCTTCGAGGCTTCTTGGAGCCCCGGGAAATGACCCTTTTCTCCCCTTTAAGGTGAAGGAGAAGAGAGGCTGGACCCTGAACAGTGCCGGCTACCTTCTCGGTCCACGTGAGTGACACACGGGCCCTCAGAGCCGCCCCTGCTCGTTGCGCTGAGCGTGTGTGTGAATCCTGCTCTTACGACATCTGCGCCGCCAGTCCCCACGCGGACACGCTGATAGTCCGGGTTCAGTTAGGTCAAGGGCGATGGGGTGGGGGGCATGAGACTCAGGCAGGATGGATTTCCATGGAAGTTGGGGATCAGTGAATTCAAAGCCTTGCCACATCGGTTGGTGGCGCCCTTTCCCGTGCCCTGCCCCCAGCCTCCCCTGAGCCCTTACCCCTCACTCGCAGCAAATGGGCAGATTCCTGGGTCCCCCCCCCCCCCCGCCATCTGTCCCTCCCAGACTTGCTCCTTCTTGCTCAGGGATCTGTGTGGCAGAGAGCAGGACCCAAATGCCCAGGGCAGGAGGAGAGCAGCGAGAGGGAAAGGTCTGCGGGACGTGGATCAGTGGGGTCAGGTGACGAACATGGGACAGTCCCACTGGGCAGGACTGAGCCTGGGTCCGGGGCTAGGGGCAGGGACTCGCATCTGACCCCGCGGAGCATCAGGAGGAGCCCACACCCCTCACCAGGGCCTTATGCGGACACGGGTCAGATGGCCTGAGTCCTGGGATGTTTCCAGAAGGGACCTGTGTGCCACTGTCAGCCTCATTAGCACTTTCTCTGCTTCAGAAGTTCAGATGTGGGCGGTGTGGAATGGGAGGACACTGTCGCTGACTTGTCATAGTCCCACGGGGTCCCAGACCCCCCTGGGCCTTACCTCTGTGCCATGAATCTACCAGCTGGGAAGTATAGCTGGTGGGGGGGGGGTGCGTGTGCACGTGCGTGTGTGCCAGCGTGCAGAACCGGAGTGTGGGGTTTCACCGCTGCCGTCAGTTCCCAGACCTTGCCAGCCTGTGGGTGGACTGGGACTTGGCGCCCTGTCCTTGATGTGACACTGTCCGGACACAGTGTGACTTTAGGGCTTTCACGGCGCGGAGAACCCCGTGGGCCGAGCGATCCCCAGGCTGGCGGCGGCCTGGAGACCAGCTGCAATTCTTAGTAAGGGCAGGAGGCAGCAGGAATTAGGGAGACGGTGTGTGCAGACAGGTTACGCCTCCAGGTGGCCCAGGCCCTGAAGGGGACAGTCGGGGGCCCCATGGGCTGTGTGTGGGCGCCTCCCCCTCCACGCTCCTTGCCGGCACTCGGCTTCCTGTTCGCTCTGTCCTGGCACCTGTAGAGTTTAATTGTGTTTAATTGTCCTAAAGGAGACCACTGGGGGGGGGAGGGGGACCATTTACTTTCCCTTCCAATTGCTTTCACACTCGCAGCTTTCAAGCTTGCAGGCATGGCAGGTTTGGGGACAGTCATCCACCCTAAAAGGAAACACAACAAACCCTCCCCTGTGTATTTACTGCCTCCTGCACCAGGAAAGGAGGCATGTTCCCTTCCCACTAGCAGGGCGTCGGGGGCTCTGGTCTCAGGTCAAAGGCAAGGCGGGCCCCACGCAGGCTGTCACTGTGAGTGGAGTGGCCTCGCCTGCAGGAGGGACAGATGTGCTCCAAAGGCACACGTTTTCCCGAAGCCTTGGAACCCTGAGCTCTGTCCCTCGGAAGGCGTCTCCTCTCTGCTTCTGACCCCAAAGAAAGAAGGAACCTTTAGCAGAGACACTTCTGTGACTTCGGAATACTGAAGGCACACACAGTCCTCGGGAAGACAGGGACCCGAGTTAGAAAACAGGCTCTCGTTTAGTCTCAGCCTTCCGTCCGTCAGGCTGGGTCAGCAGAGGCTGTACGTGTAGACGAGCTCATGGTGCACTTTGCGAGGTGCCGGGGTCCGTCGGTGCGGGATGCGGTCCGACGGCGGCTGCGGGAGTGTGACTGCACTCGAGCCATGGCAAGGACCGCGGTTCTCCCCGGGGGCCGTGCGTCCCCCCGAACTCCGGCTCTGGGGAGAGGGATCAGTGTTCTTTGGCTTAGCCTTGCAGATGCCAGTTCCCCAGGCGAGCGGCCACGAGCCCCGAGTCACCCTGACCCCGTCCTGTGGCCTCATCTGCTTCATCCCCGAAACACCCCAGATTGGCTGCTTCTCTCCCTGCCGGGCCCCTGGGTTAGGGCCTCATGCCTTCAGGCTGGGTTTCTCAAGGGACCGCTCGGCTAGCAGTCACGATTCCCTGCTTTCGCGCCAGCTGACACGCGCACGAGCACACGCACGCGCAGGTAGGTGCACACGCACTTAGCCCCCTGCTTGCCTTCCTCCCTGTCCCCCGCCGTCCCGCTGTCTTGGTCTGTCTCCGGCTGGCTCCAGGCCATCTCCCACACGGCTGCCAGAGGGGTCTTGGAAGAGGACGTCTGATTAACCCTAACCCCTGTGGTCTCCGGGAGAGGCCCCGCTCAGACGCCAGCACCTCTGGGACCTCAGTCCCCGGGGCCCGGGCTGCTCTGCTGAGCGCCGCGCTCCCTCTCGCTCGCCTCCTTCCTCTGGCGGAGGCCCAGCAGCTGTGGGGATCCACGCCTCTGGCCCTGACACCAGTTCGTGGTTCCACGAAGAACGATCTGCTTCTCTGGTTTCCCTGTGGTGAAACTCTTATTCTTATCCTTATTATATTAATAATATAATAATAGTAATTATTATTCTTACAGTCCAATCGTGCGTGCGCTCTGTTTATCACCAGCCAGGGTGTCTCTCTTTGGGAGAGGGAGGGTGTCCCAGTAGGAGGAGGAGGACACTCAGGTGCTTCCCTCTCATTCCTTCTGCAAACAGATGCCATTGACAACCACAGATCGCTGCACGAGAAGCCCGGCCTCGCCGGCAAGCGGGAACTCCCTCCTGAAGACGAGACAAGGCCAGGTGAGCGTGCCTGGGTCACCTCCCTGCCCGTCACCTTCAGGGCACACACGGTGGTGGAGTATCAGGCCCCTGCACACCTCCCACCTCCCGGCCTGAGCCGGGCCCGGCCACGTCCGCCGTCTGCTGGAGGGCCCAGCGTCGGGGCCCAGGGCGGCCACAGAGGTAGAGTCACTAGGCTCAAGGCCTCAGAAGAGTCTGGTCTGACCAGGTACCCCCCAGCCCCCGCTGTGCTAAGCAGGGCCCTGGGGAGGGGTCCTGGCCAGTCCCCTGGCTTCCGGATGCCCCGGCCGCGGATGAGGCTGAGACCCAGAGCGCGGTGCGGCAGGCGACAGACACCGATTCTGTTTCCTAGGAGGCTTGGCCGGGTCGCCGGCGGAGAGCGCTGCCATGCGCACCATCATAGAGTTTCTGACTTTCCTGCATCTCAAAGGTACGTGACATGTTACCAATTTTCAATTCCACTTCTGAGAACCCTGCCCACGTAAAAAGCCTGTCGAAGAAGGATTCCGTAGAATTCTCCGGATTCTCCTGGGAAGTAACCAGCCTTCCACTCCAATTCCTCCAGTCACCACTGCTGGGTGGGGAGCGGCCGAGGGGCGGCGGTCGTAGCGGGCCCCAGCACTGGCCCTGGAAAGGGTCTTCAGAGCCGCAGGGGAACCGGGGAGAGAGAGGGCCTCCGTCCCACTCCGTCCGCTGGAGCCCTTCCTCCTGGCAGGGTAACATGTGCGGGGGTTTTCGGGCCACCGCTCCCCGTAGGTCCTCGTACGCCGTGACTCGAAAGCACGTCCGCTAGCCCGTACTACAGACGGGTCGCTGGAGCCCTCCTGGAGAGCGGGCCGCACGCCTGTTCCACAGCCTCTGTCCTAGACCTGGTGTCTTCCGTGGACACGCAGACGGGCGAGGCCACCCGCGGCCCGTTGCCACCCAGCACCTCTGCGCGGTGCTTGTCGTCTGGGCCACGGAGGGAGAGAGGTCGGACGGAGGCCGCAGTGCCTGGGAACCCTGGGAACGGAGCACGGGGAGACGGGGACCGGGGACGGCGGGGGAGGGGCGCTGGGATTCTCCAGGAGAGACCTCTGTTCGACAAGTTTTGCACTTTACAATTTTTGTGTGACTTTGGCAGAGCCGAGACTAATTCCCGGGTTCGGTTTTGATCCCCGCGCTCTGCTGGCTGGACCTGCCGCCTTGGGGAAAGGAGCTGCGGGTGGTTGGGAGGGGGGAGGCCGGAGAGATCTCCGAACCCATACGCAGGTTCCCTGGGCCCGAGCCCTGCCCAGCCTGCGGCGAGCTCCCTGCTGGGGAGATCCACTGCGGACGCTTCCCGCGACGGGCAGACCGACTCCCCCGGTTCCTGCTCTTTGGTTAGCTCGGTGTTCTACTTTGTAACACGGAGCTTCTTTCACTCGGAGATTCTGATTTCTATCACTCCAGCAGGAATTACACTTCTGGTAGTTTCAAACGCGTCGTAAGTGGGAGACTTGAGTCATCAGGAGTGAGACACAGGAAGGGCTGCTCTCGATTTCGGGGCTGATCCTCGGGGAGACCCTCAGGGGGGCGAGCTCAGGGGCTCCGGCGTGTGTGCCGGGGGCTGTCACCGTTGCTGGTGCAAACGTCAGGGCTCTGCTAAGAGCATTCCTCCGTTGCAGAGGCCGGAGCCCTGGAGTACCTGCCCGACCTGCCCGAGCTGCTGCCCACGGCTTCTGCAGAGGACGAGCAGCCCTGACGACGCTCTCGGCTGGCTCCTCTGTTCCCCGGCGCCTACGGTCAAACTTGGACCTGATGGAAAATCTTGTGCCAACTTACGTAGAGTGACCAGTCCTGTCCCTTCTGCTCTGATGCTGTGTTGTTAGGGTTTTGTTGTTAAGACTTTCTCCCCCTTTGGTCATTCTTTTGAGCAGCAGAATAAAAAATAGCAATGGCTTTCGGTTGTCCTTTCCTTCCATGTGTCTGTCTGTCCCCACTGTCCTCAGTGCGAGTTAGCAGGTGCAGCTTGATTAAAATCCTGTGCAGCAGCCGGAAGTCTTCAACCCGCATGCCATCCTCCAGAGCAGGTCCCAGCCACTGTCTGTGGGCGTAACTCAGTCCTCAGGGAGTCGGACGCAGCCACGGGCCTGTTTCCTCTCTGGGTCTTTGGGTGTGATCTCTGTTTTGCTTGTGTTGGTGACGGACTCCCCCTGTCGTGGCGGTGTTTGACCGGCGGTTTCTTTAAAAATGAAACATGTAGCTACCATTCAACCCAGCAATTACACTCCTGGGCATCTAACCCAGGTGAATGAAAACTCACCTTCACACAACATCCTGCGCATGAATGTTCACAGAAGCTTTATAAAAGCAAAACACTGGAAACAGCCAGATGCCCTTCAGTGGGGGAATGGCTAAGCGGCCACACATCCACACCACGCACCCACCACCCAGCAAGAAAGAGTGCCGGACTCCTGAGACGTGCACCAACCCAGGTGAATGGCTGGAGAATTCTTCTGAGTGTACAAAATCCTAGAAGGTTGCATACTATGAATCCATTTACACAGCATTCCGGGAATGACGGAGTACAGAAATGGAGACGAGGACAGTGGCTCCCAAGGCTAGAAAGGAATAGGGCGAGGAGGACAATGCGTGCGGCTCGGGGTTCCTCGAAGGGATAGAACTGCTCTGCCTCTTGACCATATCAATGTCAGGATCCTGGTCGCGATACTGTGCTAAAGTTTTGCAAGATGTTACCGTTCGGGGGAACCGGATGAAGGGTACGCAGCGTCCCTCTGTATCATTGATTACAAGTACTCGTGAATCTACAATTATCTCAAAATGAAAAGTTTAGTTATTTAAGCTATTAAAATATATTTTAGGGCTTTGATATGTACACAAGTGAATTCTACCAAATATTTAAGGAAAACATTATTCCAACTCTACAATCCCTTCCCAAAGATAGAAGCAGGGGGGACATACTAACTCATTCTAGGAGGCTAGCATTATCCTAATACCAAAACCAGAGACATTATAAGAAAATCACAGACCAATATCTCTCATAAACATAGACATAAAATATTAGCAAATCAAATCCAATAGCATATAAAAAGAATTACACACCATGACCAAGTGGAATTTAACCCAGGTATGCAAGTCTGGTTCAACATTCAAAAATCATTTAATGTAATCATCACATCAACAGGCTAAAGAGGAAAAATCACATAATCATATGAGTCAGTGTATCTAACTGAGCTCTTTCTGTATCCAGAAAAAGCATCTGGCAAAATCGAACATTGATGGTAATTTTCAGCAAACCAGGGGTAGAGGGCAGCTTCCTCAGCTTGAAATGGAACATCTACCAACAAACCCTACAGCTAACATCATACTTAATAATACAAAAACAAAAGCTTTCCTGCTAAGATCAGGAACAAAGCAAGGATGTCTTCTCTCGTCCTTGGGGACCTTGTAGTTGAAGTCCTAGCTAATGCCAGAAGACAAGGGAAAAAAAGGTGTATGAATTGGGAAGGAAGAAATAAAACTGTTTTTGTTTGCAGATGACATGACTGTCTGTAAGGAAACAGAAAATCAACAATAACAACAGTGCGCCTGGGAGGCTCAGTGGGTTAAAGCCTCTGCCTTTGGCTCGGCTCGGGTCATGATCTAAGGGTCCTGGGATCGAGTCCTGCATTGGGGGGGTCTCTGCCAGGCAGGGAGCCTGCTTTCCTGCCCCCTCTGCCTGCCTCTTTGCCTACTTGTGATCTCTGACTGTCAAATAGATAAATAAAATCTTTAAAAAAACAAAAAACAAAAAAAACCCTAATAACAACAACAATAAAAACTCCTGGAACCAAAAAGCAATCATAGTGAGGCTGCAGGATGGAAGGTCCATATACAAAAGCTAATTGCTTTATGGAGCCTGGGTGGCTCAGTTGGTTGGGTGACCGACCCCCCACTTTTTTTTTTTAAGATCTTATTTATTTATTTGACAGAGAGAGATCACAAGTAGGCAGAGAGTCAGGCAGAGAGAGAGAGAGAGAGAGGGAAGCAGGCTCCCCACTGAGCCAGATGCTAGATGCTAGATGCTGCAGGGCTCGATCCCAGGACCCTGAGACCATGACCTGAGCCAAAGGCAGAGGCTTTAACCCACTGAGCTACCCAGACGCCCTGGGTGACCGACTCTTGGTTTCAGCTCAGGTCATGATCTCAAGTGTCCTGGGATGAAGCCCTGGGATGGGCTCCCTGCTCAGTGGGGAGCCTGCTTGAGAGTCTCTCCCCACGCCCATCGCAGCCCTTCCCCCCCTGCTCTCTCTCTCTCAAATAATAAGTCAATATTTTAAGAAAAACCCAAAAGTTGATTGAGTTCCTATACAACACCAAGGACAAGTGACATTTGAAATTAAAAATATATCATTTATGTTAGCACCCCAAAAAGTGAAATACATACAAAATCTATATAAGATCCACATGGGAAAACCACAAACTCTGATGAAAGAAATCAAAGAAGAGCTAAAAATAGAAATATCCCATGTTCATGGATATGAAAACTCAGTATTTTCAAAATGTCCATTCTTCCCAGCTTGATCTATAGAATCAATGCAACCCCAATTAAAGCCTCTAAGAGTTATTTTGTGGGTGAAACAGTTTCCAAGGCTTATATGGAGAGGCAAAAGACTTAGAATATCCAACACAATATTGCAAAAAAAAGAACAAAGCTGAGGGACCGACAGCTACCTGAGTTTAAGACTTACCGTAAAGCTCTAATCAGGGCAGCGTGGTCTTGGCAAAAGAAAAGATGAACAGATCAATGGAATGAAACACAGAGCCCAGAAACAGACCTACATATGACAAAGGAACAAAGGCACCACAATGGAGCAAAAATAGTTTTTTCCAAGAAAAGCTACTAGAACAGCTGGACATCCACATATGACCAAAAAAAAAAAAAAAAAAAAAAAAAGGAATCCCGACACAGACCTTACACACTTCACAAAAATTAACTCAAAATAGACCATCTACACAAATGTAAAATCCAACACTATAAAACTCCTATAACATAGAAAATCTAGACAACTGAGCACGGCAGTGACTTTTTAGATATACCAAAGTCACGATCCGTAAGAGGATGACGGATGACGTCATTAAAATGTGAGACTTCTGCTCCGCGAAACCACTATGGAGAGGATGAGAAGAAAAGGTCCTAAGAGAAAATATTTGCAAAATACAGATCTGATAAAGGACAGTTATCCAAAAGACACAAAGGACTCCTAAAGCTCAGCCACGGGAAAGTGAACAACCCAGTTAAAGATGGGCGAAGGCCTGGACAGACCCTCACTAGGAAGGGTGCACAGAAGGCGAGCCACCACCTGAAAATGACGTCGTACGCCGTCAGGGAAGGGCCAAGCTTCAGCCCACGGACAGCGGACAGCGTCACGCTGGTGTCCCACTCAACTCCGCCCACGGGCCTTTGTAGGGAGAGTGTCTGCAGAAGGCGCCGCCCCTTCCTCCAGGGGTTCTTCTTTTCCCCAAACTGAAGCCCCCGCACCATCTTCATCTTCGAAGAAACTTCCATCTTCCGTTCCCTAAACCATGCTTGTCTGTTGCGATCTTCAGCCGTATCCCCACTGGGGCTGGGCAGGACTTGAGGTGACTAGCGCAGGGCTGTGTGAGGGAGGAAGAGCTTCGGCGCCAAGAGGAGGACCACAGACAGGCTCCTGCTGATGTTTGCCGGGCGGCAGAAGGTTCTGTCTTCAGGATGATTCACAGGTTCCCAGTTTTCTGCATTGTTTCCAAGCTCGTGGTTAACCGAGGAGAACACTTGCAGCTTGTGTAACATAGAAATACGGATTTGGTCTCCGCACTGGTTCCTGATGGGGCCCCTAAAACACTTGTAATTTCTTGGGTGGCCAGAGTGTCTTTTGTTCTAATGAGGGGACTCTGGGTGGGCTCCTGGCTGGGGGCTGGTCACCAGAAAGACCGAGGCACCTGCTCTGGGGAGGGGAAAGGGGCTGGAGATCGAGCTGGTACTTGTTTGTGCCTCTGGCGTGAAGCGACGACCGTGCACAGCCCGACAACACAGGGCTCCGAGTCTCCGGGCTGGCGACGACCACCTGCCAGGACGGTGGCACCCCAGCTTCCCAGGGACAGAGCGCGCTCCCGATCCTTGCCCTGTAGCCTTCTGCACCCCGCTCTTCCTCTCATCCCCTAACAGCCTTTACGATCCGTCGGTAATAGTAGGCCAAGTGTCCCCCTGAGCTCTGTGAGCGGTTAGAGCAAAGCGGCAGACTCGAAGGCGGGTCCTGGGGACCTCCAGTGGCAGCCAAGTCAGACGGAAGTGTGTGGGTTCCCCCGGGGGCCCAGTACTGGCAACTGGTGTGCGAGGTTGGGGGTGGTCTGGGGGGACTGAGCCCTCCCCTGGGGACTCCGACACTGACTCCAGACATTCGGTGTCGGGACTGACGGAAGGAGTAACAGGACATCCTGCCGGTGTCTGAGAAACGGAGAATGCTGGGCGGAAGGGAACTGCCACATGTGATGTCAAAGTGTCCGGAGGGAACAAGCAGTTTTCTTTCAGCACGTCATGTGTTAGGACTTTCTCTCAGATTCTTAAAAGGGCAAGGTTTAGGCTAAGCTGTGTTTGGGGAAAAACCAAACCAAACCCCAGCCCCAAAAACCCAACCGTCTCGCCCCGATCACAGAGGTGGTCGAGCACAGAGAGAGAGAGAGTCACTTTGCACAGCTACAGCCCGAGGTGGGGACACGCTGTGTTTAGTTTTATGTAGTTTTCAAATGGCATTGGCTCTTCACCAGCAACAGAAGAGCTGTTTTCTCTCTTTTTAGTCGTCTATGTAGCTGTCACCTCTGGGCAATACACACTGGCTTGATACACAGCCCTACTTGGCCTTCCCTTCTCATACTGAATTTCCTCCAAGCTGTATGGGCTGGCGAGAGACTCTCCAGGGGTCGTGCCCTTTCCCTAATTTTCAGGCTTCGGCTCAGTATCCCTGGCTGCAGCCAGAGTCTCCTGGCCCAGCCGTGCAGGTCCCTCGCCCCACGTGAGCCTGGGCTCCAGGCAGCTCCGGGGTCATGCCGGTCCCGACCCCAAGCAGATGCTCACCTTCCTCCTGGCCGGGACATTCTGCCCGTGGATCCGAATAGTTCCGGAGAATCCTGGCCGGGACATTCTGCGCGTGGATCCTAATAGTTCCGGAGAACAGCATTTCCTTTGCTCCCTCCACACCTGCGCCCTGCAGCTCCCGGTGTGTGCTGGGATGTGGGTGTAAAACGCGTGCTGGTTTCCAAAAATTTGGTGCATACCAAAGAACGCAGACGATCCATCGTGCTTATTTGATTGCATGTTGAAATGACAGTAGCTAAAGGATAATCAAAATAAATTTTGCCAACTCCTTCTCACTTTTTAAAATGTGGCTCCCAGAAAATGTTAAATTTCCGGCATGGTCTGCAGACATTGCCGCTGGCAGCTCTCAGGACAGACGCAGAGGGAAAGCCGCCTCCCAGGAAAGGGTCACGAAGCCCTGTTTCAGGACCCCCACCCCCCACCCCAGGGGTGATGTGGACGCGGCTCCTCTGGCAGGTGCACGTGGGTCCCAAAGCACAGCCTGGCAGACCCCCCCTCCCCATCCAGTGCAGGGCTCTGCCTCCGGCTTGCCGCCACGAATCTCTATCCAAAGGAGCCAAAGGGGGATTGAAATGGTGGAGAATTAAGTGTTTTTCTTCCCCTCCGTGGTTCCCCGTCAGAATTTGCTGTTCCAAACACAGCTCTAGGAAATGCCAGTGGCCGCGGGGCTCCGTGCTGACCCCGCTATGCTCCTGAGTGAGCGTTCTAAATGGGCTCTAAGGGGCGGGGGCGATTCATAAACACGGAAACATGACCGATACGTTTCAGCTACTAAGTTAATTACAACAATGGAAGACATTTGAAGCTTTTAATCCTCTTTGCTTTTCCAATAGAACCAAAAGAGAGCCAACTTAATAACTAATCTTACCTGCTGGTTTCTGCAAACTCGTTATTTTAACCATATTTTAACAAACAATAATAATATTAGAACAGTAATTAGGGAGAAATTAATTGGACAGTAGAGCTTTCCCACACTCAAATGAAAACACATAAGAACCGAGGTCACTGGCAGGCACAAGCATGAGCCCGCTGCCCGTGTTTCAGGGTGGCCTGAGGGGAGCGGAGAATTTGTGTGACTCTGGGAAAACGTCCGCACTTGGGAATTCCTCAAGGTTTTCTGTACTTTTCTGGAGATTTTAAGTTGTATCTTAGCAGCCCATCTGGAGAATTTATTTCAAAATTCTTTTAGTGAAAAATCATTATGCTTTTTAGGAGGAGAAGCCTCCAGAGGAAAATTTCCAAGACATGGTGAAGGCGAGGGAACGGGCCGCTTCTTCCCCAGAGCCTGCCGGCACGGGCAGTGTGGACAGTGCTCCCAGAGTCGCCGGGAGCCGCTCTGTCCCCAGGGCCAGACGGCCACCGTAAGCTGCGTCCCGCACTTCCTCCAAAAGTGGGTCTGTGATCGCTGAGACCCTCACCGAGACCCTCACCGAGACCTCTGAGTAGATCCCCCCGGCCCCCGGATGCAGAGGGAAAGCCTGACCTTAGTGACACAGCTGCTGACCTGGCCCGGCCTCGTGTCCCTCCAACAACCTTTCTAAACTACGCATCCCTTTCTCTCAGAACATTGAAACAAGACCTGCGCGCATTCCACCGTCCCCACACTAACTCTACTCAAGCTTCAGGCCTTTGGACTTGAACTCGATGCGGAGAATCTGCGACAGGCACCTCCCGAACTCCTCCAGGATCATCTGCTCCGCCAGGCCATCGGGGCAGCGCGCCTTCTCCGCCTCTTCGCCCTGGGCCAGCAGGCAGGCGCACGCGGCCTCCACCACCTCCCAGGAGATGCACGAGGACGAGCGCCTGGCGGGAACAGAGCAGTTACAGGCCGGGCCCCCGTGCCACGCCTTAAGTACCTGATGGGTAAGGGGACGTCCTGGTCACGGGATTTACAGCGGGTCACCGGTGAAGTCTAATGCCAGCTTCCTCGTACCGGAAACCTTGACCATACGCAGCATTTTGCCTTTAGGAGTGACCCGTCCATCTCTCGACTCCCCCGTCACCGCAGGGTCTGAGGACGGTCCGGAGGAGATCACTTGCAACCTGCAGGGGCTCCGGGGTGACAGTATCCAGCTCGGGGTCCGGGCAGGGGTAGAGGCAGGTCTCTTGGGTAAGACAAGGTCCTAGAGAAGCGCCGGGCAGCCTGCTCCCAGCTCCGGCCCCGGGGGCACCTGAGCCCTCAGAGGCCAACCGCCCTGAGGACTCGTCCCCGTGGAGGGGTGCTGTCGGCACAGTCCCGCCCCCCCCGAAGGCCCCCCCGGGAGCCCTGAACAGCAGGACTCTGTCGTGCAGGACTGGCCGAGGCCCCTCTGAGCTCGAGGGGCAACGTGGCTTCGCTCCACGGCTGCCCACATCGCGCTCAGACTGCAGGAATTCAGGAAAACTTCCCCAAGTGCTGGCAAGTGTTGGAGGACGAGAACAGACACGGGGGTCGGGATGGGTTAGAACCTCTCTGTGCAGACACGAGAGAACATGTCCGCTCGCCCGTTCACAGACAGTGAGGCCGTGTCCGGTGGACTTTTACTGGTGAAGACCCCTGCACGCCCAGGGACGAGTACCTCTGGTGTCTCTGACCAAATAAGCACGAACTCGGCTTGGCAAAATGATATGAATTCGAGACATCTGGTACTTTATCATGAGAGCACTCAAGGCATTGAATTGAAAGGAACTTTTTCAAGTGGATAAACCAAATCTAATACATAGTAAAATTATCGCCCAAGCTTTGAGATCCGCTGGGCTTATAACGTGGCCTCAGCCCAACTCAGTGGGGCGCTACCCACCCAGTGTGAGGCACTTCACCGCCCCCGTGGGAAGGAGCGCGGCGGGCAGGCTGTCTCCCCACACGGCCGGCAGCCGGTCAGGTGCCTGCGGTCCAGAGATCATGCCCTCGCTGCCCGGGAGCGCTGGCCCATCGGCGATCCCCACAGGGCCCCTCTGCTTGTCCACAACGTGGGTAGATCTGTCCGTGAGGACAGACAGCACAGAGCGGTCTCCGTGGTGGGGGCCCCCGTGGAAACAGCGAATAGAATCTCAGGCTGGTCCAGCAGGGGAGTTGTCACCTCGTCCCCACCGCTCCTCCCCTCACAGACAGGCAGACAGACAGACAGACAGACACACACACACACACACACGCTCTTTCCAGTATATAGACTGACTTTCTCAAATTAACCTCTGTTTCCCCTCTTCGGAGGGTGGGTTCACAGTACCTACCTATCTTGTCTGAATTTTGCTGGTCCTGAGAATTCAGCTGGTGACAACTGATGGCTGCCTTCAGACCCTCCAACCTCCATAGAGTTGGGCATGTTCATTAGGGTTTTCCGTTCTGGGCTTTCTTCATAATTTTTGCAACCAATGCATTTGCAAATAGAAGAACACATAATTTTGGCCTGGTAACATAAAATGCTTCAATAAAATTAGACTGCCCTATAAGTCACTAAAAAACAACACATTCTATTTGGACCTTAAAAAACTCTGTGTGTGTGTGTGCGTGTGTGTGTGTGTTTAATCTGCAGTTTTCATACAGATGTGGGGAGGGGGTTTGGAAGGCTGGCGTGCGAGTGTGGGCGTGAGTCCCGAGCAGAGGGGGGTCAGCGCGCTGCCTGGACTGGAACACGGGTCCTAGGATCCCAGCAGACAGCTCTCAGCTCACCCCCTTTACCGCGTTTCGCAGATACTGTGTTTCCACACATGGGGGGCTTGTGCCCCCCCTGCCGCATCCAATAAGCCCGTTGGCACAGGTTTTCCAATGGTCTTTGCTCACTTCGTGGCTCTGTGTCTCATTTTGGTATCGCTCTCAATATTTCAAACTTTTCGTCACTCTTATGTTTGTTCTAAGATCTGTGCCCAGCGACGGCAACTAAGGTCATCAGAGGACGCTCAGTATTTCTGATGAGGGAACGTGTCTTGTCTCTTAGACTTTGTGCCACTGCACGCCCAGCGGAGTCCAGCGTCCACACACCTGCACTGGACCGGCTTGAATGCAGTGTTTGCTTTCTTGCGGTGCCCTGGACCCGAGCCCATGTCATGTCCCAAGGGGGGCCTGTGTCCTGCTGGCTCTGCTGTTGCAGGGGATGTGTGGCTGGGGAGAGTCTGAGACCCACCGAGGGCCTGCCTTGCGTGGCTGTCCTAAGGGAGGCCCTGGCCACTTGCTTGTGGGGGGAACTCGGCTTCTTGGCACAAGGCAGCGTGTCTGGAAGCTAGGGCCTCCCCCTGGCTCAGCTGCTGGGGGAGGGGTCCCTCAGGGATGCACATCAAAGGGTATCTCTTGTGTTTTACTCTGCCCCCTGGATTTTTTGAGCAAGAGGCCCTTCAGGATTTCCAGTGGACTCTCAAGAGCACAGGACACCCACCCCTCATGTGGGCTGCTGCCTGGCAGAGGCTCAGCCTCCGGAAAGTGGGTGAAGATCAGGCAGAGACGCTGCAAGACCATCCGAAGCCTGCTCCGTGGTGGGGGGGGGGGTGGCACTCACAGCTTGAATCCTGTATCTTGGCATGACTTGGGCCGCATTTCCAAAACCCTAGCTGGGGGGAGGCTGGGCCTGCTCACTCAGAGCTTCCAGCACATGTCCCCAGAACCACGAGGACTCTTCTCAAGCCTGACCGTCTGGGACAACCTTGTCCAAATAAAATTCACAGATCGCCCTCGAAGACCGCAAGCACACCAAGGGAGAGCCTTTCAAGGAAGGGCCCTCCCGGCCCCTCACTGCTGGGGCCTGCGGGCTCTTTTCTCTGTCCGTCCCTCTCCTCCAACACCAGGAATGGAGAGGGAAGCTGAAGGGAGAGAGTGAGCCCCTGCATGGCCAGTGAGTGTCCGGGAAACTCCGGCCTGGGAACTGCCCTGCCCTGCTGTGTGCTCAGCCTGGAGGCCCTGCGGTCCACTGTGGTCTCGGAGCACCAGCCTGGGGATGAGGCTCCACACGGAGGAGGCAAGGCCCACCTCTGGGAGCCCCCGACCTGCTGCCACGGAGCGGGCCGGGCCACGGGGCAGGAGCCTCTGCTGGGCGCTCATGGTGGGCTTGAGGCAAGCAACGGGCTCCTGAAGGGGCCCCGGAGTTATCAGCAGGTGCCCCTGCGCCCGGGCCGGGGCATCTCACCTCGTAGCACTCACAGTAGTTCTTCAGGCAGCCGGAACGCCGGCAGTTACAGCCCTTGTTGTGCCGAGGCTTCACGTCTCCCAACCTCCCTTTCCCGATTTTTGGTTGGAAAGCTTCTGGATTCCTATCAAGACATGCCTATGAGACAGAAAACACAAAACTCCATCAAAATGTACTTTATTATGTAAAAATCTTGCTCAGTGAAAGGTATCTCCGTTGTCTGCTACGTTAATCCATCTGTAGCTTTAGGATTCGTCACAGGACACAAAGGACTAATACTCAGCCATCGAAAAGGACGACATCTCACCTTCTGCAACCATTTGGATGGAAAGAGAGGGTGTTATGCAAGCGAAATAAGTCAAATGCAATGATCATATGATCTCACTCCTATGTGGAATTTAAGAAATAGAACAGAGGTGCATAGGGGAAGAGAGGGAAAAATAAAATAAAATAAAATAAAATCAGAGGAGGAGGCAAACCCTAAGAGACTCTGAGCCCTAGGAGAGCGACTGAGCGCTGCTGGAGGGGAGGCGGGTGGGGGCTGGGGTCACTGGGTGACAGGCACGAGGGAGGACACGAGATGTCACAGAGCACCCAGATGAGCACTGGCTACTATACGCAACTGGCAAATCCCTGACCTCCACCTCTGAAACTAGTAATATATTATTTGTTGATTAAAGAAACAGAGGGAAAGCAAAAAGAGAGAGAGAAAGCATGAGGGGGGAGAAACTGTAGCAGACTCCCCACTGAGCACAGAGCCTGAGGTGGGGCTCGATCTCTCGACCCTCAGACTGTGACCTGAGCCGAAACCAAGACTTGGACACTTAGCCAACCGAGCTCCCAGGCACCCTGTATCTCAAGCACATTTAGACACTTTTAGAATGCATGTATTTAGTGGAAAAAATATTACCTTAATGGCCTTGAACCGCTGGATTTCATGACGTAGGTTGTTGCAACAATTGTTACAGTTGCAGTTGTTGCAGAAGTCCCCGCTGGCGAAGCAGTCACAGTACCTGGGAAACGACAGCACAGCGTGTCAGAGGCGCGGCGCGTGGGGACAGCAGCACGCGTGGGGACTCAGCCGGCCAGTGCGCTGGAGGCCGCCGCAACTCTTATTTAGAGACTCTGACTCCTTTCGTGTGAAAGCTAGAGCACCTGGGTAGATGCTGTCCTGGGACTGGCGGGGAGAATGAGAAACCAGTTCAAGCCCCAGCCGCGGCCGTCCACTGTCCCCTGCGCCTCGTGCCCACGGACACTCTCCCCAGAGCGCCCCGCCGGCCCTGGCCACCCACACACGCCCAGCCGAGCCCTCTTCTTGGCCAGACCGTGACTGTCCATGGAAACGAATGGGGCCTGGAGGCCGAACCTGGCTTGGGTTCGATCTTCCTTCCACTCCCTGTCGGCCTGCGGAGGAGGAGACGAATGGGGAGAAACCGCGTGCGAGGCCACTGCTCTCCGACTCTCTCATCGTGAAAGGGTTGTTTGTGAATTCGGAGTCTACAGAACAGCTTTTAGCCCAATCTCTCCCCAGACATGTCCACTGTGCCCTGGGATTCCGGAGGTCCTAAAGGCACAGAATGGGTTTTCCCGGAAGACCTGTCAGAGTCTGTGGCTACGACACCTGCCCTTGGACTGTCCAGGAGGGGTGCGTGGAGACCTGTGGCTTACGCGGGTTCAGCATGGGCGAGGATAAGACACTTTCCTCAACTCACGTGTAACTTCAACGTTGAGACAAGGACTCCCAGTACTTTCCCTATAACCTGCACCCCAGAGAGGCTTCCGGAGTTCATCGGCCACTCCGCACTCCCGCTTGTGACAGGACAAGACCTGCGCCGCTCTCTCGGGAGGGCATGAGTCCCTGAAGGGAGCTTCAAACCAGGCCCCCATGTTACCTGACAGAGGCGATGTGTCAGCGTCCTGAGCTGGAACATGGAAGTCGTGGCATCTAACCTGCCCGTCTCAAGGGTCGCCCAGGGGAGCTCGGGACATCACACGGATGTGTCTCCGGTACAAGTGTCGTGTGACGCCAGGAGGGCCCATGGCTGGCAACACGGTAGACTGCACGTTTGTAGAAACCTCACTGTTACAGAATTCCTAAACATTTTTCTTTCAATATTTATTGTCTGAATTCTTTTAAATAATAGAGTAAAATACATGTCAAGCCAAGAGGAAAGCAAAGGAGATTGTCAGAGATGAAATAAAGAAGAAACCGTGAATCCAAAGGGGAGAGTTCTGTAGCTGCCAGTGTCATCCTGGGGCGCCCGCCGTTCCCGGTGACCAGAGCCCGCTCCTGCGGGAGCAGAAGACCAAGTCTGGGCTACCGAAGGTGAGAGCTGCACCACATAAAGCAAGGATCCTCAAAAGACAACTTCCCCACAAATCCCCTTTGTAGAAGCACTGGGGATACATGCCCCTCCCAGGCACAGGGGGAAACAGGAGAGCAGCTCAGAGGGCTTCCGGAGCAGTAGGATGGACAGTGGGATGGGCAGAAGCGGGAAGAGACGACAGAGGTTCAGAGGCTGGAAAGCAGAGGGGAGAGTTATGGACAGCAGACTGAAGTGCCCCGAATCCTGGGCTAGTGGGAGAGAGCAAGGAAGCAGCTCGGAAGACTCTGGACTCGGTGGTTCCAGGCTGCTCTGGAGTGGAGTGGGGGAGGGTGGGAGAAGAGAACTGGTTGAAATTCTAATGAGGAGGGAGCAAGCCCCCAGGTCCTCCCCTTGCCAGCACACTCCTCTCCACCAGCCCCTGCGGCAAGAGACTGAAATGACTCTCTGGGGCAAGAGGACTGAGGGCGGCGCTATCACAAGGAGCCCCAGGAGGAAAGGTGACTGTTGAGACCCACAGCTTTCTTCTACTTGGCCCCTGGAATCCTAAGGCTGCATTGCAAAAGCCTTCTCTGGGGATGCCGACCAGCCCAAGAGCGAATAGAGAGAGGAGTCCCACAGTGAGGTTTCCCAACAGATGGCTTAGTCTTACCACCAAGAGTCCGTGGGAAGCTTAAGTCTCGTTCTTAAATGTGAGCGGAGTGACAGCCAGAGATCCACAGACATTTCGGGAAACCTGACATAAAAGACAGAGGCCTAAAGAAACAGACTGTCCAGAGAAAGGAAACTGCTGGACAGATTAAGAAACAAGAAAATGGTACTTTACAAAACAGAGTATAAAAACGATGTTCTGGAAAATAAAAAAGTAATCACAGAAAGGATTATCTTAACAGAGGATGTGAAAACTGGAGGAAAGAAGGAGGTCCAGAAAGATACAATTTTGAGAAGTAAGGGCAGAAGATGATTGAGGAACATTTCTCAGAACTAAAGGGCATGAGTTTGCAGAGAAAAAGGACTGCCAAGCGGCGAGAGAGTCCCAAAGCAAGATACTACTGTCCAGTTTCAGAGCACGGGGAACCAAGACAGGCTCCTCCTATAGGTTCCAGATAGAATAAAACCTGCTTCACACAAGGAGCAAGAACAAGAATTATGTCAAAATTTCAATAGCAGGGGCGACTGGGTGGCTCAGTGGGTTAAAGCCTCTGCCTTCGGCTCAGGTCATGATCCCGGGGTCCTGGGATCGAGCCCCACATCGGGCTCTCTGCTCAGCGGGGAGCCTGCTTCCTCCTCCCCTCAAATAAATAAATAAATAAAATCTTTTTAAAAAAAATTCAATAGCAGCACTGGAAACTAGCAAACTCTTCAAATTTCTGAAGAAAAATTCAGCATTCAAAGCTGAACTGAAATTGGAAATCCAACTATGCAATCCAAAACAAATGGGATCCAGGCACCAGGCAATCGAACTTGGGAAGGAAGCAAAGGAAGCCCTTGGTGTGGTGGCAGAGGGAGAGTCCATGGTCGGGGCTGGTGTGACAGCGTCTAGACGGGGACAGGCGCGCAGCTCTGAGAAACACTTCCTCCATCAATACAACTGAGTATGTAGCAGGTCTGAGCGTGATAGAAAAACAGCTGTCTACCCAGAGGGCAGTTTAGGGTTAAATTAGCGTCGTGCACAAAGGAAACCCAGTATCAACTATGACCTCCAGGGAAACGATGAAGAAGTGCAGGAAAGGAAATGAATCACGGTCCAGCAGGAACGGTCCAGCAGGAAGTAGCGTTTTCCCAGTTGTGATTTTCCCAGTTGTGAAACAGAAACACTTACTACTGATCTAACCACATGTGTCTGATGTCTGGGGTGGGAGATGCGTGGGGAAGGGACAGCAAAGCCCGCGTCTCCCACGGTACGAAACCAAGAGAAGATGCCCCCACTGAAAAGTCAAGAAGGTAGCAAAGCAGGCTTGTTATTTACATATGTGGAGACAAATATTAAAAGAGTCTGTTTAAAGAGTTGAAAATTCCTGGAGATCAGAAAATAAGGGGCAGTTGTCAGGGAGCTACCATTCTTTGTGACAAGTCTTATATAATTCCTTGGCTTTTAAAACTGTGTGAGGAGGCGTGTGGCTGGCTCAGCTGGTGATGCATGTGACTCTTGACCTTGGGATTGAAATTTGAGTCCCACGTTGGGCGTAGAGATTATTTAATACTAAATTCTTTTAAAAAGATAAAAATTAAAAAAACTCTTTGTGTGTATTATCTGGATAAGAATAACTAAATTAAAAGTGAGAAAGGATAAACTGAAAGACAGAGAAATCAGATCAAGGCACATCATAAAAAGATGAAGAGATTAAAAACACAGAAAAGAGGTTAAGAGGAGCGGTGCACAGCTGGAGGGGCTAGCACACGGCAGATCAGCATTACAGGACAGAAGAGAGAAAAGGGAAGAGGCTGTGGAATGAAGATACCTGTGAGTGTTGAAAGTTGTGGGCCCTCTGACTTCAGAAGCATAATGAGCCCCAAAAAGATAAATACAAGGAAAAAAGACAGAAGGAAAATCTTAAAAGCCCCAGAGAGGAAAGATAGCTTATCTAGACTGACAGCTTACTTCCTGCTAGAAATAATGGGAGGGATGCCTGGGTGGCTCAGTTGTTAAGTGTCTGCCTTTGGCTTTGTCATGATCCCAGAGTCCTGGGATCGAGCCCTGCATTGGACTCCTAGCTCAGTGGGGAGCCTGCTTCTAACTCTGCCTGCCTCTCTTCCTGCTTGTGCTCTTTCTCTCCCTCTCTCTCTGACAAATAAATAAATAAGATCTTTTTAAAAAGAAAGAAAGAGAAATAAAGGAAGAAAGGAAAGAAAGAAAGAAAAAGAGAAAGAAAGAAAGGGATATAGTAAAAACAGTATCTTCAAAGCTCTGAGAGGAAAACCAACAATCTAGAATTTTATACCCAAACTATGCTTATTTACCGAGGTTCACTCCAGACACATTTCTTCTCTTGTTCTACATACTTTGGTGATTGGCTTGATTGATTCACACTTGCCCCTCTACTTTTTTAAATTTTATGTTGAAAATTTTTAAATTGCATTTGCCAAACCTAGTCTGTCTTCTACCCTAAAATGCACATTTTCTTCTTCCACCAACGCCGGGAAAGATGATCTACATCGGCTGCTTATCCTTCCTCGTCACCCATCACCCTTCCTCCTACTGCACCCCGACCTTCTTCTCTGCCCCACCGGCTCTCAGAGGCGACCAATGACCTCCTTGCTGGAGATGCAAGGACCTCCTCACTGCACGTCTGTCTCAGCAGCTGTGACTCTCTCCTGTTCCAGAACCACAGTCCCAGCTTCCCGTCAGACATTTCTACCCCCAACTCAGCATGTCTGGCCTTAACTTGTGATCTCCCACTCCACTCTGCTCAAGCCGGGCTCCCTCTCTGCGTCCGTGGTGCCGTCCACCACTAACAGAATCCCAAGTCCCTTCTGACTGTTACCACCATTCTCTCTTCCCCCATACCTGAGGAGCTATCAAGTTTACCAATTCTGGCTCAGAAATGTCTTTTTTTTTTTTTTTCAATTTTAGCTTTATATAAGTAAATCACATTTGTTGAATAAAAGTTTTAGATATAAATTAGCAAAAAGAAAAAAAAATTACAATCACTCAGAATTCCACTCCCTAGAAATGATCATTTGGTGAACGTACTTCAGATTTTTTCTCTAAAACTATACATACTGAAATAAACATATGTTGTTTGATTATATATTATATACAAACAAAAACAAGATCATATTCTAAACATTGTTTCAACGTGTTTTTATTACTTGTCAGTATTAGTAATCACTCTAACAACTGATTTTTATTACTTATCACTATTATGAGTGTTTCCCATGTACATAGATGCAGACACTGTTTCAGTGACTGCACAGTGTCCCCTTTTACAGAAGCAGCATAATTCAGTTAATAATTCTCTTCACACTGAACATTTAGATTATTTTATATATTTTGGAATGTAAACAATATTACGCCAGTGACATGGGCCTCCTTTCTGTTCCCAGAAGCCTGTACCTTCCCTCTCTTGCCACAGGGCCTTTGCATGGGCCGTTTCCCCTGTCTAGAACATCATTAGCCACCCACTTTCAATCTACCTCCACCTGATTAACTCTCTGCATCCAAACACTCCTCCTTAGGAAGGTCTTCCCTGGCTTTCAGACTTGGTCCTCTACCCCTCCCCCTCCCCGACACCCACTATCACTCCTTTACCACATTTTCCATATCTCCACTCTGACCTTTACCTATATGATTGTTTTATTCATGTCCATGTCCCACTTAGACTGTGAGTGCCAAGAAGGCAGAGACCATGACTATCTTGTTCATCTCAGTCTTTCTCATTCCTGAAATCACAGAAATTAAGAAATATTTGTGGAATGAATGAGTAAATGTATATCTGAAATAATCTTAAGTCTCTGTTTTGGTCTACCATCCCTGCCTCAGTTCAGGTCTTTCTCGCCTCTTCTATACTCTTGTGATAGCCTCCTAATTCACCTCACTTTCAACTTCCTCTACCTTGCCATCATTGCTAAAACATATATTAGCAAAAAGAAGCAAAGAAAAAACTAGAAACAGAAAACACAAAATAGTGATTCCTGGGTGGCTCAGTGAGTTAAGTGTCTGCCTTTGGCTCAGGTCATGGTCACAGGGTCCTGGGATTGAGCCCTGCATTGGGCTCTCTGCTCAGTAGGGAGCCTGCTTCCCACCCCCGACCCCCACCTGCCTCTCTGTCTACTTGTGATCCCTTTCTCTGTCAAGTAAGTAAATAAATAATCTTTTTTAAAAAAATTTGAAAAAAAAAAAAAGGAAAACACAAAATAAGACTGTGCATTCCTGGTGAGAATGAAAAATGGTATAGCTGCCATAGAAAACAGAGTGGAAGTTCCCCTAAAAGTTAAAACACGAGGGGCGCCTGGGTGGCTCGGTGTGTTGGGCTCTGCCTTCGGCTCAGGTCAGGATCTCAGGGTCCTGGGATCAAGCCCCACATCGGGCTCTCTGCTCGGCAGGGAGCCTGCTTCCCCTTCTCTCTCTGCCTGACTTTCTATCTGCGTGTGATCTCTCTGTCTGTCAAATAAAATAAATAAAATCTTTTAAAAATTTTATAAAAAAAACAAAACAAAACAAAACAAAAAAACACGAACTCACTATATGATCCAGGGATTCCATTTCTGGGCATCTCTAACCAAAAGGATTGAAAGCAGGGACTCGAAGAGATGCTTGTCCACCAGTGCTCATAGCAGCATTAGTCACAGGAACCAAAAGGTGGAAGCAACCCACAAGTCCATTACCAGAGAAAGGGCTAAATAAAATGTGGCCTGTATGTACCATGGCGTATATTCAGGCTTGAAAAGGAATGATATTTTGACACATTTTGCTACAGCAAGGAGCAACCAGGATGCTGGGTGAAAGATGCCAGACAAGAAAGGACACATGTTGTACAGGTTTTCTCATATCACGTCCCTAGAGTAGGCAAATTCAGAGACAGAAAGTAGGACAGAGGTTGCCAGGGATCGGAGAGAGGACAATCGCTACTTCCTGGGTACAGAGTTTCTAACTGGGATGGTGAGGAAGTCCTGGGAACGGTGGTGATGGCTGCGCAGCCTGGTGGGTGTAATTAATGCCCTGAATTGTACATTTAAAAACTGTTACAACGGTAAATTTTTTGTTATGTACATGTTACAAAAAAACCAAAAACAAACCAAACATGAGGTGTACAAAGTATGTACAGAATGCCACCATCTGACTGAAAAAAAAGTTATTAAGTTATTTATTAACTTAAATAAATTTTAAAACCTCAAAAAGATAAGGTGGTACAAACAAGTCCACATATATCAATAATGACAAAAGGTATGCAAAATGGATGAAAGAAGTCTATTAAAAGACCTGGATTATTAGCTTTGCTTTTTAAAAAGCCCCCCACAGTCAGCTTACGGAGGACATACGGGAACTAAAAGCAGCACACAGAACGTGTGTGCAGAAAGAGGCGAGAGGGAGCGCGCCTGCTAACCCCAGCCCGAGAAAACACGGCGGCAGCGCGAGTATCAGCCAGGGAAGAACTCGAGGCCAAAAGCAACAGGAGACACAGGTGTGTCACGGCTGATGGAAGCGTTCACCACCAAGACACAACAAGCATGGGTCTGCGTGCCCTGCACCACAGACCCGATACATGTGAACCAAAACAGAAGTATAGGGAGACACAGGCAAATCCCAATGAGTCAGTGGTCTGAACACACTTTTGTCAAAAACAGATAAATCACACAACATCTAAAGAGCATTTATGAGATTTAAGAAACAAAATGAACAAATCTGACCTAATGCACAGTAAATACATCCAAGACATAGAGAATATACATGTTTAAGTTAATATATCTTAAAAATCTATTGAACATTAAGTCATAAAAAAGAAGACTTCATTAATTTCGAAGCATCCATATCCTATAGACCATATTGTCTAATCACGATGTAATCAAAGTAAAAAATTAACAATTAAAATGTCATTTCAAACATATATCTACATACATATCTGATACTGGGAAGTGTGACCTGAGCAACCCGTGGGTGAAGACTGAGTGACAGCAAAAGTGTCTCATACCAACACTTGTAGATGCATTAAAGCAGTGCATGGGGCTAATCTAAAGCTTTACAGGAATTTCCTAAAAAATAAAAAAGAGAATAAATAAGCATTAGCACAAAAAGCGAGCAAGACAATAGAGTAAAATAAAACAGGTGTGCTGGGGAAACAGTGAAGGGCAAACCTTAATATACCTCTGAAATGGGAACCAGAAATCTTAAGCAAGAAATCCAGAAAACCAAAAGCAGATGCCCTGAACAGACTGACAGAACAGACAGAAATCCCATGGAGAAGATCAAGAGAGAGGAAAGAGAGAAGCAATGACAACAGAAGCTTGGAAAGCGTGCACGGCTGTAATCGCTGAGAGAGACGATTTTTTAAAGCAACATACGAATATATAACAGGAATATACAAGTAGATTTAAAAACTTAAGAGAATTCAACAATCTTCAAGAGAAATGCAAAATATCAACATGGGGTGCACCTGGGTGGCTTAGCCAGTTAAGCGTGTGCCTTCGGCTCTTGTCATGATCTCAGGGTCCCCGGATCGAGCCCCGCGTTGGGCTCCCGGCTCAGCTGTTTGTTTCTCCCTCTCCCTTTGCCTCTTGCCCTGCTCGAGTCTGCTTCTCCCTCTGCTCCTAACCCTGCTTGTGCTCGCTCTCTCTCAAATAAATAAGGAGAATCTTAAAAAAATATACCAACATGGACTCCAGAATAAATAAAAACTTAGAAAAAGCAACAGCAAAGAGAGAAAGTGACTGGGTAGCTCATCCCCGTCTTCTCCAGCCCACAAAGACACCCGGCCCTGGTGGTTTTACAGGCAGTGGGCGATCACCCTTCAAAGAACAAACACGGGCTCCCCTGCCCAGACTTTCTCGGAAGCGCCACAGAAGAGGCTGGGGTGGGAGGAGGGAAGCCTGACAGCGCACTGGATTGGGCAACACAAAACGCTGGTATCGATACCACAACCACATTCTCGACATGTGAGAAAGGGAAATCGTAGCTCTACCCGACTCCAGAAAAGTTGCAAAGTCCTAGGCAGAATATTAGAAATCTGGAACCAGATCTTGCAGTGTTTACAGGTAAAATTGGTACATCGTGATCAATTTGGGTTCAATCCCTAGGCTACAGGGTGGATTAGCATTGGTATATTTATTGTAATAGAACATATTATAGGATTAAAAGGAAAATAACAGCGATCATTTCCATAAACGCAGGAAAAAGACTTTGATAAAACTGACCACTCACTTACATAAGGATAAAGCAGAATGCCTGATTAGGAACAGAAGGACGTGGACGGAAGCCTCCTCAGCGGGAGGCAGGTGTGTGGCGGAGAAGCAGCCCTTCGGCAGGAGCTACTCTCCCCGGACTCCAGCCGAGCACGTGGGAGGCTCCACTCGGGGACATTCCCCAGCCTCCCACCCAGCCTGGTCTGAGCACAGCATGAGGTTCTGGCCCGGGCAGTGTGAGTGGAAGTGATTCGGGCAGGTTCTGGTTATGCCCTGGAAGGGGAGACGCAGGCCTGCACCCTCTTTTCTCTTCCTCCGTGGCTGGAACGGAGGCGAGGGCGGGGGCTGGGGAAGCATCGTCCCCCCGGGGGCGGTGGGGGACGGCAGAGCAGCCGACGGGACCGACACACGAAGGAGATGACTGTCGGTCACAGTCTTTGTCCAACAGCCTCTAAAAGCATTAAGCACAGAGGGTCTCTCAAAAACCTACTGCAAATTTCTCACTTCGGGCAGGGCAAGGGAAGGTTAGAAGTATTACCAGGAAAACCAGGAGCAGCCTGGCGAGCGCCCAGCATGGCAGAGGCTGCGGGAGGGGCCGTCACTCTCACGACCAGGAAAAGAGGACAGAGATGCGGAAAGAAGTCCTGGCCCCCTTCGCAGTCAGGTTGTCAAATACGATGGTGCAGGACGTCCACACACGAACCACTGAGAAGTGGGGTCCATCGTGGAACAGCGTCAGGACCCCAGAACCAGACCCACCCAGACATCAGACCCTGAGAGCCGACAGGGAACGCGCTGCACATCGCTGCGACGATACTGGTGTTCTGCGATCAACCGTGCCGGGAAATTAGTTGTGTATATGGGGGAGAAAATGAAATTCGATGCCTCCCTGACGCCATTCATAGAAATCAACCCCAGGTGCACAGAGGCCGCAAAGGAGAAAAGCAAACTCTAAGACTTCGGAACAAACTCGAACAGCACGACCGTTCGGACCCGGGAAGTGGCTGGATTTCCTGAGCGAGAAGCAGCAATAGTGAAGACAAGTGACCATTCTGGCTGCATTAAATTTGAAACTTCTGTCCACCGAGAGTCACGCTCCCCGTCAGCCGTGTGTACTGGGTGCCCAGCAGACATCAGATCTTGGGCGCGGTCCTCATCTCCGTGACAATTCCAGCTGTCTGTGCCCTTTCCTGGGGGGCAGAGCGCTGTCTAAGTCGAAAACCCCTGTGCTGGGGCAGGACATACAGCGTGGTCCCTGAGCGAACTCCCACTCCCTTTCTTACCACTACTGTGGACTTGCCCCGCTCTGTAAAATGGCCTTCCTCTCCGAAAAGGCCCAAACTGCTCTGTTCATGTTGGCAGCAGCAAGAGAGCTCGCGGAGCACCGTCCTCTGTGGTCTCGGGCTCCCATACTCCACGGACTCGGTGGACACAGACCTCAGGGTTCCAGGTCTCTGGTGGCAGAAAGTCTGACTACCAACGAGCTGAGGGATCAGCGTGGATGGTGACGTCTGGGAACACTCCACAGTCCACGCTTTGTTAGATCCACTGTACGCAGTCTACGTGTTCTTGCTCAAGGGACGTGCACTGTCCCCTTCCGCAGTCCACTCCTGCCATTGCCTAGGAGACCACTGCCACTGCCACCACATGAGGTCTGGTGGCCCCTCTTTTGTCTGGAAACACACTGAAGCAGCATGACTCTGCTAAAGGTGCTGTCCTCGAGGTAGAGCACATTTCAGGGCTGGCAAGCTGGCAGCATTCCAACCTCTGGGTAATCGCACTCCGGGGCTCAGCAGGAAGGTGAATGTACTGTCCACTGTCCACGCGTATGCCGTGGGCCCAGGCACGCTGTGTCCTACAATTAAGTCTTACTGTGTTTGAAAAGACCTACGACGACGTGTGTTCTAATCTTAGTCTTAACTCATTGGCCATCATGACAACTTCTTTAAAACGCTTTAAAACATGGGTATTAAATATTTAAGACCTTTCGAGATGCATATTTGAGCCTGTAAAATATTTAAGGAAACCCCTTCAAGGCCAAGAAATAAAAGAGAAACAGAAGATCAGAGGAGTGAGCCACATCGAAGCTGAGGCCGACAGCCGTCTTCGGCATCTGCTGACCCCAGCGACCGTCGGCTTTGCTTTTAGCGGCTGCACGGGGGCGGTGGAGGGAGCGACACCCACAGGGATGGCAAACCCTTCTAACAAGTAGACTGTGCCAGCCATTGCTCTAAGTGCTTTCCGTGTACCCACCCGAAGCCTGGAGCCCGCCCAGGCAGGGGCTCGGCTCCAAGAGCTGCCCGTCAGGAAGAACAGTGGAAGGTCCTTACCCGATGGTAAGTGCTCTAGGAAAACCTGTCCTAGGCAAGCAAATGCATCCATCTGGGCACTGGCTGGGAGGAGGGGGCCCATTTGGGTTTGAGAGATCTGAATTCATGCTGTGGGTCCTAAAAAAATACCTTAGGGAAACTTTTGAGTTGTCCAGATTGGAAGTGCCATCAAGGCCAAGCAGTGGCAAACACAGTTTCTCTGCAGGAACGCACCCTCGGGTCAGCCTGGGAATTCCCGCATAGCAAGCCCCAGTGACTATAACTTACAATTTTTAAAAATTCACAAAATACATGAGGTAACAAACAAACATAATGAGTGAAAAATCAAGAGAAGAAAACACCAGAATCAGACAAGCAAAGACTTTAAATATTAGAATTACACGCTACTGGGTATGAATTAAGTATTTAATATTTTTAAACATCAAAGAAGGAATCGAAAGCAGAAGTAAGAATCAAGAGACTAGACAAAATGATCACCCAGCTTTGACCTTCTAGCCCCAGGATTCTGGTTAATTAACCTGTTTAATCAGAGACAAAAGGCCATTTGAAAAACCAGTATTAGAGACTGCCCGGTCTATGATTAAAATCTTGATTTAGACTTGATCAGAGTGAAGACACTGTGGGTAATATAAGCCTCCTGACAAGTCCCGCCCAGTATCTCAGCAAAAACGGAATTGGAACGAATACTTAAAGAACTTTGCTTGGATTTGCTAACATATTTCAGAATCAATTGAAACTGTCCTGGGAAACATCGCACTCGTAGAGCCGGTGCCTCCTCCCAGAGTCTCCCAGCGTGTGCCCATGGCACGGGAAGAGACCTCCCTCCGGCCCTAGAGCACTCCTCCGCACGCTGCGAAGTTATGCCCAGAGGTCTGGCGAACCATACCTGTCACGGCCTGTACAAGAAAATCCTGTTACGAAAGTGGCTGTCACAATCAGTGCTTTCATAAACTAATTACGAAGCAAATCCATGTTTAAAGTGTATAAAAAATGTTAAGACTCTCTCTCTCTGCCTGCCTCTCTGCCTACTTGTGATCTCTGTCAAATAAATAAACAAAATCTTAAAAAATAAATGTTAAGAAAGTCCTATGTAGTGGCAGCGGAAAGACAGAAGAGAACTGCTTGAAAAATCTTTAAAAATTTTTTAAATACTGGGCGCCTGGGTGGCTCAGTGGGTTAAGCCGCTGCCTTCAGCTCAGGTCATGATCTCGGGGTCCTGGGACCGAGTCCCGCATCGGGCTCTCTGCTCAGCAGGAGCCTGCTTCCTCCTCTCTCTCTCTCTCTGCCTGCCTCTCTGCCTAATCTCAAATAAATAAATAAAATCTTTAAAAAAAAAAAACTTTTTAAATACTAAGTTTTCAATAAAAGATAACAAATGCTTATCTACTTTTTTATTAAGTTTACATCAATACCATTTTCATTACACAGACTAATTTCATTGCTTCAAAATAATTCCCAGCTTCTGCTGACTCAAGACACCACCAGAAAAGCTGCAGTCCGTTATCTAATGCTTTAGTGGGACGGGGGTGGGGGGGCGGCTCCAGCTCTGCCTGGAGAGGGAGGGAGGGACACGGGTCAGAGCGAACACTCTCTCTACGGCAGTGACAAGCTGGGAGATGACCCCCCGAAAGCCTGAAGACAGACGTCATTAAAACTGTCGCTTCGAGGGAGGAGTCCAGAGAATGGGAGGCAGGGGCCAGCGCTCGGACGTCCCACTCAATGTGGCTGCATCATTGGTGTTACCCGTGTGCACGTGTCACAATAATGAGTTTCTCTCTCCGTCGATGGTCAATTAATAGTCACCCCTCTTCACCTTTATCCTATAGATTCTCCCAATAAAGCAGGACAATTAACCCTAAGAAAACTATATTCCATCACTTTAAGAACACAATTTAGTTCTGGGGAGATGAAGAGTAAAGAAATCCGAAGGCTCCTCCTGGTCATCACGCACGTGCTCACGGAGCAAGCGATGGACAGTCCACTCCCGACACCTGCTCCCCGCCAAAGCTCCCAGGCACTCGCACACAGACGGCCGTGTTGTCGCCAGCACACTGCCACCTAGAGACCTCGCGGCAGGCTCTGCTTGGGCGGGGGTGGGGTGGGGTGACATCACCCCCTCCTCAGCTTTTCCGCAAACAACTTTCCGGAGATCACTGGGTCCTCAGTGGTTGGCTGATGCCAACAAACCCCGACAGGCTGATCGGGACGCCCCGGGGGACTTTCTGGGGACACTCACATCCTTCCAGTGCCCACAGCGCTCCAGGCCCCTGGCTTCCCAGCACAGAGCTACCGAGGAAGCTAGAACTCTGGCCCGATGGTGCGGCGCTGAGCGTGCAGTCGGAGGTGCGGGTCCCCAGGTCTGCCGCAAGGGCACTAAGCCTCTACTGCGGCCCGGGCGCTTCTCTTGAGGCGGAGCCCGTGGCCCACAGAGACGGCGCCTCCTTCCTCCGGACAGCGCGGGCCACACTCCGCACCTCCTTTTCCTTTGTTCCAACGCTGACCACGCCCGCCTGGGATGACTGAAGAGTGCGTCAGGCACCTGCTCACCTGGAAAGCGGCTCCTAGGCCAGTAGCGATCTCCGTGGCCTTCCATTGTGGGGTCATCAATAAGTGAGACCCTTCTTGGAGCCCCACCTTACTTCTGAGTCCTTGGGGACCTCTCTCCACCCCCCAGTGACTGTCTATACCCTGCTCTAGGCCTCACCGGTCTTCTGGTCTCCCCAGTCCCAAAACACAGCTGCACCTCGGCAGCCCCGTTGGACAGGACCTGGTCCCCTCCTGGCTCCGTCCTCCCGACACGCAACCACCTTGTCCTCCGCCGCATCGGTCGTCCCCAGCTGGGCGGGCCACTCGGCCTCGGCAAGGTCACGCGGTCCAGGCTTCGCCCTCTGTCTTCCTTCCTCCTCACCGGAGCCGCGTGTTAGCGGAGCAGGCGCGCCCGGCGTTCAGAGAGGCGTGCAGCTCGCACTCACACACTAAGCCAGCGACCGCTCAAATGCTTTCACACAGCCAAGCCTAGTTTCCAGCATTGCTTTTTAAAAAATGAATGTGTCTTTACAGTGAACCGAGTTTCTCAGGTTTCTGGATTTGGACCCACTTGTGTACCCCCAAGTCCCTGTCCCATCAGTGGAGCCCTCAGTGACTTCAGCAGGACTCTGCAAGGGAAAAACCACGTGGAGACAGTGTTAGCCATCAGGACGGGGATGTGTGCCCCCTCCAACTGTCCCTCTAAAGCTAGGCAGGCCCTCAGGGCAGACACCTGGCAAAGCGGAGAGCCGGGCAGACGACACAAACAGCGCCCCCATGTGGCAGGTCCGGAGGGGTACGGGGGCCACCTCCTGCGTCTGCCACACCGCCCACACCCCCGCCCACAGCTCTGCCACAAGGCCAGCCCCACCGTCCCCCCACCGAGCCTCCTGCGAGCTGGCATCCCTGGGGGAGAACTTTTCTGAGAAAATTCACTGCTGAGTGAATATTACCAGTCCACCGAACTGGTACAAACTAGGATGCGGCAATGTCCCAGTGAACGCCCTGGAAGGGTGCCGCGGTTAGCACCCATCCCAGGGGCGGAGATGCAAACCCAAACCCAAGAAAGTCACACCACGCGAGGGGCAGGCAGGGTCCTTTGCTAAATTAGTCGGTCAAGAGAATCCCAGGAGACCCGAACCAGGCTTGGGCAGAGGGCGCAGCGTCTCGCTGCTCTGGCCGGCGGGTCTCAGCTGTGGCCCCGCGCTGCTAGCCGCTGATGCTCATCTCAACTGTGTACCACTTACTGACTTCTAAACAACCTTATTTCTATTTAATAATGAAGGATTTGTGATTACTTACAATTTCAGACACTGGGATTTGGTACAGTTACATGGCTTTTTAGACTTTGTGTCCCATGAACTAAGAGTTACTCTATAAAGATTAAAAAAGAAAATATTCAGATCGTTACTCTTTAAAAGGGGAATTAGCTAAGCATCTGGTGTTTTGAACAAATACTGAAAATCTCAGCACCAGGCGCTCATAGGTACTACTTATCGGCGCCCAATCATGAAACGAACTTGCTGTGTGTATTACCACCCGGTGGGAGGCGCCCGGCCGAGCCCAGCTAGCACGCCCACAGTCCCCACAGGGTGCGCAACAGGACCCGACTGCTGTCCCCTCCCCAGGAAGCCTTCTGGACGTTCTTCCCTTGATCTGTTTAAACCCCTATTATGTGGGGACCCTCATGCCAAATAGCTCCTTTAGTTCAACCTTTTTGCATTTTCCCCAATCTGAACACTAACGGATAATGGAACTTAAATCGACCAATCGTCGTCTTATATCGTTCGGGCAGTGTCAGAGCTGTCCACGCTGCAGAGCTACCAGCAACGTCAAAGCAAGTTTCCAGTGGAGGCCTAATTGCTCTTGGGATTAGCCCAGGAGCCATCATGGGGGCATCAGAGGGGGACAGATGAGCAAGTCATAGAGGCTGGACATGAGGGGCAGCTGGGGATTAAAGTCGGGGAAGGCTCCCAAGCGCCGCTTTCCAGTACTGCTTGCGGAGTTTTGTGAGACGTTTACGACGCTACGGTGAAAGGAGGGGACAAGTGCCCAAAGACAATGACGGGACGGTGACAGGGCTCTGCTGGGCCCCAGGGATGCCGCTTGGTCTGGGGGGTCCCTACAGAAACTGCAGGGGACCTTGGCACACAGGTAACGTTTGCCAACAGTCTCCTGTCGCCGCACAGAGCGCGGAAGCACTGCGTGCCACCTGTCCTGTGGTTCTGATACAAATGCCCCGAAGACAGTGTGCCAGGCGGGCCCCTTTGCCTGTGCACTGCACACTCACACATTCAGCTCCCTGGAGTCCAGACTGGGGGAACCCTAAGTCCCAGCTCGGCCCGTCGTCCTCTGTACGTGGACGGTGGGTTCCTCTTGCGTGGGCGTGCTTGCCTTAGCAGCCTCCAGCCCAGCCCCACTGTCTGCGCTTCTGTTTAGCGACATCTCCACCCCCGCCCCCAAACACACTTGGCACCTGACTCATGCACGAGCTGCTGACTCTTACTTTTGGAGATTCTCTCATTTTAAGATAATGTCCCCAAACTATGTCACTGAATGCTGTATTAATTTATTATTCGTCTAGTCTACTTTTCCCCTTTGTACCTAGCAGAGTGACAGCTTTATGTCCCCTCAGGTGCCCAGAGGTGCGCCTTGGAGCAGACGTGGGCTTTCAGAGGAGGGCGCGTCTCACCTACTTCTCTGCTCTTGTCCTTGGCCTCTCAGACCTCCCCCTACAGTGGGACACAGGGTGGCCTGGCACTGACTATCCAGAGGAACCAAAATTCTTTCCTCTAAAAAATGGGGGTGGGGTGCGTGGAGACATTCCAGGCGTGACCTGCCGCGACTGTGGGAGGGCAGAGGACAGTTTAATGAATGTCCTGTGTCAGGAAGATACCAATCGGCATTTCCTGAGAGATCCTCAAGTGGTCAGGACAGTGATAAGAGCTTCAGGGGAAAATCAAAAAATACACATATAAAAATTTATAGTCAGTCCAGGAGGAATCCCGCAAAGAACTTGGGAATGAGATATATAAATATATAAATATGAATGAGATTGAAAAATTGGAGGACAGAAGATACGGTAAAATCAGCTGTCAGGTTATTTGATACTGATTGGTAATGATATAAAATCCAGAAATGGTAGTTTCATCTGGATGGAAGAAGCTAGACTACTTTCGAAGGAGCTAGAACTCGCCACCACCGGTTAGGGCTGTGAGACTCGCTGTCCACCCCAAGGCGGTTTCAGCTGAGGTAGCCGCATGAGCTAAGGCGCCATAGGGGCGAGCACAGGGCACCAGGGCGGGAAGAGACGGGAACTGAACCGGGGACAGTCCCACGGCTCTGCGGACACTGTCCACCCTCCTATGCCAGTCCGAAAACTAAGGGCTCGGGAGAGATCCTCACAATTCCGCCTCAGGAAAGCACGAGAAATAAACTCCACCGCACGAGGTATGACCTCATCTTTACGAAAAAAAATGTTCAGAGAAGCAGGCTCGTGAGTGTCCTTTATTACGACGTTCATTGCGCTACAAAAGTCATAGCGTCAGCGCTGTGTCAGAACTCACATTAACACCTGACTGAGGACAGGATGACGAAAGCCATATGGACGGAGTGACAGGACACAAATTTTTACTGAAAGGGCATTTTCAGGAGTATGATAAGCTAGTTAATAAGTTAGCCGGTTCCCCACCCAGCTCTGGAGAGCGAGGACACGGTGAGTGGCACCTGAGGACTACGGGCCCCGAGGCTCCGCTGACCGTCACTGCGCTTCTTTTTTTTTTAAAGATTGTATTTATTTATTTGACAGACAGAGATCACAAGCAGGCAGAGAGGCAGGCAGAGAGAGAGAGAGGAGGAAGCAGGCTCCCTGCTGAGCAGAGATCCCGATGTGGGACTCAATCCCAGGACCCTGAGATCATGACCTGAGCCGAAGGCAACAGCTTAACCCACTGAGCCACCCAGGCGCCCCGTCACTCCGCTTCTGTGTCACCCGCGCGGTTAGAAACCTTTGAGCCATACTGAGCCGACAGAGCTTCCTTTCTGAGGTCTACAGACCTAATCTGACCTTGTTATCTCGTGGCAGTCAACAAGACAGCTAATGGAGCACCGAGGGAGGTGACGGGGGCGGCCAATCAGTCGCAGTGGGAGGTCACACAGGACGACACAAGAGCGAACGGGCTTCTGCATGCGCCCTTGCCACGAGGCACACGCTGCCAGAGTCCGTTCACCGTCAGTGCTGCGGTGCCGAGATCAAACTCACGCGGCTGACTCAAGGCAGTGACATCAACTCAAGTGATTCTTTGCAGCAAAACCCCACAAACACAAGGCTCATGTTGTTCCTGGCGCTTCATTTAGAAGAGAAAAATGTTTTTTAAGACCCGCGTAATTACACCAAAATAAAGAAAACTATGTGACCGAGAAAACCGAGGCGGGCCTGGGTTCAAGGCGGAGTGACACGACACGGCAATCCTTCCTACTGCTCGCCCAGGAGGACCCGGGTCAGCCGTGCCACGGAGAAGCCGCAGGTCGCGCCGGGGCTCCGAGAGAGCGCACACTCGGAATGAAGCGTGAGAAGCGCCAGATTCCCGCGGCTGCTCCGGACGCTCACGCACACAGCGATCCCGCACTGCTGGCCCGATGCTCCCAGATCCCACGGAAGAAAAAGGGGTGTCTTCTGGATGGTGACATCTTCGGTCGCACAGTGTAACCAAAGACGGGGTCGGGGGAGGACCTGCCAGCAGGATCTAGCAGCGACTTATGTGGCGTCTGTTTGGTCCAGAAGTGGGAAGAGCCACGACGGCAGGACCGAGTCCAGTACCAGCAACGACCTGCCCTCCCTGATCCGTGCCCAAGAGAGTGGGCAGGATCCCGTTAAACGAACCGAAAGTCGCCTGCTGAGCCTCCGGGCGACAACCGCCGAAAGACGGACTGATAAAACCGCAGCAGCCGCAACCCACGCGAGCCCCACGGCGCACCCCGCGGCCATGCAGCGGGGAGGCATCAATGCCTGCCAAGTGGTCCTCGGGGCCTTTCGCGCGGCCCCCGGACAGCCCTCCTCCCCCTCACCGACGCCACAACCAGCACCACGGGGGCCTGGCGCGCCCAGAGCCCACAGTGGACGTTTCACAGACGGCTGGAGCCGAGGGGGACGTCCGACCACTGCGTGCCGCAAACTCACGGAGGCGGGAGTGGACCGATCTCCATAACCACCTCAAGGACCCACGAGCGGAAAGGGCTGCCCCGTCCACCGTTCGCACGTGAAAGTCAACTCAACAAGGAGTTCCAACCAGCTTGGTTAGTTTAATTAGTTACAATTATAGATACGACTTTCAAATGTTAAGACAAGGCCCCAGCTAAGGGCAGCCCACATCCTCGTGGAGACCGCGAGCCTCCGAATGCGGGCTGACCCAGCAGGGCGCGGCGGCCCGTAAAGGCACACTCAGACCACGGTCAAGGTTAAGTGGCTGCCACATCATTACTCATGTTGATGATCGTGAGAAAGAATCAGAGCGTTTCTGTTTAAACTGATGTGAGACCAAGACAGAGCTCTGGATGGCAGTGAGCCTTCCACCGGCGCGGACAGCGGACAGTGTGGAAGCCCTTCCAGCCACAAACCAGACACACACAGCGACACGGCTGGTACCACTGCTTCATATAAAATGCAGTTTTTAGAGGTCACGAAGGTTTACTGGTAAAGCTGATTTTAGAACTTAGAAAAAAACCACCATAGTACCCAAAAGCCTCTTAAACTCTTCTACTAAAGTAAGTGACAACTGATTGCTGTTAATCCTTACCCAGCCAAGGTTAGCTTCGGGGGTCCTGGAAGAGCAGATCCCGAAGGGAAAGCAGACCCGTTGACTAGGGATGGTAAGGCTCCGTTTTCAAGCTGTGGAAAGTCAAAGCAAACATATTTGTCATTAGAACGTGTTTCGTAAGTTCTGTCCACTCAACATCTAGGTCCAGACAGAAATGACTGGTTTTCTTCTGGAGGTTTATATCACAATGGCCTTGTCACCACGACGGTTCCCCTTGTCCTGGAGTGGGCTCTGGCCCAGGCTTCTCTGCAGCAGTGGGCGAGCCCAGCCCAGTGTGTCCCAGAATCACCTGGCCACTCCGGCCCGGGGAGGGGAGAGTCCTGCCTGTGTGGACCAGGGGTAGAGGGGTAAGGACTCGGGGCCCAGCTGGCCACACACAGCTGTTGGGCACTGGCCGTGGACACTGGAATGGACAGTTTTTTCCATTTTATGACTACAAATTGTGAGTTAAATTAAATCACAAACTTCTGTACACTGAAACTGTTCTTTGATTATGATGACATTCCTGGTATAACGTAAGAGCCCTGGACATCTCAAGTCTTGTCAACCATTGGTGTCTCATCTAGTCAAAAAAAAGAAAAAAATTTGTCGCCAGTTTCAACAAGTCCAAAAGCCATGTCACGACCTCTGTCCCCTCCGTGTCCTTTGCTTTCCGGGCTCTCATTTATCTTTCTATTACTCGTTAGCTTGGCTCACAGATGATCGTCCCAAGAAAAGGAAAGTGCAGCACAGTCAGCAACGACCTACTGCTCTTCTGAGGGGAAGCCTGGAGACATGTCAAGAGTCGCATAGCTTCAGGCTGGGAGATGATTTGCCGATACCACACTTCAGTTCCCTATCCTTGGCCCTCCCTCCCCCGAACACTTGAAATTTCAGTCCGTTTTATATAGAAAGTATGGTCTTGGGGGACGTCTGGCCTGCTGAGCCGGAAGGGCACGTGACTCTCTCAGAGTCATGAGTTTGAGCCCCACGTTGGGCGTAGAGATTACTTAAATAAGAAAAACTTAAAAAAAAAAAAACTACAGTTTTAGAAAAACAAACATTTTATTCATTCTATTTATTCTCTCTCTTCTGCCTCTTACTGTGTGTCATCACTGCCTGTGGGACTTGAAGACCCTGAGAAGCCACCCTGGGTCCACGTCCTTGAGCACTAGGCCCCATCCCTCCAGGGATCCCCATCCCTCTGGGGAGCCTCACCCAGGAGCCCCTCTCTTCTGCTGGGGGCTCTGTCCTCCTCACTCAATGTAAGGAGGCCAGTGTCCACAAGTTACTCGAAACCGTCTCTTCCCCATCACCCAGACATCAGTGGGGCCCATGTTCCCAGAGGCGGTCCGGAGTTTGGGATTCCTTTTGAGAAAGGATTTTACAGCTCTCAGGATTGAGGCAATCCTTCACATAAACCAGGGTACAATTTCTCCTTTCCCCTTTGCTTATTTAGTCCCAAAGTAAAGCCGAGAAAAAGGGAGGACCTCAGGACGGCATAGGTAGTTAATCTAGAGTGACTTTATGCTGGAACCCATGACCTTCTTCAGCAAGCCTGGCCTCTTAGGAGCAGGGGCGGAGACTCTCAGTCACATCACCGGGGCTCTTGCTAAAACGAAGATTCTGGGTCGGTGAGTCTGGGGCAGGACCTGAGATCCTGCCTTCCTGCCATGGTCCCAGATAACGCCCAGGCTCCTAGTCCGTGCGCCACACTGTGAGTTGCAAAGTGCGACTCTTGATCTCACAGCTGTGAGTTCAAGCCCCATATTGGGCGTAGAGATTACTTAAAAATAAAATCTTTAAAAATATACAGAATTGGGAGTTTGGCAAGGAAGCAGCAAACATATGGCTAAAGGGATTGCCTCAAGGTCACACCGGGTAGAGGTCGGGGCAGCCAACACCGGGACAAGAACAACACAGCCAAGACAAGACGGGGAGCAGGTGGAAAGCAAGGAAGCTGCGGTCCGAAACAGCACTTCGAGGGCACGGCCTTAGCGGAAGAGCGAGTCCAGTGTGCGCCTGCCTGGTTGGGGCTGACACGGTGGGGAAGGAAGCGGGGAGGAGTGGAGGCGGCCAGGAGGCCGGAGGCTTGTGTGCAGGACCCGCAAGAGTCTGCCTCGGGCACCCGCAGGGTCACAGCTCGGGATCTCCCGCACTGACCGATGCAATATTGAGAAACAGTTACTGACGCACTCGACAAACATCCGACTCTGCTTACACCTGCTGCCTCACGGGTCTCCTCTGGTCTCAAGGCCTTAAATGCCATCTACGCCCTGGTGACTTCTTCCCTCCAGCCCGGACCTTCCTCACACTGATCTCCGGGCCCACATGTCCCACTCCTGCGGGCCACTGTCACTCAGATGTCTCAAACGTAACACGTCAAGGCCAGTGAACTCCTAGTCTCCCTCATAAGACGTGTACTACCCTCAGCTCTCTGGATGGAAGCACCATCTTTCTGTTCGTTCTGGCTGAAACTGTGGGGGCATCCATGCTTCCTCCCAATCTCTCTCTCTCCCCACACCCAGTCCGTCACAAGCCCTGCCAGCCTGTAGGGGATCTGGACAAGCTGTTTCTGCTCCGCTGGCCCCGCTTGGTCGGAGCTGCTGTCATCTCGGCCCTGCCCCCCCGCCCCCCGCATTACGGGACTCTCCCGGTGGCAGGGCCCCCACACCCACTCGGCCCCACCCTTCCCCAGCCCCATGCCTGCTCCTCTGCCACCCCCTTCTGCTACCTTCCTCTTGCTCCCTCCATCCCCGCCCCCTGGCCGCCTCCTCACTGTCTCTACAGCAGGTTGACCCTGTATTGTGCTCTTCTGCTTGCCTGGAATGTTCTCCCCTGTGATGGTCACGCAGCTCACCCTCTCCTCTCAAGATTTTGCTCAACCGTCACCTTCTCAGTGGCGCGACCCGTGGCTGGCTTCCTGCCTTGCCCCCGTGGAAGCTCTGTGCCCGATGCCTGTCCTCTGCTCTCCTGGCACACAATGTAATTACTACATTTGCCCAAGTTGTGTGTCTCCCACACTAAAATGTGGCTGCAGGGGGCAGAATCACATGTTTTCTTTAGTTTTGTTTGGGGACATCACTTAGCATTGGCTCCCTGATGTGGTCCGAGTGCTCAGACCGGCACCGGCCCTACAGAAAGTCACTCTGTGTGAGCGCCCTGTACGTGCCAGGCTTCGTTCCAGGTCTCAGTTTACAGCGACAAACTAGGCTCACAAGATCTCTACTCCTGCGGACCCGGCACACCCGTGGAGAGATGCAGACAAATAGACAAACCAGGAAAACGCAAGACCGTGACAGTGCTGGGCAGAGAAGCAGACAGGTGCAGTGACAGCGACTGGCTGTCCACACTGGGGAGTCACGGAAGTCTCTTCTGGGGTAGTGACCCTTCATATCAAGACTTAGGGAAAATAACACATTTGTCTTATATTTAGTATGTGCATATTGTGGTACAATCATAAAAGCATTTTAAACTCTAAAAAAGCATTTCCATTCTACCGAGGAAGGTAAGGAATGTTCTACACCAAACGGGTGGTGTGTCCTGCTAGATGGACAGCAGGACTGCAAAAAACGAGCTCAACAAATGGGGTTTCGGAAGGTTGGTTGGTCTGACGGCTGTAGGAAAGTGCAAGAAAGCCCAAAGGGTTGGCCCAGAATTGCCTTGAACCTGTGCCACTGCCTCCCAACCCCCAGTGTCTGACCCAGTAGTGAAGGTATGGAACACATGGTAAAGGTTTCACTGTAGATTTTAAAAGAGGATAAATTATATTTCCTGAGTAATTCCAACTTCAACAATTGAAATTTTAAGAGAAAATAGTGCCCAACTGTAATTTTTTATTAAAACAATGACTCACTTGTTGTGTAATGAGATTTAATTTTGCTGGTACTGGCAAAAATCTTCCTACTAAAGTAGTCATTGGTTTAGCGACATCTGTAAGGAAGACAATTAAAATTAATCGATACCATATATTGTTCCTTTTCTACCTGCACATGGAAGAAAGTACAAAAATGATCATGTGTCATGATTTATCATGTGCAAAATCATTTAAACTTACCTTGATCCTATTTTTTTTATTCTGTAAAAACTTTTGAGTCAATATTATTATTATTATTATTATTATTACATATTACATCTTTTTCTTGGTCTTAAAGCTGCTTAATTTAAGCTTCCAGGGTTAGTCTACTATGCTAAAAACAAAACGAAGCGAAACAAAACTGTGGCTAGTGGCCAAGTTCCCACGCTGTGGCTCCGTGCAGGGGCCCCTGGGAGCCCCAGCCAACTCGCCAGGGAGGCCCTAGATCCGTCCCACTTTCAAGGAAGGCACAGCGACATCTGTCGGACATCGGGTGAACTACTTTCAATTTATGTGTGTTCTTTTTTTCAAATGGTTACTAACTTGCTAGGATGTAAATACTTATTGGGCTCTTTGGACCAAACTATTTAACTAATGGAAGGGATTTGTATATCTTTGGTGTAAGTGTGCCGTGGAAAACATTCCTGACACAGGGAAGGCTCTGCAAACCTCAGTGCCGGTGAGCAGAGGCAGAGGGAGAAACGTGTCTTAGCGTCTTTAGTCACTGATCAGCTGAACACATTCCCTGCTCCCGGCTCACGCATCCTTTGAGCGATGATACCTTGACACTTCGGTAACCAGGATGTGTTCATCTCATACTGGTATTTCATACATCCATGGTGACAGGGTTATGATTCTATGACAAGGAAGTATGTTTGAAGAACACCATATAAAGCCTTTCCTTCTGTGGATCTAAAGGCATTAGGATCGGGTCATGTTCCAGAAGGAGGGGAAATAGGAAAGAAGCCTTCCCTGCTTGTGCAGAGGATCAGAGGTCGCTCTGACTTACAGGAGATGGAGCCAGAAGACCGTGGTGGGCATGGACAGAGGGCTTCTGGAAGACTAAACTCCAACCCTGATTCCGTACCACAGAAAAGCAAATGTCTTGAAGGCATTTTATCTGTCCCTAAATAAAGAGACTATCAGTTTGGAACAGGAGTTACAGTATTTCCTCTAGCCCTGAACTCTGTAGTGCCACTGAAATGACATCTGTATTTAATATTGATTTAAATTACTGGCAAGTACAGCATGGGGAACCCAGTCAGTAATATCACATCAACTTCATGTAGCAGCAGATGGTAACTAGACTTACTGTGCTGATCGGTTCCCGTGTACACAAACTTCAAATCACTGTTGTACAAACGAAACTAATACAATGTGGTAGGTAGATTACACTTCAACAACAACAAAAACAAAAATAAATAAACCATTGATAAGATCAATAAAACATCTGATAATTTAAATATTCTGATTAACTCGAGATTTAGATTAACATGATTATGTTAATCTAAAGAGATTAACACACAGAGATACCTAGTTTTCAAGAATTAGGGTCTAACTTTTGTAAATACAATCCTAAGGCTCTGTTACTTATTCTTTCTTTAGTCATTTAAAAGTAAGTTGAAGGGGCGCCTGGGTGGCTCAGTGGGTTAAGCCGCTGCCTTCGGCTCAGGTCATGATCTCAGAGTCCTGGGATCGAGTCCCACATCGGGCTCTCTGCTCAGCAGGGAGCCTGCTTCCTCCTCTCTCTCTGCCTGCCTCTCTGCCTAACTTGTGATCTCTCTCTCTGTCAAATAAATAAATAAATCTTTAAAAAAATAAAAAAATAAAAAAATAAAAGTAAGTTGAAAATAACTAAGGACTTCTAGGCCATATATTATTATTATGTCAGTTTAAAGATGTTTCTGAGAGAATGGCAGAGAAAAACCAGCACTTGATACATTTTAAAACTCAGTGATGATTAAAGTGTACTCACAGTTCTCGCTGATTACATGAAAATCTCGTATATATTGTATATTAATATAATTAATATATAAATTAATAGTTAATTAATAATATATTAATTAATAATTAAGACTGTATATTAAACTGTATACAGTGTGACCACACCTGAACCGCCAACCCCCTGCCCAGCCTAGGAAAGGCTGACGGCCCAACCCAGTCTCCTTTCGACACATGCACATGTCGTAACAGCAGTCACCTGTTGCGGTCACACGCTCTCTGCAGCTAGCCAAGTAGAGGACAACTATCCAACAACACAATGTACGTAAATTAGTCTATAAAGATTTTTATTTCTATTCTTAGTTCACTTATAAGGGCAAACAGATTTAGCAAGTTGCCTAGTTAACAACCTAACCACCTACTTTACTTTTACTCTTTATACAAAGCCAAACATAATCACTTATCAGCTTACATATGATATATGACATAAGTTTTTATTAATGTACTCTGTACCTGACTGTAGATAATTATTTTGGTCTTGATACTGAGGAACCAAATGAAGTGCTTTTAGTTCTCTTGTGCCAGAATTGTCTATACACAGCATTTGTGTACCCCCTTTCAACTGACATATCACCTAAAATGAAAAATAATGATCAGGTTTCATTTTTAAAAGATATCCAGTAATACGAATCTAGATGAACTTAAATCTGAGAAAGTAACTTTAATCTAGAATTTCAGTTTTAACGCAAAACGGCAAGCTAAAATCTGTCCTCCATTTCTTACTCCACAGTAATATGTTCTCTGGAGGAACCACAGGGCAAACCCCCCCCAGGAATTGTTTTGTGAGAGGTGTTCTGTGTGTGGATGCAAGTTCCTGCTCGTGCCTTCCTCTACCGGTGTCAGCCCGTGGAGGTTTAGGCCTCGGCAACCTTGCACTGGGCTGTCTTCACCATCCTTACGCTCCACTGTCTGCCTCAATGAAGAGTGCGGGGACCTGGCCCCCAGCCCCACTAGATCCGGTCAACTGGAGGAAAAGGCTCCGTCCCCGACTCCACCTCTGGAGCTGGTCACATTCTTAGAATAGTCTTATATTTTATGAGGTATTTTTCCTGCTCCCACACATTATTATTTTACACGTGGGGTTCTTATTAAACGTCCATTTATTATATTTCCTACAAGTACAGTTTAGAAAGGTTAATCCAAGAACTGGAAGGTTCTAGGAAGCCATGTCTGTCATCCTGGGCCTGACTGGCACTCTCAGATCACCTCATTGGATTCTGACCATAAACGATTCCTCAGTGAGCCAGGTGGGTCTGTGAGTCAAAGACACAAGTCAAGCAAAGCACAGATGGAACCTTCCCGGGGTGCAGTCCTGTCCCAGGCCACGCAGCATGCATGTGAAGGCAAGAGAAATCAGAGTTTCTGCCCAGACAGCTTCTAATTCTGATGGTCAAACCACGGATACCCAGAGAAACTGCGGTTTCCAACTCTAGGTTGCCTTTGGGTTTCCCAGACAGGAAACCCCAAGTAAGCACCCAGGATCGATGTTAGCAGAATGACACCTGTAGAACCTGTATTAACAAAGTCACTGGCTCAAACCTTCACATCACCCTGATGTTGGATAAGAGGCTAGTATTCATGTTTGGTTGGCATTTTATTTGAAGTCCGAGGATAAAGTTATAGTCACACACACACACACAGAGGTACACAAAACTGGGAGAAAGAATGGGTTCTCCTGGGCTCTGCCATGCCCTCTCCGGCAGGAGCGTGTGCACGCTACTCAGTAGCCTGGTGTAACTACAGGAATTATCCTGCTCACCTGCTCCAGGCGTCACGGACAAGCTCTGCTCTCCCAACCCACACACCCAAGCAGAAGCACAGACAGACAGGCAGTACTGGTACACGCCACAGCTAAGCTGAAGTTTGTGATGAGCTCATTTTTAAGTTAACTCCTAGTTAAAGGATGTGCCTTAGAGCTTAGGTCACCCTTCTTGGGATAAAGAGCTGCCAGGGAAAAGGCGGCCTCTGGTTCTTTGGACTGTTCGCTAGAGGAAGAGTCAGGGCTGCTTCTCCGGCTCGCCTCCTCCCTAGTCCTCACTCACCACACTCAGACCTGGGGTCCCAGATGCACCACCTACAAGCAGACCATGTAACATCTCTCTTTTCTTATCCATGAAATGTAGATAAAAATAATGGCTAGCCTACAGCGTTGACAGGAGGATTAAATGAACCACACAGGTTACAGACTATGTCACGCGAGTGTCACTTGGTATTATTAGGAATTTGGAGGCAGGCAGGCAGGGAAACAGCCACAGAACCCCAGCTCCCTCTACCTGCCCACCTGCCAAACCACATCGTTCTAAAGGCTGCCTCAGCCCAAGGGGACTTGGGGCTACCCTCCTTAGCAAGGACCGCAATGTCCTAATCTTTGTTTGGTTTGCTAAGACCCAGGAACTGGGAATTCCAGAGGTGAGTGGAGCATTACGGTTTTAATTATGTTCCTCTTTTGATAGATGAGGCACTCAGCACTGCAGACTCAACAAGGAAACAGAACGGAAAACCAGTGACCGAAATCGACGAGTCCTATTGAATTAGCAATGATCAGAATCAAACATTTAAGATAATGTCAGTCAAGACACATTTTCTTTGGCATCATTACCATTGGGTTAGAGTCCTTCTTTTGAGAGCAGCCAGAGGCGTCCTCGGCTTCTTGCGACGAGGGGAACTTGCAACAGGATTCTGGACCAAGAGGGTTCTGAAAAGTTGCTTCCTCAGGATTGTTACTTATATTACCACCTGCTTCCTTTATTTCCACCTTAAAAACAAAAAAGGAATTGTTATTTTAGAAACCACATTGTGGACACCGGTTTTCACGGATGCATACTGTTTGCAAAGGGAAGAGCCCCCTTAGCTTTACTTCTCTCCCTCTCGTTCTCCCTATGTGGGAGCAACGAGGAGTGAGCAGTTATCTGACCAGCCTCACAGGGAAGGAAGGACCCTGAGGACCAAACCCCTCTGCCCACGAAATATGCAGGTGAACCTTCCACGCGGTGCTCATGCTGCTTCCAGCACACGGCATAAGGACCTGAGGAGATGCCCCAGCTGGCCGCGTGCCCCTCAAGGGGCCCAACAGCCCTCCCTTCTCTAGGACCCGGCAGACTGGAGGGATCTTCCTTAACCTGGCCTCCAAGCTGGCCCTTTCTCACCGTTCTTAGTGTGCTCATTAAGTTGTATGAAACTTAATGTTGATTTGTTTTCTTTCAAGAAGCCTCCGATCCTTGCCGACATATCAGATTTAATATTGATCGTGTATTTACAGCAGAGCTCACCATTACAGAACAGCGGTGTCCTGACTGGACGGCAGGACTGTAACAAGTGCTAAGGGCATGGGGAACAGCCAGCTTTGTCTCTGAGCCATCTTCTGCAACAGCTGCCAACTCACCGACACACGGCAAGGTCACCAGCAAGAGGGCAAAATGCCAGTGATGCTGCTGAAAACTGGTGAAATTTAAAAACTAAAGACTCGATGGTTAAAAAAATACCATCAGACTTGAGGGTTCCAAAATTGTGAGGATTCTTTCTACATTTGCTAAGAATGCAAGGAGGATTGGGATGGCATCGGCCGACCCCTCCTGAGCCTCCATCGGCCCTAGAATGCCCACTGCAGAGTGCAGGGGCGCTTGCCAGAGGCCAGGAGGCAGGTCCTTCCAAGAAGACGGTGATTCTAGGGTAACAACCTGAAGACCTCATTTAAAATCACAGCATGGGGGCGCCTGGCTGGCTCAGTGGGTTAAGCTTCTGCCTTCAGCTCTGGTCATGATCTCAGGGTCCTGGGATCGAGCCCCACATCGGCTCTCTGCTCAGCAGGGAGCCTGCTTCCTCCTCTCTCTGCCTGCCTCTCTGCCTACTTGTGACCTCTATCAAATAAATAAATAAAATCTTCAAAAAATAATAAAAACAATAAAATCACAGCACAGATCATGATCTTTCTAGGTGTGGCTGTGGACGCAAACTTGGAGATGTCCAACAAATAGTGAAATCAGCGACCTGCACAGATAATAATTACTGGCAGTTTCCTTATTAGCACAGCAGACTGTCATGAAGGTATCAATCTTTAAAAAGAAGAAGGTTTAGCTGTGTTTCAAGTTTGGCTTTATTTCAATAATTCACATTTTAAAGAAAGAGAAAATTTAAAATTTTCTTCTGCTTTCTGCTTTGAGGAACTTGCCAGGCAGGTGCCGTCAGAGTTTAGATTGAATTTCCCACCCTATGATTAACACGTACTTGCACAGCAAGTGCTGCAAGCGACTATGATCTGAACTACTTATACTCAGTGAATTCCCATTTTTACAGAAGAGATATGAACAGAGGTCAATGTGGGAATGAATTTCTAGAAAAAGGAAAGTAGCAATTCATCCTCAATATTTACTTTAAAATAATCCCATTCTGTTTAAACGATAAACATGTCCATGCTGGATCTTTTTCATTTTACTAGTTAACTAGGAAATAGGCAATAACATTTTCTAAAAGCAAAAAAATATCATCCAAATAGCCTCTCCTTTATTTTGTCCAACCTACATTTTGTTAAAATTGGATTACATTGGAAAAGAATGTTGGGCGCCTGGGTGACTCAGTCGGTTAAACTGCTGCCTTCAGCTAGGTCACGATCCCGGAGTCCTGGAATCGAGCCCCGCATCAGGCTCCCAGCTCCACAGGGAGTCTGCTCCTCCCTCTGACCTCCTACCTTCTCATGTTTTTACCTGATCTCTCAAATAAATAAATAAAATCTTAAAAGAGATTGAGAGAGAGAATGTTATGATTTTGAGACGAGCCAGTTCTGTTCCTGTTCTGGTGAATTCTCACTGAGTCCACTTTGTAAAGCAGTCGTCCTAAGACGCCCAACAGGCAAAAGGTGCCAGGAACCCCAGTCTGGCCTGGAAGCCAAATGGAGTGGCTGACACTGCAAGCCATCCGAAGAAGAGTCAAGGAAGACCTCTACTGCGGGTGATGGCTGGTAGGACCGGGTGAGCTCTAGGGCTCCTGCGTGTAAGCGAGAGGGCGGTGGAGGCTCAGCCTCTCCTCCCCATCTTTCCTTTACACTAAGGAGCAGCAGCTGCGCCGAAGGGAAACCAGAAAGGCGGAAATCCAAGCTCTGGAGCTATGACTCCTGACACACGAAGTCAGGCCACCCTCATCCCAATACCAGCTCCAAAGTGCTCCTCAGACGCTTAACAACTTACTACAGTGATTTAAGGGCTGAGTGCTCTAGCTTTTCAAACTCGATCCTCTTGGGCCAGTACCCATTTCCTTGGGATCCCGTTTCCTTTAAAAATTGATTTGTTTCATTCCGGCAAGAACAAAGCAGAAAAATCACCAGTGGCGACAGCAGAAGAGGGCCGTTAGTCCAGAATCAGCAGGAATTTATGGAGACTGAGTTATGTTGCTTATGCTGGAGGAACACGCCCTAACTACCAGCGAGAAGCTCCCGCGTCTTGATTTCAGGACTATGTGAAAACAATCACACTGCATTCCCCCCCCCCCATTACATTAGCGACTCTAACATAAAGGGGGCGGGGGACTCTCCTAAAGCCAGTGATAGCAACAGGCGAGGGCCACACACTTCCTCGCTCTTTCCCTCTTCTGCTGTCAGCCCCCCAGGACCTAATTCTCCTGCAGGGAGAATGGCCTGGCTGGGTGGGCGCAGGGGGCTTCCAAAGGGAGGTGCGCAGTTGGAATGAGTGACTCCAACCCAGGATGCTACTGACCCCGGGAAAAGGCTTGTGAGGGAAATCTTGGCCCGGGCCAGCGGTCTCACTTCTCTGCTCCGCACCGGGTGACCGAGGTCCGGCGCCTGTCTCCCACATGGATCTTACTGGAATCACCCGGACCCCCGGGTGGGCACCTCCTTCCCTGGCCCAGGCGCCCAGGGGCACGACAGCAGGACTCCGGTGCGGGGCCAGCAGCGAGGACAGGAAGTGCACGTTGTAGGCCTGCGGCTGCGGGGCCACCACCGGCAGCGCGGCGTCCTCCAGGGGGCTGAGCTCGGGGAGACTGGGGTACTCCGGGAGCATCTCCTCGGCGTCGCTGCCGTCCACCGCGAGCTCCACTTTCACTTGGCTGTCACAGTCCACGTGAAGCGGGGGGTTGAACGCGTGCAGGAGGGGCTCCTTGGGGTCCGCGGAGCTCAGATACGCGTCTTTAAACACGTGGAACTCGTCCTCCTCGTGCTTCACCACCACCGGGGTCTTCAGGGCAAGGTTCTCCGAAACGAACGGACTCTCTGCACTGAAAAGGTCGGTCACCATCTCCTCCTCGGGACCGGACATCCCTCCGAGCAGGGGCGCCTCTTCCATGTCCGCTGAGGGGACCTCGGGCCGGGCATCGCCACGCACCCCTCGCCACGCGGATTCCGGCCCAGAGCCGAGCACCTGCAAGGACGCGGCCAGGTGAGGCGGGCACGGCCCCGCCCCGGCCCCGCCCCGCCCCCCCCCGCGCTCCACGGGGGGTCCCCCGAGCCGGGGTGGGGGCGGGGGGCGTGTCCCTCCACTCCCGAGGGTCTCCCGGGGCCGGGGTCCCTCCCTTCCCAAGAGGCTGACCCGGGGAGGGAGGGGGGGTCCCGCTGCCCTCGAGGGGCTGACCGGGGCGGGGTCCCTCCATTCCTGAGGGCGTGCCGGGGCGGGGGTCCCTCCATTCCTGAGGGCCTGACCGGGGCGGGGGTCCCTCCATTCCTGAGGGCGTGCCGGGGCGGGGGTCCCTCTACTCCCGAGGGTCTCCCGGGGCCGGGGTCCCTCCATTCCCGAGAGGCTGACCCGGGGAGGGAGGGAGGGGGGGTCCCGCTGCCCTCGAGGGGCTGACCAGGGCGGGGTCCCTCCATTCCTGAGGGCGTGCCGGGGCGGGGGTCCCTCCACTCCCGAGGGTCCGACCGGGGGACCCACTGTCCCCCTCCCCGCCTGCAGATCCCTCGGCCGCGCCCGGAGACCGCGGGGAGACCCGACGGCGGCCGGACGGACGCGGGGTCAGGCCTCCTCAGGGGCACACACCTGCGGCCGCCGCGGCTGCCGGAGCGCAGAGCCAGGAGGCGGAGCAGGGGGCGGAGCGAGGCGGCCCCTCACGTGCCCGCGGCCGTTGGCGGTTAGGGGCGGGGCGGCGGTGGGCGGGGCCGGTCTGGGGCGGGGCGGGGGCGGGGCTCGAGGAGAGCCAGGTGACCCGGGCGGGGGCGGGCTGCGGCGGGGAGAAGGTCCAGGAAGGACGCTCCCAGGGTCTTCTGCTCCAGCGTCACATGGGGCAACTGAGGCCCCCAGACCAGCCTGGCTTCTTCCGATGAAAATTAGAATAATGTTTTTCTTTCATTGGCTCATAAACTCTATAGCGGAATATTTAAACATTACAGATAGAGCCAAAGTTCCCTTAAGAAACAGGCCGTCCCCCGTCGTGCTGCCGGCCAAGGGGGACACTGCAGTCAGCTGTGATCACCCCAGCCCTCGCAGGGCCTCACCTACAGATGCGCGCGCAGACGGCCTTTAAGCTTATGGCTGAAACAGTCTCATCAGGGTTGAAGTCCCTTGAGTTCAGGGCAGGGCTGAGCGAGCAGTTTGGGCTCCCCGAACTGTAGGGATGGAGCAGGCAGCCCACACACACTGAAGGGCCCTCAGGAAAAACGTCTGACCAGCTTGAGCAGCCGGAGCAAGAACATCACCCGGGAAGACTCTCAGCATTCCCGCATTTTCAAGCGGCAGCTCCCATGCCCCCGGACGCGCAGCCACCTCACCTGGGCGAGTCACAACCTAGCCAGACTCGGTGGCTCAGGACCTCTGGGACACTCCAAAATGCTCTTCCAGCCAGGATCAGCTGACGCCAGCTGTGTCGTGACTGAGGCCTCCCCTCAAATCAGCCGCCCCTCGAGGCCAGCTACCTCGGCCCACACGTGATCCTCTCATCTGCCTTGGGACACTGGAGATCCTCAGAACGGCTGTCTTGGTTCTGTCCTCCTCCTCCCACCGGATTTGAGCTCCACCACAGCCAGAACCTCGTGGGGTCCCCGCTGTACCTAGCAGAGCTTAGCACACAGTAAGTGCTCCAAAGACTACCGAGAAAACGGAATTCACGCACCCACTTAGCAGATACTTGAGAACCTACTACGTGTCGGACACTGTTCCGGGCGTGGGAGCAGGGAGAGAATGCATAAACACAGAGTGGAAACCCACAGCCCATCTCGGCAGCTGCCCTTCTCAGCCAGGTCAGTGAGTCTTGTGAGGTCCACCCTGCCCAGGCTGGGCCTCCTGTGGTCTCTCTCCAAAGGTCTCCAGCTCCTGGACTTCCAGCCCTGACTTTTAACCTCCTTATTCATATTACAAAAGAGCCAGGACCAAAGGCTGGGATTAATGTTTTATTAACGATAACATTCATACCGCAGTTCTCAGATTTACATCCAAAAGAGCATCTGTATTTACATGTAATGGACAGTCCAAGATAACAAATTCACACCACAGCTCCTTTAAGACTATGGCTTATTCCACATTAAATTAAATACATAATACTCTTCCCTCCTCCTTTCAACATGTACAATAAAATCCACTCTTCCTTCCTTTACGAAATATAAAATTGCATTGATAACTGCACTGGTTAACAATAATTAATTACATTTGAAATATTTAAACCTGAGAGACGAGCCCAAATGTGTTTGAGTGCTACACGGCGACACTGGAATTCACATGGGAATGCTAAGGTCAGTGGTCAGTATTGCAGGGTTGGGGTGGCTCTGATGGCGACGGATGCCAGCTTTGACTGGAAGCCACGCCTGCCTACCCCGGGGGGAGGCAGAGTGGGTGATTGCCCCCCACACCTCCTTCACTATGAACCATGAAGGAAGGAGGGGGTAGGGCTTGTTACTGTAGATGTTGGTCTTCATTTTAGCTTTTTTGTGTGTGTTTTCATTTTTGCTTTTAAGAGGAAAAAAAAATCTTTGGCCCATTTAGGTGGAATTTTGACATCACATCTACATAAACAAAACACGCATTCGCCCTGTAGCGAGCGCCCGTCTCCTCCGACAGTCCAGCCTGGTCATCGTATCCTGGCAGGGCACGGCTCTTACAGAGGCAAGCCCCACCAGAACAAAGTGGTCAGAAAAATAAATACAGTTTTAAAAATGGACAGCTAAGCTGGTCGTTATGGCCGTGGAGGCCGTGGGGCTTTCCCATTCCATGATCCTTTATTTTTTACATTAAATCCTGGAGACGACTCAGTGCATAATTGCTTTTTGGTGGATCGGACGCTTCCAGATGAAGGCACGCCCACCGGAAGTGCAGGCTGTGTCAGACCCAGCACCCGCGACACTTCCGTCTGTCACGGAGATGACGCGGCCTACGGGTCTCTATCGCCCTCCATCTCCCCTGGAAAGGACAGTGGTTCTGTCTCTTGCCAGCTGGGACTGGAAAGCACTCCTGGGGCCTACTGGCCCTACACTCTCCTGACCATTTCGAGGTTATTCTTCCTGTCTCTCAAGCTTTGTTCCTTTGTCAGTGGTAAATGTCACGCCCTGCCTTTGTTGTCAGCTTGGGTGAGCAGCTACCCAGAGGCCCAGCTCACGCTTTCTTCTCCAGACACATCACATTTGATCGTGACATCTCTTGCTCCCCATTTCTCTCTCTCTCTCTCTTTCTCACACACACACACACACACACACACACACATCCTTTCTTTCATTGCTTAATGATGCAAGGAAGGCCGTCTGATGCGGGGGCATCCAGCCCAGCGGCCCACAGGAGGGAACTGGTCTTTCTAGGGGCAGGGAAACCACAGGAAACACTTAGGGTTTCAGTTGAGAATAGTAAGACACAATTCCCACCTGAAGACCGACCCGACCCAGGATATCTTTCCCGCGGTCTCCCTCTCGCTCTGGGCCTTCCACTTTTAAGGCACTGGGTTTTGAAGACTCGCGCGGTCAGTAAAAGTAGAGATGAGGTGGAGGGCATGCTTCCAACACGGAGAGGCCAATACGGGCTACCAGATGACGGACGGTGACGGAGCAACCCACAGTGACAAGAGCTATTTCCAGAAGCACAGTGTTTCCGTTAGTGCATTACACGCGCATCAGCTACAAACGGTTAACATCTCCAAAACTCGAACGCGTTCCTCTCTGAACAAAACGAGCTCCGGTAGGAGTAAACGCCCATGAGTACCAGGTGCCCGGTCGCCCCCCTCCCCACCAAGGAAACGTGCCATTTGCGCTCCCAATGCATGAAGTCACAAGCCCACCAGTCCCTTCAATAGCTCAACCACAATCTCATCCCTCAGTCACCACAGGCAGATGCAAACGCTTTTTGGGGGCGGGGGGCAGAGGGACACTTGATGAAAAGATCCCCAAAGTCGGGACCTGCCAGGAAGTAGTGGAGTCAGACTTCACGTGGTGGAGACCTGCTGTTCTATAAGAAGGAAAACACCAAACCCTTGGCGGAAGGAAAACTGAGTTTCGTGGGGCAATTCTGCATCCGGAGCTACACTCGGGATCGGACAGCTACTCTTCATTTGGTTTTGGCGGCTGAGCTCGTTCTGCTTCGCGGCGGCTCTAATGGAGTTACTTTTTGGAGTTGGTGCCCAACCCAAACAAACCGATGATGTCCGTCATCGCCCGTCTCAGGTGCTTCCCAAAGCGATGCGAGTCCTTCCGCGCAAAGACAAAAAACAAAAACGCACGTTACAATGTTGAAATCCCTACACTGGGGCCTTGAACCTGACTCGGGGGACAACGCGTTACACAAAGTGCGACAAATAAATGAATTCCAATCCTCTCTGCGAGCGGCAAACTTGGCCGTGCTCTCAGGGGATCCGCCATGCGGAAAGGCAGAAAAGAAACCAGGATTCAGTGTGCCACGCTGGGAAGGAGGTCACACGTTCCACTCCCACAGAACACCGCAGACCCTGCTTCATCTTATTATTATTATTTTTTAAAGATTTCATTAATTTACTTGAGAGAGAGAGACAGCAAGTGAGAGCGAGCTCAAGCAGGGGGACGGACGCAGGAAGAAGCAAGTTCCGCACCGAGCAGGGAGCCCGGTGTGGGACCCGATCCCGGGAGCCCAGGGTCATGACCCGAGCGGAAGGCAGCCGCTTCACCAACTGAGCCCCCCAGGCCCCCCCCCATCATCTTGTACTTGTCTTCCTTCATACATGCACGCTGACCTCCATCTACCCTCTGATATTAGGGTCAGAGTCACGCGAGCACTCCCACAGTAGGATTTAAAGCCAGCGCTATAGGCAAAGAAATATTTGCAACCAAAGAAGATCATTTCTTTAAAATTAAAAAGGGGCGCCTGGGTGTCTCGGTGGTTAAGTGTCAGCCTTCAGCTCAGGTCATGATCTCAGGGTCCTGGGATCGAGCCCCATGTCCGGCTCTCCGCTCAGTGGGGAGCCTGCTTCCCCCCCTCTCCCGCTGTCTCTCCATTCATGCATGCACACGGCCTCACTCATTCTCTCTCAAATAAAATCTTAAAAAAATAATAATAATAAAATAAAATTAGGTGAAAGAGTTTAAAAATTCTTTGATCTCAAAATGTCCAAACCGAGTAAAAAAGCATGTTGTTAATCTGCTACTTCCTGTCAAATTCAGGAAGAACATGTCTGTCAAGTTAAAAAGAAAATGGCAAAAATATACCTTTAGGAAAGGCAACTTGGTTCTGTACTTACGGTCTCGGGGCTGGAGAACTTGGAAGATATGTGGAAATTGATGAGGTTCTCTCCCACGAGGATGTAGGACACGCCATAACCATCGTCAGCGACCTACAGGACCAGGTAAGCCGATGTTTAACCTCGGGGAAGGAGCCGATGAGGAAACAGGACTGTCTCACATTCCACATACAAGACAGCAAAAGCCCCTGCACTAATCATCTGCAGAATTCCTGGTGGGGCAGGGAGGGACCCACAAGGTACCAGGGAGGGCTCAGGGTCCAGGAAGACCCCAAGCGGAGGCGGGCGGGCACGGCCGGTCCCCGGGCACGCAGCTCCGTGCCCACCTACCCTCGGACACTTACCGGCCCGAAGCCCCCTCCGCTGGACACATACTCCGGGTTCTTCTCCAAATCAAACAGCTCCACCTGCTGCTGCGGAGTCTGGCTGGTCGATAACCTCCACGGCTCAGATAAGACCTGCGGCGTCAAACACGGACATTCTCTAATGACACCCTTCCCCGCACCAACCTCTTCTGTCCCTGCACAGCAGCCCCGGGGGGCAACAGGGAAAGTCTCGCCGGGACTCGGGTGGTCTCAGACGCGTCCCGGAAGGCCTCTTGCTGACTCAGGCCAGTCCGTGTGCAGAGAGGGCATCTGGACCAGGGGGGCTGACACCCCCCAAAGGGGGCAGACATACGAACTAAGACTCAGGAAGGGGACCGTGCTGGGCTGAAGCTAATTTTCAGGAATTTTTTCAAGCTGCTTGATCAACACAGCATTATTATAAGTTAAATTTCACACCTTTAAAAGTAAATAAACTGTATTAAAAACAAGACTGATCAATACTCGGCTCCTCATGTCCTAGTCACCAGCGTGCACCTTACTATGGCCCGAGCTGGAGGTCGGGAGGGTATGTGTGACGCACGGCGTTCCCCAGGGGCTGAAGGAACGCGGCACTAAGGCCACAGCTCGGATGGGACACGGTGATGACCGCGGAGCCCCAGGACCCATTTGGCGAAGCGGTGGCCCCGACTTCGTCCCGGCTTAGCCAGCGAGCCGGGAGAGCTGCCGCCGGCCGTGGCAACTGACCTCCTTCAGGAAAGGGGACTCCACGGCCAGGTATTTGGACACCACGTAAAGACAGAAGAGGTGGCGGTCGATCCCGGAGCCAGTCATCGCCAGGCGGTACAGATGCTGGTGCTTCTCGGAGGCGATCTTGAACAACTTGAGCCTCTGCTCAACCTGAGTAAAGGGGCGGGACAGTCATGCCATGCAGGACGGACCCCACAGGCTCTGACACGCACGTGAGGGGCCCTTCTCCACAGAGGTCCAATGACACCATTAAAGCAAGCGGGAGGGACGTGCCAGAGCGGAAGCCCCCCTGAGGGGCTGCCCCCTCCCCAGATTCATGCTGCTGATGGGGCCACCCGAGGGAAACCCAGAGCCCCCAGCCTGTGCGGGGATCGTGGGTATGGGCAGCGGGCTCCGCTGACCCCAAGTAGAAGGTTCTATGGCACGGTTCCAGGCTTCTCACCCAGACCCCAGCTCCTTGGATTGTCCCACTGCACCAACTCCCATGCCTCCCTGTGCTCTGTGAGGTTCTAGACTCCTAGGGAGTCCATGCGGATTAACGCTAACCTCTCTGCACGTGTCCTGACCACGTTCAGCTCCCCTGAAAGGCAGCAGGGAGAGAAGCTGAATACGACGCCCCCGGAGAAGGCATGCGCGAGGTCTCCGCGGCCTGGCGCCTCCTTACCGTCTGGGTGGGGTCCACCATGGCGAGCACGAAGTTGCATGACTCCATGGTACAGGAACGCACAGTCTCCGTCCTCCCCTCTCGGAAGAGCCGGGTCATGGAGGCCTCGTATGTGAGGCAGAATTTGCCCATGTCCTGTAGAGGAAAAATACTTTAATACAAGGCACGGCCCGCTGATGGACTCTAACGCACAAGATGGGATGGGTTATGGTCAGCTTTAGCTTTTAGTCATTATCAGTCTTCACACGGGGTTGTGCAGCAGGCAGATGGAGACGTCATTAGCTTTGGAAAGGCCCGGGGGTGGGGGGTCAGTTTCTGGGTAGCCCAGGGTCCATTTCCAGATGCAACAGATGCCACGGCACAATTTCCTGAGCTTCACACACCTATCTGAGTGCAGACACACTTATGGAAGGAAGACATGACAAGGAGATGGCCATGCAACAGTTGGAAATTATTAAAAGACACAAGGTGTTGGCAGGAAATGTTCCACGGTATTTGGATGACAATGAGGATGGCCTGGGAGAGGAGAGACAGGTCAGGAGCAGTGTCCCCCGGCAGGAGGGCCGGTGGCCAGCTGCCCCACTGGACAGGAAGGGAAATGAAACAGAAGGGGTAGCCATGGGGGGAGCGGTCAGGAGGTCTCTTTGGAATGCTCTCGTATTCCCGCTGAACCAAGAAGGCGGCTTGGCCTGCTGAGGCTGGAGAAGCGGGGAGGGGCCGGGAGCTGGAGAGAAGCCAGAGAGAAGGCGTGGGGAACCGGCATGGAGGGGCACAGAGGGGGCTGCCCGAGCCAGAGCTCGGTATTTTGAAGTGGAGAAATCAGTCTGAATCCAGCCACTCCAGCCTCTCGGGTACGGGGCAGAGCAGTCCATGCCCAGTGAGGGGTGGGGAACCAGACACGCAGCGGCCCCGTAGGGTCTAGGACTGACTAGAAGGGGGACAGGAGGACAGAAGAGGCAGCACCTGAAGCTGAGACCCTGCAGGTGACAGGTCAGCGGGGGCTCCAGGGAGAAGCAGCAGGAGGAGCAGGACAGGGTCCGAGAAGCACACGGCGTCCCGTGCATGCGCTGTGAGAGGCAACACCTGCAGACGCCCCTGGCCGCCAGGCCGACCCCGAGACGCCAGGTTCCCCGTCTGGACGGGAAAGTGGCCACGGCAGTCTGTGGACCCCAGTCGTTCCTGTGGACAGTGCCTCTCGGTGTCCGGGCCCCACTGACCCCAAGGAGACAGAGGACACCCTGCCACCAGCGGACACCGTGAAGCAAAACCCAGCGCCAGAGTCAAGGCTGAAGTCCCTGGCGAGCGGGCCATGCCTGTGAGTGGCCTTCGGGGCTCTGTCCCTCCCCCAGTCCTGCCTGTAAAGTGACGAGGCGAGCAGGCCACGGGGTGAGGAACACAGGCCAGGAGGTCTGCGACCAGCCGCCGCTCCCTGCCGTCCACCTGCGGTGCCCCCGAGGGAGCCTCCACGCTGCCCCGACACCAGGCGCAGGAGCCGCTGACTCACTGCACTTCTTCCACACACCAGTCATTCCTTTTGCCTGGAGTGGGCTCCAAGAGGGGCTCTACCTCCCCATTCTGCTCTAAGCAGAGTAAGAGTAAGAACAGAGCAGGTAAGCAAGGGCCCAGGTCGGTCATCAAATATGCCTGGGAGGAGTCACAGGGGCTCGTGACAAGGCGGGAGGGAGGGGAGAGGAGGAGCTACAGGAAGAAGGAGGAGTCTGGCATTTAGGCATTCCGTAAACGTTAGCTTGGGATCTCGGATGCACTGGTTTATGCGAGGTCCACTCTCCAACACCAAACTTTGTGTCAGCGGTCAGCACGGTCATGCAGGATACCCACGGTTTGTAAACGATCGTCTGGAAACCTCTCGGCAAATGCACTGCATGTTAGGGTGCTCGGCCCCCCGAGAGCCAAGCAGCCCCACTCCACCTGCTGCAACCAGCCGCCATCCGGAGATCACCTCCAGTGTCTAACGAGCTGGATCAAAAGACACGGTCGGTGGGGATACGGACATGCACGGTGTGAGAACACAAACCTGTCACACCCGGGGATGGCTGCCCCGGGGCTCGGGGTTCAGGCTGATGGTACCTGGGGAGTTTTTCACCTCTAGCTTCTAAATGAAAAACAAACATGACCCAAAAGCAGGAAGCGAATGGCTGTGGACTAAAATTAAGACCTCTACCAAGTGTCTTCATTCAATTGGTCGTGGCTTATTTACCAATGCCTATCGACCCCTCTGTGGCTAGCACATTCCTGGCACTGGGGACCGATCATGTTTCTGCCCTCAAGGGGCAAAGGTTCTAACAGAAGAAGTGGGGATACAGGATATTACACAGTGACAGGGGCATCAAACAGGAACAAGGCAGGGTGACAGAAGAGCAAGGGGGCAGGAGCCCTTTTAAATAGGAGATGGGGGCCTTGAGCAGAGACCTAACCAACCACACCTCAATCTGGGACACAGCAACTACTGACGGAGAGCAAGTGCAAAGATCCTGAGGTAGAAAAGAGCTGGACGTATCTGAGCACAGCGAAAAGGCCAGTGTGGCCAAAGCTGACTGAATGAGACCAGGTGTGTTATGAGAGGAGTTTGGAAGGGCAGACAGGGATCAGACCAACGGTCACTAACCTTTGGAACATGTTAACTCGGAAGGGAAAAATAGATACATTTTAATTTCTACTAACCTCAAACTGAAATACAGCATGTAGAAGCACAGCCAACAAACCACAGTAATTACCAACAGTGCAGTGACTTTGAAGAGAAAATCATAGCTATTTGCACAACAAATTATGGTTGCTGCAGATGTCCCAAAATACCATCTATGCTTATCACGACTTCAAAATTACAGTAGTCATTAGCTCTGCCACCCCAAGTTTAGTGCATAATTACACTCACTGTGCTACAAATTTACATTTAATATTCTGGTGTGCATTTTTATTAACTGATTATCTCCGTAACCCCACGTAGTTCCTTTCATGCTTTATACACATTATGCTGAGATGGGATCCCCAAGGCTTTCCCAAACTTCCTGCAGGGTCCAGGGCACAGCGAAGGGTCAGAAGCCTGGAACGGAGACCCCCCAGGACACACAGGACATCTGCATTTACACAGAGCCAAGGGAAGGCTCTGCAGCTCTGAGCTGAGCCAGGAAGGGTCAGAACCACAGCTCCACAGAGTCGTGTCCCTAACACAGCTGGTCCTCTACAGGGCCTGCACATAAGAACCTCTGCATGGAAAGATCTGCCTTATATTTTTCATTCATTGTACGTGGCATCTGCTCAGTCCACTCGAAACACCCGTGGACCATTCGTCTGACTGAACACTAAGCAAACGGCCTCTGTGAACACTGAAATGACATGTGATATACAGATGTACGAGACAGCATTCTTCTGTTTTTTGTTTTTTGGGGTTTTTTTTTCAATTATTAACAATACAACACCATTCTTAGCTCAAGGGCCACGTGAAAACAGGTGGAGGCCGGGAAGTGGGCCGTGGGCCACAGTCTGCAGATCACCATGGTAAAGAAATAAAACTTTCACATGATGCCGATGGCCAAGTGTGTTCACAAAACACACCACAGACACATTTAACGGACACACAATCGTCCGTTGTACAAAAATACGATAATCTAACATTTCACACTGATAACCTTTTTGACGGATTCAAACTTTTTTACTGAGGGGCCTGTTTCAGCTCATCTCTGCGAACCGGGCCTTAGAGAGTACGGTTCTCCAGGAAGAGTTTGCCAGGTCAGGGTCACACACGTTTCCCTCTGGAAGAGCCTCACGCTGGAAGAGCCTGCCGCACGCACGCTTCCCTCTCTAAACTGCCCCAGTACAAGCACGGACTTGAAAGGCCTTTGAAAATCACAAACATGCAGTCTTACTTACGCTGCATTTATGGGCTTCCTAGCAAGACTAAATTTTCCACGTACATTCCCCGACAACTTGTAGTTTTCTGCTCTCGTGAACCACTACCCTCTGCTGACTCGGTTTGCCTACTGGGCTGTTTATTTGCTTCCCAAAAGGAGCCACTTGGCCCATTTTTCGAAGCCCATTCACTCACCAACCCATGCCCTCCCAGCGGTGTTAAATCCTGCACCTATCCCAGAGAAGTGCCCAGGAAGACACCTTACTCATTCCTAAACTCTTCCGATTTCTACATGTTAAAAGAAACAATGTCCACCTAGTTACTTTTATTTTTCAGAATGTTACTGGTTATTCTCAGATGTCACACCTCCTAAATGAACTTGAAAATCAATCGCTCGAGCTCCCTTCGGAAAATCACCTCCAGACCTCAGACTGTGTCGACACTGGACGTGTGAACTGGGCACACTCGCCTCTGCGGGGTCGAGATTTTCCAGCCAAAACCACAGCCTTGTTCCTTTTGGAGACTGTCTCTGCCTTCCCAAAGTCCCAGCTGTTTTACCAACGTGAGCCTGGACCCCAGACTCCTGTCCCTGGTTCTCATTCCCCTGGCCTGTTGTACTTTCTACTTGGCCAAGCGCTGGACAAGGAAGATACTGGCCTTCGTAGAATTCTGCACCGGGCTCCTTCCTGAGCACACTCCTTCATCTCGAAAGCTTCTCTGCTGCCTCCATTCCCACCAGATGTACTGATCCCTCTCCCGCCCAGTCATCCAATGAGCTGTGCTCACTGTACTTATGGGAAAGCCTTTGAGGATGCTGGACCTGCTGGAGTGGAGGCAGCCTCATCCTCTCCTTAATGGGGCTACTCACCCATTCACCCTTCAAGCCACATGTCGGCTACTGATCTGTGACGCTACTTATCATGTTAGGGTAACAGCTCCGCTTACTTAGAGCCGTTATCGGGAATGCACGCCAAGATTTTAATGTCTTTCTAGCATTTGTCGAGAGGACTGTCCTTTTTCTTCTCTGATCTAAATAATAGTTTAATCTGTCTCCAGGTTTATTAATACCAAACCGTTCCCCTGGCCGCTGGCTCCATAAGCTGCTGCTTTTACACGTTTCCCGCACTGCACTGCTGGATTCTCGTTGCTAGTATCTTACTTAGGTTTTCTGCGCGTTTGTTCATGAGCAAAACTGGTCTACAGCTCTTTCTCGCCATCCCTCCAATTAAGACATGAGCTCCAGAACCAGCCTGCCTGGATACAAGCTCAGCCATGGGAGTTCTCCTGCTCCTGAGAGAGGCAGAGATCAGCAAGGCCTTCCCCAGGGGCTCTGAGGATTAACGAGTCCCCCCCTCCCCCGCCGAGGCACTCCGCACCCACTGGGCGGCTCTATCCAGCTCCGGATCACGCCCAGGGTGAAGCTGGTTGCGAGCGGCCTGCCCCTCACTTTCAGGAGCCTCCGGAACCCTACGCTCGTCCAAGCAACGAAGCCACTTCGGAGCAGGGTCCCGCTGCTGGGCAGGTCTCCGACTTCTGACTTTCATCATGGGGACTGACCTCCTTCTGGCTTTTTACCTTGTCTCGGGTCAGCTTCACTAACTTCTGTCGCTGCAGAAAATCGTTTCGAGATCTGCACACGTATTACCGTGGAGCCTGGCGTCCCCTTACGAAACTCTGTGTTTGAGGCAGCGCCTCCTTTTATTGCCCAAACGCAGTACCTCTCTGTGCTCAGCAGTCTTTAAGGTCAAGCTTGCTAATTCCAAGATTCAGCTCCTCTATCTGGCTACTGGGTCTGTAAGTCCCTCGCTCCTTCAGACAACGCGCCCCTTCCACGACGGCCCTTTCTGCCCGATGGCTCTGCGAGCACACACTTAAGTGAGTGTGTCCCTCGGGGAAAGGAAGCTTCGTGACTTGATCGTCTTTGTGAACAACTACCGTAGAGTCAGCTGGATCTCTGACTCTGGCCTACCTTCTCCCGGTTTCTCTGATTTCAATGTTACCTCTTCTGCTGTCCTGCATCTGCGTCTCTTCTTGACCTGCCCCCACACCCACCGAGAGGGGTCCTGCTCACCGCATGCCACCACGCCTGCAAGGCGTCCGGCCTTCCCCACCCCCGGGGCCCGCGGCTCCCCGCAGGTGCGCAGACCGCGTGCTCGCCACGGAGCCCCAGCCCGTACCTTGTAATGAGCCAGCTGCAGCGCGAGCTGGACGAAGGCGTCCGGGCTGGTCTTGCATTTCTTGATCAACCCTTTACCAAAGGTGTGGAACGGGAACGAGTGGAAATCCACGTCGTTTGCCAGAATGCTGGCGCTGTTCAGGGAAGTCTCGATCACCTCTTGACACTAGAGGAAAAAGGAGAAAGAGATGTGAGCCCGGGCTGCTGGCGTACCTCGCAGAGACGAGATGTCTGCGCAGCCAACAGAGCTGTTGCTTGAACAGACACACGTCCCATCCTCTTCCCGGTCCTCCCCGGAAGCGTCATCCTGGAGCTGCAGTCCGGGAGTGACAGGCCCCCCGCTCGCCCAGGAGTGCCGGGGGGACCCGAGCAGGAGGAAGGCCCGTGGGGGACTGCGGCTTCCTGGTCTGCACACGCCCCCACAGGGCATTCCGCACAGTCCAGAGTTTAGTTTTGTGAAATCCACTGTGGCGCCCCAGCTCCCAATTATAAAAAACGAATGGGCCATGTACGACCATGCCATGGAGATGAGCTCCCAGGCCACGGAAGGACGCAGGAGGAGCCCTAAATGCACGAGACCGAGGCAAAGAAGCCGTCTGCAGAGGCCAAGTTCAACAGGATTCCACAAACGGGACACTGTGGATGAGACCAACTGTGGCGACCGTGACAAGACCTCTGGGTGCCAGGGGGGCGGGGGACAGGGAGGAACGGCAGTGCCCACATCTGGGCCGTGAAACCGCTCAGCGTGAGGCTGTGCGCGGACACTGGTCGTCGTACATTCGTGCAAAGGCCAAGAATGCACTAGGCCGACACTGACCCCGTGTCAGGGATGGGCGTGTGTGTGCTGGGTCGGGGGAGGTGGGCAGGAGGGATGTCTCTGGACTTCCTGATCCACTGTGCTGGGAAAACTAAAACTGCTCGAGAAAGTTAAACCTACAGAAACATTTTAAATACACGGGGACCGACTTGGTCAGGTACAAGGACCCCGAGCCCCTGCACCTCGGCAGCGGTGACACTGCTCTGAGGAGCTCACGCCGGCCCCTGGGGACGCAGGACGGAAGGCCTGGTGAGACGGCAGCCTCACGCGTGGCATTTTCTACTTCAAGAAGTGTTTCTCGGGCCCCAGGAATGCCTGCGTGGATCGGATGGGCAGAACTGCCCCAAACTTCCTTCCCCAAAACGCTTCCTTTTATCGAGTGGCCTCTGTATGAAAATCTTTGAGAAACAGAAATAGTTAAGTTAGTGATCTCAGAGTATTTCTACCCCAAAGGAAGTGACTTTGCTTTTTCCTTGTTCACTGCGCTGTCCAGCCAAATGGGAGCTGGAAATCTCGCCGACAATCTTTGCCAGAATGGGAAACAGAACCACTTCCCGGGGCCGGAGGCAGTAGGAGCTGTGGCGAGCAGCCCTCCGGCCCGAGTGTGGACACAAGTCTGTGTGTGTGGCCTCCAGCTGAGCCGGTGCCCACTCAGCAAGGACGCCGGGGGGGGGTGGTGGCCCGGGCTGTGGCCGCTTCCGTTCATCCCCATCCCAGGTCGCTGGGACTCACCTCCTCCGGGATGTCCCACTGCAGCCGGGTGGGGTACGGAATGTTCGGGTTGGTGTCGCCCTTGCAGTGCCCGTCCTCTGCGTAGCCCAGCTGAAAGCAGTCCGTGGCCAGGACATACTGTCGCAAACGAAAAGACAGACACGTCGGTCAGGGGAGAGGAGTCCGGTGAACCTTGTTACATAGAGCATCTTGGAGGCGACCCCCAGGGGAGACAGACCCTCGTCCTTCACGGAGATGTGATGAAGACAGCAGGGGCGCCTCCCGGGGTGTGCCGGCGGATGCACCCGACCCCCTCCGCGCAGCCACCCATCGGGAAAGCTATTTCCATTCCAGAGGGGAGAGAAATGGACGTGAGGAGGCTCCCCGGCTTGTGGGCTGCCAAGCAGCTCAGCCAGGACTCCGCACATGCAGAGCTCGCTTCCAGGTCCCAGGTGCCCGCTGGGGGCCACCCCCCATCCCCCGAATCTTTACAGAAAGCCCGGAAGGCAGGCCCCATTATTCCCAACGGCGTAAAAATGAGGAGGCCGAGCCACCCAGGGAGGAAGCCGTGCACCCCAGTCCACACTCCCCACGAGCTAGGCTCCGGGCCCAGCTGGGGCCTTCTCTTGCCCCTGGCGAGGACACGCACATTGATGAGTTCAGTTGTATTTACTGAGCAGCTACTATGAGCCAGCAACCCTCTGAGCACCAGTGAGAGGATGGGGAACAAAACAGACCAGAATTTCTGCTTTTCCTCAAGACGTTAAACCTGGCCATCTGACCTCCCCAGTCTCCTCCAGGGTGCACGCACGACAAATGAAAACACGCATTCGCCTAACACGTATGCGTGAACGTTTCCCAGGGCCGGTGCTTACAGTCGTTGGAGCATGGAAACAGCCCATGCAATGGCCAGAAAAGACAGCCCAAGAGATAGAAAGTAGATCTGTGGCTGCCTGGCGGGGGCGCGGAGAGAAGCAGGAGTTCCCTTTGTGGGGAAACATCTTAAAGTAGATGCCGGGGGGCGCCTGGTGGCTCAGGGGGTTAAGACTCTGCCTTCAGCTCAGGTCATGATCCCAGGGTCCTGGGATCGAGCCCCACATCGGGCTCTCTGCTCAGCAGGGAGCCTGCTTCCCCCTTCCTCTCTGCCTGCCTCTCTGCCTACTTGTGATCTCTGTCTGTTAAATAAATTAAAAAAAAAAAAAAAAAAAAGTAGATGCTGGGGTTGGTGGTGTGACCACCGTGTAAATACCCGAAACCCAGCAGAATTGTGTACTTTAAGAAGATGAATTTTATGGTCAATTTTGTCTCCATAAACAGTAATAAAAAGATTTTGTAAAAAAAGGAATCCCTGCACTTGGGGAGCTTACATCCTAGTGGGGGAGACAAACACACACACACACACACACACATACCCCAAAACCCCCAACCCAGGTCTGGCTGGGGGCACTGCTGGGTGTGAGGGGTCGGGGCTCTAGCAGGGGGGTGGTGTGTGGAGGCGGCCACGTGTGTGCGTGTAGTCAGCGTCCACGCAGATCTGAGCAAGTGAAGGGGCCAGCCTACTTGTGCCTGAGCCGCTCCACATCTGAGACCCCAGAGAGCCCAACTAGCTTTAGAAATATATGGTTGGGAAGCAGGGTCCAGCTCTGACCAGATCTGCTCCTGACCGCCTCACCATGGGCAGACCGGTTCCCGGGCCTCCGGGACAAGAGAGTGCGTCGGTTCCCACCCCTGCGGGGAGCTTCTGGGGTCCACATCTGGCCCCTGGAGGCCCAGGCCATTCCGTCTGCTGGCAGGAACCCGAATGACTGCCTTGGGCTGTCCACGCAATCTCTTTACCTTTCTCTCCTCCAAAAGCACTTAAAATAGAAGATGGCCTTGTCAACACGCAGGTTTCTCCACCTGGCTAAGTCACCCTGTGCCATCCAGACTGCCCGCGGCTCGAGCGCGGTCTCCTTCACGGAGACCAGCTGTCACGCGCTCCCTACTCGGGGCGTCCCTGGAACAGGGGTCACAGGTCTGGACAGTCCGCTGTGTCGACGGACCCCTCTGGAGTCCGGCTGCTCCGTCCAGGGGCCGAAGATGGCTGAGTCTTCGTGCAGTTTCAATTGAAAGGATCGCTAAGCTTTTGTTGGCATCAGTAGACGGGCGGCGGCAAAGACCCTTCTGAGACTTGACTGCTTTTATCGTATGTTCGAGTCTTGGGGCCAGACCACTATCTGAGAGACTGTTCAGTAACACTGTTTCTTTCCCACACAGAGAACCTCACTTGGCTGAAGGAAGAGCGGGTTAGGTTTTGCCCAGACCCCAGCCAGGGGTAAGACGGTCAGGAGAAGTTTTGGAGGGGGCATCCGGGGCTCCTAACCCAGGCCCCGGAGAAGGCAGAGGGGCCTTGGGGGAGTGCAGTGAAGCTGAGGCCTGATGGAGCCAGGGGCCAGGGAAAGAGTGCTCGGGGCACAGGAGGGAGCACGTGCATAGGCCTTGCAAGAGACAGCACGACATGGCCTAGGATTTGTGACTCTGGGGAAAATATGGACAGATAAAATATTTTAAAAATAAAGATTGAGATTCAAAGCCTTCAGAGGAATTAAAAAAAGAAAAGAATGCGGTCATGCATTAAGATATCTTCACAAGTTCATGACGATTTCATCATGTCCGGTCCTCGAGTGAGCGCCACGGCCCATGAAGGACGGTGGGGTCCTCGGCCCGCTGTCCCGTCGTCCAGCTCCACCTGCCAGCGCAGCAGACTGCAGAGCACAGGCTGGGCTTTCAGGGTGACTTCAAAGGGCCTTGTTGCTTAACAAAAAACTACCTTGAGCTTCATCAAACCAGGATCATACAGAAATTTCTGGATCAGGTCCACTGTTGACAATCCTGGAGTTCAGAAATTTCTCCAAACAAGAACCGAGGAGGGTAAGTTAAGAAAGCAAAACCTTCTTCAATGGTTCGTGCCAAACGCAAAGAAGGTTCCAGCGCTTCAGGGAGAAATGAATTTTTTTTTAAGTTTAAAGCAGTGGCAGGGCCAATCCAACACCACATTTTAACAAGCTGGGCAGAGGGACCAGGTGGCAGGGGTTTGGCAGTTTTTAAATAACTTGGTAATTTTAAGAATTAAATGATGCGGCTGCGTTTTTATCAACCAGGATTTAATGCACTTGCTTCTAGTCGGCCTAATACCTGGCACATGGAAAGAGTCTCGAGAACACAGCAAAGAAGGGATGGTTTTGCTTCAGCTCTGCCCTGGAGTCCCTGCACGAGAGCCAGCCACCATCCCGTCACTTTGGTTCCACCAGAGACGGCATTAAATGTGCTTCTATTTAAGGAAAGTTAGTTGTCGGAAATGAAGACACGAAGGCCTTTGGTTTAGCTAAATCATGTTACACGAAGTGCCAATGTGTGTTACGAAGTCTTCTGTAAGCAGACGGGTACCGCACGATGAAACGTCGTCTGGGGTCGGGACTGGCAACAGTGAGTGCCATGCTCATGTCACGCTGCACTCGCTCGCCTCCCACAGCTGCGTCACAGCTGCACTCACCCCCCACAGGTGCGCGACAGCTCTGCTCACTCACCTCCCACAGGTGCGCGACAATGGGCGCATCGGCCCAGGAGTGCTCGGCGTTCATGCCCATCTTCCCGTTCTTGTAGACAATGAACGTGAAAGACTTATCGAACCACCTACGTGAGAAAGGAAGGTTCCCGGGACTTAACTATTTCAAAAAGACCGAAAGCAACCGTAAATCACGTACTCCTTTTATTCGGGTTGGGCTCCTCTGCCCCCAGCCCCCAAAAGGCTGGCCCACACTCTTAAATCTCGGCAGAGTGCTGGGAGGGGCACACAGAGAACTTAGGTCAGTGGCTTCTCTGTTATCAGAGACAAAGATAAGCCCTTGTGAGCACCCCCCCCCCCCCCGGGACTAGCCTCACCCCCACCTGCAAGGCAGGCAGGACAGATCCGCAGATGAGGAAAAGGAGGCCACAGGAGTCCTGAGCTCGGGGAGCAGGCCGACCCCACACCCAGCCCAGCCCCGCCCACCGCCTTCTCCTGCCGGGTTCCAGGCATCCGCAGACACCCCTCGCCAGCACCTCCAGTCAGAGGTCGGCGGGAACAGAGAGGAAAGAAAGTCTTCCCCTGTGTGTGTGTGCGCATGTGTGCACATGTGTGCCATGCAAAAAGAGAACCAAAGCTGTGCTCTTATGCGAGCCTCATTCCTTCAGGGCAGAGACACCTGAGGCTGGGGGCAGCCACGTTACCTGTCGGAGCACTTGCCATGGAGGAGAGACTTGGCGTAGCTGTCCATGGACGCGTCCGGGTCTTCCTTCCTGTACCCCTGCTCGCTTTCGTCGAGCGTCACGAAGAACGCTGCCTTTTCCACGGCATCGAGGGACTGTTTGTTTTTCCCACGTCCAAAATAGGCCTGGCGACACTTGGCCCAGGGTACTCTGAAACAAGGCTTAGAGTCAAACCTACAGGAACGTGAGGACATCTCCTTACGTGCGGTGTTCAAAACGGCGGTTTTCAGTTTTGTAGAAATTTAAGGGAAACCGCACGTGTATGACTCTGTCTGCAGCGGACAGCACCATCGGCCGGCAGGCCTCCAGCCTGGCGCGCACCTCCACTCACTGGACGCTGGATGGGCCACGAGAATGCAGGCTCTGAGCTCAGCGACCGAGCCAGGGCTCCCCACGCCCGCGACCGTCCTGACGACGTTGTGGCAGGTGCTGTGAGCACGTCCCTCCTGCCCGGCTCCCCTCCAGCCCTTGTCCACGGATGAGCTCACTGACCAGCACTACATTCCCATCTTTCAGAGGGGGGACCTGAGGCACACCGACGTGATCACAGCTACTTCGTACAAAGAAGAACTTCCAACCCAAGCTGTCCTACTCAAGTCCAGGCTACTACAGCCAGAGGACACCTCGGGAAGAAGCGGCACCCCTGGGAATCCCAGGAATGGGATTCTTTTCATCCCACTTTTCGTGGGATACAAGGAGCTGACACGACACCCACTTCCTGAGAGTCACCGCAGCCACGGCTCCTTCGATGGCTGCTAGGACCGTCACGCAGGCCCTCCTCTGGTCCTTTACCCACCCACCGTTCCAGATCAGGGTCATCTGGCCTGTCTCCTGCCCTCTTCTCTCTCCGAGTGCTCGCCAAGGTAGCCTATGGTACCAACATCCCCAACAAACACCAGGTCCCCACACCCACCCAGCCGGGACCACTGTCTGCCAGGGCCACAGTGACAGCAAGGACGGTCACTAGTGCTGTGTGAAGGGACAAGAAGGTGACGGGGCCAGCACATACGCTCAGCGTCTATGGGAAGAGGAACCTCAGGGCCGGCCGCCCAAGGAGCCCCTCGGGGCAGGGGATCCCAGGCAAGCCCACTCCTCAGCTGCAATTTGTGCCCACCTGCCCCCTGGGCCCCTGACACTCGTGAGCACACGGGGAGGGAGCTCGTCCCCCAGACACACTACCCTCCGCGGTTCCTTCCAGCCCTGGTGAGGGCGCGGCGATGGCCTAACAGCCCCGGACTTCTGGGACGGGGCCTCCCCTCCAGCTCACGCTACCTGTTCCAGCCTGCACTGCTCCAGGAGCCCCTGGACCAGAAGATTCTCATACACCTGCTCGGGGCTCTCAGGTGGGCCTTTTAAACGGGTAGTCAAGCCCCAGTGTAGGCAGGCCCATGGGACCCTCTCTGCCGTTCCCAGCATGGAACATGCGGTCCACACCCCTGCGGCAGAGCCTGTGTCCTGAACTCAACAGGCCTGCAGCCCTGCCGCAGAGCCTCACTCCTGTCTGTCTTGAGCCCTGGCACCCCGGGCACCTGGATGGGCAGCCGGCCAGCAGGGGCAGGACTCGGACTCCACGCTCCAGCCCCACCCCCCAGCACCGCTGCCCCGCCCCCACGCACCCCTCTGGCCAGACCCATGTCACGGAGGAGCCACACACCTTTCTCCAGCCGTGAGGGCCGCCAGCTTGGCCTCCCCCGGCTGAGGCTCAGAGGGGTCGTCCAAAATGCGCTGCATCTGCTGCTCGATCTCCCGGGGCTTCAGCAGCCTGCCGTCGTGGTACAGCCAGACCTTGAAGTAGCGCCCTTTGTGGAACACCACGATGTGCTTGCTGTCCCGGACGTGCTGGATGGTGTCTGCGGCGGGACGCGGAACCCAGAGGCGGGGGTTAGGGAGAGCTGAGCATGGCCCTGGCCCCCCGACCGTCCTGCGGCCCCAACCCCGCCCCCCGCGTCCCTCGACCATCCAATTCCTCAAGAGTCTATAGACGGTTCGGTACAGATCAAAGCTGAGAGATTTGACCCCGTCTCAGCTCCGCTCAGCCACTCACTGCCCGTATGATCTCGGGCCAATGACTTCGGTCTGCTCAAGGCTTTCTACAGAAAACTACGGCAAACACGCCCTTAGAGCCTTCATTCAAAGTCAGATATAAGAAGCTGCACACGGGGCGCCTGGGTGGCTCAGTGGGTTAAGCCGCTGCCTTCGGCTCAGGTCATGATCTCAGGGTCCTGGGATCGAGTCCCACATCGGGCTCTCTGCTCGGCGGGGAGCCTGCTTCCTCCTCTCTCTCTGCCTGCCTCTCTGCCTACTTGTGATCTCTCTCTGTCAAATAAATAAATAAAACTTTAAAAAAAAAAAAAAAAAAAAAAGAAGCTGCACACTAGGATCACTTCCACTCAGACGCTACACCAGGTCCTGGCCAGCGCACAGTCAACTAAGAAAGGAGAATCAGGGATCCTCTGATCAGGGAAAGATACAGGGATGGGAACACAGGCCTCTTGCAGCCGCGATGAACCCCAGAAAACCCAACCGGCTGTTGAAATTACTGAGAGCACAGCTGGGTAGCCACTGGGGGTCCTCATTTGCCTTCCTCTCCCCTAGAGTTCTGGGCCTGGCTGAGTCCCTCCCACTCACATGCTTGGAACCCCAGCCCGCCGCCTTGGATGCAACTGTATTTGGAAACAGGGCCTTTAAAGAGGTAATTCTATTAACACATTGTGATTAAGATGGACCTTAATCCCACATGACTGGGGCACTTGTAGGAAATGATCAGGACCCAGAGAGGCACGGAGGGATGACCCCGTGAGGACACAGGGAGAGGACGGCCGTCCACACCCGAGGTGAGAGGCCCCGGGGGACTCCCTGTCTGCATCTGCGTCTCGGGCTTCGGCCTCCAGGATGTGGGGACAGCGAATGTCTTTCAGCCCTGCAGGCTGCGAGGTTTTGTTACAACGGCCCCCAAAACTAATATATTCAGGAGCCAACAACTCAAAAATACACTTGAAACAAGAAAAACAGAAAAGGAGTTAGGAGTAACTAACGGATGAGGCACAAGACCTGGACAGAGAAAAGTACAGAAGCACCCCGTGATCCGAGGGGAGGTGTTCAGAGACCCCGCAGATGCCGGAAGCCGGGGAGCACATGGACCCGCAGCCGCACGCCTGTTTTCTCCAGTCTACGGACCTGTGATCACGTCTGACTTACAAACAAGGTGCAGTACAATGTTAACAACAGCAAACCCAGAGCGATTACATCCTGTGCTGACAGAGCTTATGTGGACGTGGTCTCTCTCTCAAAACACCTGTCCTGGCCCTTCTTCTCGTGATGACGGGAGACAAGTCGCACGGGTATGATGCAGGGTTAGGCTGAGGTCATGGGGAATCACCAGGCTCCCATGCCGTGGCTGGTGGTGGGTAACTGAGACCACGGAACACGAAACCTTCAGCTCAGGTCATGATCAGGGTCCTGGGATCGAGCCCCACATTGGGTTCCCTTCTCTCTCTCTCTCTGACAAACAAATAAAGTTAAATTTAAAAAAAAAAATGTCTGCTTGAGATTCTCACCCCTTCTGCTCATCCCCTGCTCTCTCTAAGTACTTCTCTCTGAACTACTTTTAAAAACTTAAAAAAAAAAAGTTTTAAGCATGCTATTATGGTCCCAACTGTCCCCGAGCTGTTTTTTGCCAACTCATTTGCTTTTCACAAAAAATCTGGCCACGGATCACTAGACCCCAGACTGAGAGAGACAAAGGTTGACTTTCGAGCCAGAAACACTCAGGCTGGAGTGAGTTTTCAGAAAGCCTCTGGGTCCCAGATCCGAGGAAAGCTGAATTCGCTTCCAGAAGCTCAGCCAGAGGCCGGTTCCGGTGTCTGAGGACCCCCACGCCTACCACCACAGGACAAGTTCCCACCTGGGGCTCATAGTCCAGAGGTACCCACTGTAATGAAACCCCCAAAAGCCAGATGAGCTTGGGACTCTATACAATCAGCTTTGAAAGTGGCAGTGGGTTAAAACAAATAAAAAAATAAAAAGCAGCTGTGAGTTCATTTTAACGCCCACCGTAAGGGCTCAGACGGCGTCTGTTTGGTCTCTTGGCGAGTGACCGGTGTTTGCCACCTGCAAGGCCACCCGGAGGCTCACAGGTGGCTCAGCCTGAGCCCTGGCTGGCCCGGCACAGTCCCAGGCGGTGACATGTCTCTCCCTCTCATTCTCCAGGGCGTCCTGGCTCAGATTACGTGGCCTCCTGGCGAGCGACCGCCGGGGGTGGGAATCAGCTGCCCCAGGCCAGGCCCGGCCTCCTGAGCACAGGCCAGCATGTGTTACACCAGAACCCTGACTGTGGGCCAGAGCGACACTCCCAAGGGAGCCAGATGAAGAAAAGAATATTCCTGGCCAGACCTGGGAGGAACACCCCAGGAGACAGCCTTCGGCCAAAGAGAAACTGATTCTGAAGATAGGTCACATGCCCGGGCCTAAGAAACACCAGGGAAATTCAACAGAAGGAACGTTCCTGAGCCTCAAACTTCACTCTCAGGAGGGGTCAGCACGAAGCCGAGTGCTGCCTGTCCATGACCCCGTGGGCGGCGAGTACGGAGCGAACGGGCTTCCCCAAGGGTCCCCACTCACCCGTCTCCTCGCCTGGGATCCGCGATGTGTTAAACATTCGCTCCCACTGAGCGGAGCAGAGCGGAACCGTGGATCCCAACAGAAGGATCTACAACAAAAATGCATTTCAAACAAACAAATATTCCTTGAGGGGGGCGGTGAGGGAGGAGCAAAAGAAACACTGATCTGTCTTCGGAGCACACAGTGCCTGACGCGTCTCCTCCGAACTGAACTTGCTGGGCCGCCGACCTTGGCCGCTAAGACCCGCCGGGCGCGGCTGGGGCTTGGGGCGCAGGCGGGGCTCTGAACCCCCCCTCCTGCCCAGAGGTCACACCTGCTAATGGATCATTTGTCACCTGACGCTTACACCACAGACCTCTTCCAAACCCACGCTTCAACCAAAGGGCTATCTAAAGAAAGAAATGTCTTGTTCTCCTTCACTAATTCACCAGCTCAATTGTTTTCTTCCAAAGGTAAACGAGAGCTTCTTCCGGCTGAGATCACGGGGTGACGTACAGCAGGAATTTAGAACACACCAGGAGCATTAAATCTCACGGTCATTACGGAGAGTGAAAGAAGCGAGACCAGAGAGAGCGAGAGAGAAAGCGCGCGCGCATACTGCACGGTTTCATTTGCATAAAGCTTTGAACAGTACAAGTGACCCAGAGACAGAAGGCACACGCGAACTTTTGGGGGTGACGGATGTGTTCATGCCCTGGACCGTGGAGACAATGTCGGGGGTATGTTATATAGATATGACAGGACCTATCGAAGGAGGCCTCGGGCACGTGCATGACGTCAACAAAGCCATCAAAAAAGAAGTTTCTAGAGCAGGGAGCTGGCGTACCGGCTTGATCTCCTCCCGGTCCAGGCGTCGTCTGTAGAGCAGGATGGCATGGATGGCGTTGCCCGCTCTCGCGGCCTGGATCTGGGTCGGCAGGATGTACAGCAAGTCCTGAGAAGGTAAACCCGTGTCGGCACAGAGGACGTCCGTGGGCAAAGCCACGGTCACTTACATACACCGGAGGGCGTTTCCGCACTGCTAAAATGTTTCCGTCGGTGTGAGATCACCCCCGCCCTGACAGAAAAGAAATTGGAACTGCACTTCCTACACTTGGACAGTTTTGTCCTTTACAAGCAAATAAAAGTGACAAACAAGAAGAAACAGGACAAAGAATGAGGCTGCCCCGTTATTAAAGCTAGTAAATGCCGGTGACCAGAACCCCAGCCATGAGGCTTCCAACGAGACAACAGGAAGAGCCCTCCCAGGCCATCAGTGCCGCGGAAGACAAGAACCTCCTGGCGTCCCAGGGCTGGGGGAGCCACGGCCACCTGTCGCCACGCTCTGTGGAGTGGCGCAGACACAGCCCACACGTCACCGCGGCATCACAACGCAGCGGCCAGCTGTGATGACAGGCGGAGAGACCCCTGATGGCCTCGGGAGTATTTCTGTGGCCCTAATCTCTCGGCAGTGGCTCGGGGCCAACACAAAGGGACAGCCACAGGCAGGCTTTCAGGCACGGCAGGCAGGGGCTGGGCCCGGGCAGAAAGCCTGAGTCAGCGGGAGCCAGGGCAGGAGCTTCCGGGGTGGCCCGCGGGCCCGTGGGGACGCCCGCTACGCCCGCCCGGGGCACTCACCATGGCATAGTAGTTGCTGTTCACCATCAGCGGCCCCCGTCCTCGCAGGTAGATGTACTCCTCCCACCAGTCGCTCACCTGCAGGGGGCCCAGGGGACAGAGCACCGGCGAGCTCAGCGGGAGCCCCACGGGCTGGCGGGGCCCCTGGGGTGCAGGACAGCTCGCAAGTGTGAGTGTGTATGTGCGACACGCGCCACAGCCCACGTGGGAGCCGAAGCCGTCAACTGTGCGAGCTCAGCACACCCCTGCAGCCGGCGCCGGATTTAAACGGCACGCGCACCAGCCCACCTCCAGCGCCGGCTTCTGGCTCCCTCTAGTCACACTGAACACCTCCTCCTGCACCCCACCTCCTACGGCCCACCAAGGGGCTCCTCTCGCCCGCCCCACGCGGAGAGGCCCGGCGGGTTCGTGGCACAAACTGGCATGCGAACACATCAACGGACGGCGAGCAGGTGCACTTACGTAGTTAGTGGCCCACCAGGATTTTAACTTCAGGTACCACTGCAGTTTGGGCCCAAGGGTGACCGCAAATTCTTCTGCCAGAACCGTCATCCGTTTGAAGTCGGAATCCTTCATCAGAGGCTTCACGGACTCCAGATACTAGGGTTGACACAGAGCACCCCCGCCAAGTTCAAACACAGGCCCCTTATCTGTGTCTTAGGAAGAATGTAAACATCTTTACAAGATTTAAAGATCTTCCCCAAGTAGGGATGCCTGGCCGGCTCAGTCGGAGGAACACACAACTCTCGATCTCAGGGTCGTGAGTTCAAGTCCCACATTGGGAAAGGAGATTAATCAAAAATAATTTAAAAAAATTTTTTTTGATTTATTTTACACAGAGAGAGACAGCAAGAAAGGGAACACAGCAGGGGAAGTGGGAGAGGGAGAAGCAGGCTTCCCCCTGAGCAGGGAGCCTGATGCAGGGGCTAGATCCCAGGACCTGGAATCCTGATCTGAGCCAAAGGCAACCGCTTAATGACTGAGCCACCCAGGCGCCCCTAAAAATAATTTTTTTTAAAGGTTGATTTATTTATTTTAGAGAGAGAGGATGAGTAATTGGAGGGTTGCATAGAGGGAGAGAGAGAATGCCAAGCAGGCTCCACGCTTGGGGGGAGCATGATACGGGGCTTGATCTCACGATTCTGAGCCAAAACTGAGAGTCAGTCATTTAGCAGACGGAGCCACCCAGGCTCCCCTTAAAAATAAAGTCTTAAAAAAAAAAAAAAAAAAAAAGGAACAACTCCACCAAGCTGGTTTTGCAGGTCCTTAAACTAAGTTAACCAGACGGCTTTACATCAGCAGCAAAGACACAAACACACTCCTTTGTCCCTCACTGACCTTCCAGCTCTCCAGACAAGCATCCCCAGGATCCCCGGAGTGACAAGATCACGGCTCGTCCAGCAAGGATGTCTCCCTCGGCTTTACCCATCATTTGGCCCTTAATGAAAGCCCTGTTCCCACCTACTCAACAGTGACTCAAGACAGGGCTGGGAAGGTGTGTGGGGCGAGGCCGGGATACCAGGGCAGGAATGAGGAGCCAGAGACCGGGAAGGCCAAGCCCCGGGTCAAGGCCAGGTCTTCAGGGACAGGGCTGGGGGGGCCCCTGACTTTGACCAGCCCTGCCCTGAAGTCAGAGAGCCTAGGTGGCAGGTCACAGATAGAGAGGTGGGCTTTTGAGACCATCGTCAACAACTGCTGCCACGCACACAAGCAATCTAGAAAGTAAGGCCACCGGCTTATCAGGAAATGCATACACAGCCAAGTCTGTCTGCTATGAACACAGCTTTGGGGTGGCAGGGAGCTCTCCAGGACCCCTCCCTGAATGTTTAAAAGTAGCCGCCATTCCTGAAACAGAGCAACTGCTCAGGTTTTCAAGTTGACTCAAAGTGAGACGCACAGGAGTAGGACTGGACATCACATTCCGAAGCACGTCAAGCCGGGCGCTGGGCTCCGGCAGGCAGAGCGGCAGGTGGCTTGGCCGCCCTCCCGCGGGATGGGGCTCGTGGCCGTGGGGCCACAGGTGAGGAGGGCACAGGAGAGCAGACATGAGAGGGAACTTGAAAAGGTCAAGAGGGAGGAAATAACAAGGCTGGGATTCAAAAGCCAAGACATGTCCCACTTAGGTTTTAAAATGGGGCCACAGGACAGGCAGAAACGGCCGCCCTCGCCGGCTGCAGTGGAACGTGTGTGCTGTGGGGCTCAGCCTGGCGGGTCCTCCCACGCATGAAGCACAGGTCCCGTCAGACACCAGGGCTGCGCGTTCCAGGCTCACACCCAGCACAACGGCAAGCAGGTCTTGAACAAAAGCATTCGCAACAGCCCGAGAGTGGAAACAACTGCAGTGTCCAGCAACAGGTGACTGCATGAATGCGGTGGGGTCCGACCGCCCAGTCGGGTATCACTCGGTCGTTAAAAGGCAAGATACACGGACAGACACTACGGCAGAGACACAGCCTCAAAACAGTCTAAGAGCCACATGTCGCGGGATTCCAGGTACTGGAAACATCCAGGAGAGGCAAACCCCCAGAGACAGAGAGCAGGCTGTGGGTGCCGAGGCTGAGGGGGGGTGAAGTGGGGCGTGATGCTGACGGGGGTGGGGTTCGGGTGATGGAAAGTTCTAGAACTAGACGGTGGTGGAGATGGCACTATGAGACTGAATTCAGTGCCACACAATGGCACCATTTAAAGTGGTTAAAACGGTCATATTCGTGTTACATAGGTATACACCGCAATTTTAAACTAGTCACGTGACATACCAAAGACTGTTGAATCGGATGCTTCCAGGAACTGTATGATACGTGAATTATATTACAATGAAGCTGTGTAAAAAAATTGTGCAGAACTATCAAATGTGATGCTTTTAAAGAGAAAAAACAGCTCAGGGGTGCTGATATGTCCGAAAGGAAGAGATCTCTAACAACGGCCAGACGAGTCCACTGCTGAGACCTAACACAGCCAACGGACAACCGGCCGCCATCGGGTCAGCAACCCTAAACCCCGGACACCTGGTGGCTTGGAGGGGGCGTCCCAGGGAGCTCGAGGCCACACCTACCCTGCTCACGGTGTCCTTGACGGCTGGGACCGGCAGGCGTGGCAGCGACGTCTGGAAGCTGTACAACATGGGTTTTCGGCCCGAAAAGATCTTGACCATACTCTTAAAAAAAAAAAAGCACATTTGAAAAGGAGAGACCATGTTAAAGACGTAGAGCCCGTTCCCGACCTGCTGACTCTTTCCCGATTATCTGTGCTTCGCGTCTCCCTCTCCGGTCCGCTCTCCACCCCGTACCTCACAGGCCTTTGCCAACAACCAGGTGACCCCACCCAAAACCACCCCAAGGCTGGCGGAGGCTTTGAGATGCCCCGGCCAGGGTGGGCCCCCAGAGGTTGCTGGCTGACTGTGCGCCCGCACTCGGGCCAAGATCCCCCCCGCGCCTCTGCCAGGCTCCGGGTTTGAGGACCGGCTCCAAGCCCTGGCCAGGGGGCAGCGCAGGGGCCGAGCTGGGAAGCTGCACCTCAAGCCAACCCCAGGAGCAGCAGCCGTGGGGCCCATCCCGCCTAGGGGACAGCGCACATGTGTCTACTCTCGGCCTTTGCTTTCACCCCAAAGGATGGAGACTTGGTGCTAACCACGGGTCATCTCTTGCTGACCAGACCTCCGGGAAATTCCCCGGGCTCGCAGGGGGCAGCGGGGGACTCAGCCAGGAATATGCCCTCCAGGGGAACGTGTTAGCACATTCTATAGAAGGGGTCTGGGCGCCCCCGCAGACCCCCCTGGGGACTGATTCTGCTTCTCTGGAAACCAGCCGTCTGACACCCAGAGGAGCGCGGAGAGTCTGCCTGGGGGTGAGTGAAGCCCACGGGTGCGTGTGGGCCCCAGGCGTGCGGGTGCCTCTCACAAGCAGCCCCCAGGAATGGTGGTCAGCCCGGAGGAGGAGTGGTCACTGGGGGACAGTGGGACAAGCCTCCACGCACACGGCAACCAAGGGACCCTGAGGCTGCAGTGGAGCCGAGCCCGCAGAACAGCGAGGGACACCACGGAAGCCCCGCCTTGGGGCCAGTCAGAAAAGCTGCGGCACGAGTGGCGCCACCTTCCTTCGATGGAGAACCTGGACAGCAAGCCCAGCAGGCTCCCATATGCCGCGTTCAAAACGCCCCAGTGCCGTGGAAGGAAAACACTCCTCGGCCTGCAGTCACGGTGACTCAACACCCCACCCCCCCCCCCCAGCTCTCAGGTCAACCAACCCCGTGTGGAAGGGGAGAAAAGTCCCCGAGGATCCCCCTTTCAAAGTAAAAGCCACCCACATAAGAGCCGGTGCTGAGCGAGACGAGCCAGACCGGGAAGGGCGAATATGGTGGCGAGGGGGTTGGCGGCTGTCGGGGGCACGGGGCTGCTCTGGCGCACTTAAGCCTCCGCTAAGATGGCACATCTGACTTACGCGCTCTCACCACAAAGGAAAGGCGGGGTGGGACACGAGGAAGCTCTGGGGGAGGGCGGGGAGCTAAGTGTGCAGCGCTGATAATGGCCGTGGCTCCCCATGTGCGTACTGACCCCCAGGCCCAACCCGCCATGCACGCCGCTACCAGCTGGGCGGCCTGGCGCGCACCAGGCGTACCCCCAAAAAAGCACTCAGAAACCATCCACAGCAGCTGGGTGCCACGAGCACAGCGGGGATCCCTTACCATCCAGATCTTGGTGGCCCGGCTCATCTTGCCGTGCTGGGCGAACATCCAGCCGTGGTAGGACAGCAGCACCTTGAGGGAGTAGCGCATGGTGACGATGAGGGCCACCCACAGGCCCGTGCCGAAGAGGAGGCCACTGACCACGTTCTTCGTCTGGCTGGACATGCAGCTGCTGGGGAGACAACACGAGCCGAGCCCACGTTAGTGGGGCCACCCCACGCCGCCAACCGGAGCAGCCTTCCCTCCACACGAGGGGGACCGAGGGCTCCGAGTCCAAGACAGCACGCCACAACCCCTGAGTGCCAACCCGGCTCTCAAAGGCTCAGGCACTGCTCTCCCGTCCTTGGGGCAAACCAAGCATCCTGCATCCTCGGGGGGAAACGCGCAACTTCCTCCAGCGTCTGGGGACGGGGACGGGGACAGGGGACGTGTGAGGTGGTGGGCTGTCCACGGTGAATCCCACAGCCCGGGTCCACCGGCACGGCCCGGGTCCACCAGCACACTGCCTTAGCTGGGTGTCCACCGCACCTCTGGGCCGTTCCCTTCCTGCCTCTCCTTCCTCCAACATCACTTCGGATATGGCCAGGACTCACAGATGCTCCGGTCACTCGGGAAAACCAGTGCGGCTGCTTCTACCAAAAGAGCCTGATTTGGATCCAGGTGGGAAAGAAACTGATGCTACAAAATGACCATTTATTTTATAATAAAAATCAATAAAATCAAGATTTTATTGATTTGGGGTGCCTGGGTGGCTCAGTGGGTTAAAGCCTCTGCCTTCGGCTCAGGTCATGATCCCAGGGTCCTGGGATCGAGCCCCACATCGGGCTCTCTGCTCAGCAGGGAACCTGCTTCCCCCTCTCTCTCTGCCTGCCTCTATGCCTACTTGTGATCTCTGCCTGTCAAATAAATAATAAATAAAATCTTTTTAAAAAAAAGATTTTATTGATTTATTGAGAGAGAGAGCGTGAGCAGGGGTTGGGGGAGAGGGAGAGAGAGAGAGAGAATCTCAAGCAGGCCCCTGCTCAACGCAGAGCCCCATTTGGGGCTCGATCCCAGGACCCTGAGATCACAACCTGAGCTGAAATCGAGAGTCGGACACCAACCGCAAAATGGTCATGTGAGTAATAAACTTCAAGAGAGACAATCCTTCACTTGCTAAGGAAAGAGACACGCCGTATGGGAAAGACGGGACCGTACAAAGCTCTGTGGTCTTGTTTTTCGTTCCAGTTATTTTAGAAACCACAAGCTAGTTATAAAATAAAAGGGATTTAAACACCAAATGTTGGCAAAATAGGGAACCTTCAGGCACCGCTGGGGCAGCCGCCGTGGAGAACAAGATAGAGCTTCCTCAAAAAAACTAAAAACAGAACTGCCCTATGATCCAGCAACTCTACTTCTGAGTATTTATCGGAAATCAGTCTCTCTCTTCTTTTTTTTTTTGAAAATTGATTTGTTTAATTTATTTGACAGAGAGAGATCACAAGTAGGCAGAGAGGCAGGCAGGATTCGGGGGAAGCAGGTTCCCTGCTGAGTAGAGAGCCCAATGCGGGACTCGATCCCAGGACCCTGAGATCATGACCTGAGCCGAAGGCAAAGGCTTTACCCCACACTGAGCCACCCAGGTGCCCCAGGAAATCAGTCCCTTGAAAACACACCCGCATCCCCAAGTCCATCTGGCAACGTCCACAACAGCTGAGACACGAAAACCACCTACGTGCCCACTGATGGGCGCACGGACTAAAGGGCATTACACCAAGCGAAGTAAGTCCGACGGAGACAGACGGATCCTGTAGGATCTCACTTATATGTCAAATCTGAAACAAAAATCTAAATTCCTAGATCCAGAGAGTGGGGGATGGGCAAAACAAGGCAGGTGGTCCAAAGGCACAAACTTCCAGGCCCGGCCGGCTGGCTCCGTTAGGACTGTGCGCGACACTTGATCTCAGGGCTGTGAGTTCATGCCCCAGGGTGATTACTGAAAACATAAAATCTTGAGAAAAATAAAAGGGTATAAACTTCCCATTATAAGACCAAAAAAAAAAAAAAGATTTAGGGATCATGCTAACTATAGTTAGCAATAACATAATGCATATTTAAAACTGCTAGGAGAGGGGCGCCTGGGTGGCTCAGTGGGTTAAGCCGCTGCCTTCGGCTCAGGTCATGGTCTCAGGGTCCTGGGATCGAGCCCCACATCAGGCTCTCTGCTCAGCAGGGAGCCTGCTTCCCTCTCTCTCTCTGCCTGCCTCTGCCTGCTTGTGATCTCTGTCTGTCAAATAAATAAATAAAATCTTAAAAAATAAAAATAAAAAAATAAAACTGCTAGGAGAGGAGATCCTAAAAGTTCTCATCACAAGAAAAATAAATCTGTATGTACATGTGGTGACATCACTTAATTACTTGTGGTAATCAGTGTGAGCTCCGTACATCTACCAGATCATTATGTTATATGCCTAAAACTAATATAATGTGGTATGTCAATTACAGCTCGTTTTTAAAAATTATTTTGGCGTGCTTCAAATTATGAAAACGACCAACAGACGTAGCCTAGAGATACCTCCCATATTTAAAAACCACCAAGTTAATACCTTCCGATAGTTAAGTAACACTGAAACAAATGGTCTTCAAAGTAAAATACTTTTGCTCCAGAACTTACTTGTCAAATCCCGTGTTGTGACTTTTTTTGGTAATAGACACATGGGCGCATCAATGAACAGTATTAGCACAAAAAAGAAAAAAGAAAAAGAAAAAGAAAAAGCTTTCTTTTAAAGAACACGTTCCTTCTGAGGCTGCAGAGCCTGGACGGACGCAGAGCAAACCCAGCCAAGTACATCTGCATTCATGAAAACAGCCACCTGGGGTAGTCGGCAGGTGCTCTCCAGAGAGACGGTTCCAGAATGACCCTTGAGCCTGGGAAGACGCTGACCCCTAACCTGGTCTTTCTAAATTTGGGCCAGGCATGGCCCAGTTCACCTCAGTTGGTTTAGAGGGACAAAGAAACAAATCGTATAAAGACCCAGATTATAAAGGGCTTTAAATAGCCAATACTTCTAAGCATAATCCAGGGCTAAGAGCCCAAGGTAGACAGTAAATTAAAACTGTGTTAGATGCACCAGAGTCTGAAAGCACGCAGAAACACCACGACCGAACGCACGGCCACCCAGCTGTCTGCGGGGGTCACAAGGACAGGAGGAGCAGGGTTTCCCCGGAGTGTCAGGGTCCCTGCCTCGGCCTCCCTGGCCTCCAGGCAGAGCAGGGAATCTGGCAGGGGTCCAGCCCAGACACGCTTCCCCTGCAATGATGGAATTTTTATTCGAGGCCTTGCAGACGCTCATAAAGGCACAAGCCAGTGCTCTCAAGGCAGCATGGAGGCCACGAGCGACTCAGCCGGACTGGAAATTCTCAGGAGCGCAGGGGTTCCCACTGGGGTCCTCAGCCACTCTGACAGGGAACTAAGGGGCTGAGGTCCCCCCAGAGCAGTCAGTTCTCAGGGTCACAGACGCCAGTGCAAAGAGCTGATCATGTCCAGGACCAGCTCCTAGAGCAGAAATTCCTTTTGAGGATTCCCCAGCCAGGCAAAGTGCAATGACCACAACCGTGGGTCCTGACACGACGTCCCAGAGCAGCCAGGACCAAGGCCATCTTCGGAGAAAGGGCCAGGAGGGACCCCAAACTCCCTGAGGGCCTTATACACAGAAGAAAGCCTACAGGAGAACAGCCAAGCAAGCTTCAAATGGAATCAGCACAGTAACGGTCCTTATATTTGAAAAGACATAAAATTACCAGCAACAAAAATCGCTAACTTCCTAGACAATTGGAGATTTGAAAAGAGTACTTACGTCGTGTCCAGGGTCCGATTGATTTTTGCAATTATCCCCAGCGAGGGGTCGATCTTGACATACATGGTTGACATCACCCCCACCACCACGATAAGCCAGCTGGAGGGGCTCGCCGGGTACACACCAGTGATGATGCCATTCTAGAAACAGAACACGGACTGTGAGTACTGTCCCACCCATGAAGTCCTCGGGCCCTGGTGATGGGGGCAGTGGCATGATGGCAGTGGCTGGGAGGCCTTTGTAGCTCACCATGACTAAGTGACCACTGTAGAAGGTCTTCCCCACAGCCTCCAGCCCCTTCTCTTCCTCTACTTCTGAGCCAAATCCCTCCCTGAAGCAGATACCCTGAGAGTGACCCCAGGACATTTGAATCATCTGATGTATGAGTTTAACATAGATTCCTGAGCTCCACCCAGACTAATTCATGACACCTTTGAGTTAAGGATGTCACTAAACCAACCATGAAGTCCTCTCCCCAGTCAGCTACACTTGGGAAGCCCCAAGACCCCCAGCCTCCAAATACCCCTCCTGCCACTCCTGAATCAAGAGGCTTCTCAACACCCAAGTATTTTCAGGAGACCGCTCTCCACATTAAGAATTTGCTGTTTGGGGGTGCTTGGATGCCTCAGTGGGTTAAGCTTCTGCCTTCGGCTCAGGTCATGATCTCAGGGTTCTGGGATCGAGCCCCACATCGGGCTCTCTGCTCAGCGGAAAGCCTGCTTCCCCCTCTCTCTACCTCCTGCTCTGCCTACTTTTGATCTCTCTCTGTCAAGTAAATAAATAAAATCTTTAAAAAAAGAAAAAGAAAAAAGAATTTGCTGTACGATCCCTCAGCCAAACCCCCCTATTTCCCAACCCTAAAAACCACGAAGAAGTGGCAGGAACAGAAGGCAGACATGAAACAAAATTCTGGAACCCAGGTGAGCCTTGGGGCTCCTTATTCTCTTCATTTCTGTGTTTTAAAACCTCTCATTTAAAAAAGTTCTTTTTTTTAAAAAAGATTTTTATTTATTTGAGAGAGAGAGAGCATGAGAAGGGGGAGGGTCCGAGGCAGAAGCAGGGATGCTGAGCAGGGAACCCAATGAGGGACTCGATCCTAGGACTCCAGGACCATGATCTGAGCCAAAGGCAGTCGCTTAATCGACTGAGCCACCCAGGCACCCCCCCAAAATATATCTTACTAAAGCCGTCTTAACAAGCAATCAATTTGACCAAGACAATGGATTTTAAAACTCTCAAAGTTTATTTGAATTCTTTTAGGAGCTACGGGGACCCTCACGTGTCATTTCCCTGGATTTCCTATTGCCTAGAAGTGTAAGAAAGACATCTTCTAAAAAGTCGGAGTTCTCCTGGTTTCTCTGATAGACACATACACCTACTCTGTGACGTTACGTTAAAGTGGAGGCAGGAAGGGCCCAGATAAAAGGTCTCCCGCTCCCCCCAGCCTCCCCCTGCAGCCGCTCTGAGCTATGAGCCACGCAGTGCTCTGTAACCACTCGGTCAGGCGTGGCTGTGAACGGTTTATCTTTTCTCTTCCAGCCTACTGGTCTTGCCCCCTCAGCCTACCAACGGATTTTTTTCTTTTTAAAGTAAAGTTGCTAAGAGTATAGATTTAAAAAAAAAATTTTTTTTTAATTTTATTTATGTATTTGATAGAGAGATCACAAGCAGGCAGAGAGGCAGGCAGAGAGGGAAGGGGAAGCAGGTTCCCTGCTGAGCAGAGAGCCCGATGTGGGGCTCGATCCCAGGACCCAAGGATCATGACCTGAGCCTAAGGCAGAGGCTTAACCCACTGAGCCACCCAGGCGCCCCACAACGACAACATCTTTAAATGAGCATTTCCAGTGGCTTACAGGGATTGACGCCACAGCTCTGTACCCAAGTCTCCCTTTTCCGGGATCGGAGGGTAAAAAGGATTTGCTCTGGGCAAGGTCAGGTGGCAATGCGGGCTTCCTCCTGTAGGTGGCGACTCCTCCACCGCGGGGGCCGCTGTGGGGGCCACCAGCTGCACGGGCAGCGCCTGTCCAGCCGGGCCGGTTGCCCAGGGCCTGTCCCCCTTCTCTGACTCACTGTTCCCACCTATTCTGGCTCCTCCTCGTAGCCACGAGGAAACTGGAGAACAATTGTCGTTTGCTGTTTTCCTCATTCCCCGGGCAGGTAACGCTGAACTCTCTCCCCCACTGAATTCCTTCTAAACCCGCCTCTTCCTCCTTCTGCGATTTTCGAAGTCAATTCAACGACGAACAAGTGGAAAAAACGAGACTCGTGCTTGATTAAAAACTGTGAAAACAGTCTTTCAGGGAAACAGAACTGAGAACAGGGGAAAGACTTTTCAGTCTTTCAGGGAAATAGAACTGAGAACAGGGGAAGTTGCCTCTGCTTGGATGGACGCCGGGATTTCGCCATGTTATCAGCGAGGCACCTGTTAGATAAGGTCCGTCTTCCCCCGGCTGGGAGACCGTTCTCTTTCTAGAAGGCATCAAGAGTTCTGGACCCAGAGTCATGGGTTCTAGTCCTTCCTGCGCTTCTCTGAGCAGGTCACTTGCCCTTTCTGTGCCCTCACTCACCCCCAGAGCATGCCGACGCCCCGGCCCGCCTTACAGCACTTCTTCCAGAACTGGCCCACAGGCATGTAAGCGGAAGCGTGTCCTAAGTGCCCTGGGAGTATCGCCCGCAGGACCGGCTCTCCGAAACACGCCCACCGCGCCAGCGCCTGCCCCCGTGAGCCCCCGCACAGACTGAGACAAGCGCTGGCCCACCTTGAACCTGATGAACTTCTTCTTCCAGGAATGCAGTCCGGACAGATAGATCTGCTTGAGGGCTTCGTGGCTCAGCCGCAGGTCGATCCCGTCCGGGGTGACCGTGAACTGGAAGGCCACGGCTTGGTGGGCTTCCGCCATCTTCGGCAACGTCCTAGGAGGAAGAGGAGGGGCGGAGAGTGTGACGGGGCCGGCACATGACGGGACACTAGGAAACCCCTCGCCGGGACCTGGGGTTCGTCCCGCGTGACGTCTTTCCCTGCCGTTTCCCACTCACAGACCCAGGTCCGGTACGATGGGCCCCGCCGCCCCCTCCCCGTCCTGTCCAGCACTACACAGCCCACTGTCGCCTCTGCTGGGAGGCCGGGGGTGGCCAGCAGAGTCCAGGAGTGGAACCCCCCCCCCCACCGCCACCACAGGGCTCCAGGCCCCAAGCCCACGCAAACCCCCATCCCCAGCCCCAGCCGTCCTACCGAACGATCCCCCCAGGACAGCAACCCTGGCCACACCCAGCCGACGCTGGGAGCTGGTGGCCATTTCACTGGTGGCCAATCTCAACCCCACCCACCAGCCATCTGGAGGCTGGCGAAGAAACCCAGAGGGTCCCCAGATGAGTCCACGATGGCTCTGAGCCCCTTATCTCCAGGCAGGAGCACTGGGGTGCGTGTGGGGCTCTCTGGACACCATCTCAGGCACCACAAGACTCCATGGAAAGGAGACACGTGGAATCCTCAGGAATAGGTGTTTAAGGGTGTCTCCGGACGGAGCCAAGTCCCCTTCCTCCTCCTCCTCCTCGGAGGCTGTGACGGACTTGGGTCAACAACCCATAGGGTGGAACCTTAACTAGGGGGGCATTAACCCCCTGTAAGCAGGCCCACTTGGGCTACCTGTCCCGCCCCAACGACTAGAAACGCGTTTCCTTTCAACAGCTTCAGAGCCGGGTCTATCCCCGTGCCCCTCCTCAGGGCTCCCGTCTTCTTCCTTGGGGACTCCCGAACACCTCATGGCCTCCCTCCCGCGAAGCCGGCCCCTCTGCCGCCTTCTGGAGCCGTGGGACCGAGCCGTCTCTTGCTAAACTGTGCCGGAGCGACCCACCATTCGAAGGAAGCGAGCAGAGTGGGTGGAAGCTTCCAAGAACCCTAACAAAAGTCCACCATCGTGTGTGTGTGTTCTGATCTCCAGCTATGCCTCCCGTTCTCACCTGCCGACACCTGCTGGGCGCAGGCGGAGGACCCCCCCCACACCAGCAGGTGCCGCGGTCAGACACGCCCAGTAAAAAAGCCAAACCTGCTTCGGCCGTTGGAACAAACGCCCCATCAGAGCCCCGACGGGCACACAGCCTATATTCATTTGCTCCTTCCGCAAGCGAAAGCTCAGAGGCAGCCGGGGAGGCTGCTGGGTTTTACACCAAAGGTAAAGGAGAAATGTCCAAGGGCTTTAAGTTACTATTTCTGCTCTCATCATGTCCACTCTGGGGGCGCCCGGGGGGCTCCGTCGGTGACGCGTCCCGCTCTTGGTGGCGGGGCTGTGAGATCAGGCGCCGGGCTCCGTGCTCAGCAGGGAGTCTGCCTGGATTCTCCCTCTCGCTTTCCCTCTGCCCCTCCTGCCCGTGCTCTCTCTCTCTCTCTCAAATAGATAAATCTTTAAGAAGAGAAGAGCTCTCTGGCTGCAGCACGGCTGATGGCAGGGCAGGGAAGCAAGACAGTAAGAAGCAGAGGCCGCCGGTCCTCCAGGAGACGGTGGCCCAGAGTGACATGAGTGAGGACATGAGGAGGAAAAGCCACACCAGACAGGCTTTAGCAGCACCCTGGGGCTTCTGGCTCGAACCGTCCGCTCAGGGGAGCCCCTCCCCGACACAGGAGAGTCGCTGCGTGGGGAGGACAGGTGGGGGGTGGGAGGAGAGAAGCACCGCATGGACCCACCACATCTGACGTTGTTGGGGGCAGAAGGAGAGGCTGGGGTGGGCAGCCCTGGGCAGCGTCCGCACAAAAACCTAGGAATCCACTTGGATCATTACGAAGGGAAAAAGCAAGTCAGCCAAACCGCAATCCGCTGGGAATAACCTCAGCTGAACGGGACCCGCAGTGTGTCCCCGGTGACCCAGGTGTGATTCCGCAGACGTGGGGCCCGTCGCTGTAGCCCGGAGAGTGTCGCGGAAATGGATCCCAAGCCTGAAAGCCGCGAGACCTCCAAGCAAATGCCTCCTGCGGAGAGTTCAGGATGTGGAAGAGGGCACCCCAACAGCTCTGAATCCTCTTCTCGAAAAGCTACCCAAGTGGCTCAAGGATCATGCCGGGGCCTCTAGGTCCACCCTGGACCCCTCTCCACATGCCGCAGGAGCTGGGCATCACAGGGATGATTCTGCCGAAGAGGAAGCCGAGCAAAGTTACGGACTGGCCACCCTTTTGATGGTCCGTAAGATCTTGCAAGAGCTTTATATGGACACGAGGGATTATTAGCGGCAGGAGAGAGAACTTAAACAGAGCGTCTGCAGCGATTCGATCCGAAGGCACGGGTCCGGTACTCGCTCACGGGTCCAGTACTCGCTCACAAATCTACGCTCTGCTGGGGACCGTGGGCGGGCGGGGGATGTGTAGCCTCCCTTCCGGGAGTCAGTGGCCTTATCAGAACCCTGACTTTACTAAGGATTTGCTCGTTTGGATTGGTTCACAGTAAAAACCAAAGATAAGAGTCCTAGATGGACAATCTTCCTCTAGTTCTGCAGAAGGCAAGCCACTGCCCTGTGCCGGCCTCCGCTTCGAGCCATCGCAGTCACTAGTGAACCGGCTGACAAAGGTTTGAAAAACTCCCCCTGCAAATCTAGCAGAGGGAAAATCCCACCCCTTTCCCAGCATCCACAGCCCACGTTTAAAAACATTAGCGGTTATAGGGGCACCTGGATGGCTCAGCCGGTTAAGCATCTGACACTTGATCTCAGCGGGGGTCTAGATCTCAGGGTCACACCTTCACGCCCCACGCCAGGCTCCGTGCTGGGCATGGAGCCTACTTAAAAAAAAAAAAGAAACAATCTATGCTTATGATGCGCCCTCCTGTAGCCGTTGGAGAAATGCAAATCAAAACCAAGGCCAAATGCCACCACTAGCCCACCAGGACGGCCAGAACCCATGAGACTGAGAGTAACAGGTGCTGGCGAGGCCGCGGAGAACCCGGAACCCCCACGCACCATGGGTGGGGATGTGCGATGGGCCGGCCACGCTGGAGACTGGTCTGGCAGTTTCTCAAATGATTCTGTTAGCACACAGCCCCGCGCTTCCACTCCCGGCTGCCCAACACGTATCCGCTCAAAATCCCGCATGCAGAGGTCCATGAGATGCCATGACACACAATAGCCAAAACACAGACAGCCAAAACGTCCTTCCCCTGACAAGCAGCTGATAAAATGTAACAATCCACCGGACAGACCAACAGAGTGTTCTTTGACTGTAACTAAGGAACGAAGCATGTCACAGGAGACTTGAGCCTCAAGAACCTTCTAGTACGGCCAGGCCGCCTGCTGCACGCGTCCATGTACACGTAGTGTCCAGAACAGGGGGGCTGGGGCCCACAGGGCGGGGAGGGGTGTGGGCACCGTGATGGACAGATGGCTGAGGGGAGGGATGGCTTCTTTCCTGACCACAGTGCTGGATGCCCGTCTGAGAACAGACTCACGACCTCGCATGCGTGCACTTAAGATGGGCGTCGGACGGCCCGGTAAGTCGCATCGCCATAAGAGCTGTTACTAAAAAAGAAAGCTGCCTCCTGAAACTGAAGTATTGTCTATTGAACAGTAACACACCTTAACCTTCTCTCTGCAAATACATAAGGCAGGTGGGCGGGGCCGCCGGTGTCCCAGGCAGTGAGGACTCCCTGCTCCCAGCCACCGTCAGCTCGCGGCGTCCGAGGAAGACGTTAAAAATTTTTAGGGGGTGTGGGCGCCTGGGTGGCTCAGTGGTTAAGCCGCTGCCTTCGGCTCAGGTTATGATCTCAGGGTCCTGGGATCGAGTCCCGCATCGGGCTCTCTGCTCAGCAGGGAGCCTGCTTCCTCCTCTCTCTCTCTCTGCCTGCCTCTCTGCCTACTTGTGATTTCTCTCTGTCAAATAAATAAATAAATAAATCTTTTTTAAAAAAAAAATTTTTAGGGGGTGTAGGATATGGTGGTTATTTGCTAAAAGACCTGCACATAAAGGGGCGCCTGGGTGTCTCAGTCGGTTGGGCGTCTGCCTTCGGCTCAGGTCATGACCCCAGGGTCTTGGGATCGAGCCCCGTGTGTCGTGTGTCGTGTCGGGCTCCCTGCTCAGCGGGAGTCTGCTTCTCCCTCTCCCTCTGCCCGCCCCCTGCTCGTGGTCTCTCTCACTCACTCGCTCTGTCTCGCTCGCTCAGTCTCTCTCAAATAAGTAAATAAAATATTTAATAAAATAAAAGAGCCACCATCTTTTAGCAATGCACACCGAAATACGTATCAACACAATTTCATCCTTCGTCCCGTGCAGGGTCTGCTTCCAAACCCCTGGGTGTGGAGGGCCAGAGGCACGGACTGGCCACGCGTGGGAACTGGTGAAGTCGGGCAGTGGCCATATGGGGGAGGGTTGTCTGTTAGGCTGGTCTCTTTTCTTCTGTAGGTTTGTGATCCTCTCATAATCATTTCTTTCTAACATTTTTTATTCATTTGCAGGCAGAGAAGAAGGCAGAGAAGGGGGGGGGGGGAGCAGGCTCCCTGCTGAGCAGAGAGCCCCCTACGGGGCTTGATTCCAGGACCCTGGGATCATGACCTGAGCCGAAGGCAGAGGCTTAAACCACTGAGCCACCCAGGTACCCCCCTCATAATCATTTCTTAAAATATGTTGAACAAAATAAAACAGCTGTCCGCTGTAGCTCAGTGCTCCATCCGACACTCGGAGACTCACTTCCAAAGCTTCCAGACCCTTCCAGGGCTTGGCAGTGGCCGCCTTTCTGGGCACATCTGCCCCCGGCGAGCCCCACAAGCCACAAGCCAGCCCCCACAGAGCAAGGGGAGGCCCCGGGCCCCACGCCCGGAGACCAAGTGAAATCAGGAGAGGGGTCCGTTTCCAGGGCCGCTGCCTGCCCACCAGCCTGCCCTTGCATTCCTCGGCATCCGCCACACGGAAGCGTCTACCCGACCCACCCAACGACACCCAGAAAAGCAACAGCAGAGCCTCTCTGTCGGATCACAGCACCGCTGACCTACCGCACCCTGGCGGGACGCACCCTGGCGGGACGGGCGGCCTCAGCCCCGGATGCTGGGCACGCCCTCCCCTTGCACCCAGGTGGGTGTGGGTGCAGCCTGACACCTGGGCCACCTCCCCCACCTCCGAGTCTCCCCAAAAGGCCAGCCAGAGGAACTGATGAAGACACAGTGACCGTCGCTGCCCTCAGGTTGACCTCGCAGAGGCTGGGGGAGGAGAGAAGCCACCTGCCCTGGGGGGAGGGAGGGAAGCCATTCATTCAGGCCAGACAACCAGGAATGAGGAGGACCTCAAAAGAGCCCCCGGGGAACCTTACTGAACTACGGAGCCGGGCTGTTTTCTGTCCCACAAGTTCTAAATCCTAAGAGGGTCGGGCACACAGCTAAGTACAGAACCGCCCCTGTGGACAGGCCACGCGGACTGGACGCTGCCTGGTCTCCAGCTCTCTGTTCCCGGGTGGAGTCCCTGGCCAGGCCCGGCTGTCCCGCCATTCTGTCAGCGCCGCTGGGAAACCCAACGCCCTGAGGACGAAGAGGAAGGGCCCTGGGCCAGCTGGCAGGCCGGCCTGCGTCTGGATGCAGGCCGCTTACACGGGACGGCCTCTTCTCTGTAACCCTTCAACCTTGCAGGACACAGCGAAGGCCATGGCACAGCAGTGCCCTGGGGGGGGGCCCTGGCGAGCAGGCAGCACCCCCTCCCTGCCTCCTGGGGCTGTCAGGGGGCTCGGCCACGTCCCACCTGACACCTGCGGGGCAGAGCTGAACCGTTAGTCTCTGTCCTCTTCCTCCTGGATAAGGTGACCCGGCACGGCACATAGAGTCTCATAGTTTCTCGGCTCCGGCCGCTCCCCCCACGCCGGGATTCTCAGGATTCTGAGCAGGGGGTCGCCAGCTCCTCTTCCAGCCCCTCTGCACCCCAGGAGTCAGCCCCCCGCCAGAGGCCCCTGCTGGGGCTTTCACCTCCACCGACACACACGGCATGCGCGTCTCCACTGACACCAAAGCGAACGGACTGCTGAATCCTGCCTGCTTCACACCCCTCCCCGCCGCGGCTTCTCCTGCTGGGACACCGCCACCAGCTGCCAGGCCCAGACACACACAGGCTGGAATGTCCTCGCTCCACGCCTCTCCCCCGTGCTGGGCATAAGCAGCAGCAGAACCCGGTCATCTGGAAAGGTACGCTGTCCCCGCACCACCCCACCCCTGCAGAGCACCCAGCTACCTAGGCGGACTGAAGCGGCTTCTCCGGGGACCAAGTGTACACGGCACCCCCGCTGGGAGCCACCTGTGCCCCGAGTTCTCAGACGGCTGCAGAGAACATGGGTAAGAGAAGCAGAGAAGACAAGGGGGAGGCAGAGGCGGCAAAGAAAACATTTGCAAGGGGAGCTTAAGTCCCCTTTCGGTCACTCATTTCTTCCCTCGAATCATCACCGAGGAGCAACTATCGCTGCATCAGAGGCTTTCGGACAAGAAATCTGAGTGGGAGGGAACAGACTGCCGGCAGAAGCACGTTCCGGGAGCGCAGGCTGGCTGCTGGGGGAAGGCCCCTGGGGGACTTCTGGATGGAAGGCCACCGCTTACTCTGCACCTGCCAGTCACGCTGAGGGGTAAACTGGAAGTGGCTGGTTGAGGCAGCAAAGCCGGGACGTAGGGAAGAAGACAAAAAACCCCCCCGTCTGCATGGTCTGGCAGGCCGTGAACCTGCTGCTTTTCAGGGGTCCTGCAGACATCCCCTCGGGCCGCGTCAGGTGCTGCGTGCCCCCCTGGAGTCCCGGCCGAAGGGGGCCTCCACAGATCTCCTTGCCGGCAACACCCCTGGGCGACCCACCCCCAGGCTGAGCACAGCGACCTGTGATCTTGCGACTCTAGGAATCACGAAGGCCACTACAGGGGAGAGGTTCCCCAAGGTCTGCCCCAGAAGGTTTAAGCACCTTACCCTAATCCGCTCTCGGACAGACACCAAGATCCAGCACAAGGCGCTCTGGTTCAGAGCAACGACCTATTTATCGCAAGCTTCATGCATTCACATGGCTGGTCTATTCTGTGGCTGTTCCTACGGCTTCCCAAGCCCATTCCCCGCCTTGGGCCAGCCCCACACCCCACCCCTCCCCCACCCTGACCATGACCCAAGGGCCTGCTAACTCCAGCCCAGGGCAGGGATGCCTTCTGCTCTTTTTCCATCCCCCTCCCCCGGCTTCACACCTAGCTCCAAACTCCTCTCCCGCTGGAGCCCCTGTGCCCGGAGAATGGATTTCCACCAGCTTCATGGGGTGATTCTCCCGGCCCTGGCTGGCAGGTGACTTGCAATCCATCCTTCATTGAATCTCCCAGCGGAAGTGGGGGGCGTCTCCAGGACACGACGCCTTCTTCCACCCTGAATCCAGTGAGGAGCACGGACAGTCAGTCTCCAACACCAGCTGCTGTGTGAAGGATCTGGAAGGGGCGACGTTACACCACCTTGTTGCATTTCAGTAAGATGAATTTTGAGGACTCTGACCAATGCCACTCACAGGATCTTTGGCCAATAAATCGGTCTGTTTTCCAGAGGAGCCTGCTTCGTCCTTCCGTTCTCCTCCTCAAACAACTCTTTTTCACCATGACTCTTTGCCGACGAGGTCAGTGGCCTGCCAGTCGGAACACCAGCCTTCCCTGAGCCGGGTCCCCTGCCCCTCCAGGAGACGACTGGCCCGGCGCCACCCCCACCCCTCGGATCCTGCCACAGGCAGCAGGCTAAGGAATGGGGTAAAAGGTTGGCATGATGCGAAGTGCTTAGCCAGCTTCTAGAACAGGCCCGGGGAAAATTCAGATGTGGAAATCACCCCCGTAATAAACAAACAATAAAACCCGCATGTGACACCCAAGTGAAATATGTAATTATGGGCAGTCCCAGGTCTTTCAAACCGGCCTTAAAACCAACAGATAAGGAGAGAGGAAGGTAGGCAGGCAGATAGACGGATAACGGCACACAGGTGGTGTTCTGTGCTTTGAACCAGGAAGGTAAAAATACACTCCTCCTACCAAACTGTTTGGCACAGGCTGGACGAGGTGACCAAGGTGACAGGCGTCTCACCCCCGTGACCCACGTCACTCCCGCTAGAAGCCAAGGAGCAGACCAGCGTGAGGGTGTCAAACACCTGCTCAAGGTCGTAGTCGGCACACCGCCGAGCTGGGGATCGGACCCGCGTCCAGCTCTAAACCCCACGTGCTCAACCCGCCGAGTTCAATGGTAGGGACTCTGGTAAAAATTCCACGCAGGAGTCCGAAAGCTACACAAATACAAAATTAGGTCACTCTCTTGTAACCGACACGATGTGACTGCAGTCAGCAATAAAACTACAGTAACTACAAACACGACGGGTGCCAATGCTAAAATTATTCACAGGCACCCGCCTCGCCACGAGAATTGCACAATTTACTCGCACGCGGGAGTGGGCCCTGCCTGCTACCAGAACCCGGGGAAGAGCGGCCCATCTCCTCTAGCAGGCGGCAGCTGCCGCGTGGGGACTGTGCTGAGGAAAGGTTCCCCACAGGAAGCAACGGCTTAGCACAGCATCAACACCAGGCAGGGTCTCCCGGAGCAGAACCTGGATCCCTCAGCCAGGGAGGAAGCTGGACGGGAGGATGCTGAGGCCACGGGCCCCGGAAGAACTCTCGGGAGGAGACACCGCGGGCAGAGCCTGCAGCCAGGTCCTTCCTGGAGGACAGAGACGTTGTCCTCAACACCCTATTCTTCGGCAGTCCAGCAACCGGGGCCTGGGACGGTTCTGCCCAACCACACAGAGCCGCTTCTGCCTCCAGGATGGCTAACGTTCCTGCCAAGTAAGGCTACCGAGGTGGCACCCACGCCAACCTCAGTGTTGTTCCCCACGGCACTTCAAGGGAAATACCTGGAAGGTTCTAGAAGCTTATCGCAGAGCCCAGGGGTCTCCCCAGACCTGCATGTGGAACAGGGCTCATGACTTTGCTCAGGTTCCTTCTTGCTCCTTTGGTATTCAGCATTCCTGCTATCGTGTTCACAGTTAGGGTGAGAAGTTAGGTACAGGCACAAATTAGCACTAACGGAAAGATACAAAAAAAGAGGCCCTCTCCACCTATATGTGGGCATATACACGCCCTAAGCTGTGTCCACACGGGATTCTCTGTAACTGTGCTCTTGTGTTTTCTCAGTAAGTGCTATACAGATACCCATCATTTCCCTAACCTGACGGAGGCATCTTAGAACCAAGAATGTGAGACTCAAAACTCACTTGATGTCTCTGGGAAGGTTTCATGGACAAGAAAGGTACAGGAACGGTCTTTAAGGAAATGCTGTCTCTCTCTATATATATTTTTTAAGATTTTGCTTATTTATTTGAGAGAGAACACAAGCAGGGGGAGTGGGAGAGGGAGAAGCAGGCTTCCTGCTGAGCAGGGAGCCCGATGCGGGGGCTCAATCCCAGGTCCCTGGGATCATGACCTGAGCTAAAGGCAGACACTTAACGACTGAGCTACCAGGTGCCTGTGAAATGCTGTCTCTTGAATATGTGACAGAGCATTCAATATTTGCATTAATTAACTGGGCATACAGTTCATGCATTGCGGTGAACTCTATCATAACACACCATTCACGTTTATGGGGCAAATATGCTGAGTCAAGGCAGGTTATAGAGGGAATTCTGATTCATTATACTCCGTTTTACAGCTCCAGGTAAAACGCAGCTTCTGCCCACTGAGCTACTATAAAAATACAGCAAGTTCAAATTTTCTTTTTTTTTTTTTTAATTTATTTGACACAGAGAGATCACAAGTAGGCGGAGAAACAGGCAGAGAGAGAGAGGGAGAGGAGGAAGCAGGCTCCCCGCAGAGCAGAGAGCCCGATGCGGGACTCCATCCCAAGACCCTGGGATCATGACCTGAGCCGAAAGCAGAGGCTTAACCCTCTGAGCCACCCAGGCGCCCCCAGCAAGTTCAAATTTTCATGTGCTATTGCCCCACTTCAGTAAGTCAGGGCTGATCAGATAAATACTGAGAAACAGGAGCTGAGCCAGAACAAAGTATTCATGAAATGTTACTGGAGGTCACAGTTTTTTAATTTTTATTTGAGAGAGAGAAAACACAGATGGGGGGGCAGAGGAAAAGGAGAAGCAGACTCCCCGCAAAGCCCCGACGTGGCTCGATCCTAGGACCCTGAGATCAGGACCGGAGACAAAGGCAGATGCTCAACCGACCAAGCCACCCAGGAGCCCTGCCAAGGGTACATTTTTATAAAGAACATACAGGACGTCTCGGCAGGCCCATTTCCTGCACTACATGTTCAGATCTTTTTCTCCAGTTGCATACTGGAGAAACACCTGCCTCCAGCCACACCAGTGGCTGTCGTCCCACGGCCAGGAGAGACCCCTGAACCGCACCTCGCACGAGGACAACATTCCCACAAATGTTCCTAAAACCAGGGGCAGGGTGGATGGCCCATGTGTGCCCTTCACCTCTGCACCCAGAAGTGCAGCTGAACTTGTCAAGCCCCAGGTCCAGTCCAGGGACTGCTGGGCTCAGTCGGGTCCCTAAAACCTGCCTGGGGCCACAGTATTATTTGCTAGAACCCACGACCATTTTGTATGCTAGAACCCACGACCGGATCTTTCCTCCTGTGAGACAGAATGACGGGGTCAGAGGCACCACTGGACAGATGAGGAACTGAAAATCGAGAAACACACATGGCTGATTCAGTGTCACATCCAGCTTGCTTGAGGGCCAGGGTGGGGCTGGGGGGGTGAGGGCTTGGCCTGCACCAGGGTCTGGGGAGGAAGCCTGTGGAGGGACGGAGCACAAGCTTGGGAGAACGCAGATCTGGATGCAAATTCCAGCTCTGCCACTTACTCAGGCCTGTGTGTGTATGAGAGAGAGACCTTGAGCAAATGTCATCACCTTATCGTAAGACTGTTTCCTGGCACATAAAGCATGCAGAATGCCCACCCCTCGTAAAGTGATGGGCCCAACGCCACATGAGGCCTTTAAGGCAGGAACACACTGTACCTTCCCAAAGGCAGTCCCATGCTCCAGGAACGTGGGTTTCCGTGGGGATCTGCCCCCTCCTTTCCACCAGACACCACCCCCCCGCACCCCGCTCACTCTCCTGGCTCCCCCCACGCCCTCCGGATCTGATACCTCCCGGAGCATCTAACTTTGGCATTCAGCTTGTAGCAGTGCTCCTGGTTCATCTCTGGGATACCTTATTGTACCTCCCATGATGCAACAGGGCACTTTTGAAAGAGCAGAAAGAAACCAAAACTCTTCATGTTAAATCTTTTTAAGGGCAGTAGAGGAGCTGACATTTAGAAAAATTAGAGACAGATGCATTATCTCATAAATGAGGAAGGCTTTCATAAAAAGTAGAGTTTGGGTTCTAGCCTAAGACAATTTCTTAAAGGCAATTCTGTGTTTGCTTTTAATATAAGCATGTGTTGCTTTTTAGTGGGGCAGTGGGAGCAGGAGGGAGGAACTTCTATATTAAAGGAATTAACCCCTAGCTTGACTCCTCAGAAACTGGATATCCCCGGTCCTCATGGGACTGATTTCCCACCAGGACATCCTAACAGAGCAGAGGTGTGTGCGCTGGAGATCAAGAACCCCGAACCCCAGAGGAAGCCAGTATACTGGTGGGTGGGAGGGTGTCACTGGTCCCTTGATGTGGGAAGGAGCGAGCTTTCAGGCCTCCGCCAAGAAACCCCCAGCCATGGTAACACCGTAGAGCAAGGGTCCCGAGTAGAAGAACCCAAAGGCTTCCTTCCTCTGTTCCTCGCTTCCCTTGAACAGCCCGAAGGACCCCACCGCTGCAGCAATGCCTCTGAGAAAGGGTCTCACACCTTCTTCCCTTAGATAAAATCTGAATACCCACTTTGGCTCCCAGGAATCAGGACAAAGGTGAGTTTAAGAGCCACATGGGAAGCAAAGGTAACAGGTGGGACTTGGGGACAGTCAGAAAGAATCGAGGGTGACACTCGGGTTCCTGGGACGGGTGGGTGGACCCCCATCCTGGGACTGTGGAGTCCTTTTTTTACCTAAGTAACCTGGTGTCTGACAACTACTGGATAATCTCTCCCAGGGAGAGCAGCGGCCACCCTACATCCCAGCCCCAGTCCCCCACGTGCAAACACCACCAGAGCCTGGCCTACTGCAGCAGCAACATTTCTTTCAATGATTAACTTCCAAAAACATTCCTCAGCAGAAAAACAACCCAGACAACATTAAAGGTGGACATTCCGGAACACTGAGGGTCCAAATCACTTTCACACGAAAAGGTCAGTTGGCTTCCGCCCAGGGTCTGCTGAGAACCCAAGGTCCTCCCAGTATTTGCAGGGGGTAAAAGGTGAAGTTCAGAAGAGGCAACAGAAAGTCTGAAATCAACAGAACATACTCTCACCTGCGTTAATTAACAGACTTTGAAAAACAAACACCCGGCCCTGTACAGCCTAGAGTCGTCCTACGGGCATCAAAAGGGCTGTCAGGGCGGTGGGGTAGTTTGGCGAGCGGGGGCCGGGGCGGGGAGGCCACCTCTGCGCCTTGATGTCACTTCGGACCTGGCCTTGTGTTACTCCTCTTTTAAAACAGCCAAGTCTCCGCCGCAGAAGCCCAGGGGAGGCTCAGGCCATTCGGAAAAGAATTCCACCAGCAGCCCAACGCCGGCCCGGAGCCCCAGGCACGCAGAACGACGAGCGCTTTGGGCCGACAAAGGAAAGACCGCGCGGATCCAAGTGCAGAAGCAGCCCCGGGCCGCCGCGCGCGCGCGCTTCCGCCCCCCGGCCGCCCCCGGAGCTCGGGCTGCGTCTTTAACTGCTCGCCTGGAACGCGTCCTCGAGGGCACCGCCGGCAGCTGCGGCGGGCGCGCCCCGCCCCGCCCCCACCGCGGGCGTCACGTGACGGCTGCGAAAAGTAGGGGAAAGGTTACCGCGAGCCCCGCCCCCGGCCTGGCGCGTCCCAGGCGCTCAGATCCTGTTCCACCCGCCCGGCTCGGAGAGACCTTCCGGAGCGAGCTGGCGCGCATCGCCGGCGCTGCCGGCCTCCTCCCCCGGCGACACGCAGCGCCTCTCCGTGGGAAGGCCGAGCCCCGCGCGGCCAACCCTGGGGACAAGGAAGGGCTGAGCGCGCCCGAGGCCGTCCCACGGAGGCACCGCGGCACCGCGCCCCCCGCGCTCCCCAAGCGTGTCCGGAAGGGACTCGCAGGGAAGCCCAAGGAAACATTAACAGTGTTTCTATGAATGAGCACGAGGGGCCGGGGTTGCATAAGCGCGGGCCCTCCCCCGGGGCTCCCTGGAGGCCCAGGCTTGACCGCCGGTTCACCACGGGTCCAGGGTCAGGCCAAGGGCGGCAGCAGCAGGGACGCCAGGTTTATTCCCTTGGCCTCGGGCTTGGGCCACTTGTTTTCAGTACAAACTCGAAAGGTTATTTCGGCCTGTGCGTGAGGCCAGTTCTGCCACTCTGATCCAAAGTGTGTGCACGCCCAAAGATGGCCCTTTTCTGGGTTTCCAACAGACGGAGTTCAGCGCGCAAGGTCAGGTCCAACCGTGCATCACCGGAAGGAAACCGGTCGTTTCTGGCTGAAGAGGAGCCCCGAGGCGCGCGGAGGCACACCCCCCCCAAAACCCGCGGTCTGAGGGCTGCATCCAGCTCGGGAGAGACACGATGGCCCCACAGGACTTCCTACCGCGCACTGCCTCGCCTCCCGGTCTGCATTACCGTCCCCCTCCGCACGCCGCGCTTCCCCGGAGTCACCTTCAGTGCTCCGGGGAGGGGGTGAGATGCTTGCTGGCACAAAACGACCGGGGAGCTCGGCCATGTTTTAGTCACTGGGTTGGAGGTTCGGAAGAGAAGAAACGCGCCTGAATATCTGGAATGACCAGAAACCGGACGCCGGTGCCCGAAGGTGGTGTAACACGATACACGTCTCAAAAGGTTCAACGGATTTTCATTTTGCCCGGTAACTTACAAAGTTACCAGTTTCCCACAACAATCTGCCCTTAAAATAGTTTTCCAGCACAGGGAGCACGAGAGGGACCGAGAGCCTGGTGCAGAGTCCGGGGTGCCGAGGCTGTTCCGTACGGAACCCGGCCGATTCCTCGGGGCGCAGCTCGGCGTGGAAGGAGTAAGGCCGGCCCCCACCTGCGTTCCCGCAGCGGAACGCACGCCAACCACCAATTTACATCACAAAGACGCTGACCCACGGCCTTTCCCAGCAAAACGAAAGGAAGTGGCCCGGCCGTAGGCTCGCGGAGGGAGTGGAGGCTAGGGGCTGCGTCCGTCGGAGCCGGGGAGCCCGGGTCGCTCCGGCGCCCTGACCGCGCCGTCCGGGCTCGCGAGCAGAGAGGTAGCCCAGGCCTGGTCACGTGACGCCCCTCCCCCAGCCCCGCGCGGCGGCTCGGGGGCCCGGCGCGACCTTGGGCGGAGTGTCCGCGCCCACCTGCCCCGCACCCAGCGCCGGACCAGGGGACGGGGAGGGCGCTCGCAAGCGGAAACTCCGGCCGGGCGCCCCTACCTCGTTCCCGGCGGGCTCTCGGACCGCGCCGGGAGCCCCGCATCAAGGGCGTGTCCCGACGGCTGCAATGCGGGGGCAGCCCCGGGGAAGTGGGTGGACGGCGCACCTGGCAGTCCCGAGGCTCGAGAGTCCCTCTGGCTCCCGCCTGGGACCAGTCCGCGACCCCAGCACGGTCCCCCAGCCCCCAGCCACCCCAGAGGGGGAAGGGATGCGGAGGGATCGAAAGGGGGTTGGTGGCGCCCCGCCAAGTCCGGGAGGCCGAGCATCCCCCTTGCAGCCTCAGCGACCCTTGGACGGACCCCCAGCCACAATCCATTCCGAAGACAGGGGTGGGATGAGAGGAAAAGGGAGCCGGCGTCCCTAGTAGCCCCAGGCCGAAGGCATCCTGCCAAATCCAGGGACCCAAGCATCCCTCCAGCTCCTGCACTGTGCCGGCGGGCGGGCCGACCGACCCTTGGACGTACCCTAGACCCAATCCACTCCTGGGGAGGGGGAGTCCCGAACTTGGCGCATCCTGCCAAGTCCGGAGAGCTGAGCATCCCTCCCGCTGCCGCACCAGACCCGCACGGGAGGCCCGCGAGCAGATCGGCTCCCGGGCGGACCCCACCCCCCCCCACGACCCAATCCACGGCGGAAGGTGGGGAGTTCCTGCCGCGCTCCCATTTCGGGCTCCTGACGAACCCAGCCGTCCGGGGAGGGGGGTATGCTAGGGGTTCCCTCTCCGCGCCGCGGCCCGCGGCCCCCGCTCCCGCCTGGGTCCGGGCCCTGGCAGTCCCCGGCCGTCCCACCCGGGAGCCCGCCGCAGCCCGCAGGCCCGCGCCCGCTCGCCCGCCCTCCCCGCGCGCGCCGCCAGCCCCGGCCCAGCCTTACCAAGTCAGCGAGCGGAGGCGCGGCGCCGGCGGCGGAGGCTGCGGCGGACTGAGCGCGCAGCGAGCGAGAGCCGGGGGCTGGAGGGCCGCGGGCGAGGCCGAGTGCACCCGACGCCGGTCGCCGCCGATTGGCTGGAGCGTGCGGGGCCGCGGTGCGGGCGGGGCTGCGACTCCCGGCGCTGGGCGGGCGGGCGGGGGGCGGGACCCGGGCGGGGCGGGGCCTCGGCGGCTCCTAGGGGAGCCTGTCAGGTGAGGAAACTGAGGCTGCGGAGGAGCAAGCCACCTCCGCCCCCTGCCAATACGGGGCCCCGGGCGAGATTCCTCACCCTGGAGACTCTCTTTTCTCATCTGAAAAATGGGCCAACTCATGTGGGCCAAGCCCATAAAAGCGCTCAGCACCGTGTCTGGATCCGTCTAGCCCTTCACAGCCATTGCCACCTGTAATCCTCAAAGCACCCCCTATAAAAAGTTGATCCCAGCCCGCGCTAGCGCACGACCACACAGCTAAGAAAATGGATCCAACGTTGGGGCCAGATCTGACTCCAGAGCCCACGCCGCAAATCGGACCCGATCCCCGGAGTGACCACTGAGGCGATCCCGAGGCCGCGTGGCCGGCAGAGCCAACACGCCACTGCGAATTCCGACGGTTCCGGGCCTCCTCCTCATCTAACTGGGAGAAAAATACCTCCCTCCAGGGCTTTGATAAGATTTGGTAGATTAATTATTCAGGCGCCTGGAGCATTCTACCTGCTGAGGAAAGACATGCCTGAAGGTGGGGACAGAATGACAGAGAGGCCCTTGTATGCGACACTGAACTCAGGAGAGGGGCCAGGAGTGGACACTGCTCACTGGCAGATCCCAGGAGTCTAGGCCGGGGGCACCGGCCACATGGCGCTCAGAGAAGAGCCGGCGGTGCTTCCCCTCCAACCTCACCCTCTCCCCATTTGTCTGAAATGTTCCCAGGCTCTAGCTGGTGGTCCTGCATACAGCAGGCGCTCCATAAATGCACCAGTTTTAGGAACAGAGACCCGGCTTTCCTAAAGGTCAGTGACTCCTTCTGGCTATTAAAAACCCAAGCTTGCCTCCATCTTTCGGTCTGCATTATTTAGTGGCTACCACTGAAAGGTTTAGAAGAGAAAATGAAAGTTCTTTCTTGTTCCCGCCCCCCTCACTGCCACGGCCACGGTTAACTATTGGTGCACTGTCCCGGCTGTTCTAAATGAAGTCTCAGGATAGGTGCTGTTTGTAACACTCTTGTTTTCACTTGGCTTATGTCGTGCAGAGTTCCCTGTGGAGACAGAGATGATTTCCTCTTTCGCAGGGTTTAGCCCGCCCCGTGGACGCTTAAACCCCCCGTTTCACCCTTGCAGGTATCAATAAAGCGGCACCGGATCGTCGCGAGCCCTTCTGAGCTCTGCTTTCTCTCTGTAGGTCCCTAGAGGCGACGCAACCAAGTCAGAGAGCAGGCTCCTGTGACATTTGGGTGACATACTGGTGTCCCTTGCTGAGCCACCCTCAGAAAAGCTTACTAACTAACATCTACTCCCACGCAGGCGTGGGAATGCAGCCGGCTCCGGGAGTTGGTCCGCGCTGTCCGTCGCTCTCAGTTCCTTACATCTCTGCCCATCTTCTAGGAGAGGGCGGGAGATAACGCTCCTTATTTTAACTTGCGTTTCTTTGAAGTTAGAAATTGGAGATTTCCTGCCGCGGCGGCCTTGGGTCCGTTCCCCACCCCCGACCCCCAGCGGTCCCAGGCCTCCCCTCCTCTCCAGATTTCACCGCCCAAGAAAGCAGGTGGGCTGGGCCTGGGCCCACCTGCTCAGAGCGCGCGGCAGCCTGCACCTGCGTCCTCCGCTTCGCGATCCTAACACGGAGGCCTTCCTGGCTTGTGCCTTGGACTCTCACCCTCACCTCAAATGCCCTTCCCTCCTTTCCCCGGAACCCCGGCCATCAGCCTGCAGGTCCCGGCCCAAGGTCACTCTCTTCCTCACTGGAGTCTCGCCGTGCTCCCCTCTGGGATTAGTCCCGCGCCCTGTAGTTTCCCAGGGCTCTGCGGCCTTGACTGTGCACCCCTCCCCGCGCGCCGCCTCGGTGCCACCTGCAGGCCGGGTGAGGCAGGGACAAGGGCGGGACCGTGGTCCTGGGGGCCACCGGGTCTCCGGATCACCTGGCGAGCCCATCCTCGCCTGGCAGCAGCAAGTTATTTCCAGCCGGAGCCTAGAGGCTTCATTCGCCTGCCCGGGCTCGGCTCCCCATGGCATGCAGCTCTCCAGGGCGGCTTAGCAGTGGCTATTAATAAAAACCCCAGGAACTAGGCCTCTGGGGAGCTCCAGGCCTGTCGGATCCTGTGTTCCCTTTGGGCCAAAAATATCCCAGAGTTGGCCTCAGAAACTGGAGTAATCTTTCTCAAGCTCCGTTTCTGTTTGTTTGTTTGTTTGTTTGTTTCAATTCTTCCCCAGTTTGAATGGAACATAGTGTAGCAGCTGCCTAGCCTGGCGATAGGGAAACTTTTTTTTTTTTTTAATGCACCTACTGTTGGGGCGCCTGGGGGGCTCAGCCAGTTCAATGTCTGCCTTCAGCTCAGGTCATGATCCCCCGATGGGGCATGGAGCCCTACAAAGGGCACCCTGCTCAGCAGGGAGGCCACTTCTCCCTCTCCCTCTGCCTCTCCCTGCTTATGTGCTCTCTCTCACTCACTCTCTCTCCAATGAATAAATAAAATCTAAAAAAAAATAAAGGCACCTACTGTCTTCATTATCATTAAGAAATCTCCTGCTTTTTTTTTTTAAACTCTATAAATATCCTTTTTTGGAAAAAAGCAAGCATATAAATATTAACGAGATCAGTATCATGCAGTCTTGGATACTTGAATAAAACAGCTTCAACAATAACCAAGTGAGGATCAAACTTGTTTGTTTCTACCCGAGCCACTGCCTCTGGATTTCTTTAAAGCAAATCCAGAAATCCTACTGTTCTGTCCTTGCAATTTTTTTTAAATTTTCTTTTTTTTTTAAGATTATTTATTTATTTATTTGACAGAGAGAGAGAGATCACAAGTAGGCTGAGAGGCAGGCAGAGAGAGAGGGGGAAGCAGGCTCCCTGCTGAGCAGAGAGCCTGATGCTGGTCTTGATCCCAGGACCCAGAAACCATGACCTGAGCCAAAGGCAGAGGCCTAACCCACTGAGCCACCCAGGCACCCCTGTCCTCACATTCTTGAGTAAAGATGTCTAAAAGTTAAAGGTTTCTTTTAAAAAAATAACCCCCCCCACACACACACAAAATATACCCTCAATGCTATTGTCCAACCTAAAATAGCAGAACAATTCCAATACAGAACTTGTAAGGCCCTCTTGGGCTGCCAAGGGCACAGCTGAGTCCCACTCTCTTGCCAGCCCCGTCACTTGCTGGCAGCTTCCAGCAGATTCTGATTTCAAAGCATGTAAGACCTCCTGGAACTCAGCTCTCGCTTCCCATAGGAAGCAATTTTGTAATCTCAGAGTTCTGTGCTTCTTGCTCCTCTCCAGAGCTTTGAACCCCTCTGAACTTGAACCTTGAGCTGCTGTAGGTACGGGGACAAATAGCAGCGTCCCGTGTCCAGTGGTGACAATATTTGCTCAGCCAGCGTCACTGGGGCTTGATGAGAACAGAATGAGGTCACGCAGATGCAAGCAAACTGGGCCAAGGTAGCTCGACCATGCACCAGCGATAGGAACTCCTAGCAACAGCCAAAGGGTACTCTTAATTCAATAGCTTGCCCTATGACCCAGTAATCCTGTCCCTGAGTATCCCCTGGGAAGAAATGAGAGCATTATGTCTGTGCAAAGACCCTGGTACAGGAATGTTTACAGAAGATTCGCTCGAAGGGACAAAAATCCAGAAACAACCCAAATGGCCATCAACATCGAACGGATAAATACCTTGCGGTTTTTCCATAGAGCAGGATTATAAGCGGCAAGAAAAAAGAGAAAGCCACTAACAGCCCTAGGGGACTGATCCTACAGATCTCAGGTTGTGGGAAAGCAAGCCAAACGCACACACGACATTTTCGTGCTGTATGATTTCTGTAAGAAGAGGTGCCTCCTAACTGCCATGATGGGTCCTGACTGAGAGACACAGGAAGGAGCTCACAGGGGGCTCTCACCGGGGTAATGGGAAATGCCAAGGCTCCATATGCCTAAGCACGTGATCCCCCCTGCTATCTGTGTGTTAGGCCTCAATTTTAAAAATTAAAAATCTCAGGGCACCTGGATGGCTCAGTGGGTTAAGCCTCTGTCTTCGGCTCAGGTCATGGTCTCAGGGTCCTGAGATCGAGCTCTCTGCTCATCGTACTCTCTGTTCAGCGGGGAGCCTGCTTCCCCCTCTCTCTCTGCCTGCCTCTCTGCCTACTTGTGATCTCTCTCTCTCTCTCTGTCAAATAAATAAATAAAATCTTTTTTTAAAAAATTAAAAATCTCGGGGCGCCTGGGTGGCTCAGTTGGTTAAGTGTCTGCCTTTGGCTGAGGTCATGCATGATCCTGGGGTCCTGAGATCGAGTCCCATATGGGGCTTCCTGCTCGGTGAGGAGCCTCTTCTCTCTCTCCCTCTGGACTTCCCCACCCCTGCACCAGCTCTCTCTCTCCCTCTCACTCTCTCTTTCTCAAATAACTAAATAAAATCTTTTTTTTAAATAAAAAAATTTAAAAAGCTTTCAAGGTCAATGGGGCACTAGCCCTTGCTGGCAAGGGTGAAGCTATCCCGGGGTCGTGAAATGAAGAGGACTGACGAAGTTGCGTCACCCGGGGAGAAGACAGCGTTCGGGGGGAGTGGAGGAGAGGCTGGCTGCCAGCCTCTTGCTGGTGCAGGGGAGCAGTGGGGAGAGCACCGGGGACAGCATCCAGAGCCCGGGAGGCGACAGCGCTGTGTGCAGGAGTGCCAAAGGAGGCCTGCACACCCCAGGCCTTGCCTCCCTCCCCACTCCTCCTCCTGCTCCAGCTGCCTGGGCCTCCCCTCCAAGGCCAGGACTGCACCCTGTTCCCTCTGCACCTGGAAGGAGCCAATGCCCTGATGGGCCTGTCGGGGGCACCAGGAAGGCCGGCCAAAGTTTGCCTTCCTGGGGAGTCATCTCAGTAAAGAAGAGCGGGGGTGCGGGAGTGGGCACAGCTGGCCACCAGCCTGGGTCTGGGTGTCCGTTCCCTCACCTACACGAGGACATGGCTCTCGGGCCCTAACACACACCCTTCTCAGTACGGCTTGGAGAAGCAGGAATTCTAATGGCTTAGGGGGGGTGAAGTCCAGAACCAGACATGGCCTGGGTTCAAACACTGACTCTGCCGCTCGCCTGGCTGAGTGATCTTAAGCTCTCTGTGTCCTCATCTGTAAAGTGAGGAGAGTGTTGATTACTCTCCTTGGAGAGTCTTAGTGAAAATGACGCGAGTAACTGATGGGAGAAGGGCTTAAGCGTCCCCAGAACTTGGTAGGTGCCATGAACGCGTTAGCCATGAGTATCAGTTTCCCTCCGTGGAGCCTCTGTTTTAAAAGCCTTTGTTTATAAACAGTAAAATGTGATCAATGAATAACTCATTTCCTGGTTTATTAATCAGAAATGCAGATGCGATCGCCAGCCAGAGCTCGCCATCAACCTGAGTTCCGGCCACACTTTCAACAGATGTTTATTCCAAAGTCCAGATTGCCAACACCTGATGCGTCGCCAACCATGAGCAAAAAAAAAAAAAAAAATTGGGCCTTTTGAACCACACGGTTTCATTTCAAATAAATGAAACCTCTTCAGGTAAATGGACCCTCCGGAAACCATTTTATAAAGGTCAGAATAGTTCAAGGGCCACCCCTGTGACAGCTCCCAGTCATCTCTGAGGTCCCCGCTAGCCCAGCCTGCCCGGAGAGTATGCACTAGAGGGACTGGGGTCTGAGCTTCTAGGTGTGACCAGAGCAGCGTGCTGGGCACACAGCAGGTGACAGCTCAGAGGGTACTCTGGGGAGTCGGCGGCTCGACGCGTCCCCAGCTGGAGCCGGGCCAGCCTGGACACCGGGACCTCAAGGGTGCCGAAGCGGTGAACATCCCACAGTACCTGTTAACAGCTGCCTGAGCATCCGGTTGGGAGCGCTGGCTGAAGACTTTGGTGTCAAGAAGCAAACCCCCTTCCCCAGCATCTTGCGTCAATGGCTTTTATGCTCCCTGGGGAGGGTTCCTAATGAACATCTGCCCACAGCTGCAAATCTTTCCCCAGAAAAGTGCACGCACACAAGCAGCGGGAAATAATTTGTCTTCGACCTTCCCAAGCCCACTGACAAACGCCCAGCTCAGACGGGTGAAGAAAAATTGTCTGAAACTCAGAAATAAAGCCAAAGGATACTTGACCGTTCCTTCACGGGCTCATTATGTAACTGGGGTAGCGTATCTCGACCGGGCCCTGGACTCTAAGAAGTTACATGTTAATCAGTGGACTTTTGTCCAACAGAAATGTAAAGAATTTCTGTTGGTAGGGGGAAAAAAGTATTCCCCCAAATTATGAGTTCATTGCCCTAAAGGATGTTAAGCGGTTTGGGACCTATTTAGGAAAAACTCGGATTTGTGTCCGCCTTCCTCTGTAGGGGAAATGCAATTCTCCCTACAGTGTGTACTTTCCCCGTGCATCCCCTTACTGCCCAGCAGAGCTCTTTGCTTCTGATACTTCCAGTCACCAAACCGCCACTGCCCAGAGAGCATCAGATCCTCCTGGTTAAGGGTTCGGTCCCACAAGATGCACCCCTATCCTCACCCCTTCAAATGACAGGGGACAGGTCACCTGTGTTCTGACCAACCCACTACGGAGGTTCCAAAGACCTCTCCTCGGGCCCGACGAATTGGCTGAAGTGGCTCTCAGAGCTCAGGGGAAACACTTACTTAGCTTTACTGATGTCTTAGAGGGTATGACAAAGATGTTGACGAGCTCTCTGAGGGCAAGACACTGAGACAGCTGCTGGGGGCTGGGGTGGGGGCACCCTTTTTGCCCATAGCATCCTTCTGCTGTGGTGCAACCCTGGGGGAGACCTTCCTGGGGAAGAGCCGGGGGCACCCACACGCATGAGCCTCCCCGGACCAGCAGAGGCCACCTGGTAAATCGCAGAACCGTGTGTGCAAGACCCACACTTTCTACAGCGCCTTTCCACCCACGCGGGCTCTTATCCTCTCGATTCCGATGCATTCTGTATTTTCTTTTTCCCTAAAAAAGCCCTAGGGTGACTGGAACTTTCAGGACCTGAGGAAAAGCACGGGCTCTACCCAGCCTGGTGCCACCTTTCTTTGGTTCTCATCCCAAGCAGGAAATAACTTCCAGGTTCTGGGTTCAGGTCAGAGCACGCATTTCTGCGTTCCCGCGGTCCACAGACCAAAATGGGCTCCAAGTACTGCCCTGACTTCTGCCCCGGGCTAGTCCCTTCTTGTCCCTAGCAGGTCCTCCTTGTATAGAAAAGGAGGGTCCAATGACTCATCAGTGGAGACGTCTCCAGGAGGTGGGAGAACTTTCAAGCATCTATTGAGCACCTGCTGTATGCCAGGCAACAAGCCAACAAGAGCGTGACCGCAGAATGTGAGATCCTCTGAGGCCCCTCCCGCCCTGCTCCATCTCCTCTAGAACCCCCTCCTCCTCCTCCAGCACGAGTCCTCCCGAAGCTCACCAGTGACCCCAGTGACCCACGAGCCTCCTGGGCCAGCAGAGGCCATTTGGCAAGCCACATTTGTTTCTTTCCCTAGAACCCATCCTGTTGGAACCCTGTGCTGCATTTCACAGTTGCCTCATCTTCCCCTCCCGGGACCTTCTCCTCTTGTAACCTGTGAGTCACCCTGGCCCCAGGTTCTCCCTCTCCCCTGGGACCTGTTCTCAGACGCCTTCCCTGGCTCACTTCCATCTGCCCTTCCCACACCAGATGTGGCTCCAAGCTTCTTGCTTTGGCCCTGCCTCGGTGGCCAGCCTTGCTCCCCTGGCAGCTCCCACGAGGCCACATGAGCACCCCCATTCTGATCCTCCCAAATCCTCATGATCGGGGGGCCCTCCTGAGCGACAATGATGGACTCACTTGCTTCCTGGGACTGAGTGGCCCACCAGGAGGAGAAGGCTGTCTTCAAGTGCAGTGGGGCAGGGCCACAGAGAAAAGTGTGTGTGTGTGTGTGTGTGTTATATTTTCTATGTCGCAGAAAGCAGCAGATAGTCACCAAGGGGAAAATTAGAACTTTGATGGATTATTTATGCTTATTTTAGTCTAGTATGTATTTTTTAAATTACATATGAGGAAGTCACCCTAATTCCTTTAGCAAATAAGGCTCTCAAAAGATCTGAATCTAGGGGTGGCTGGATGGCTCAGTCAGTTAAGTGGCCAGGTCTTGTTTTGGGCTCCAGTGATGATCTCAGGGTCCTGGGATCAAGCCCCGCGTCAGGCTCTGTGCTGGGCATGGAGTCTGCTTAAGATTCTCTCTTTCCCTCTCCCTCTGCCTCTCCCTCTCCCTCCCCCACTTGGGCATGTGTTCTCTTTCCCTTAAAAACAATCTGAATCCAGCCCTAGTCCTACCCATTTTCATTCATTTGTTCATTTATTCATTAATTGGACAAACATGTTCTGAGCACCTCCAGACTGCCAGGATTGTTCCAGGTACTGGAACCCAACAGTGCTAGAGCCTCAGGCCAAGCCCTGTCCTCAGAAGCCCACATTCCGGTAGGAGAGGCAGGCAAGCAGCAAATACTCTTTCATGGGAAAAGAAAGGGCAAAGGAGGAAGAACAAAATGGGGAGTAGAACTAAGGGTGCATGGCCTAACACGAGGTAGGCGAGGCTAGCTTGTATTTTCAATAGACCATGAGTTCCTAAGGGTGGAAACCCTTGTAACCTCACCTCCCCCATCATAGTGTCTCAGAAATGTGAGCTGGAAGATTGATTGATGGGTGAGTGGATGATTGGGCAGATAGATGGATGGATGGTTGGGTAGATGGATGGATGGATGGTTGGGTAGATGGATGGATGGATGGTTGGGTAGATGGATGGATGGATGGTTGGGTAGATGGATGGATGGATGGATGGGTAGATGGATGGATGGATGCTTGGGTAGATGGGTAGACAGATGGACAGGTGAGTGGATGGAGAGATGGATGGGTGGGTGAGTGGCCCTGGAGGATTAGCTTCCTCTTGCCCCTCCCATCGGGCCCTTCCTTTGTAGACCCTCAACCCATCACAAAGCCTTCTTCAGGACGCCCTGAACTTCACTCCTACCTGTTCTTCTTCACGGTGTGCCTAAGATCACCTTCTGAGTCACAATACCTTTGATGCACCCTGTGGCCTCAGGCAGAGCTAGCTGCATAATTTGTCGGGTCCAAGGCAAAATGAAAATGCAGAGACTCTTGTTCAAAAATTATTAAGCATTTCAAGATGGTGACAACTGAGCATTAAACCAACCACAGGGTCCTTCTAGAGATTATTGGCTCTTGTGACTGCGTGGGTGACACACCCATGAAACCGGGCTTGCCCTGAAGGTCTTCCTAAACACGCACTTGAAGGGCCATCCAGCCAGGGTTTAAAAGCCTCACTGACTTCTGTGCTCCTTCCCTCAAGACTTCACCCCACTCCCTGCCTCTGGGCAACTGTTCCCACTGTTCCTGCTGCCCAGGATGCCTTCCCCACCCACCTCTTGTCTTTGTGCTCAGCCATGGGCTAGATGTTAGGAAAGGAGATGGGGTCAATCAGACCTAGTCCAGACTCTCCAGAGAAAACGCTCAGAGGGCATCTGAGTTCTGATTCGGCTGTGGCCCTGCCCACCTGTGGGGCCCCAAGTAGGTTCCTGTTCCTTATTACAAAATGGGGCTCTGTTCACAGCCCTCCTCCTTTTTAAAAAAATCTAAGATATAGGCTGCCTGGGTGACTCAGACGGCTAAGCATCTGACTTTTGATTTGGGTTCAGTCATGACCTCAAGGTTGTGAGATTGAGCCCCGTGTTGGGTTCTGTGCTCAGCACAGAGTCTGCTTAAGATTCTCTTTCTCCCTCTCCCTCTGCCCCCCCCCAGCCCTTGTGAGTTCTCCCACTTAAAAAACAAACAAACAAAACAAAACAAAACAAAAAAAACCCAAGATATGACTCCCCTGTACTATAACACTCATCCCTGTAAAGGGTATAGTTCAGGGGTGCCTGGGTGGCTCAGTGGGCTAAAACCTCTGCCTTCGGCTCAGGTCATGATCCCAGGGTCCTGGGATCGAGCCCCGCATCAGGGTCTCGGCTCAGCAGGACCCTGCTTCTCCCTCTCTCTCTGCCTGCCTCTCTGCCTACTTATGATCTCTGTCTGTCAAATAAACAAATAGATAAATCTTTTAAAAAATGGAAGTGTACAGTTCAGTGGTTTTTAATATATACACGAGGTCGTGCACTCATCACCACAACGCAGTTCCAGAACATTCCCCACACATTTCTCCTTAAGGAACCCCCCTTCTGGATAGCAATGCTCTTCCCAGACCTGCAGCCCCTGGCAAGCACCACTTTACTTCCTGTCTCTACAGATTGGCTTGTCCCGGTGTTTCCGTGTTCCACGTGCATGGCACCCAGCCCTATGTGGCCTTTTGTGTCCGACTCCTTCCATGTTTTCACCCCTCAGCCATGTTGTAGCAGGTCTCAGGACTCTTCTCCTTTTTATGGCTGGATTAACAGTCCATTGTGTGTCCAGACTTCATTTTGGTGGCTGCCCACAGCACCCACACATCAGCTCCCCATGCCTGGAGGCTGCAGGTGCCCCCCTACCACTCTGGCCTTGACCCTGAAATACAACTGGTGGTCTTCCCTGCCTGGAAAATTTCCACTTGGCCTTCAAAGTCCAGTTCCAAAACCACCTGCTCCAAGATTTCCCTGCTCCAGATTTCTCCCCAAGAGCCGGATAATCCCCCTTCTGGGTCTTCCGGCAGGGCCCGGCTGCAGGACAGTCCGCCTTCCCTAAGACTGGAGGCGCCTCCCCGCCCCACTGCAGATCCCAAACGCAGCCCGGATCCCCCGGCAGCTCGCCGGAGCCTTTGTGGAATGGAAAAGAGGGAAATTGGCTGGACTAGCTAACCGGCCGCCAGATACCCTATTTCCTTGAGATCACTCGCTTTGGATGAGCGGCCACGGCAGGAGACAGGAGCCAGGAAATCCGGGGTGGGCTGGGGTGGGGACGCGGACATGACCGCGCGGAGGAGACGGGGCGGGGGCACGGACCGGAGGTCGCCGGCAGTTGCAGGACGGAGTTTCAGTTCCAAACGCCCAGTCGCGCTGTTCCCCGGAATTTGTGCTTTTCGCGCAGGAAGCTGGGGGTCCTCCTGACGCGGTGGGCCCCGGAGGTGCCCTGGGAGGGAGCGGCGGGGGCCGAGGGCGCCGTCAACGTCCCTGGCGCCCGGCGTGGCCCGGGGTGGGGGAGGGGAAGGGTCCCGGAGGCCGGGGAGGGGCGCCCGCCCCCGCTCGCCTCGGTCCCCGCCATCCGAGGCTCCCCTCGGGGCCCACCCACAGCCCCATTGGCGTCCCAGGGCCCCGCCGGGCAGCTCCTCTGCGCCCCGCTGGGGGTGGAGTGGGCGGGAGAGGCGGCCCGGGCCGGGGGCGAGGGATGGGGCTGCCCAGGCCTGCAGCGCCCGCGGAGTCTGGCGGGGACCGGAGCGCGGGGACCCCGCGCGCAGAGCCGCTGGCCGCGCAGCGGACCGGTCCCGCCGCCGGGCGCGCCAGGTGGCTCAGGTGCGTGTCCATTACGCTTTCCAGCGACACGGTGACTGCGCGTTCGTCGTGGAAGCACAGGAAACACTGAACGGTCACATAAAAAGCTTGGCGACTTTGGTTGGAATCTCACTACATAACACCGGGCGGCAGTTCCTCTCTCTGTGTGTATTTTGTTTTTAAGATTTATTATTTATTAGAGACAGAGCGCGCCCAGGAGTTGGAGCGGCAGAGGGAGAGAGAAACTCAGGCTGACTCCCAGGGAGCCCAGAGGGGAGGCAGGGCTTGGACCCCAGGACCCTGAGAACCATGAACCGAGAGAAAACCAAGAGCCAAGTTGCTTAATGCACGGAGCCCCCCAGGCACCCTCCTGCCTTGCTTTCTAGGAATCTTTGTCCTGTCCTTCCCCGCTTGTCTACAAAATGCAACTTGTAGGGCATAGAAGTGCTTCTATTCTGTTTTTCTTGATTTGACGTCTTGCATTCTCCCCAATAGATGGCTTCTCTTGGGGACAAATGACAGCTGTCCGGAAGCCCCCTTGTCACCGCCCCTCCCACCCCCATCCCACTCCCCTCTGCGGACCTAACCAAAATTGAGTGGGCTGTATCTTCTTCCAGCCCTTTTCCACTTCTGACATCACACCTCATATATGTATCTAGAAATACATGGTTTTGTTTTAGGGAGATCAGACTTGGCTGTGTATATAGTTCCAGAACTTGCTTCCCACTCTCCCCCTTAACAGTATATTTTGGAAATCAGCATGTCTGGACCTACCTCTAGCTTAACAATACGCCACAGTCTGCGCGCACCTTTATTCATTTCAAGGCTTCTCTGTTGTTCCTTGTGCTCATTTTGTTTCCAGTCTCACTCTGACCCCAACGTGCTTCGTAAGCACCGCTGTGTGCTGCACCTTCCCAGCCTCACTATCCAGAAGCGCAGTGAACAGGTACATTGCATGTGGGTGAAGACGGGATATTGTATTTTTTTTGAACAAGGAATATGCGCGAATCACTAATATGATTTGAATATCAAAGCAATATTTTTTAAAATATCTAGAGAAAAGCCACACCCCTGCGCCATCTAACACACAGGTAACCACTCTTATGGCTCTCGTATTATCCTTCCAGTATTTCCTTATAACAATATAAGGGGAGAAAAAAACAAGCAAAAACGAGTACGTATGTTACTTATCACCAGGGTAACGCAAATCAAAAGTGCAAAGAGCTCACACCTCACACCTGTCAGAACGGCTCAAATCAACAACACAAGAAACAACAGGTGTGGGGGGAAAAAGAAAAAGAAACAACAGGTGTTGGCGAGGATGCGGAGGAAGGGGAACCTTCTTGCACCGTTGGTGGGAGCGCAAACTGGTACAGCCACGCTGGAGAACAGTGTGGACGTTCCTCAAAAAGTTAAAAATAGAGCTGCCCTATGATCTAGCAATCGTGCTGCTGGGTATTTACCCAAAGGACACAAAAATACAGATTCGAAGGGCTACATGTACCCCCCGTGGATAGCAGCATTATCAACAACAGCCAAATTATGGTAACCGCCCAAGTATCCGTGGGCTGATGAATGGAAAAAGAAGATGTGGTACACACACACATACACACACACACACACACTGGAATATAACTCAGCCATCAAAAGGAATGAAATCTTGCCATTTGCAACAGCATGGAGGGAGCTAGAGAGTATACTAAGGCAAACCAAGAAATAGACTCTGAGCTTTCGAGAACACACGGATGGTTACCAGAGGGGAGGTGGGGGGGGGTAGTTGGCGGAAACAGGTGATGGGGATCAAGGAGCGCCCTTGTGATGAGTACCAGGTGACGTATGCATGTATTGAACCACTATATTGTACACCGGAGACTATGATTACACTGTAGGTGAACTACTTGGGATTTAACTAAAAACTTTTAAAAATCATGAACAACAACAAAAAAATGAGGAGGTGTGTGTATTTCCCTTCTTTCCTTAAAAGATTTTATTTGACACAGAGAGAGCGAGCACAAGCAGGGAGAGCTGCAGGCAGAGGGAGAGGGAGAAGTAGGCACCCCGCTGAGCAGGGAGCCCAATGCTGGGCTTATCGCAGTATGCGGGGGCTCCACCCCAGTACTCTGGGATCATGACCTGAGCCAAAGACAGACACTTAATGACTGAGCTGCCCAGATGTCCCCTCTGCCTTTTATTTTATTTTATTTTTTAAAAAGATTTTATTTATTTATTTGACAGACAGAGATCACAAGTAGGCAGAGAGTCAGGCAGAGAGAGAGGAGGAAGCAGGTTCCCTGCCGAGCAGAGAGCCCGATGCGGGGCTCAATCCCAGGACCCTGGGATCATGACCTGAGCAGAAGGCAGACTTTAACCCACTGAGCCACCCAGGCGCCCCACCCCGTTCCTTTTAAAAAATGTCTTGGGTTATTTTCCTGTAATTGCATAGAGAGCTTCTTTTAAGTTTATTTATTGTTTGAAGGTACTCAGTGTTCCATCGCATACTTTACTATGATTTATCTGTGCCCTGTGGCATTTAGTGTTTCCTGCCATTTGCTTTATAAACCTTGCTGCAATGAACAGCTGCACAAAGGTCAGTCCTTCCACCGGCAAGTTTAACTTTTGCTTGGATCCTCAGAACTGTGACAGCTGGGTCAAGGTCATGTGTGCTGACTGTTGATGTACGTCATTGAATTGCCTTCTGTATGACTTAGGGTTCTTTGGAGACCCTGAACCAACCGGATATTATACATATGCCTTAATGTGATATAGAGATTTATTGTGAGGGATCTGCTCATTCAGTTAGGGAGCCTGTCAAGTACGAAGCTGTGCAGGAAGGCCCAGATGGAAACCCGGGAGAGCTGGGGGTGTACTTCCAGAGTGGGAAGGCCCCCAGACTCAAGACCTAGGAAGAGTGCTTGAAGACAGAGGGAAAAAAAAAATCAATGTCCCAGTTCCAAGGCAGCTAGTTCTCTATTAGGCAGTTAGGAGTTCCCTCTTATTCAGGAGGAAGTCATCCTTTCAAGCTTTAACTGATTGGGTGAGGCCCACCCTCATTAGGGAGGGCAATCTGCTTTGCTTAATCCACTGACTCAAATGTTAATCTAGAAGCAGCCTCACAGACACACCCAGAATCATGTTTGACAAAATACCTGGGCCCCTCCTTGGCCTAGTAAAGTTGACAAATAGAATTAGCCCTCATACCCTCCTTGGAGTTCTCCTGGTTTGCCTTCCCCTCGGCTCGGGATGAGAGCGGTGTTTCTCCAGGTCTCCCCAAATGTTGGAGGTCAAAATGTTGGATGTGCCCCAGCGGGAGAAGTGAAAATGATGTCTTCATGCAGTTTTAATTTGCATTTTTTTCATTTACTCATTATGAGTAAGGCTGAGGATCTTTTCACAAGTTTGGGGGAATATTTGTATTTCTTTCCCGTGTTCTGCTCATATGTTTTGCCTATTTTTTCTGCTAGGTTTTTGACCTTTTCATAGGTTGAGCTGAAAAAAACAACTTTTTAACCAGCATGTCTTTTTATAATGAGCATTATCAATCAAATTCTGTATGACAGAATTCAGCCGGCTAACGTATACATTGAAAAAAAAAATAAGAAAGTGCATATTTCAAACCATTTCAAAATGGGTTTTAGAATTGTGCAACAATCACCACCATCAATTTCAGAAACATTTCATTACCCCAAATGTCACCTGTCACTTTCCTCCAACATTCCCAGAAGTAAGCAACCACAAACGTCCTTGTGCTCTGTGTGGATTTGCCAGCCCAGGACATTTCGTACGAATGGGATCTGATACTATGTGGCCTTGTGTGTCCGCCTTCTTCCACTTAACATGTTTTAGAAGTTCATCGGTGCCCTGCCGTAACATGTCAGTTCTTAATACCTTTGATATGACAATGTCCCCACATTTTCTTTATGCATTTGTCTCTTGAGAAACACTGAGTTTCTTTCCTCTTTTTGGCTAAGCCCCATTCTGCATTCCCAACAGCGATGCACGAGGGTTCCCCTTTCTTCACATCCTCAGAAACACTAGTTATGACCTATAATTTTGATTATAACCGTTGTTTAAAAAGGCATGACAAGGCCCCATGGGACCCCTGGGTAGCACAGCCCTTTGAGTGTCCGACTTGCGGTTTGGGCTCAGGTCATGATCTCCGGGTCGTGAGATCGAGCCCTGCATGGGGCTCCAAGCTCAGTGAGGAGTTTCCCTCTCTTTCTCCCTCTGACCCATCCCGCTCCCACTCTCTCTCTCTCTAAAGTGAATAAATACATAAAAAATAAATAAATAAATAAAAAGACATGACAGTTCCCAAAATGGAGTCACCCGTGCTAAGTTCCACACCAGACAACTAAGACTTAACTCCTAACACCAGTTTCAGCCCCTCCCAGAAGGGGAATTTTGAACCAACCCATCTAGACTTTCCTGATCAATACTAGAGAGGTCATCTGCTTGATAGGCCCCTGCCTTCTCCCAAAGGAAAGTAACCTTGCCCGAGGCAATCCACTTTTTGCTAGAAACTTCTTTTTTCTGCCCCCTTCTGCCTGCAAAAGACTTCCATTGGTACAGCTTCCCAGAACTCCTTTCTATTTGCTTGGTGGGATGCTGCCTAATTCAGGAATCATTTGACAAGGCTAATTAGATCTTCAAATCTACTCTGTTGAATTTTGCTTTCTTTCTCTTATTATTTTTTTAAGATTTCATTTATTTATTTGACAGAGAGAGAGATCACGAATAGGCAGAGAGGCAGGCAGAGAGAGAGGGGGAAGCAGGCTCCCTGCTGAGCAGCAAGCCCGATGCGGGACTCGATCCCAGGACCCTGAGATCATGACCTGAGCCGAAGGCAGAGGCTTTAACCCACTGAGCCACCCAGGCACCCCATCTTTCTCTTGTTTTTTATTAAAGATTTTATTTTTTTATTTGACAGAGGCACAGCGAGAGAGGCAACAGAAGCCAAGGGAGTGGGAGAGGGAGAAGCAGGCTCCATACCAAGCAGGGAGCCTGATTCGGGGCTGGATCCCAGGAGCCTTTAATCAAGACCTGGGCAGAAGGCAGACGTTTAACGACGGAGACACCCAGGCACCCCTAAATCTACTTCTTTTATGGCTTCTGCATATTGACTCATGGAGAAAACTGTCCCCATGCTAGGATTATACGAATAGATTTTCCTACACTCTCTTCCGGCACTTGTAGGCTTCCAGATTTTGCATTTGAAACTTGGCTTGGGGCACTTGGGTGGCTCAGCTGGTTGGGCGTCTGCCTTCGGCTCAGGTCATGATCCCAGGGTCCTGGGATCAAGTCCTACAACGGGCTCCCTTCCCAGCCGGGAGTCTGCTTCTCCCTCTGCCTTCCGGTCTCCTGCTCATGCGTGCTCTCTCTCTCTCTCTGACAAATAAATACACAAACTCGTTAAAAATAAATAAATAAAACTTGGGTCCATTTGGATCTTATTCCGGTAAATGACGCAAAACATACATCAACTTCTTTCTTTTCTCCAGAAGCATGCTGGGTCCTGGCACCCTGGTGGGGAGGAGTTTTGAGCAGGCAGCCCAGCGTGAGGAGAGGACCGTTGCACGGAGACCCCTGGATGGTGTAAGGAAAGGGTCCCCCTCCATAGCAGCCAGCGTTGCCCACAAAGAGAGCTGCAGAGGCAGAGGTCTGGGTGGAAGGGGCTCAGCCAGTCTGAGAACAGCAAGACCAGGGTAGCTGCAGGTGGCGGCTGTTCAAGGCGTAGAGGGCCTTGTACCTTGGAGGTAACTGTGAAGTGAGATGTTGTTTTGGGTGTGACAGCACTGGACGGCTGCAGGGGGAAGATCATTCCAGCCATTTGGTAAGATAACGCCAAGAAAGGAGACCTAGGTTAGGGCACTCCACATTTTCTGGCAAATCACCAAATGGCTCTTCAAAAAGGCTGTACAGAATTACGTCCCGCATTCATCTCGCTGTTTCAATCACATGTGCCGTTGAACTAAATATTTTTGAAACCTGTTTTAATGAGTACATGTTTCTTTTTTTAATGGCTCTTTTATATTTTACTATTTTTTAGAAAGGTTTTATTTATGTATGTATGTGTTTATTTCTTTTTTTTTTTTTTAAAGATTTATTTATTTATTTGACAGAGAGAGATTACAAGTAGGCAGAGAGGCAGGCAGAGAGAGAGAGGAGGAAGCAGGCTCCCTGCTGAGCAGAGAGCCCGATGCGGGACTCGATCCCAGGACCCTGAGATCATGACCTGAGCCGAAGGCAGCGGCTTAACCCACTGAGCCACCCAGGCGCCCTGTTTATTTCTTTATTTAAAGATTTTATTTATTTATTTAACAGAGATGACAAGTAGGCGGAGAGGCAGGCAGAGAGAGGAAGGGAAGCAGGCTCCCTGCTGAGCAGAGAGCCCGATGGGGGACTCGATCCCAGGACCCTGCGATCATGACCTGAGCCAAGGCAGAGGCTTTAACCCACTGAGCTATCCAGGTGCTCCTTTATTTATTTATTTATTTATTTATTTTTGACAGAGACACAGCAAGAGAGGGACCACAAGCAGAGGGAGTGGGAGAGGGAGAAGCAGGCGTACCGTGGAGCAGAGCCTGATGTGGGGCTCGATCCCAGGACACTGGGATCATGACCTGAGCTGAAGGCAGAGGCTTAACCAACCTAGGTGCCCAGGCGTGCCCCTTGAGACAAATTCCTAGAACTGATAAAACCAGATCAGAGTTTGTGAATGCTAATACTTTCGAAGCAATTTGCCAAATCTGCTCCATAAGGCTTGGGAAGTATGACAATCACTTTGCATTTGATTTTCTTTCCAAAATTGAATGTTTTTAACACACACACACACACACACACACACACAGCTATTTCTCCAAGTGTGGTTCCACTGTTTCTGCTTGCAGTGAGGACTGGCTGTTTTTGGAGAGGTTTTGTGGCTGGGAAGGAAACAAACATTAACATCTGATGGGACTGCCTTTTTCCTGGACTCCTAAGGCACCCTATGCTTTGTGGGGATCCAGCCCAGAGCGGGCTGCAGTGGCCCCAACAGCCCTCCCTCAGCCATGCAACACCCTACAGAATTCGGGACACTGTGCATCAAGGATCGTGAGATCAACACCTTGGGTCGACTTCTCTAGGCCCAGGGTCCTTGGAGCACAGTTCTGGGAGCCGTTCTCAGGATGCTGGAGGTGGGGGCAGCCCAGCAGGTTTGGGGCCCCAGCACAAGCCACCCCCAAATAGGCCTCTTAGGCCTTTGGGTTATTTTGAGTCAGATTAGTTCAAAATTGCCATTGAAAACCAGGGAAAGCTCTAAAAACAGGTCACAAGGGGGTTTCTAGTACAGGAAATTTACATTTATAAAGGTAATTTCCATTTGTAAGGCATCTCCCGTCTCCCGCTCTCTTACAGGAAGTGGAGGGCTCTGGGGCAAATCAGCGGGAGGCTGGGACCCTGAGCTGCTCCAAAACCTCGGAGCTTGAACCTCGATTACCATTCTTCACCCCCCTCTCCCCGCACCAGTCCCGCACCCTGCAGCCCCAATCCCCTTCCCCTTAGTTTTAACCTGGGTGGTTCTGACGGTTATGAGAAGATGGTGTGTGTAACCCAAGTTCCAGCCACTACACGGGCTGCCCTTCCCTACGTCCACACTCGATGTGCCTGTTAGCAAACTTGTTTGATTTTCTTGCCTTCATCTGTCTTTGCCAGTCTCATTCCCAGCGCCCCAGTTGCACAACCTACAATGGGTGGAGGAAAAGACTTTTTTCCTCCCCTACAGGCATTGTGGAAAAAAAAAAATGTGGGGCACCTGGGTGTCTCAGTTTGTTGAGGGTTTGACTCTTGATTTTGGCTCAGGTCATGATCTCAAGGGTGGAGAGATCCAGCCCTGGTCAGGCTGGGTTTGGAGCCTGCTTAAGGTTCTCTCTTGCCCTCTGCCCCGCCCCCTCCATGCTAGCTCTCTCTCTCTCAAATAAGTATAAATAAATAAAATATTTTTTAAAAATGCATATTATATTATATAACACTTAATAGAGATAAATGGGTTGAAATAAGTCTGGAAGATTTTGCCATCAGCTATTACTTCTTGAGAAGGATGTAGCGTTTGGGTAATGGGAATAAAAGGAATTTTTCTCTTTCTTTCTTTCTTTCTTTGTTTTTTAAAAAAAGGGGGCACCTGGATGTCTCCGTGAGTTCAGAGTCTGACGTTGGCTCAGGTTGTGATCTCAGGGTCCTGGGATCAAGCCCCACGTTGGGGGGTCTGCTTCTTCCTCTGTTCCCCGCCCCCCTTTCATGTTCTTTCTCTCTCAAATAAATAAAATCTTTAAAAAAAAAAGATTTTTTAGGGGCGCCTGGGTGGCTCAGTGGTTTGGGCTGCTGCCTTTGGCTCGGGTCATGATCTCAGGGTCCTGGGATCGAGCCCTGCATCGGGCTCTCTGCTCCGCAGGAAGCCTGCTTCTCTCTCTCTCTCTCTCTCTCTCTCTCGATCTCTGCCTGCCTCTCTGCCTACTTGTGATCTCTGTCTGTCAAATAAATAAATAAAATCTTTAAAAAAAAAAGATTTTTTATTTTTTATAAAATATAAGATTATTTATTTTTTATTTGACAGACAGAGATCACAAGTAGGCAGAGAGACAGGCAGAGAGAGAGGAGGAAGCAGGCTCCCCGCCGAGCAGAGAGCCTGATGAGGGCCTCCATCCCAGGACCCTGAGATCATGACCTGAGCCGAAGGCAGAGGCTTAACCCAGTGAGCCACCCAGGCGCCCCTAAATATAATCTTATTTAAAAAAAAAAAAAAAAGAAGAAGAAGAAAAGAAAAGAAAAAGAAAGAACAGAAACAACAGAGCGAAAATGGAGTCCCTTCCACTCACTGGCATGACTCCCGACCAGGATTTCACACCTACCCTAACCCGAGTCGCAGCCCCTCCCAGGCCTAGTGAGGTCATCCTAGAAAGACCCTCCCCTTGCCCCACCCTCAAAGGGAGGAGACCCTGCTTTAAACAATCCTTTCCTTTCTTTTGCTAATAACCTCCTTGTCAGTCCTGTTTCCACCTACAAAATCAATCCTTCGGTTCCTACGGGTCCCCGGAGTCCCCTCTACCTGCCACAGGGGCTGCTGCCCGGTTCACAAATCACTGAATCAAGCCGATTAGGCAGGTGGTTTGCTCTGCTGCGTTTTGTTACCTCCCCGGTAGGTCTCCGATCCAGGTGCCTCCACGCCGGGCAGGGTGTGTGCGTAACTACTCCGGGTTTCAGGCTTGTCGCTGGCGAGGCAGGGATCCTGAAGCCTGCCTTGCAGGATGATTGTGGGAAATTCATGGATGTGATGGTTGGTTTTACATCAGCCTGACCGGGCTGAGGGGCGTGCGGAGAGCTGGAAAAGTGTAATTTCTGGGCATCTTTGAAGGTATTTCCAGAGAGATTAGCCTCTGATGGGAGGGGCTCAGAGAGAGAAGGGTGGCCCTTGTCCCCAGCGATGCGGGCTGGCCCGGTCCCATCCTCGGGGGCTGGGTGGAGCACACCAGCAGAGGGAGGGTGAGTTTGCCCTCTTTGCTTGGGCTGGGGCTGCCATCTTCTGCCCTGGACTTGGCCTCGGCCCCTGGAATCACGCTTTCCTGGGTCTTCAGCTTGCGTGTCACCGGTGGTGGGACATCGCAGCCTCAGGAACTGTGTGAGCCTGTCTCGGACAACACATCTCCGTCCGTGCACCTCTGTATATCCTGTTGGTGCTGTTCCTCTGGAGTCCTGGACTCGTACGGTGCGACCCTTTGGGGATGGAGTGGAACTCACGGAAGGGCCTGTGGGTCGTTCTGGATGCGAGGCGGTGAGAGTTTGCTCTTGATTCTTCGGCGCACGTGCACAGAACCTCCTGGTGCCTCTGCACGGAGAGGCTGCGAGTGCCGCGTCGTGAAGCTGGAGTCACACGATGGCTGTTCTGAATGAGTTTAACATATTCTGTCGCACCAGGTAGTGATACTTGATGAAGTTCTAGAACCTGGGTGAGGTTTGGTGGGCTGAGGTCCGGAGCCGATGACCAAGAAAGAATTCTTGAGACCTCTTTGGTGCAAAATGGTGGTTTATTTAAGCATGGGGACCGGACCCGTGGGCAGGAAGAGCTGCTGCTCCGGGTTGTGAGGGATGGCAGGTTATGTACCCTGCTGTTGGGGGAAGGTGAGGGGAAGGGAGCTTTCAGTGGAGTTTTCATATGCTAAAGAGGGCCTACAAGGTGCCAGGGTGTTCCAGGCCTGCCGGAGGCCTTGCCCTTGCTGCTGGATCAGTGTTGTCTTCAGAGCAGCCATTAACATTAAGATAGTTGGGAGATTTTTGGTGGGGTGTCACAATCCTGCTATCAATCGTCTTTGTTAGTGAGATTTAGGACTAACAAAGACGATTGAAGGGAGACTCCTGTCTAGCAGGATTCTGAGCTCTGCAAGTTAACTATTTGCTTATTGTTCATGGCAGTCAGGGCTGCCTGAGGGATGCTACACTTATGGAGGGGAAAGGGTGAAGAGGGGGTGCAAGGCGCCAGCTCCTGCTTTGTCCTCAGCCAGCCTCCTGCTCCCTCATCATTCCCCCCTGAACAATTTTGACCCTTAAATCTTTAAGGTGGTTGAAGGTGGAAGGTCACATCTTCTGTACCTTCTTCCTGCTGAATAGGGGCGTAGAGCTGTCCCTACCTACTGGGGTCAATATTGATCAGTGGAGGAATGTATAGGGGAGTTACGAAAGGCGGAGGCAGCCGAATCCAGCGCTGACAGTGAAGGAGTGTCTTTGCGCGCGGTAAGGATCATCTGTCGTGGTGAAGTCATTGCAGCAATGGAGTCTCGGCACCAAGTAGAAAAACATGGAACAAAGCAACATATTAAAGTTAATAAGGCGATAAGAATGAGAAGCCCGAAAAGGAGATTTGGCCATAGCCCTCCTTCAAGCCAGGAACTTAACTAATCACTAAAAGAGAGAGAGACCTTGTAGAGCCTTAATCTGGCCATTCATATCCTTTATTAGTCCTGTGATACTTTTGTGATAGTCTGGGATGTACACACAACATTCTGTCTTGATAATTGCACATGTGCCACCCTGGGCTGCTGTCAGGACATCTAAGGCCATCCTATTTTCTGGAGTGCCTTGGTATCTGTGAGACTTCGGTATTAAGTAGAGAGATTAGCTGGAGTGGTGATAAGTTTTAGTAATGTGCCCATGAATCCAGGCAAGTCCTAAAGCACAGCGACCTATCCCACCCTGGAGGAAGCCAGGGCCACAGGTTGGTTCCACATATCCAGTGGGTTCCATTTGGAGCTGGCCATCTAATGCCAGGTCGCCTTGCCCAGTCGGTAGCAAACCAGTCAGTAGCCTGGAGTACTATTACTTGGGAACACATTTCTAGTGATAGCCATCCCAGATACCGTGCGTTCTTTGCCCAAGTATCACTTGTATGATTTCTTTTGTTCCCAGCATAAAACTGCCTTCTGAGTGAGCTGTCCAATGGGTGTGGGTATGAAACACAAATATGTATCCTAGATTTGATATATGCCATCCTTAGTATAGCCATACGGAGGGTCTTGTAATTTAGACCTATATTTGATTGGGGAGTTATGGCTTGACAGCAATCCCCTTTCCTTCCAAATAGCTCCATGGGCATGTAATACCAGGAAGGCATATTTGGAGTCAGTGTTAATGTTTTTAGGCTTTGGCAATTGAAAAGTGCTAGTGAGCACTACAGTATACCTAGCTTTTCTTATTCTTTCTATGAACACTACTCTCATCAGAAAACCAACTGTCATTCATATTTTTAACCGGGGCATCTTAAATCTGGACAAATAGAGTAAGCAAGATCAATAACCTTTTTTGCTCTATAGAGAAAGAAGTACAGGTCAGGTTCAGGCATACAGGTAACTAGGTTTAAAGTCTGACAAGTTTTAAGTATTATTTCTGGCATATCTGTTAGTGTAGCCCAGTATTTAATAAGTCGGCCTCCATCATCCATTGGTGGCCTTTGGCTTCTAAGACAAGTCTGGACCTGATGTGACATCTTTACAGTCAGGGACTGTCCCATAGTGAGCTTTGAGGCTCTTTTTATGAGGGCTGTTCTATGCTTAGCTAAAGCATCTGTTTGCAATCGCACCTCAACAGAGGTGGCCTCTAGGATAAATATGACTAAGGGATGAAACCAATAAGACGACCTTTGAGTGGTCCAGCCTTAACAATATCCTGATTACAGAGGATCACTGGCAAGTGAGAAAACTTGTCAAGAGATAAGGGGAGTCCCCCATGGATCATTCAATCCAATCATAAAGAATGTGGGGTCATCCATTATCTCCACAAGTCCATAGTTAATCCTATGGAGTGCAGTATGCTGGCTTTTAGGCAATTTCATTATTCCAGTTGTTTAATCATGTGCTGTGGGGTCTGCTAATATCCCCACAAAATAAAAAAGCAAGAAGATCATCTAAATGAGCTATTGTGTAACTTCTCTGAAGTTTACCTCAAATTGTTTAGCTTAGGTAAACAAACATTTAAAGACAATCAAATCTAGAATTTAACACCCATAAAGGTGTGTTACTAAAGCAATTTTTCTCTCTAAAATAACCCTCATTTACAGAGATAGCCAAATCAGGACTAATTCACTTGTGAAACAGGTCCAGTTTTAACAAACTTGGCCCATTATTTACATAAGCTCAGCAAGAACAGTTGAGTGTGATCAATAGATCTTTTAGAATCTGCTTTGCTGGAACTTCTTATAAGGAATCTCTAGGTTGAACTTTTAGTAGCCTCTCCGGGCCAGAAGCCAAGCCCTGTACTTGCCATCAGGCATGCCTGGAATACCTGTTGATTTGGGCGAGTTCTTCTTCTGAGTCTCCGCACCTACCAAGGAGTGACATTCTTTACTCACCTGGTGGGGCTGCTGGGAACTCTGTAAGCAAGGTATCAGGCCAACAGTCCCAAGGGGCTTTATGGCTCCAGGTTTCATAAAGTCAACCTTAGTTCCTTTAAACTGTCTGGTCATATCTGAGTCTTTTCAAATATGACATCCCAGTCAAAGCCTTGGTAAAATAACCAGTTTCCAATGGTGTCCTGTTACAAGGAGAACAGATTCTTATTGAACTTATGCAAATGACTGATTGCCATGGAAGAAAGAATACTTAACTAAGACCTTTTGGTTTCAGAGGGTTCAGATAGAGAGAAAAGGTGAATGCTTTGAGCACTTTTACAAATGAGCACTTTTACATCTCTGTAAAGTTACAGATAACTTAAGAAAAAGTATCCCTAGTCTGGAAGAGCAAACATTAGAGAGAACCAGCAATGTTTAAAGTAAGATAAAACATTAAGAGACACAACACTATAATCTTTTAGTTCATTTAGTCCCATGTTACGAATTCTGGTGAATGCGGCTTTAGTCAGTTCTGGAAATTCTTACCCATACTTGCCCATGGCTCAAACCCCAAGGGTGCACAACGGCGAACATGAAAAGCCTGCGTCCCCGCCCTCTGGTCTCCCCGCTCCCCACTCTGAAGAGACGCGCTCCCGTCCGCCAGAGACAGTCCGAAGTTGGACACACACATGCTTTTCTGCAATTTTTGCCCAAGTGAAATGGTATCTTAGGACAGCTCGTTCGTCGTGAACAAACATTTCCTGATAACTAGATGAGACATGGGCCAGACCGGATTGCGAGACCCTCAAGGAAAAGTGTCCTGTTGTGATTTGAAGACCCTCAACCCTGAATGCAGTGTGAACAGGGCAGCTTCCCCTGCCAGGAACTGGGTAAGTGTGTGTTCGAACCCATCACAGACACGGTCTTCGATGATGAGAGACATCAAGACAGGCCCTCTCCTCAAGCTTGGCTTTGGTCCCAACTATCCCATGTCTGTCTGTGGCAACGAAAACAATCAGAACAAGGCCCCTGGGGGTCTCCGTCCGTCGGTCCAGCATCTGACTCTTGATTTCGGCTCAGGTCATGATCACAGGGTTATGAGATCGAGCCCCCTGTGGGGCTCCTTGCTCAGTGGGGAATCTGCTTGGGGTTCTCTCTCTCCCTCTCTGACTGCCCCGTCTCCCTACCGCCTTCCCCTACCCAGCCCGTGCGTAGGTGCACTCTCTCTTTCTCTCCATCTCTCTAAAATAAATGAATAAAATGTTAAAACAAGAAACAAAGTGACCAACCAGCACGACTGGCTTTGTTCTCAGAGGGCGTCCCCGCCCTGGCTCCCTGCATCTCCACAGTGGCACGGCGGGGGCCCTACCCAGGAATCTGGTCCCGTCCGCGTGGGAATATCTTCTATGAGCGTAACTGGACTGAGAAATCACCTGGCCAGGACTCTCTCCCAGCACGATGTATCTGTTGTTCAGTCGCTCATTCTGCCATTTATTTACACAGACTTCACAGGAATATATTTTTAACTTTTTATTTTAAGTAGTCTCCATCCCCGATGTGGGGCTTGAACTCGGGACCCTGAGATTAAGAGCTGGATGTTCTGGGGCACCTGGGTGGCTCCGTGGGTTAAAGCCTCTGCCTCCGGCTTAGGTCACCATCTTGGGGTCCTGGGATGGAGTCCTGCATTGGGCTCTCTGCTCGGCAGGGAGCCTGCTTCTCCCTCCGTCTGCGGCTCTGCCTGCTTGTAATCTCTTACTCTGCCAAATAAGTAAATAAAATCTAAAAAAAAAAAAAAGTATGAGACTCTGATCTTAGGGACATAGGTTCCAGCCCCATATTGTGTGTGGAGCCTACTGAAAAAAAAAAAAAAAAAAAAGGAAGAAAAAAATCTTGGTTTACCCACAGTTATTTTGCCCATTTTGCAGCAAACATCTAGCCAGAGACAGGCTGAGCCACTTTGTCCCAGCTTCCACGGCTTACGAGGGCAGAGCTGGGGGCTGACCCCGCAGGTAGGCTCCGTGGCCGGTGGCGACAGACAGCAGCGGGCTTCACCAGCCCGGGTTGGCCAACAGTTTGTCACCAGGGTGGGGCGCCCGGCCGGGCTTTCCGAAGGACGCCGAAGCTATAATTATGTTGTCCTCGTCTGCTGGTGTCTCGGCCTCCCCGGGGGACAAAGAGCAAGGCTTGGAGACCGAGTGCGTGGGCTGGGGCTGCGTCTGCAGAGAAGGACAAACACGGAGGCAGGAAGGCTGGGCCGGAGGCTCGCACAGTGCTCAGGCATCAGCTCGCCGCTCTGCTGCCAAAGGAAACAGGTCCAGGAGGAACCATCCAAGCACCGCTGTGAAGGGTCGAGTGAGTGGCAGGGCACATGACCCGCTGGTCCAAGCAGGAGGAGGAGGGGTGTGTCGGGTCCTGGCAGGGTTGCTGGAAAAGTACATGGCTGGGGGCCAGGTCCATAGTCCTAGAGAGATTTCTGAAAGAGCTCCCGATCTCTCTACACATCCCCTCGCCCTGGCCTCGGGTCCCTACATTTGAAAGGTGACCTTTCATTACCAAGGGTGACCTAGAGTGGATTCAAGCACACACAGCCTGGGTTCCGTTCGGGACACCCCTGGGGTCCGTGGCTGCCTTCGGGGTTAAGGGATCAGCAGGGATAGGAGTTAGAGGGAAGGAAAAGTTGCTGCGACTGCAGTCTTTGCTCCTAGCGGCCCCTGGGAGGTCCGACGCGAGGTGCTTTGGGTTACGTCTTAGCGGCGGGGGCTGGTCGGGGCCACACCCTGTCGAGGTGAAGAGCGGACAAGCCGGCGGGTGTGTCTTTGGGACTGATGGGTTTGCTCCTCCGTGACTCTAGGCAGCTCACGCTGGGCAGTCCCTGGAGGGACGCCGGCCACCAGAGCGAGGAAGAGCCCGGTCTCTGTGAGCTGGCTCAGCTTTTGAAGGAAAATGAAGAGCACGTGTGGCTCAAGCCCAGGGCTAGACGCAGGGAGCCAGGTGGGACATCAGACGGTGGGCATCGGAGTTCCGGGCTCAAGAATGTGTTCACCACCCCCCCACCACCATCTTCACCACTGTCTTCGTGTCCTGGGGCTGCTGGATGAAGGTCCTGCAGACCCCGGGGCTCACGCAGCGGGCGTCTGTCTGTGGTCGCATGGTGCAGGAGGCCCGGAGTCTGAGATCACTGGGTGGGCAGGGCCGGGCTCCGCGGCAAGTGCCAGGAGGGGCAGTCCCAGGCCTCACCCCCTGAAGCGGCCGTGGCTGTGTCGCTCCCGATGTCACAGTATGTCCTCCCGGTGTGCGTGCTCACGTTTCCCCTTTCCTAAGGACACCCAGTCTCAAGGGATCAGGACCCACCCTAGCCCAGTGCGACGTCATCTGAACAGGTCACATCTGCAATGACACTGTCTAAATAAGGCCACATTCTGCCATGCCAGGGGTAAGGGATCCAACATAAGAATTTTGAGGGAACACAATTCAACGCAGCACGACCGTCTAATGGGGCTGCCTCCCTTCTCCGTGTCGGCCCTGGCAGCAGTATGCACCTGTGTGCGCTCAGGGCTGGGCTGTGATGTGTCTTGCTGCCCTGAGGCTGCTTGAGCTTGGACTTGGGCTTCCCTTGAGTGGCCAGAGGCCCTGGGCTTGTGTTCTGGGTGACGATAGGATGCCTGAGTCCCCCAGGAGCAGAAGCAGAGAGTGTGGTCCGAGAACCGCGTACATGGAGGTGGCCTTTCTCCCTCCTTGCTGTGAGCAGAGAACGGGAGACTCCGGCAGGAGACTGACATGCCACGGCCGCTCCTGCTCCACGAGTGGCCAAGAAAGGCCAGAGTTCCTTTAATCTCTGTTGATGCCCAAGGCCCAGTTACCCAACAGGTACTTGTACTTACCAAGGGTCTGCTGTGCGCCAGCGCAGACTTCGCCCGGAGCCGGAGGCTTCTGCATGCCGCCTGGACACCCTGGCAGGGCTCCGCTCTGGGAAACTGGCCCCAAGTGGCAGTTAGTTTGACACGGGGCACAGAATGTGGCTCAGCTGCTTCCCGAAGCAGAGAAAGAGCATGAGACACATCGAAATGCGCTTGCAACAAAGCCTATAGTTACTCTTAAAAAAAAAAAAAAAAAAGATTTTATCTATTTGAGAGAGAGAGAGTGAGAGTTAGCAGAAGAGAGAGCAGCAGAGGCAGAGGGCGAAGCAGACTCCCTTTGGGGCCTGACATGGGGCTCGATCCCAGCACCCTGGGATCATGACCAGAGCTAAAGGCAGAGGCTTAATCAGCTGGGCCACCCAGGTGCTCCCGCGTGTTTACTGTGGCCACAAAAGGGATTTATTCTCTCCAGTCCAGCTTTTCGTAATGGTGTCTCTTGGCCTCTTGGTCCCCTCCCCCGTAGTGACCGCCTGATGGACAATTCCCAGAACCTTCGAGCTCTTTCCTTCCTCCAGGGCGCTGGGAACTCGGTGCTGTTTATTTCCTCTGAGTGGCATCATGGTCAGTGTCCTGCTGAGGGGTCCTCTCCTGGCCCCACGCTGCTCCTACCTTGTCGGTCGAAGGGTCAGCCAGTGGCCCAGCTGACTGCAGTGTCCCCTGCCTGGGCCTCCTGCATGACGCCGGGTCTCAGTGAGGACTCGAGAGAGGAGCGAGTCTCCCGGCTACTGTGTGCGTTTGTGTGTGTGCATACGTATGTGCGTGTGTACACACGTGGGTGTGCATGCATGGGTGTGTGCACATAGGTGCATGTGGGTGTGCACATGTGTGCGTGTGCATATGTGTGGGTGTGTGCATGTGTGTGAGCACTAGGCGGCTGTCCTGGGAGAAAGGCAGCATGGACAGGGCTTGGCCATGTTCTGGGCGTCACCACGCACGTGGCCGTATTGGACTTGGCCCCAGTGGGCAAGGGGGTTGTTTGCTCTGATTCGTGTGCAGGCCCTAGAGGCTCACAAATTTTCCGTGCTATTGGCCTGCGTGTGTGTCAACCGCGTCTTTTATCTTCTGTGTTTCTGAAACTCTGGCGCTGGGGGCCTCGCTGACTCCGGGGGGACGGCGCCTCTAGGGTTAGCGATTCCTAGAGACAGTGAATAACGAGCCCGAGAGGGCGACTTTCCAGTGCCAAGAAGCCCACATAGAGCCTCACCCCCCGCACCTGTCTTACTGGGCTCTCCCGCTCGGGGCCTCTGTCTCCCGTCCTGAGGCGCCCACGGCAGGTCCAGACAGCCAGGGACAGCCCCTGGGTCCCAGATCCCCTGAAAATATCCAGACTAGCCAAGCCTCTGCCTGTTCATTCTGCCCCCGCCTGTTTGTCCTGCAGAAACCACAGGGAAGGCTCCTGCGCACAGCTCCCGTCTCCCTCTGCCTCCTGACCGCCCCTGGTGCTTTCCCGTGTGCCCCCCCCGTGGCAGCGCGCCCCTGCCGCTCGGGATCTGTGATCAGCACACGGTCTTTTCAAGGACAGCAGACTCCGGGTCTGACGGCCTCGCTGTACCTCGCTGGTGACGGATCCGGGGGGGGCTCCGTTGGCGAAGCGTCTGCCTTTGACTCACGTCATGATCCCAGGGTCCTGGGATCGAATTCTACACCAGGCCCCCTGCTCAGCGGGGAGTCTGCTTCTCCCTCCAACTCTGCCCCTCCCCCCTGCTTGGGCTCACTCTTAAATAGATAGAGAGGTAAATAAGTAAATCTTAGAGAAAAGAGCTCTATCTTTGGAAACCGTGGGATGCGGAAGGGAGGGAGGTGGCGGCAGCGTAGGAGGGCCCCAGGCCTGCCTTGTCCCTTGAGCACGACTAGGTAATTATCAAATCATCCCGAATGTCCCAGAAACTGACCTGAAGACGGACAGAACAAGCCCCACAACTAAAGACGGAGAAGAGACCGCTTCGAAGAATGGTTGTTTTTTTTTTTTTTTAAAGATTTTATTTATTTATTTGACAGAGAGAAATCACAAGTAGACGGAGAGGCAGGCAGAGAGAGAGAGGGAAGCAGGCTCCCTGCTGAGCAGAGAGCCCGATGCGGGACTCGATCCCAGGACCCTGAGATCATGACCTGAGCCGAAGGCAGCGGCTTAACCCACGGAGCCACCCAGGCGCCCCCCGAAGAATGGTTTTTATTCCGTAGAATCCCACTCTGCATGACTTGTTACCGGAGAGTGTGATGCATAATTTAACAAAATCAGTTATAAAAGATGTAAACCATATGCCAAATGGAATAAAATAAAAGAAGATAAAATAAAATAAAATGAAACAAGGCAGAAGGCTGCAGCTCCCCCAGCCAGGAGGAGAGGCTCGCCCAGGTGACCACCGGGCACGGGCCCTGAGGTCCTGGCCAGGTGGACTGAATGGCCAGGGAAGGGCTCACGGGTCCTTCTGGAGACTAAGACTGATGGCTCAGGAGGATGAAGTGTTCACCCGTGAGAACCGGAACTCGTACAGGGCGGCCCGTCCCGAGCTGGTGAAGGGATCCCACCAAGAGAACCCCGCCCAGACCCTGCGTCATGAACACGGCAGGCTCAGCAAGGCTACGTGCTCATACGGTAACTTTTTTTTTTTTTTTTACAGATTTTATTTATTTGACAGAGATCACAAGTAGGCGGAGAGGCAGGCAGAGAGAGGAGGAAGCAGGCTCCCTGCTGAGCAGAGAGCCCGATGTAGGCCTTGATCCCAGGACCCTGAGATCATGACCTGAGCTGAAGGCAGAGGCTTTAACCCACTGAGCCACCCAGGCGCCTCTTCATACAGTAACATTAACCCTGTGATCACTGGGGAGGGCACAGGAACAGGGGGGTGTTAGCCGGAGGCGAAGGCGCAGTGGGGGGAGGGTATTTTCTGGGGTGATGGAGGGGTCTGAGCCCAGGCCTCGAATTCTGCTGCTTGAAATGGCTCCGCTTTGAGAATCTTAGTTTTTTTTTTGTTTTTGTTTTGTTTTGTTTTTTTAAAAACAAACAAAAGTAGGCTCTACAGCCCAGAGCAGAGCCCAGTGTGGGGCTCGAACTCGTGACCCTGAGATCATGACCTGAGTGGAGATCAAGAGTGGGACGCCTAACCGCCGGAGCCATCCTAGGACATTTTATTCCAGTCCAAACATTCCAGGAGAGAGAACTCTACAAGCCTCAGCTGAGCCCCAGAAAGTTCTGGGCAACAGATGGGGGTGGGGCCTGGGGCTGTTCGCAGAAGGGGGGACATCAGAAGACACACTTGGCTCCCACGTCCAGCCTCAGGCTGTTCAAGGGAACAGGTTCCCTTTGGCACCTTCAGAGACTTAGAAGGTTTTCTTAAGGAAAACATCCCTTACCAGTGGAAATACCAGTTTCTTTACAAAGCCTGGACTTGGCAGTTTCAGTGGAGACCCCCGGGAGGGGCGGACATACCAGGTATGCCCACCTGCATGCACGGCGTCATCCCTGGAGAACTTTTCCGGAGGGCCAGACCCGGGGCGCAGCACGTGCGTCCGCCGTCAGCCAGGCCCGTGCCGATGAGGACGTTTCCTCCAGCACAGGCGCTGGTGCGGGGCTAGGCCGGCGCTGCCCCTGTGCCCCCAGCACAGACAGGAAACCGAGGAGTCTCCTGGGCTCACTCGGGGCACGGAGGCCGACCTCCCCGGCCGACAGACCCTCTCCTTTGAACGATTCAGAAACCCCCCTCGAAAAGACAATTATCGTATGATCTCGCTGATATGTGGAATTTTAGAAACAAAACAGAGGATCATAGGGTAGGAGTGGAAAAAACAAAACAAGATGAAACCAGAGAGGGAGACAAACCATAAGAGACTCTTAATCATAGGAAAGAAACAAACTGAGGGTTGCTGGCGGGGGGAGGGGAAGGGGGGGTGACTGGGGGACGGGCATGTAGGAGGTCACGTGATGGGATGAGCGCTGGGTGTTACATGCAGCGGATGAGTCACTGACCTCCCCCTCTGAAACCAATCATACATTATATGTTCATTAAAAATAAAATAATCCTTGCCGATGTGCTCTGTCCCTCAGAGATTGTTCCCGGAGACAATCTGATAGACTCTGCCGGCCCTGAAGTTTGGTGAGAAGCTCGGTGGGGCAGGGCAAGACCCCCACCTCGCCATTCTGTTCTCACGTGGACCTTGAACTCTTGGCCGGGCCGAGAAGGGGGTGCTGCATCGCCCGGCAGCAGGAGCAGGAGCAAAGAGAGAAGAAACTTTAGAGGGCATCTTTAGGGGACATTAGGTGTCCCTAGTTAATGTGTCCTCAGTCCCCACAGTGTCGCCGCACAGAAAGTGGGTCGAAGTGCACCCAGACTCCCGGGGTGTGGCACCGGTCCCCTAGAGCCATGGTCTGTGCCCCGCCTTCACGGAAGTGGCCCTTGGCCCCTGGAGTCTGAGGCCCGGGGTGTGGGCATGGCGGGAGGAAAGGTCAGTGTGGCAGCCACGTGAAGCCTTTCCTGCGGGCTCCCGGGAGCCCTGGGCCTCCCTCCGTCGCTGAGTTCCTCCTGTGCCTGCGCAGTTTACATCTCTGATGCTCCTAGAGCTCGGTCCGAGCGTGGTTCCCGTAGACACGGCTCATCTCCCCCATGAAGCCCCTGGGCCATCAGCATCGCTAGGGAGCCAGGCAGAGTCATCCTCGTCCTGGGGCTGGCCGTCCAGGGAGGGCAGGAGGGAGGCCAGCGGGGAACCTGGGGCAAATGAATACACATGCACTGACCCCAGGGAGAAGGCGGGGATCCACAGTGACCCGGGGAAGTGTCCCCTGAGGTGGGATGGCCCAGCAGCCCCATCCGAGCTGGTGACTCATACCCACAGCAGCCTGGCATGCGGGTTAGTGGTGGGGGGGACCACGAGGGGTGGGTTAGTGGGTTAGTGGTAGAGGGGACCTAGCCCTTGTGCCTAACCTTGGGGCTGTCCTGCCTCCCACTGGCCCCTTCCACGGTCTCCTTACAACACCTGATACCCCCCTGTGTTCTTGGGACATTCTGGGATCGGCCGAGAGTTCTCATGGTGGCCTGGAGAGGGTGAGCGCACTCTGCAGGCCAGGGGGGCACACTGGGGCGCCACGTTGAGGGGCAGCGGTCAGAGAGGGTCAGGCCAAGGTCGGTGCCGCTGTGCAGAGGGGCTAACAGGTGAGGCGGGCGGGTGCTTGGAGGCCCTGGGTGAAGCCCAGGCCGTTCCCGGAGCTGCAAGGCGTTCCTGCGGAAAAGCACGCAGAAAGCTGGCCTGAGGGAGCTGGGGGCAGCTGGATGGGGACAGAGCAGGAGCAGGGCCAGGGTGCCCTGCCAACCCTGGGGCGCCCGTCCACCATCCGTTGCCAGAACTGCACTGCTGTGTCGCAAAGAACCCATGAGCTCATGTTCATACTCTGCAAAAATACAGACGTGGGTCATTTTTTTTTTTTTTAAGTCAAGGGATATCATTAACCTACTCCGATTTTCTTCTTCTTTTTTTTTTTTTTTTTTTTTTTTTACTGTGGCATAATCTATGTCCCATAGAATTTACCATCTTCACCATTTTCTTGGGAGAGAGAGAAGGTGAGAAGAGGGAGGAGGCGACGCAGAGGGAGAGATCTCCAGCAGACCCCGCGCGCTGAGCGAGGAGCCCGCGTGGGGCTCGGTCCCAGGACCAGCAGACCCCGCGCGCTGAGCCAGGAGCCCGCGTGGGGCTCGGTCCCAGGACCTGACATCAAGACCTGAGCTGAAACCAAGAGTCCGCTGCTCTGCTGACTGAGCCCCCCTGGCGCCCCCTCCTCAACCATTTTGAAGATTATTTATTTGACAGACAGAGATCACAAGTAGGCAGAGAGGCAGGCAGAGAAAGGGGGAGGCAGGCTCCCCGCGGAGCAGAGAGCCTGATGTGGGGCTCGATCCCAGGATCCTGGGATCATGACCTGAGCCGAAGGCAGAGGCTTTAACCCAGTGAGCCCCCCAGGCACCCCTCCTCAACTATTTTAAAGTGACAATTCAGTCACTTTAAAGTTATGACATTCCCAATGTTGTGTAACCTTCACCCCCAACTGCTTGCAGATTTCCCATGACCTCCGACATCAAGCAATAGCTCCCTCTTCCCCAGGGCTTGCAGCCCTGGGAGCCTCTCTCCGGCTTTCTCTGCGATTTGCAAATCCCAGGTGTTTCATTCAAGTGCAATCACACAACACGTGTCCTTTTGTGACCGGCTTCTTCCACTCAGGGTCACTCAAGGTCCATCCACGCGGCGGCCGCGTGGGCCTTCGTCATCGTTGTGGCTGAACAACGTCCTACCGTACGAGGGGCCACCTATGTCTCTCCACCCACCTGCGGACCCTGGAGTTCTGTCCACACTTTGGCTGCTATGAACAAGCCCAGTCCAATTTTTTGTGATTTTTTTTTTTAAAGTTTACTTATTTATTTGTGGGAGAAAGAGGGGGCATGCATGCACAAGAGTCAGGGGAGCAGAGCGTGAGGAACAAGCAGACGTGGGGCTTGAACCCACGACCCGGAGATCATGACCTGAACTGAAATCAAGAGTCAGATGCTTAGCTGAGCCCCCCAGTTGCCCCAAGCCTAGCCCAGCTTGTAAAAGCAGTGAATGTTCACGAGCTCAACAGCCCTGCTGATGCCCGGAAGGCCCATCCCGTTTCCCAGAGCAGCGGCCGCGTCTCGTTCTGGGTGATGCGCTCGGCGGACACGGACCCAGCACTTCCCTTCACCCGGCGTCCCCGGCGTCCCCGCGGTGGTCCAGTGAAGCGGGTACTGCGATCTCCCCCATTGGACGGGGGGAGGCAGTCTCAAGGCCCAGGGTGCACGGGTCTGGGGCTCACACCCCAGCTGTGTGGCCCAGAACCACCCCGAGCCCCAGAGCTATACTGCTGGCTGGAGCAGGCGTTCCAGAACAGGCTTTCCGGAACCTACTGGATGCTTCCAGCATGTGGCTGTGCCAGAGGCAAAAACGTGGAAGGGGAACTCTGCCGGCCTGAGGGACATCCACGGAAGTTCGCAGCGTGGCCCTGGGGGAGAGCAGTCCTGGTCTGGGGTCTGGGTCCCGCCACCCCTCACACCCCAGCATCACAGCCCCCACCAGCCCCCTTGGGCCTCCTCGTCCTGCAGGACTGCGCCCCCTGCCGTCCACGGAGGGTACTACAGGGGGAGTGTCCCCAGGGGCCACCGGCTCTGCGGCCACCAAATCCACGTGGTAGGGACGGCCCCCGACCCCCACGGGACTGTCCGAACACTCCTGCAGAAGGAAACATCCACTACGGATCCACAGAAGGTCCTCTGAGTGGCTCGCAAGCCCCGGCTGTCCTCTGGGAAGGACACAGCTCAGGGGGCCCAGCCGCCACAGAGCCCCTCCTCCCTACCCGCTCTCCTGTTCCCGCAGCCACTCAGGGGCTCAGGACCTGCTGTCCCTCCTTGCCCGACAGGTCCCACACAGATCTGGGCCACCCCAAAGCCTCCCAAGACAGGTGGCTTTTTTGGATCCGTCCCCGCAAGGCCTCCGGCCCCTCGCCTGTCTCTGCCACTGTCCCTCCACCCCCCCTGCCCCCCGCTGCCTGTCCTTCCGCGTCCTGGTCGGAGTACCAGCCCCTGCACTGTGACCCTCCTCCTCTGCTGGACCAGGAGCAAAGGACAAGAATAAGAGCTCTGGGCCCAGACTGGTTTGAATCCAAGCTTCTCAAAAGAGCAGAACCCTAGCAACCGGTCCGCTCAGAGACGGGGTTTGCTCAGGCCTTGTGCACCCCACCAGAAGCGGAATCCAGACTGTTTCTCTTGGCCTTAGCTCCTGGGTCCCAGCTGCGCCCCCTGCACCACGCCCTTGGGCCCTGCCACCTTCGGGGCGGTGGAGTAGCCAAGAACACGACCTTGTCTCCCGAGCAGGCCTCCGGGCTGCAGCCCTGGGAGGGCCGTGCTTGTCACTCCTCCCAAATCCCAGCTTCTCCAGCTCAGGGAGCTGCTTACGGAACGAAGCTCACAGACACGGTGCTCAGGTTCGAACAACCGGCCAAAGGAATGCCAAGCTTTTTGTATCAGAACTCAGAAACACGGTCTCCAGAAAACAGGCGTTTATTTTTATATTCTGTAAACATGGCCTTCGTGGTTAGCACAAACGTGGAGCAATCTCGATGGTGTTTATCCGGAGGACAGTCTGCGGGTTCACGATCACTGGGAGGGAGAGAGCAGGGTCACAGCTTGGCCGCACCCGGCGTGCTCATGAGCCGCGGTGAGACCCTGCTGCCGGACCACCTGCCCTTTGCGAGTGAGTGCGGGTCAGCCTGGCACCAGCCCTTCCCAGATGGCACCCAGACCCCGTGTGGGCCCTGCCAGCCACATGCCATGAGGGCCTCCTGAGGGTGCTCCGTGAGCCCCCATCAGAAGCAGCACAGGCTGTAAGACCCGGGGCCTCGGAGGCCGGGAGCAGCCCGGCCCTCCTCCTGGCATGCGGTGAGACCTGAGGGCTGCCTGGGGGTGACAGAGGGCGGAGGAGAGTCTCCTGTGGCCCTGACCTGTGGTAAAGGCCACCCCACGGTGTCAGGGTATTTTACCAACTCCCCACTACTGGTAGTTCAGGCCAGCAGTTCCCGTGGTGACCAAGGACTGTGAGGGCTACAGGTTTCCCCAGACAGGCTGCCGCAGCCCATGAGCCCAGCCTTGAGCAGCCTCACAAGGTGACTTCCAGCAGAAGCTCCTGCGGGCACGGCCCTGCAGAGAGCCAAGCTCCCGTCGAGGCGTCCCCCGACCGCGGGCACACCGAAGCCCACGCTCCCCCCCCCAGCCCCCCCCGGCCCCTCTGGCTCTCCCTTCTCTATCAACAGCCCCCACCTTCTGGCCTCCCTGCTCCCCTGGAGGCTCTGCAGACGGGCTCGCCCTCCCATGTTCCGTCACACACACGTGTGGGTACAAGCGTATGTGGACGGACATATGTGCCCGGAGGCACAAGGTCAGGTGTTGCTCCAAGATTCGTTCCCGTTCTCTGTGACGTTGCGCTGAGAGGACCCCCTGGCACAACCACCACGTCCCGTTTCTCTGTCCAGTCTGTGTGGGACGTGACTGCTGCCTCTGGCGTCTGCGTCCGTGTCTCCCGGGGCACGCGGCGTCAGGCTGTGGCGAGGGCCTGAAGCTCCCGGGGTCCTCTCCCTCCACACCTCTGGCCTGTTTAAGACGGGCCTCCATCTGCCCCTCCACACCGGAGTACTGGGGCAGAGCTCTCTCCCCCATGTCTGTGGCTGGTGCATCCCAGTGGCCCCAGACCCCCAATAGCCGCAGGACCATCCGACGGAGCAGGGTGGGGACATGACACCTGCCACGCTTTCTCTAACTTACCTTTTTTCCTCTTGTAGTTCTTCCTTTTCCTAAATTTCATATTGATTTTTGGCCATGATTCTGTCTTTTCAATGACTGTGGCCTCTACACGAACGAGATCCTTTCTAGGAGGGAGAAAGATAATCAATGACACACCTTCTCAATTATTTTTCGATCTTACTAATGCTCTATGTAAGAATTTCCAAAACAAACCTTTACTTTCTTTTTCGCCAATTATAAAAGTAACACGTCCTTCCTGCAGGTATTTTTTGAAAACCACCAAGAAGCATGATCGAGCCCGGTGTAGAAGGAAGGGGCGAAGGCTGAGGGGACGGGGACCAAGGGTGTGAACTTCTGGTCACGAAATAAATCAGTCACGGGGCTGTGACTCTGCTCGGGGAATCCAGCTGATCAGACTGTAATCATTTTGGGAGGAGACAGAGGGTAACTAGGCCGATGGAGGTCTGCACTTGGTAAGGTATAGAGAACAGATATGATACTGTAAGTGAGCTGTAATTTAATAAGAATAATAAAAAAACAGGAGCGCCTGGGTGGCTCAGTGGGTTAAAGCCTCTGCCTTCGGCTCAAGTCATGGTCTCAGGGTCCTGGGATCGAGTCCCGCATCGGGCTCTCTGCTCAGCAGGGAGCCCGCTTCTCCCTCTCTCTCTGCCTGCCTGTCTGCTTACTTGTGATCTCTGTCAAACAAATAAATAGAACCTTAAAAAAAAAAAACCAAAAAACAGCACATGGGCCCTTGGCTCTCTCGGTTGGAAGGGCACAGGACTTGATTCTGGGATTGCGAGTTCAAGTCCCACATAGGGGAGGTAGTATTTACTTAAAAAAACAAACAAACAAACAAAAGAACAGGGTAGTCTGTCAACAAATCTTACACGCCCCACAGTAAGAAATTAGCAGCACTAGTTGGGCCCGGGCGTCCTCTATCTGGCCTCCCCCCACAGCCCACTGAGTCCCAGAAAAAGCCCCACACAAGTGCGCGTTACCCGAGGAGCGGCTTGCCGAGTAACGTGAAGTTGTCAGCTCCAACCAGCAGGACCTGTGAACGAAGCGGGCGTGTCACCAAGTGCCAGGAGAGTCAGTGGCGCAAACACCGGAGCAGGAAGGAGGTACCAGCCACCTCATGTTTCCCGGGATTCGAACTGGTGGGGAGGCAGCCAGCTCTGGCCCCAGTGCTGGGTCTACCTTCCTGGGCCGGCCCAATGGCAGAGCCCGGACCGGTGTCCCCTGAGCACTTGACATGCTGATTGCCCGCCCGGAGGACAGTGTCAACCGTCCCGTGCAAACAACGATGTCCTTTTTTTTTTAACTTTTCATGGGAAGGTACAATGTATGCGGGAAAGCCACACCGTGGCGTCCCTGAGGCGGTTCACAACTGCTGACCCCGCCGAGACGGAGGCTCAGGTGTGTTCTTTTAAAGACTGGGAAAGTCCACGTGGACGGTCCAGAAACCGTCCTCGGCGCGGCCAGGCGTGGCCAAGTGTGGCCTCAGATGAAGACATCTTTGCATTGCGAGGACAGCGGTGTTTTTAGCAGATGTTGGAAGGCCATCTTAAATTTTACTGATAAGAAAAATCCCTGATCAGGGCGCCCAGGGGGGCTCAGTCAGTTAGGTGCCTTCAGCTCAGGTCATGACCCGGGGTCCTGGGATCGAGCCCCGCACTGGGCTCCCTGCTCAGTGGGGACCCTGCTTCTCCCTCGGACCCTCTCCCGCTCATGCTCTCTTGCTCTCACGTAAATAAAATCTTCAACAACAACAACAAAAAAAAAGAAAGAAAGAAAAAGAAAAAAGGAAAATACTGGATCGTGTAAAACCGAAACATCGACAGACGAAGCGTACTTTATAGCGACTTCAGCGACAAATAACCGAGACACCGTCTCACAGTGACTTTCAGGCTGACGCGTTCTCTGCCACTCAACCTAAGTGAGGACAAGCAATCGGATCGCGTGGTCCTTTTGAGAATGTTTCTGTTCATGCGACAGGTTTCAAAACAGTATCTTTCTGGGGGGCGTCTGCCGGCTCAATTGGTAGAATGCGTGACTCCTGATCTTGGGGCCGTGAGTTCAAGCCCCACATGGGGTGTAGGGATTACTAAAAAAAGCAAACTTCAAAAAAAATGTCTTTTTAGAAATATTCTCAGATACACTCGAGTCTCCTACTTATTTTATTTTTAAAGGTTTTATTTATTTGACAGAGAGAGACACAGCGAGAGAGGGAACACAAGCAGGGGGAGTGGGAGAGGGAGAAGCAGGCTTCCCGCCCAGCAGGGAGCCCGATGAGGGGCTGGATCCCAGGACTTTGGGACCATGACCTGAGCTGAAGGCAGACACTAACGACTGAGCCCCCGGGCGGCCCCCTCCTACTTTAGACGTTATGGAGTAAACGAGCCCATGCTGAGGAGCTCACGACAGAGCCCCCGTGGCATTCGGGAGAAGGGAGCTCTGGTGGCTCTTGCAGTCCACACAGTCAGTCAGCGCAGCTCGGAGCTCAGACTGAAGGCGGGGATGACACCATCTTAGAAACAGAGTTTAGGGGTGCCTGAGTGGCTCAGCCGGTTAAGCTGCTGCCTTCGGCTCAGGTCATGGTCCCAGGGTCCTAGGATCAAGCCCCGTATCGGGCTCCCTGCTCAGCGGGAAGCCTGCTTCTCTCTCTCTGCCTGCAGCTCTGCCTGCTTGTGCGCGCTCTGACAAATAAATAAATATAATCTTTAAACGAAACAAAAGAGCATTTAATGCTCCCCTTGGTGTACAGACTCGAAGAGTCTGCAGTCACAAAAGAAGAAAGGTATAGAAAGTTAGTGCAGAACACTTGAGTAAATATATATTTTAAGCTTTATTTGAGAGAAACAGAGTGAGCTCGATCGAGTGCACAGATGGAGAAGTCCCAAGCAGACCCTGTGCCAAGCGGGGAGCCCAAGGCGGGGCTTGATCCCGCGACCCTGAGACCATGACCTGAACCAAAACCAAGAGTCAGACACTTCACTGACTGTGCATCCCAGGCACCCCTGAAAACTTAGACTTTATATGCTTTTATAAACAGAGTAAGAGAAAAAACAAAAAGGCCACCCGAAACAGCAGGAAGCATTTTAAGTGGTGGGTGGAAACGCCAGACTCGCAGACCAAGGGCGTGGAATGGCCAGTAAAGCCCACCAGTGCCAGCCAGATGCCCCGGGATTAGCCGCCGTCCATCTGACACCAGCGCAGCGCTCCCGCCGAGACACTCTCCACGGCCATGCGGCTGCAAACCCTCTGCCTGTACCTGGGAGGCTCATTCTTTTTTCCGGGAGAACATTCCCGAGACGTGGGACCTCAGCACACATATTTTCCTGCACGGAAGGAAACCCTGGAGACCCTGGGTTGGGGCCAGCCACCCGCACCTCCCCTTGCTCCGCTGGCCGCCTGCACCCAGGGGGGACACCTGGCTCCTGCCTTTGGCTCTGCTCGCCTTCGCCTGCCGACCCGAGAAAGCCTCCTGAGGACGAACCCGGGGGCAGGAGGGCACATTTGGTGACCGCGCCCTGAGATGTGGATGCTCTCACCTTCTCCAGCCGTATCCGCTCTCCACACGCGATGTCTAACTTGTTATTGATTAAAATCAGGTCCTCGGAGGTCACTTTCCACTGCTGGCTGGCGAAGTGCACCACGGCGAAGAGCCGGCCGTACTGGCCCGTGGCGATCAGCTCGTTCACCTTCCCCACGACCTCTGTGGGGGAGAAAGCCAGGATGGTGGCGGGCCGGTCGGCCACTCACACCGGGCATGGCAGCCACGCGGCCCCACACAGCCCAGGCCCGCAGCGATGGTCATATGAGGCCCCGTGCCCCCGCTCTCCCTCACAGGACGGCAAGCTCCAGTGGCGGTGGGGGTGGGTGTGACAGCTGTCACCGTGCCTCTCTGCACAGCTGGGGCTCAACCTGCCCTTCCCAGGGGCATGGGCTCCTCGGCACGGGGGGCACCTAAAGACACGTGTCCCCCAGACCTCACGGAATGCCCCACGGCCGCCTGTGTCCTCTGGCCTGAGCACTCAGCGTGCCTGACTCGGTCTCTCTGACTGGGTAGGGCAGGGGGCAGACCTTCACCCTGTGGAGCTCCCGGTCTTTATTAAGAAAAAGCCAGAGGACTGGCCAAGTGAAGGAGAGGCCTTTCTGCACCCAGGAGAAGCTAGAATGACCCCCCACCCTGTGCTAGATTCTACCTTCAAGCTGCTGCCCGCACAGCTCTGGGCTCCACGGCCTCACCTCGGCTCATCACCTGCTCTTTCCCACCCTGGTCACTGTCTGGTAAGCGTCTATGAGCCCTGACCCTCCCCGCCTGGCCTGGGGCCGGCGCTCGGAGAGGAACACACACTTCTTGTTCCCGAAGCAGAGTCAGGCCAGAGCCGCGGCTGGAGAAGGGGCAGATCACCGCGGATCTCGCGCCGCATCTCAAATGGTACTTTAAACCTGGAAGATGGGGCGTCTGGGGGGCTCAGTCATTAAGCGGCTGCCTTCGGCTCTGGTCATGATCCCGGGGCCCTGGGATCGAGCCCCGCATCGGGCTCCCTGCTCAGCGGGAGGCCTGCTTCTCCCTCTCGCACTCCCCCTGCTTGTGTCCCCTCTCTCGCTGTCTTTATCAAATAAATAAGTAAAATCTTTTAAAAACAGAACAAAATAAACTGGAAGACGCCCCACGCGGACCTGCATCTCCAGCCTTGTGAGGGAAACAGAGCCCTGCGCTCGCTCACACACTGGTGGCCGGCCACCTAGTCCCTCCTCCTGTCGCAGCACCCTGACAGTCTCGCCACCCCCCAGGGCAGCACCAGCACCCAGTGCTCCCCCGGCTGCGGAGATGGGAGAGGCCCCGGGCCGCTCCCTCGCTGGTCTGCCTCTTTGACCTCGGCGGGTGCGAAATGAACGAGGGGTGACGTTTTTGTGTCCAGTGGCAAAAATGAGCCTAAGCGTTCACCCCACGCTGGGTCTCAGGGCATGTGAAGACGTGAGATCCTGTTCTGTGGCCGGGGACAGGCCCTCCTCCCCGCCCCTCCCTCCGGCGTCCGCCTGGGTCACCTGCATGGCGTTTGGTCTCCTCAGCGGGGTCTGGCAGGACAACTTCTGGCCAAGGCGGTGAACTCAGCGATGTTTTAGGAACGTATCTGTAAAACACGTGACGCGTGTGTGGCCCGTCCGTGGGAAAAGACAGTTCAGAGTCTGTAAGAAATGGCTGTGCTCGGGTCGGAGGGCCGTCACTGCCTGCCGACATGGGACTCTTTGGTACAGACCCGCCCCCTGGTGGCACTGGGGACAGCTCCCACATGACCCCGTGTTTCAAGAAACACCCGCTTATCCCTCAGTAATCAAAACGGGAAATCCAAACATTTTATTCCAGAAGAGTCCCTCCTGGGAATAACTTACCCCCCCCCCCGGCCATCCAACACCTCCCCCCCGCCAGGCCATGAGTTCTCTGCCTCCCCACCGGGCTCCTGCGTGTCACCCCAACATTCCGGGGTTCTGTAGGCAGGGCTCCCACGACAGGAACACCACTGCTCTGCCCCTAGCAGGTCTGCCCTGACCCCTAACTCCTCTACCAGGCACGTGCCTGCTTGGCCTTCATGCCCAGACAGGAGCCCCGGGACTGAACCCCGCCTCGGCCACCAGGTGAACATGACCTTGGCAAGCCCCTCATGACTCCGCGCTCCAGTTTCTTTCACGGAGCAAATGGGTTCAAAAGCACCTGCCCCCAGGGCCGTGCGGACTGGGTGGTATGGGGACGTGCTCAGGGCCACGGCACTGCCTTCCGTCTGTCCTGTAGCAGAGGAGTCAGCTGTGCGTGGAGCGCAGCCCACGGGCAAAAGGAGGAGGCAAAGTCTGTCTCATTTCCTGCCCTCATTTGGCCTTGAATTTCTGTAGACTACAAAGAGGGGAGAGTTCAGGAGAACCCACATCGGATTCAGTTACTCAGAACCATTTTAAAGCTCTTGCTGCTGTTTGCCGCCAGAAGGAAAGGTCAGTCTTTCTGTAGCAGAGCTCCTGCAAGGAACAAAGGCAGCTCGCCAGGGAAGAGCCGCTTCTGCAGCCACCCCGGGCCTGTGCTGTGCGGGGAGCCAGCAGGCGCTTCTCACAGCGGAGCTCTGGGCGCCGTGGCGTCAACTGGCCAAGGAAATGAAACGGAGCTCGTCCACTGCGCTCAGCTCAGAGCACCTGGAAACACGCTCCTGAACTGTGGCCTGGGGACCTCTGATGGACAAGGAGGAACGGGGTCGGACGGGGGAGCCCCGGCGTCCTCGCGGGGCCTGGCCATCCCCTGCTACAGACAGCGAAACAACGGACGCTGGAAACCCGAACTCCAAGGGGAAGAGACAGAAAGGGCAAAGTAACGGACATTCCCCCTTAGGATCTCTCTCTATCACCTGGTTCTGTTTTTTGAGAAACCTAAGAGCCCCCTGATCTCCCCACTTCTGAGCCTGTGATGCCAACACTTGACAAGTCGCTGCCCGGCGCGGTCCTAAGCTCTTCAGATGCAGGAATCTACTGCAGGCGCACAGAACCCTACACAGAACCCTACGGAGAGAGACACTAACAACATCTCCATCTGGCAGGACGGGAAACAAAGCTCAAGGACCCTGGCCGGCAAGGGGCGGGGCCAGCAGAGGGCCCAGGAGCTTCCTAATTCCTAACTGCTATCCTCCACTGCTCCTGGATATTCCTACGAGTGGGTGTGATTTTTCTTCCAAATGGTATTTAAGTTCTCCCTAAAAATTCTGATCCAACCTTCCTGTGATTCCATCTTCTCAGAAGTTTCTAATTAGGAGCCATGAACCTTCCTTAACAGAATCAGCTGCATAAGCCCTAGCAGCACATTTGTCCGGACACTCAAAGTCCTGTCTAAGTTTATGTCAAGGGTTTTTGAAAAAATACCATCAAAAAGTTAAGAGAAAATGTAGATGTTCTTGAAAACCCACGCATCTGCTGTTTTGACTTGAGAAAGACAGTCCTACAAAGGACAAGTCACCCAAACCCACATCTCGGTATTACCCTTCCAGAACCGTGGTGCTCTGCGAACCGAACCTTCGGGAAGCGGACTCCAGGGAAGCTGAGGGAACAAGAAACAGCAATCGTCACCGGTAAGAAAGGCCACCGCTCTTCAGAAGGCAAAACACACAAGAACTGCTTCTGCGGGCGCCCGTGTCAGGGCGCCGGCTCCCCACGCACCTGCGGGAAGGCCAGGTCAGCAGCGCTGGGACAGCAGCGCCCAGTTACAGCTCGCGCATGCCGAGATGTGTTCATCACACCACGGGAAAGCGCCTAAACCCAGAACCACTCACCCACTGATCTGTTCCTTGACCACCACATGCCTGGTGGGCTCAGATCCAGCTCTGTCCCCCCGAGACAGCCTGCAGAGCCCACCTCCTGAACACAGCTGGTTTCTGCGGCCAATGGCATGCGGCAGAAGGAAGAGCACGGCACTTTTTTTTTTTTTTAAAGATTTTATTTTTTTATTTGACAGAGAGATAGAGAGCACAAATAGGCAGAGTGGCAGGCAAGGGGAGAGGGAGAGGAAGAAGCAGGCTCTCCACGGACCAGGGAGCCCGATGTGGGGCTCGATCCCAGGACCCTGAGATCATGGCCTGAGCTGAAGGCAGATGCTTAACCCACTGAGTCACCCAGGCGCACCAAGGGCATGGCATTTCTGAGATTAAATTCTAAGACTGGCACGGAGGCCGCCTGCTCATGGCCAAGGTGTGAGCTTGGAAACAGAAAGTCCAGCCCCAGCTGACGAGAGTTCCAGAACCATCCAGCTAAGCGGCCCCCGGACTCCTGACCATTGGAAATGGTGCGCACGACAAATGCTGGTCATCTCAAGCTGCTACGTTTTGGGGTAACTCTTGTTCTGCAGCGACAGGCGACTACTACGCCAAGGGACAAAGGCAATCACGGTCTACCCGGTGAAGGGCCGGGAATGCAGAGCTTAGGAGTGAGAGGCAGAGGACGGCAACACAGGAACTGTCGAGGGTTTATTTATTCTTTCGTCTGAAGATGTCCTGTTCCCGAAGTTTCCTTCGTGGGGGCTCCTGGCTGGCCCAGATGGTAGAGCACATGGCCCTTGATCTCAGGGTTGTTCCGAGCCCCATGTTGGGCATGGAGCCAACTTAAATTAAAAAAAATAAAAGTTTCATCTGCATCTATCTGAGTTTTTGTTACCAACGCATGTCGACTTTCGTCAACTACTTCCTGCATCTACTGATGCATTTTTTTTTTACGTTGAGCTGCGATTTACATTTCCTGAAATTCACCTTTCTGTAGTTACCTGTTAGCAGATATTCCCAGTTATTGGTGTCGTGGGCTGGTTTCTCCCCTACTGCCTTGCCCTACCTTCGGCTTTATCTCTTCTTTCTCTATGACCATTCCTCCACTGACTGACCCCAGAGGAATGACTTTTAAATATCCCGTCTACACTGGCGACTCCCAGGTTTACACCCGCAGCCTGGATTTGACGATCCACTTGTGTATTTGCTATCGCCACTCGCAACTCTAGGAGGCATCTCAAAACCTGCGAAGGCTCCAGACCCCCCCACCCCCCACGCCTGCTTCTTCACCCCACCCCCCACCATGGCATCCTCATCCCCCCAGGGCACAGGCCAGAAATCTCAGTCACTCTGGACCCTTCCTCTGGCATGCCCTCAGAGCTGTCGGCAAATCCTCCTGGCTCTCTCTTCAAGAGATCCAGGCTCTGCCCACGCACACCCTCCAAGCCACCCCCCCTTGCCCGACTGGTTACGGACACCCTGCCTTCCCCATTACCTCCTTTCTCTGCAGCCGCTAAAGTGATCCTGGGAAAACTTAGGTCAGATCCTGTCACTATTTTGCTGAAACTCTCACAAGAGCTTTCTGTTTAACTCAGAGAAAAAGCCAAAGCCCTTACAGGGGCCTCTAGGGCGTGGCTGCATGATGCGTCCCCCCACCCCCCATGTCTCCGGCCCTACCTCTTGTTCACTCTGCATCTGCCACTCCAGCTTCCTGGCCATTCCCATAACGTACCAGGCACGCGCCTGCCTTGAAGCCTGGGTGCCCGGACAGCTGTTCCTCTGGCTCCCCTCCCCCATTTTCTCTTTGTGTCCATTCAAACAGCATCTCAGTGGAGAGGCCTTCCCTGACTGTCCTATTTAAAACTGACCCCCTCTCTCCACTGCACCCTTTATCTTTCTGTATAAGACTGAACGGCTTCTAACACACTATGTCACTTATTTTTAGACACTGCCTGTCTTGCCACGCCCCCCTCCCCCACCCAAATGCCACCTCATTAAAGCAGGGCTTATCTATGCTTGTTACTCCTGTATTCCACCCCCTCCCCACCCCTGCTTGACCCAGAAAAGGTGCTCAATAAATGGTGGGTGAATGAAGGAAGCCCAGTCTGCTGAGTCAGCACACGAAGCCCCGGTTGGGAAGATGCTCTGACGGGGGACTCTGCGCCTCTCCTGGGGGCCGCCCCACTGCGGAAGGCTCAGCTGCAAAGTTTCTGCACCTGATCTGCTTCCCTGTAACTCTGAGCTACGGTCCTGCCTTAGCCCTGGACCCCAGAAGGAACAAATGTGCTCCTTCCTCTCCTGGGGGCGGGGGGGGGGTCGTCCTTTAGCTCTATAAGGACAAGGACTGTGGTGCGCCTTCCATCCTGCTTCCCTCTCTCAGTCTTCACGGTCCCATCTGCCTATCACTCCGGCCCCTTCTCTGTACTCCATGGAACTTGTGTTTCCAAACGCGGAGGGGGGGGGGGTCGTCTGGCATCGAACACAGCATTCCAGAGGCGGTTTTGCGTCCGTAGGCCCCGGTAACTCCCCCTGCTTTTGCGAGAACGTCCCTCCCGGCTTCAACCCGGGCTTCACTAATGGAAGACGTCGGGCGCACAGAAGGAAAGAAAGCCGAATGGTGGGTCTGGAGCCCTCCGGCAGCCGCCTGGCCAGTTACCAGCTCACCACCGGGATTTTGGATTCCCACGGCCTCGGGCCCCACTTGGCAATTTCTTCTAAGTAAAGCCCAGGAACACGGCTCCATCGGAAGGTCGCCAGCGCTTCTATCCGAAGTAGACACCGTCACCCAGAACTGCAGGCCGCCGAGGCGCTGTGTCCACGCCCAGGAAGAGAACAGTTTTTTACTATCCAACATACACTCGGACTTAGTTTTAAAACACAATGAAACGGGCGCCTGGGTGGCTCAGTGGGTTAAGCCGCTCAGGTCATGATCTCAGGGTCCTGGGATCGAGTCCCACATCGGGCTCTCTGCTCAGTGGGGAGTCTGCTTCCCCCTCTCTCTCTGCCTGCCTCTCTGCCTACTTGTGATCTCTGTCTGTCAAATAAATACATAAAATCTTAAAAAAAAAAATAAAACACGACGAAACGCTTCCGGACACAGATACCCACACCCATCACTTCGAGCAGCAATCCACGGTCTCTGCCGGACCGAACCGCTCGGCCCTGCCGGAGAACGGGGCCGCTGCTTCGGACGCAGGCGTTAAGGTCCGGGTTGGGCCCGGCCGCTCAGCACCGGCTTCCGGAGGCCCCGGCGGGCGCGCAGGGCGGCGGGGGGCCGGGGCCGCGGTCCCGCCCAGCTCGCGGCCGGACACACCGGCCGCCCGGCCGCGGCACCCGGGCGAGCCGCGTCGGTCGGCTCCCCCGGCCACACAGGCTCCGAGCGAGCTGCGGAGCCGACGGCAGCCGCAAAGCCGCTAACCGAAGGAACCGGCTCCCAACCCGGGTTTCCGCGGCTGCAAAGCGAGTACTCTCCTCGCGCACCAAAAAATAGGGGTCAACACCGAAGCGGCGGACACGGACCCGCGCGCCCCGCTCCCTCTTCTCACCCCGCCGCCAGGGTCTCACCGGCTCCGGGCCCTGGCGCTCTCAGGACGCCGCGGCTGCACGCGGACACCAGCCGTCCGAGGGCCACCGTCGCGGCCCGCGTCGTCACGGCCGCCGCCATCTTCCCGCGGCTTCGGCCGGAAGCGGAAACGGCGTCGGCCCGAACCTCGTGCGTCGACGCACAGGGTCCGGCCCGGGAACTCCGCCCCGCGCGGCAGCCGGCCCTCCGTTCCCCCGGGCCCCGGCCCGGCGGCGGCCATGGCCTCGGCGGCTGTGGAGAGCTTCGTGACCAAGCACTTGGACCTGCTGGAGCTCGAGAGAGACGCGGAGGTCGAGGAGCGCAGGTACGGGGTCGGTCGGCAGTTCCCCGGCGCGGCCGGCCTCGGGCACAGACTTTCCCCTGCCGCCCTGAGGCCCGCCCGGGGCGCTGGGGGGTTCGGCGGCCGCTGGAGCTGGGACTGTCGCCTCCCGGGCGGCCCGGCCCGTCTCGGGGCCCTTGAGGAGCCTTTTCTTTTCGGCCGGGAGCCCCCACTCCGACCTTTCCGTCCCGGGTCTTAACTAGCGTCAGCGCGTCCTCAGCCCTTTTCCCTCCTCCGGTGCGGGCCGGTGGGAGGGCGCGAGGCTGCGGCCGCCGGGGCGGGGCGGGGCGGGGCGGGGGCGGCCGGGGGTCCTGGGAGAGGGGTTGGGCCCGGCTGGGGTCCTGGGAGAGGGGTTGGGCCCGGGCAGGGGTCCTGGGAGAGGGGTTGGGCCCGGGCAGGGGTCCTGGGAGAGGGGTTGGGCCCGGGCAGGGGTCCTGGGAGAGGGGTTGGGCCCGGCGGGGGGTCCTGGGAGCGGGGGGTTGGGCCCGGGCCGGGGTCCTGGGAGAGGGGTTGGGCCCGGCCGGGGGTCCTGGGAGCGGGGTTGGGCCCGGGCAGGGGTCCTGGGAGAGGGGTTGGGCCCGGGCAGGGGTCCTGGGAGAGGGGTTGGGCCCGGCCGGGGGTCCTGGGAGCGGGGTTGGGCCCGGGCAGGGGTCCTGGGAGAGGGGTTGGGCCCGGGCAGGGGTCCTGGGAGAGGGGTTGGGCCCGGGCAGGGGTCCTGGGAGAGGGGTTGGGCCCGGCCGGGGGTCCTGGGAGCGGGGTTGGGCCCGGGCAGGGGTCCTGGGAGAGGGGTTGGGCCCGGCCGGGGGTCCTGGGAGCGGGGTTGGGCCCGGGCAGGGGTCCTGGGAGAGGGGTTGGGGGCCCGGGCAGGGGGTCCTGGGAGAGGGGTTGGGCCCGGCCGGGGGTCCTGGGAGCGGGGTTGGGCGCGGCCGGGGGTCCTGGGAGCGGGGTTGGGCCCGGGCAGGGGTCCTGGGAGAAGGGTTGGGCCCGGGCAGGGGTCCTGGGAGAAGGGTTGGGCCCGGGCAGGGGTCCTGGGAGAGGGGTTGGGCCCGGGCAGGGGTCCTGGGCAGAGGGGTTGGGCCCGGCCCGGGGTCCTGGGAGCGGGGTTGGGCCCGGGCAGGGGTCCTGGGCCGGGGTGGGTCTAGCCGTGGGGAGGGGTGTGGGCAGGGATCTGGGCCTGGTCGGGGGACCTGGGCCAGGGAGTGGGCTCGGGAGCTTGTGAACGGGGCCTTCCCAGCCGATGTGCTCCCACCGTGAGCGTCGTGGGGACGGGAGCGCGCAGGCGGGGGGAAAGACCAGCCCCCGGGCCCGGTGAGGCCAAGGCTGGCTTCGGGGACAGGTGGTGCCAGGCTCACAGAAAAATGGGTGCAGTGGGTGGAGGGGGAGGCTTCCTGGAGGCGGTGCAGGGACAGGGGCTGCGGAGCGAGCTCTGCTTGCTCCTGAAGGTGGAGACGCATTTAGCTGAAATAGTAGCATCGAGCGCTCACCGAGGGCCGCGCGGGCTCCTGGAACCCTCTGTGTTGTTCAGATTTTGAGCCCGAGGAGCTGTGACAGCGGGTGCTTCGGTGACTTGCCCGGGGTTGGAGGGGAGGCAGTCTGATTCTGGGCCTGGCATCGAGTCGCTGCACTGCAGACGGGCAGGGGTTTGTGCGAGAGGCTTTGGCTCCGGAGGCTCCGAGCGTTTGCGGTGCCAGGACCTACGTAGAACCGCAGCTCCACGTGTGGCTGTGGGACCTCGCAGGGTCCGTCCCTGAGCCGCAGCCACCTCGCCTGCAAAGTGGGAATGTTCCCACCTCGCAGGTTTGCTGTGAGCGCAGGACGGGCCTCGGTCAGGCCCTCCGCGCGGTACCCAGAGCAGTGACCACCCGCAGAGAGGTCGGCAGCGCTCAGACTGAGCAGGGCCTCGTGGGCGAGCGTGTGCTGTTCCGTGCCCAGCGATGGCTCTCTGGGCAGGGGGAGGGGCGGCATTAACCTTAAAAATAAAACAGCCAGATGGGTTTATCCGTCCCAGCAGAGAGTTGCAGTTCGGGCTGAGGGAGCTGTGGCCCACGCTCTGGGCTAGTGTAGCCGGTGACGGAGAGGACCTTCAGTTCACGGAGAAGGAGGGCGTGGGAGGGGTCTCTTTGAAGGGAAGCCCGTTCCGGAAAGGCAGGAGTTCACGTGGGTGACTGTTGCTCACTGCCTGAGTTGCAGGGGTGGCTGGTTTCTTGAGGGTGTGCGATGTGCATCTCTCCCTGCTGCGTGATGGAGGGTTCTGTCCTGTCAGGGTCTGTAACTGACGGGGCGGTGCTGCTCCTGCTGGTCTCCCCCCTCCACTTTGGTGAGGCTTCCCTCTATTAACTTCCATAGATTTCTATTTCAGGTGGATCATGTGGGCGCTGCTGCTTGTGACTGGTCGGGGCAGGCCCCCGAGGTCAGCCAGTCTGGAGGCAGGAGGCTCTGTCTGGTCCAGACGATGAGGGGTGTGGCTTGAAGCAGGGGTGTGGTGGTGAGGATGAGAGGCAGAGTGGATTCGTGTGGGTACAGATGGCAGGCGTTGGTGGGGGGGCACCGATGGGCTTAGTGACCCAGGGGAACCGGGGTGCAGAGTGCGGGTAGAGCAGGTAAAGAGACCAGCTGTACCAGCAGGACAGGATGGGGAGGGGCAGGACGCCAGGGACAGGTACAGAGCCCGTTGGGGTTTTATTTAGAGCCTGGGCACAGATCCTTGTCTGTTTCCCTCTCCCTTTTACGTTCATCCCGGGTAGGTGGAAGTGAAAGCTGGTGGAGTGTAAATACTGAACCCTCAGTGTTGGGTGTCTTCCAGGTCCTGGCAGGAAAACATCTCCCTGAGAGAACTCCAGAGCCGAGGCGTGTGTTTGCTGAAGCTGCAGGTGTCCAGCCAGCGGACGGGGCTCTACGGGCGGCTGCTGGTCACCTTGGAGCCCAGGAGATGTGTGGCGGCCGTGGTGCTTCCCAGCAACAGCTTTACGTCAGGTCTGTGCGTTTGCAGCGGAGGCGCGTGCTGCACCCGCTGGCCTCCGGGCCGTGCCTGGTACTCCGTGAAGCCCGGCTCGCACAGGGCTAGCGGGAGAGTTAACGCGGACAGTGAACGCTTAGAGAAGTTTGCCTCTCACGTGGCTTCTCGGTAGTCCAGGTCAGCGTGTCCAGGATGGCAGCCGCGAGCCGCAGGTGGTTCGGGGCGCCCGGACTGCGGCCGTGAGTGCTGTGTGTGCGGTGCTCGTCAGATTTTGAAGCCCCAGTACAGAAAAATTCAGATTATCTCCAGAGTCATTTCTGATACATGTGGAAATAGTATCTGTCGTGTGTTGAGTTAAAATATGTTGTTATTAAAATTAATTTAGTTGTGTCTTTAAGAAAAATTTTTTTAAAAGATTTTATTTATTTGATAGAGCATGAGCGGGGCAAAGGCAGAGGGGGAAGCAGGCCCCGCAGAGCAGGGAGCCCCGCATGGCTCCATCCCAGGACCCTGAGATCATGCTGAAGGCGGATGCTTCCCTGGCTGAGCCACACAGGCGCCCCTTAAATTTTTTTATCGCGGCTCCTAGAAAGTGCAGAACTCCACGCGACTGCCGTCATATTTGTCTCGGACCGCCGTGGTGCTGTGTGCAGTTCTGTCTTCCCCGGCTTCCTGAGCCCAGCTCGCCCGGGGGCCGCTCGTGCCCGCCCTGCTGGGGAGGAGCAGCGGCGGCGAGGAGCTGCTGAACCCACATGAGGGGTGCCTGGTGTCGCCCTCAGACCTGGGGACAGCAGCCTTGCCACCGCTGTACTTGGCTCTAGAAAACTCTCCATCTTGTTTTGGTGGTGATGGGGGTTTCTCATTTGCTGTTCGGATTTCCCAAACTCTTGCGCAAGGTTGTAGGAGTACCAGCTGGATTCGGAGACAGGGGGGATGGAGGGGCTGCTGGTTGGAGTCCGGTCTTCCACGTTCTTGTTAAGTGAGCGAGAGCTCTTCGCCGCCCCGCGTCGGTAGGTGGGGCTGGGGGCGATATGGTGGCCCCTTTCCGATTTGCCGTCAGGGTCGAATGTCCATGTGGGGGACACTCTGCAGTCCGAGAGTGGACGCACGTTCAGTAGTAGATGCAGCAGCCCGCACCGTGCGCTGTGACCGCAGAAACTGCTGAGTGGTTCATATACGGGAAGCCAAGGAAGCGGCATTTCTGTGGAAATCTGGTGTGTCACTGCAACTGTGGATCAGATTGAGGTGGGTTGTCACCTCTTCATCCTCTGAAGAGCAGTTTGCAGGCTCGGCCTAGAAACATGGACCCCTTGCAGGGCGCTGGTGGGGAGGTCCCAGCAGGCGTGGGGTCAGTATGCTCAACCCCATAGTGGGCCCCGCACACAGAACCAGACCCTGCCCCAGGAGCACTGCTGCCGCCTGCTGCTTGTCTCTGTAACGTTGGGAAGGAGCCCGAGAGAGGTTCTAGGTGCAGATGAAGCTCATCGCCTGGCGGAAAACAGCCTGGGCTAGGAGCGCGCCTGGTGCCTGGTTGTTCCAGGCACCCGTGGTGTTCACTTTCTGACGCAGAATAAGGGGAGTGTGGGGGGTGGAAATCTGTGAGTAGCTCTGGCTTTATCTGAGTGGGGTCTGTTTGGGTCAGAACTGTCTTCTGTTCCAGGTGATGAAAAGCCAAGCCAGGGATGCCTGGGTGGCTCAGTCGGTGAGGCATCTGCCTTCGGCTCAGGTCATGATCTGAGAGTCCTGGGATTGAGCCCTGCGTCGGGCTCCCTGCTCAGTGGGCAGCCTGCTTCTCCCTCCGCCAGCCACTCCTCCTGCTTGTGCTCCTTCTCTTTCTCTGACAGATAAATAAATAAAAATCTTTAAAATAATTTTTTTTAAAGCCAACCCAAATGGACTTGGGGAAGAAGGATTGCATTGGTTGCAATACTAGGAAGTTGACTTCAGGGCTCACAGGAGGTCGCTTGGACTTAGTTTCTCTCCATTACTTGGATTTGCCCTCTTCTGGGTTGGCTTCCTTCTCAGGCGACACATGATAGCCCTTCCGGCCCGACATGCCCTCAGGTTCCTGATCCGGCGGGACAGACGGGGGCCTCTTCGCATTCTGCTTGGAACGTTCCTCCCTAGATGTGCTTGTGGCCCCCACTTTGTTCAGGGCCCTCCTGCTTACCTGTCACCACTCAGGGGCCCTCGCCGTACTGTTTCTAAAATGATGTCCTCGTCTCTCCCCATCGCCTCCTGGCTTCATCTTCCTTAAAACCTCTGGTGCGGATGTCTGTGTCCTGTTCCCAGTCAGACCCCTGCCTAGAGCGGTGTCTGGCACAGAGCGAGCGGCTCTTGAAGTGTTCTATTGACGGGTGTGTTTGTCTTAAATAGTTCATTGGTCTCAAGTCAGTTTTCATGTTTAATTGAGGGATTGGTTAAAAGGCTTTTACTGTGGGCACCTGGGTGGCTCAGTGAGTTAAAGCCTTTGCCTTTGGCTCAGGTCATGATCCCAGGGTCCAGGGACCGAGCCCAGCATTGGGCTCTCTGCTCAGCAGGGAGCCTGCTTCCCTTCCTGCCTCTCTGCCTACCTGTGATCTCTCTCTGTCAAATAAATAAATAAAATCTTAAAAAAGAAATTTTTTTACCGTTACTGATTTCATTTCTAAAGAAAGCAGTGTAGATGGGATATTTGAAACATGCTGGGATTTATTACATAAAATAATCCACGGCTTAAGTCTGCTCAGTGTTCGTGTAACGTGAATCTGTGTTTCTGCAGGCGATATAGTGGGTCTGTACGACGAAGGGAGTCAGCTGGCCACGGGGATCCTGACCCGGATCACGCAGAGATCGGTCACGGTGGCCTTTGACGAGTCCCATGACTTCCAGCTGAACTTGGACAGGGAGCAGACCTACAGGCTGTTAAAACTGGCCAATGATGTCACTTACAAGCGACTGAAAAAGTAAGGGGGTGTGCGTGTGACTGGGAGTCCCATGTTCCTTTTCCTCAAGCAGCGCGCCCCGACCGCGCGTCCCGCTGGACACAAGAGAGCTGTTGGGCTGAGTGTGCAGTCACTGGGGGCCGCTCGTGCGAGACGGTGGCTGTGGTGGCCGTGCTGGGCAGAGGCTTGGGCAGGGAATCTATGTCTGGTTTTCACCAAAGCTCCTAATTCTAGTTTTCTCCCTTGGCAGGGCTCTGATCACACTGAAGAAGTACCATTCCGGCCCCGCGCGCTCACTCGTAGACGTTCTCTTCGGTGGCTCCGCCCCCAGTGCCGCCAGTGAGATCCGTAAGAACCTCTGTGTTTTCTTTTCTGCTCAGAGTCACTGCGGAAGCTCTGAGAACAGCAGGGCCTCGGGTGTCGGAGCGAGAGTTGGAGGACACACGGTTAGACGGCGTCTTTGTGTCTTCTGTAAACCTGAGTGACTCGTGTGGACTAGACTCTCATACTCCGCGCAGAGATGCAGCTCGTTCTGCTGACTTTACAATGTCCTCTCGAACGAATGTATGTTCTTTTAGGATGTAAGATGTTCTAGCTCAGTGGTCTGTGGAAATAGGATGGCTGAGCACAGTCTGTGCTTAATAGTGTTCTTGTGTTTGTTTGAGAAGTTCAGATTCTAAAGGCATTTGATCGTTTCTCGGCGTCCTTCAAATTAAAGGTTGTTTCTTTCTGATGAGAAGAGTACTGTGTTAGGTGTTAATTATAGAATATTTGGAAATGAAGACCTGTGTTAACGAGGGAAACAGAAGCCTTGCGAACCTGCCATCTGGAGTTAACCTCCCTGTGTTTGTGTCTAGTCTACTCTTTTCCATGTGGGAACACCAGGTCTTTCTCATACAGACACGTGCACACACGTGCTCACACGCACCCCTTCCTTGTAGGTGCGCTTTCTCCCAGCCTTCTGTGGTCTTGAAGAACTCCAGTTTTGAGGGGAGCATGTTGTCTCAAGCGGCTGCCATGACTTGTCAATCTACATTCTGATTTTGCCACCTTCCCAGCATGCCCTCAGTGAAGCCTTCGGTCTCCTGCTGCCTGGGGGGATGGGGGTCATCCTGGGCCCACGTGATGTCGTGCCTGTGCCAACCACGCAGGGTCGTGTTGGCTTTAAACACAGGGCTGCTGGGTGGCCCCTGTCTGGGTTCTGAAGGCATGACGTTTCAGTGTTTTATTCTGTCAAATATTTATCGAGAGGCTGCTGTGCAGTAGAAGCTGAATTAGAAATTTATATACTGTATTTTAGGGAGCACGGTACATTGTGGTTAGGCGGGCGTTTAAGGAAAAGGGAAGCAGTGCGGAGTGGGACATGCTGGGACTTTGGGTCAGGTCTGCTGCTGCTTTTCAGCTTTGTGTCTGTCTGGCCAGCCTGGACGAGGGCGCTGTGCCCGGGAGTTCTCACTCACAGGTCCGGTGTCTCCACGTACAGGGGCCCTGCAACTCTGGACACGCAGTAGCTACTCTCAGAGCATCCAGCACGGGAGGCAGATGACTGGTCCTTGTGGAAGATTCAGCGGAGAAACAGGATTCCAAAATTTGCTCCTAATTCTTTTTTGTCATTTTATGGGCACTTAAAAAGGGGCAACGTGGTAGAAATAAATAACTTATTTTAGTTTTTGTTGATTTTTAATTTTCTTTTTAGTTTTGAGAGAGTGAGCTGGAGTGGGCGCACGTGGAGGGGAGGGGCAGAGAGGAGAGAGCATCCTAAGCAGGCCCCCTGCTGAGCACGGAGCCTCACGTGGGGCTCATCTGTCTGGAGCCTCACGTGGGGCTCATCTGTCTGGTGACCTTTAGATCATGACCTGAACCGAAATCACGAGTCCGATGCTTAAATGAGCCACCCAGGCGCCCCTGGGAGAAACAGGTTCCAAGAAACATTTACTTGAGGAAAATCTGTTATCGTGGAGCCTGAGTTGGCAAACTTTTCAAATAAAGGGATGGATTGTACATATTTTCGGCTTTGTGGGCGCTGTGGCAGCCAGAGACCGTGGGCCAGTGAACGGGCGTGGCTGGGCCCCCGAAAACTGCACTCATGGAAGTAGGCGGCCGGCTGCATTGGGCCTGTGGTCCGTGGTCTGCCACTTCCTCTCCTGGTGGGAGACCCAGCAGGTTGCTCCTGTGTCGCCTGGCTGGCTCCAGGGAGGTTCCGAGCCCCCACGGGCGGTGCTTCCTTCCACCGGCTCCGTCTGCCGGGAGCAGTCGCCAGCCGTGCCGAGCCAGAGCCTAACACTGTCCCACTGTCCTCTCCCGCAGAGCCGCTGCCGTTCTGCAACCCGTGCCTGGATGCCTCCCAGAAGGAAGCCGTCTCCTTCGCGCTGTCCCAGAAAGAGCTTGCCATCATCCACGGGCCTCCTGGCACCGGGAAGACCACCACCGTGGTCGAGATCATTCTTCAGGCTGTGAGGCAGGGCTTAAAGGTGGGCCCCGTGAACACGCATGAGCTCCTGTGAACACGCGTGAGCTCCTGTGCCTGGCTCGCGGGTGCGTGGCTGGGTCCCAGCCTGGTCAGGACCGCGCTTGCCTGTGTGCTGTGCGCCACTGTCCGACCTTCCGAGGCGAGTGTTGTGTGTCACTGCTCACTTACGTTTTTTTGGCTGGGAAAGGGTCTTTTTTCTTCCCGCGTCATCGTGAGTCATCATGGATTCTGAGCACGTGCGAAACTTTTAGAAAATCTTTCTTGTTTGTAGGTGTCAGATCATGGTAAGAATTAGAATAATGTCAACATTGTACTGGGTGTTTTTTATGAAGCAGTTCCCCTTCTGAGTGCTGTCTGGTAATCCTCACAGAAACCCTGGGTGCTGGGGATGGCCGGTGCCCCCCATTTCCGGAGGACACAGAGCTCAGGGCACACGCCCCAGTCCCGAGCTACGGGTGGCAAGGCCAGGGTGTGCGCTCAGGGCGACGCTCTCCAGGGCCCGGTTTCAAGCCCCACGCTCCTCTGCAGGCAGAAGTGCTGCTGCTTCGGGGCGAAGGGGGGTCTGGCGCTGGGTCCCGGAGCTGGCCAGTAGTTTCCTACGAGTGAGTGACTTGGTGGAGGCACTGGAAAACTTGAGGGAGTGACGACTCACCGGTAGGAAGCGGGTCTGGAGGTGTGATTGGACGGCCTCTGTGTGCACAGGCAGACGGAACACGCCCCTGTTCCCGCTCAGGCCCTGGGTGGGGGTCGGGGGTCAGCTGCAGCGGCCCCTCCCCGCCGCCCCTGCCGGCTGTCACCTGCTCCTCACAGCGGCACTTGAGGCTTTTCTCTCCTGATTGAAATCACTGCAGAAAATAGTTTTAGGAACAGGACTGAGCCCACCAGAAAGATGTTCCCTCTTTCCACTTTGTCAGACGATGAGGTGATTCCACTGGTGGTGCGCTGGTCACCAGACCCGGTCACCTCAGGGCCTTCTTTCACCTTCGAGGCCTTTCTTCCCTGGTCGCAGATGATTTAAACTTCTGGTGCTTCGGTGACTAGTTCTGCAGACCCACGTTCCAGCTCCCGTAGAGTCTGCGGCGGTCCGAGTCCTCTAGGCCGCGCCCACCCATCCCGCCAGCCCTGTGTTTGCGTTCTGACCACTTGTGCACACTCCGGCCTCCTCTGCCTTCAAGACTGTCTCTTTGTTTTCTCGCGAGCTTAAGTGGTTAAGTGGAGCTGTGCTCCCGCAGGTTCTGTGCTGTGCTCCCTCCAACGTCGCCGTGGACAACCTGGTGGAGCGTCTGGCCCGCAGCAAGCAGAGGATCGTGCGCCTCGGGCACCCTGCCCGCCTGCTGGACTCCATTCAGCAGCATTCTCTCGACGCGGTGTTAGCGCGGAGTGACAGCGCCCAGATTGTCGCAGACATCAGGAAGGACATCGATCAGGCCTTCGTACGCGCCTCCTCCCTGCCACTGCTCTGCGTGGGTTCTGACCCGCAGACTTTTCTAGGAGTCACTTCTGTCTGTGTTCCTCTCGCTTTTTTTGGTCTCTTGTCAGTTCTATTAAGGATTTCAGATGTCAGGGAGGCTCAGTCCATTAAGTGTCTGGCTCTTGATAGCTCAGGTTTTGGTCTCAGGGTCATGGGTTCAAGCCTCGTGTTGGGGTTCGCACTGGGCCTGGAGTCTACTTAAAAAAAAAAAAAAAAGGAATTTCAACTTCAGGACTGCTCATTAAAAAAAAGTTTTCTCCCAGTTTTATTAAGAAATAAAGGACTGGCCGCTTTTGATAGAAACTTATACTCAGCATGTAATAGGGACTCTACTGTTTTCTGAGTAGTTTCGTGAGCAGGTGAGGGTCGTCTTCAGGAAGCATCCCTGGGTCTGGTCATGGCTGGGTAACGTCAGCAAGAAAAACCCCAGCAGCCTGAAAGTGAAAATTCAAAAACTCATCTTCCCAATTTTTGGTCCATTTTATACCTCCCTGTGGGACAGACGCAGCAGTGACAGGTTCCTTGGAGACATGTTTTATCTTGCAGTCCAGTACTCGGGAGCTCGCTGGTTCTCTGAGCCTCACGTCCCCTCCGCGTGCTCGCCGTCAGCTGGTCTCCCGGCCTCACGGTGGTGCCGGAGTGGTGGGGTGGTGCTTCAGATGCCCCTGTTGGCCCAGCAGAGGTGGGGACAGATGAGGCATGTCACGTGAGGGTCGAGGGGTTAGCAGTACGCACAGATGGTGTTGCCTCCGCCACAGTGTGGAGGACTCTGCCTCTTGTCCCCATCGACCTGGGTCTTCTCCGGGAGGGAGGCGCAGGAAGACCCTTCCAACCGACCTGGCCACACCCCGTCCTCCACAGCGGAAATCACACGTAGGAAGGGTGTCTTATTTAGTATTACAGAAAGTCGAGGCTTAGGTAAGCATTTTATAGGCTGAAGATTTGTTGTTCTCTTGGCAAGTGTGGAATCCCCGCTGAAGGGTGGCCTCACTGGGAAGCAGCGGGGACCCAGGTCTGGACGGCAGGGGCCCTTCTTGCGTGGAGCCTGTGTGGGGCCTGTGCTCGGGAGCATGGGTCCCGGTTCCTGGTTTCATCTGAGTTAAGCTCAAAATGCCGTGTGGGTCGAGGGCCTGGACTCCACCCTTTGCCTGTCCCTGTGCAGGTGACACTGGCTGGAGGGCCACATGGGGTGTCAGGCACTTGCTCACCTGTATGGGTCTGTTGCTCCTTTAAGACAGGTTTTGAACATTTTAGTGCCTTTCGAGAAACTTATGAAGTGCGCCAGCTGGTCATGAACTCAGTCGCTTCATGGGCGTGAAAGAGCGAAGTAGGTGCAGAGTCGGTGCACATATGCGTGTGTTCTTGGTTTTCCTTCGCAGGCGAAGAACAGGCAGACCCAGGAGAAGAGAGAGAAGAGCGGCGTTTGGGGTGAAATCAAGCTGTTGAGGAAGGAGCTGAAGGAGAGGGAGGAGGCCGCGATGCTGGAGAGCCTCAGGTCGGCTGCGGTGGTGCTGGCGACAAACACAGGTGAGGGGGCCGGGGCCGGCCGGCTCTGACCCCCAGGGGCTGGAACGCGCCCTCCTGCTTCCTGGGGCAGGCTGGAGTGGTGTAGAGTTGTCCGGAGAGGGTGGGTAGGGTCCGCCGGGGAGTTGTCCTGGTAAGGAAGTTTTGGTAGTGACACAGGAACAGGTGTCTTCTTGAGCGAGCTGCTCTCTTCGAGAAATTTGTTCGTATTCTCACCGATCGAATGCGTAGGTCTGGAGCTGTCTGTGTCATCTCCTAGTGGTAAGAACATCTGTGTGGTCTGTAACTGGTTTGGAAATCGGGGCCCCTCCTCCGCGGGGCTTGCTGTGCTCCGTGTTGAGTGACTTTGCAGTGCTGACTCTGAAAGGCCTGTGTCGTCCCACGAGGCCACGGAAGCCGCCGGCTTGGGCAGGAAGGACTGTGCTGAGTCCCTCCTCCAGAAGCAGCACGTCTGCTGGGCTTGGCCAGGGGGCTCAGTGTACGTGTTGGGGTGCACTTTCTACAGCCCTTAGGCCTCACTTTCTGTTGGTGCAGAGCCAGGGGCGGGCCAGCTGGTAGCATTGGGGGCCTCCTCATGTCTTGCATGTGCACACGCTAGCCCGATGCGTGTGTGTGTGTGTGTGTGTCCCTCCAGGTTCCCCAGGGACAGGCTGGAGCTTTTCTCGCTCCCCGACTCTTCCTTGGGAGCTTTCTGGTTACCTCTTGCTCTCTCCAGCTGTTCCACGTTGCCTCAGAGAGGGATGGTTTTGGGCAGCTGCCAGGAGGAAGGGCTGTCTGCATCAGGGCAGCTCCCAAGTTGGGGGAAATACAGTCCTGGTAGTGGGATCGCCCGGGGCGCTGGCAGACGGCCCCAGCTGTGGCGTTTCTCAGGGAATGGGACTTTAAGGGAGTTCCTGCGGCTTTTCCCCATGATCGCTGGCCCTTGGCTTCAAGGCTCCCACAGAAGTCAGGACACGGGCAAGGCTTTTCCCATAGGAACACTGCAGAGCTCACTGTTCTGGCCCAGATGGAGCCATGGCTTTTTTTTTTTTTTTTTTTTTTTTTTTTTTTTTTTTTAAAGATTTTAATTATTTGAGAGTGAGAGAGCTCAGAGAGAGGGAGAAGCAGACTCCCTTGCTGAGTGGAGAGCCTGATGTGGGACTCAGTCCCAGGCCCCTGAGACCATGACCTGAGCCGAAGGCAGAGGCTTAATGGATTCAGCCTCTCAGGCACCCCGAGAGCCGCGTCTTCTAAAACAAACACTCCCTGGATTGTTCTAAGCCTCTAGCTTCTCTGTAGAGTTCTGAGAAGATGGATTCCGGCAGTGCTGCCAGTGTTCTCGTTTTAGTGGAGGGAGAGGGTTTCCAGAGGTCCTTCTCCACCGGACCAGATCTTTAAATATGGTGCTTCCTGGAAACCACAGTGCAGCCTTCCCCCTGCCAACTCAGCAAGGTCAGCTTGTGGCTCTTAAGTCCTCCCGTCCTGTAGGGAGGGGAGCTAGACCGGGTCTCTTGCACGTGCTTCTCTTTGCACCGTGAAGTCGTGTCCGTACGCTGAACCCACCAAGCCTCTTCCAGCGGCTTCTCCAGCTACCCCTGCAAACCCTGTCCTGTGGGGTTCATCACGACACGCGTCTGAGTCTCAGAGTTGTTGCAACCGCCCAGCTTGCGGCAGGCACCTTGTGTCCTTTGTGTTAGTGCCTGTGTGCCGTGTTAGGGTTTGGTCATCGTCACGGGCCTGTGCAGTTCAGGTGGTGCCCGCGTTTGTAGATGAGGAGCAGGCTCAGGCGGGCGGCCTGCCTGGGCCCCTGCTGGTTATGAGGCTTGGCGTGGGGTCCGGGTCTTGCTCGCACGTGAGCTCTTGCCAGGGTGGGGCTGTTCCAAGGAGGAGCTGGGGCTGTTGTCAAGTACACGGTGGCGGGGGCGGGGGTCTGTGTGTCCTTCCTTCCCTGCCGGACCGGTGCTTGGTCCATTGTTCTGTGTGTCCAATAGGACATCTTACGGGGGAATTAATGAAGGTTTAGATTTAGAAAATGGTATAAAAATAACACTAGAAATCAGATGCCCTTCCAAGGCTTTGGTCCCAGCCACAAGGGGTGATGGATTCTGATGCTTGGAATGTTGGGGCGGCCCTTCCTGGGGGCGCACTGCCCCACACTGAAACACAGGTGGGCTGGAACAGATGTGCTTAATGTTCTTCCCAGGTGTGTATTCCAAGACACACACCTCTTACACACTCTGAATGCCAGACTGGGCTCTGAACCAGCCGGCCTGTGGTGTCTCTTTCGGTGAGGTCGCGGCGGTGGGACGCAGCCAGCACCTTCGGTGAAGGCTCACACTTCCGGTTTCCCCAGGCGCCTCTTCCGACGGCCCTCTGAAGCTGCTGCCCGACGGCCACTTCGACGTGGTGGTCATCGACGAGTGCGCACAGGCCCTGGAAGCCAGCTGCTGGATCCCGCTGCTGAAGGCCAGGAAGTGCGTCCTGGCCGGCGATCACAAGCAGCTGCCCCCCACCACCATCTCTCACAAGTAAGGGCCCTGCCCACGGAGCCCTTGTCCGCCCTGCCCGCCACCCCTTTGGTGCAGCCTGGGGTGTGGTGACCAAGAAGCCCTGACATGCCCTCCCTGGGGGTCTCCTGCCCATTGTACTGTGCGTGCCGCTGTAGGTGTCAGTGGGACAGGCTGCGTGTGCCCGAGCTCGGGGTTCATAGTCACCATGTGCGTCTCCGTAGTCGTGGCTCCTGGCACCGTGCCCAGTCCGGGCCAGTTGGATGGAGTTTCCCCGGCACGGCCAGCCGGTCGATGTGCCCATTCCCGCCGGGTGGGGTCTGAGGGATGGTTCTGTGGGCCGGCCAACTGGCCTCTGGGTCGGTCCACCCCTGGCCTGGCGTGGAGTCTTCGAGTCCTGTCGGCACATCCTGCGACCTAGGCCACAGGGAGCGATTCCGTAGGCTCCAGTCCCATGTGCCGTAGACGGCAGTGGCAGTCCCCGGCGTGAGTGAGCTCAGCCGCCCCAGCCCCCTCCTCATCGCGTTCCCGCCGCTCCCCTCACCCACTGCTCTGGCCACACGGGTCTCTGCCCTTGCTCTCTCCATCCGGACGGCGCCTTCCCGGACCCGGGGTGGCTGTGCGCTCCTCCGTTCCGTAGTCTCTCAGGTGAGCCCCCCGGGGCGCCCCGTGACCACCCTGTCTCAGCGCCTCTCAGTGTTCCTGAGCACTCCTGGCTCCCTCGCGGTGGTGCGAGTCGGTCTGCGGGTTCCTGGCCGTCCCAGCCAGGATGTAAGTCACAGAGCAGGGACCCCCCCTCCCGTGCTGGCGGGATGCGTGCCGGCCAGTCCGCTGTGGTTGGGACTGGCAGCCGCCTCGCTTATGTCTTTGGCGCAACTTGGGTCCAGCAGGCGTCCGTGTGGGAAGAGGGTGACCACGAGGTCATACGAGCCCACGGAGTGAGCCCCTGAAGCACGGGGAGCTCTCGCGCGGGTTTAGCCTCGCCGGCTCGGAGGGAGCTGGTGTGCCTTCGTGGAGGAGAGACGCTCCTGGCTCTGCAGCCCCCTGGCGGGGTGGCATTGGGCTGGTCCCTTGAGCTCTCTGTGTCTTGCTCCCCTCCTGGGGCAGTGGGGAGCACGACAGGAACTACCTCCTGAGGTTTTGTGGGGCTCGGGTGAGTCCGTAGCGGGGAGCGTTCCCGGGAAGCGTGGAGGGAGCGCGGAGGGCCTGCTGCCCCTTTAGAGTCTGTCCGTCGCGGCTGTTGTTGCTGTCCGATCACCAGCGTAAGCCAGGTGGATTGTCTCCGGCTCTGGACTTCGGAAGTCCAAACTCTGCGTCCGGGGGTCACAGGATGGTGGCAGGAAGCTCCAGGGGAGGGTTCATTTTGGTCGCGTCTTCTGCCCTGAGCCTGACCCTCCTGCCTTTCTCTTAGAAGGCGCCCATGATTCCACTAGGCCCAGCTTCACATCAGGTCGCATGGTCGCAGGTCCTGGCGTGAGGCCACGGACATCGCTGGGGTGACCACACCCTTAATTTTCAGTCCTAACATGGCAGGGGTTGGGTTCTGAGGCTCTAGCACTGCCTTCCTCCCTGGCCTTTGGTTTCAGGCTGGACGCGGGCACTCAGGCCTCTCTCCCCGGTTGCTGTCTTGGCGCAGGGCCGCGCTGGCGGGGCTGTCGCGGAGCCTGATGGAGCGGCTGGCGGACGAGCTCGGCGCGCAGGTGGTGCGGACGCTCACGGTGCAGTACCGCATGCACCAGGCCATCATGCGCTGGGCCTCGGACGCCCTCTACAGCGGGCGGCTCACCGCCCACCCTGCCGTGGCGGGGCACCTCCTGCGGTGAGTGGTCTGGTTCTGCCCACCCGGCCTGACTTGTTTCCCCCAGGGCCCCGTGAACTGCATTCAGGAGAGATTTTAGAGTCAAAGTTATCTCTGAGGCTGATCTTCAGGAGGGGAGAGGGGCCTTGCCCTGGAGAGCTGGCGTGGGGTGCTCGGTCTCTGACGCCGTTCGCGCCCCCTGTGTTCTCTGTGGAGCAGCCTCGTTCTGCCGTGGGAAGAGCCCGGGCCCGGGGGTTGACGGGAGACGCGAGTTCTGTGGTCAGGACCTCGGTCCCGCTTCATCGCCTCACACGCTCAGTCTCCCGCTGTGCGCAGGGACCTCCCAGGAGTGGCTGCCACGGAGGAGACGAGTGTCCCCCTGCTGCTCGTGGACACGGCCGGCTGCGGGCTTTTTGAGCTGGAAGAGGACGACGACCAGTCTAAGGGGAACCCTGGTGAGCTTGCTCGGATGGGGCCAGCTTTCTGGCTGACGCGGACCCTGGGCTCCTCTTTGTAGAAACCCCAGTGTCTGCAGCTGCCGACCTCAGAGGAGCTGAGCGGGGCGGGAGGAAAGGGGCAGTGGGAGCCCGTCCCCAATGAGCTGGGGGGTTCGAGGCAGACAGGAGCCCTCGCAGTGCCCTTCTCGGCTGGCAGCACTAGTTCGGGGGAGCAGTAGGCCTGGGAGCTCTGCCTGCTCAGGCTTGGGCAAGATCCTTCCTCACCCTAGTACCAGCCTGCCGGGCTGCATGCTCCGTGTTGCCGGGTAAACTGAGGCTCAGCTACACGGCCTGCATCTTCGTAGGCCGGACCTGCGACCCCGCGGCTCAGGGCGTTACCCCAAGCGTAATGTAAGATCTGGCAAAGTGGGGGGCAGGCTGAAGGAATGCGCACGGGTGGCGGGACAGCATGGGGTGACCTGGGCCAACAGCCTGCTTGCTGCCCCCAGGTGAAGTGCGCCTCGTCAGTCTGCACATCCAGGCCCTGGTGGACGCTGGTGTCCAAGCGAGTGACATCGCTGTCATCACGCCGTACAACCTCCAGGTGCGAGGAGCTGCTTTGTCTGTGTGTCAGGGGCACAGTCACCCCCAAGTGCCCGAGGACGGGTCATGTAGCATCTGTGGCTATAAACTCCAGGTAGAATCAACTGCCTCATGACTGCGTCTGGGGCTCATGTGACATCGGCGAGCATCTCTGTCTGCCCACCCGCCCCTTGTTCTTGCTCTGCCCCTACCCCCTTCCCTGGTTGGCTTTGTTTTCTGGCCACCTCCCCGGTGGCCCTGCTGCCTCGGGCATCCTTACAGGGTGGCCCTGGACCACCAGTCCCTCCACGGCATCTCACACAGGCTCTCAGCTTAGAATCTTATGAGTCTGGCTCCAGCCCCTGCCCCTGAGCTGGTTGCTGTGGCCAGAGCAGGATCCTTGCCCTCTCCGGGTCAGTGGAAGCACCTGCCAGCTCCTTTCTTTCCAGGGTTTCTCATGTTTTCTCTCTCCATGCCTGTGTGCTTGATGCAGCCGCAGCAAAATACTGTGAGGTCTGTGGCTCGGTCGCCACCCTTCCTGCGTCACAGGCACCACCCACCGGGGCATCTGAGGCCCGTGGCTCTGCGGGGTCAATGTCGTGCTGGGGTGCGGGGCCCCATCTGACCAGTCCGTGTGCTGCTGTGTGAGTTCGCTGAGCTGTGAGACAGCGGCGGGGACCGTGCTGCAGTGGGAGGCCCTCTGCTGAGTGTCGAGGCCACCCCGGCCTGAGCCGAGCTGAGAACATGGCTTCCTTGTGTTCCAGGTGGACCTGCTCAGGCAGAGCCTTGCCCATAGGTACCCCGAGCTTGAAATTAAGTCTGTCGATGGTTTCCAAGGCCGAGAGAAGGAGGCTGTGGTCTTGTCCTTCGTCAGATCCAATAGGAAAGGTATGTGGGGCTCAGTAGAGTCCCTTTGGGTGGCACAGAGGGCGGACTGGGGTTCTGCTGGGGGCTGTGCTGGGCCCCAGTGAGAGAGCAGGCAGGGAGTGGGGGGCAGTGGGGCCCCATCCGGAGCCTGCTGGAGGCCAGAGCCGCAGGAGGTGGGCGTGGTCCCTGGGGTGCTGCAGGAGTGGGGCCTGGTGTCCCCGGCAGAGGGAGCAGAGCATGAGGTCAAGCTGCGTGGGAGTGCGGGCGCGCTCTCGGGGACCGCCTGGACGCCCTGCCTGGGACAGGGAGGCCCTTGCAACACAGAGCTCGGTTTTTGGCCTTAGGGCGCCATTAGCCTCAGGGCCCGGCTTCTGTGCCACTGCAGTTTGGGGCTCTTCTGTTCAGTGTTGCACCCAGAAACGGCTTATCTGGGCTTCGTAAGGCACCGTCGGCGGAGAGCCGAGGACAGCGGAGTGGGGGGCTGCTGGGGAGCTAAGGTCCTGGAGCACCGCTCATGCTGTCCCTGCTGCTGGCTGCAGTCACCCCCCAGCTGGGCTGAGGGAGGAGCTCGTACTTGGAGACAAACAGTGGTTTGGTACCCGCCACAGCCAGACCACGTGCGGTGGGAGCCAGACTTGGGGAGCCCTGGGAGGGCAGCAGGACCCCTGGGCAGGCTGCCAGGTGGGGGCGGGGGGGTGCTCGGTGCGGGGGGTGGGGGTGTTGGGTGATCCCCTCGGTGACCTGTGCTGCTCCGGTGCAAGAGTCCATTTCCCGTTCCTTAGTCTTGGGTCCACTCTGCCACTCACCCTGGCTTGCTCCTAGGCGACGTGGGCTTCCTCGCTGAGGACCGGCGGATCAACGTTGCGGTCACCCGCGCTCGGCGCCACGTGGCGGTCGTGTGCGATTCTCACACGGTCAGCAACCACACCTTCCTGAAGACCCTGCTGGGGCACTTCACGGAGCACGGGGAAGTGCGCACAGCCTTTGAGTATCTTGATGACATCGTCCCTGAAAACTACTCCCACGAGAGTTCCCAGGGCCACAGCCAAGCTGGGGCGAAGCCCCACGGCTCCGCGGTGTCAGCCAGGAAGCCTCGTGGAGGCCGGCCGCAGGACGGGACCCGGGAGACCAGAGCAGCCGCGGGGCTGGAGCGGAAGAGGACGGGTGGGAAACCCTCGGGCCCTGGGGTCCCTTCTCAGCCCAGCCTCAATGGAGGCAGCCCAGAGGGAGCGGCGACCAGAGACCCCGCGGAGCACTTCCGGGCCAAGATCGCCGAGTTTGTGGCGAGCGAGAAAACTGAGCTGGAGTTTCCTGCTTCCCTGAACTCCCACGACAGGATGTGGGTCCACCAGATCGCTGAGGAGCACGGGCTGAGGCACGACAGCTCCGGGGAAGGGAAGAAGAGGTTCGTCACCGTGAGCAAGAGAGCCCCGCCGGCCCCGCCCACCCTGCCAGCCCCGCCGCCTCCAGTTGGGGCCGGCAACCACACCCCTGGGGATGCGCCCGGTCCCACCCAGACAGAGCCCCCTGCTGGGGGGCAGAGCGGCCCGGACACCCTGAATCTGAAGGCCCTGCACCTGGAAAGGCTGCAGAGAGCGAAGAGCAAGCAGGAGCGGCCCGCCATGGACGGGGCCACCACGGACAGGGCCGCCACAGACAGGGCTGCCACGGACAGGGTTGCCAGGGACGGGCAGCAGGCCTTGCGCTCTGGGCCGCGCACGTTACCAGAGAAGAAGAAGAAGAAGAAAGAAGCAAAAGGTAAGTGGGTTCACCTGGTGGGGGTGGTGCCAGCTTGGCGTCCCCTTCAATGTGGTGTTTCCCCACTTGAAGCCCGCTGTGACCCTCGGAGAGGTTTGGGACTTCCCCTGCGTGCTAAGGCCCTGATTGTGCATCTTGTTACTTGTTTTTAACTGGTTTGTGAGCTTTCTGGGGGCAGTGATTGCTTACGGTGACCATCGCGTCCCCAGACCTCAGGCAGGGCCTGGCCTCCTCATTAATCAAGAAAACATCTAAACACGAGGTCGCTCCTCGTGATGGGAACCACACCAGGGAGCCGACAGCGTGTTCGGGTGAATCCCGGCGTGCTCACGGGTCACAGCATGAGGGGACCTCAGTGTCCCTGACCAAGTACACGGAAATGCAGGAGGGCCCCGAGGTGCGTACACTGCTGGGGAAGAGCCTGGAGGAGGAGATGAGGATGGCGGGCAGGAGCTCTCAGGCAGGCAGAATCCGCGCTGGGTGACGGCTTGTTCTGCCAGACCCCATCGGGCTCTCGCACGTCCCGCTGGCCTGCGTCCCGGCCCTGCGTGCACTGTGGTGGCTGCGCACTGACGCGTCCCCTGGGGCCCTGCTCCGCCACCCCCGTACCTCACTGTGATCGTGCATCCACGGGCGCTGAGCTTGGAAGACTTGGGTTTTCTGAAGCCTCTGGGTAACCTTGTACCCCAGCTATTCCTCTCTGAGCACACCCGTGGAGCCGCTTGTGTCTTCTTTTTTCCGTTGAGTTCCTCTGAGCAAAGCTGTACACACCTGACTCGGTCTTAGAAAGCAGCCTCGGGCCTGAGGCTGTAGCCGATCCACCCTGTGGACAGAGGAAAAGAAATGTTGCGCAGAGGAAAGAAATGTTAAGTGCTTTTCTTTTTTTTCTTTCTTTCTTTTTTTTTTTTTTTTTTTTTAAGATTTTATTTGACAGACACAGGGAGAGAGGGAACACAAGCAGGGGGAGTGAGAGAGGGAGAAGCAGACTCCCCGCTGAGCAGGGAGCGTGTTGTGGGCCTTGATCTCAGGACCCTGGGACCCTGACCTGAGCTGAAGGCAGATGCTTAAGGACTGAGCCACTGAGGCGCCCGTTAAAGTGCTTTTCTAAGCCGCACTGAGAAGATGGTTCGTGCCGTGAAGGGCAGGTGCGGGGGCACCGTGATGGGGTCCTGGTCTGTGCTCCGCAATGTGTATGGCGCGCTCACTGGAGGACAGTATCCTGGGGAGACTTTGCCCCGTTTAGGCGATGGTAGCTCCACTTAGGTTTGAAGTTTCTTCAGGCCGCCACCTTCAGAATTCACCTTGCCCCTCAGGCTCAGAACGTGACCCTGTCCAGTTGGTCCCCAGGCTCTGCTGAGGTTGTCACAGCTGAGAAGCAGAGGCTGGTCTGAGCAGGCCCCTAGAGCCATGGCGGTGGCCCCCCGGGAAGGCTGCCGCTGAACGCATCGAGGGCTGCCTGCTGCTCGGGACGGTCGGGGGAGTGACAGGCGCTCGGGCCCGTGGGAGAAGCGGTCGGAACACTGAGGTGTCATTCTGAACACTCTGTGCCTGGTCCCTGCGTCTTCTCTGTTCCCTGAAAATGCCGGCGAGCAGTGGGCACCTCGTCAGCCCTTCTCCAAGCTTCCTGCTGCTGCTCCTGGGCCTCAGCGTGTCTGTCTCGCCCCTGCCCTCTGCTGCGCGGCTGCTCGGCGCGTGTGGGGTAGAGCCAGGCTCCTCAGCCCGTCTGGGGGAAGGGCCAGGGACCGTGGCAGAGTTGTGCCTGTATGGAGGGAGCGGCGTGGCCACGGCCGGCTGAGGTGCCGGGGGGGCCGAGGGCCCCGTTTCCCCTGGGTCCCCTCCGCGGCCGACCGTCCTGACCTGCGTACCAGCCGAGTGTGAGGAATTCACTCAGGGAAGCGTCTCGTCTGTGCTGTGCCCCCGTCACTGGCAACGGCCTCCTGGCGGATGCCGTCCTGGTGTTCCCCGGCTGTCCACGCCTGTGTGTTCGGGTCATGCACGCCTGTTTCACAGAGCTACACTTACACGCGGTCTCAGGTTCGTTTTCCACTTGTGAGCATTTTCTGTTCTTCAAAAGGTTTCTGTGTACTTGGTCAGAAACGCCGAGGTCCCCTACCGCGGGGACCCGCGAGTACGCCGGAGTCCTCAGAACACGCTGTCGGCTCCCTGGTGCGGTTCCCATCGTGAGGAGCGTCCTCGTGCTTAGAAGTTTTCTTGATTAAAGAGAATGGGCTTTTCGGGGGCACGTGCCATGCCAGCCCCTTCTAGGAAGTCCGCGTGCTGCCCACACCTGGCAGGGCCGGTTATTAGGCCGCTGAAGGACGGTCGCTCTTGGCTGGACGGACACCAGGCTTGACCGAGGGCCATTGGCCTGATCACTGTGAACCGAGAGTGGGAGCTGCTCGCGGCAGCTCGGGGCAGCCGTGGGCCCGACATCCACGTTCTTCCCCGTTTGAGTGACCCTTTTCTTCTCTAGGGAACACGGCCATAGATTTGCCTGGCAAGGAGGACTTCGAGGCCCTGGTCGCGGCTGCCATCAAGGCTGATAACACCTGTGGCCTCGCTAAGTGCACAGCCAGCGTGGCAACCCTGGGCCAGCTCTGTCTGCACTGCGGCCGCCGGTTCTGCCTCAGCCACCACCTGCCCGAGGTACGGCTGCGGGGCGGGCGGCGGGGCGGCTGTGTCTCCGGGGCTCTGGGCAGACGTGCTCCACGCACAGATGGGAGCTGGGGCTGAGCGCTGGGTTTTTCTGAATGGGTGTAGACCCGTGCTTTGTTTTGAATGCATCAGCGTATGAGAAAGTAAAATGTCACACTTGCCAAACTGTGAGAAAATTGGTGGGAATTCTGGACAGAGAGGACTTTGTTCCAGTGTCTTTGGGGTCCGTCAGTGGGTTAGGCTAGGGGAGGTGGGAGGTCTGGCTTTAGATCTGAAGTGGGCTGGCTGCCCGGCTGCTTTTTCATTCATTTCTTGAGCTTGTTTGGATGGGAATGTCGTCTGCCGGGCCTGGGGAGCTGGGGGCCAGAGCAGGCTTCATCTCTGCCCTGAGGAGTGAGGACCTGTAGGCACCTGGTATGAGACCACATCTGGTGCCACGTGCCGACCGTGGTGAGGGAGCATCTGGGGCCAAGCTGGCAGCAGGGGCAGGGGCTGGGCTGGGGAGGACACGTGTGAAGGCCCCAGAGAGGGGGTGCCCTTGTCCAGCTGGGAGCAGAGCGAGGCAGGGTGACGGAGTGCAGGCCGAGAAGCCTCTGCCCCGAGGAGCTGAGCCCTGGTTCTGGAAGCTGTGGGCCCTGGTTCTGGAAGCTGTGGGGCTTCTGGAGCGCCCTCTGTGTTGCCAGAGCGCCGGCTGCAGTACCGGGGAGGCTCAGGGCGAGACTGGGACGTCCTGGGGTGGGTTGTGGAGAGCGTGGGGCGGTGGGCGTGGGCCCTGAATGGGTTGTGGGTCACGATAGCAGGGGAAGGAGGACCCAGAGGGGTCATTGGGTTTCTGCTTCGGGCCGATGGGAGGTGGCGGTGGGGCTCTTGGAGGCTGGTGAGGGGTGGGTGTGGGGAAGGCACGTGGCACCTGTCCTGGCACTGTCCCGGCACTGTCCCAGATGAGCTGCGTGGGGGTCGGGGCGGTGTCCCACTCTGGGTCAGGGGGTGCGGCTGCCTACCCACAGGGAGCTCTGCTGCCTCGGAACCTAGACGGGGCGTCCCCCTGGGGCAGGGTCTCCTCCCCCTCCTCCTCCCCCTTTCCCTCCACGCGCACGCCCGCGCACACTTTCTTCTCCTCACGCACGCGCACGTGCGCACGGTCTGTGTTTGTTCCTGTTGACAAAGCATGAGGCGTTTTAGGATCTGTTTATCTAGAACGTTTAGAGATCATCAGGTGTGAGGTTTGGGCAACCAGCTCGCATTCCTGGCACAGCCTGTGTGGGTCTCTGTGCAGGGTGGTGAGAGGCGGCAGCCCCGGGCGGCTCCCGCTCCCGACCCGAGAGCACGCCCTCCCCGTGCGGCTGGTGGCAGTGTCGAGGAGGTCACTGGCACGGTGTCCGTCTGACGGGATGCTGGCTGCGGGCAGGGCCACAGGTGCCCCTGCTCTGAGATGTTCTGTGGGCTGAGGCTGTGCAGAACTGGCGCAGGGCTGGGTGGCAGGGACCGGGCCGCAAGCACCAGCTGTCACCTGCTTCTTCCGGGACGTGGGCGAGGGAACTCTGCCTCAGCCCGGGGCCGCTCTCCCCACACGTTCCCTGGGTGCCGTGTCTCAGTCTTTGCCCCGTGACTGGGATGCGGTGAGGAGCGGGGACACTGCGTGTCGGGTCCTGGGCCACGTGGAGGGCATGGCGCCACACGACTGTCTCTGGGGGAGCCGTGGTAGGCAGCCTGCGGGCCCAGGGCTGCCCAGGAGGGGCAGGGTGGGGACACCCCGTGAGTAAGGGAGGGAGGGGGACAGGTGCTGCGTGGGTGGTGGGCCACAGGGGTCTTCGCTGTCAGGCACAGGGCTGGGGACGCCAACAAGCGAGGTCCAAACTGGGTCCCACCCGGCAGTTCCCAAGGGAACTCCCTCGGTGTGTGCAGCAGGGAAGCGCAGGCTTTCTGGAAGGCCCCGTGACCTGCGTGCTGGCTGTCACGCCTGGTGCTGGAGGTGCTCGGAGGGTTTCCTCCCGTCTCCCTTCCTCTCCTTTCAAATGGAGGAGCTACGTGAGAGTTTCCTGGAAACGGGGGCCCTTCATGGGGTCAGGCACGTTCTGGGGCTCTGGCCCAGGCCTGGTGCTGGGGACAGACTAAAGAGTGCAGCCTTTGGCCCAGAGGGGACGGCGGTTGCACTTGGGCTGGAGCTCGCGGAAGGGCAGCGTGGCCGCAGGGTCACGCCGACAGCGCATTGGCGTTTTGTTGCCACACCGCTGCCGGTGGCTCTGTGCGTGCGTCACCCCCCATCGGGAGCTTGTGGGGATCTGGCCACGCGTCCGTGTGTGCTCAGAGGATGGTTCGGGCTGAGCTGAGGGCGGGGGTGGAGGGTGCTTCCTCATACCCCCCACCCCGGCAGCCTGATGGGGAGGGGCCTGGCTGCAGGAAGAGGAGGGAGCCCCTCCGAGACCTCATGCTGGGACTTAACGGTCCCCAGACTCTGCGATGGGCGACGTTGCAGGGCCTTTGTTCCCGTTAGGCTCCGCGCTGACTGCTGTGTCCCCCCGCAGATCCATGGCTGTGGGGAGAGGGCTCGTGCCCACGCCCGGCAGAGGATCAGCCGGGAGGGAATCCTCTACGCCGGCAGTGGAACCAAGGACAGGTCCCTGGACCCCGCCAAGAGGGCCCAGCTGCAGAGGAGGCTGGACAAGAAGCTGGATGAACTGAGCGGCCAGAGGAAGAGTAAGCGGCAGGAGAAGGAAAAGTGACGGGCAGGCTCTTTGCGTGCAGCCCCAGAGCTGCTGTCTTTGGAAAACATCTGTGAGGGCAAGCAGGGCTGCTTTCTGCTTCCCTGTAGCTGCTCCGTGACAGTGTGCAACCTGACCCACCTGCCTGTACCGGAGCCAGGTGGGGCACAGGGGCTGGGAGCAAGGGTGGGGTTCTGGACTCTGGAGATGAGCTCTTCCCCCCGACAGCTTTCGGAGGAGGGTGCCCAGGGCACGTGGTCATTGCCGCGTGGCCCTCTCTGGAATTGGTGTGGGTTGGCCCGTCTGTGCCCCTGTCCCCCTTCTCTTGCCTGGAGCATTTCCCGGTGTCTTCCTAGTTAGAACAGAAATCCCACCATCTGAACCTTGGGGTGCTGCCATGAGAGTCCCCCTGCCCTGGACTGATACCCCCTCAATCTTTGTACAAGGAAATTCCCACCATCCGGGGCCGGCCAGCTTTCAGGCCGCCGGAAGGAGGGAGCACACCTGAAAAGTCAGATCACGTGTCTGAGAACGCGGGCACCTCTCCCATGCGTCCGCATGTAGCTGCCTTGGCAGAGGCCCGCTTCCATCTGTGTCCTGTTCCCTGCCGGCTGTGGGGCCCTGTCCTGGTTGTGCAGGGCAGCGGACAGAGCTCAGACCGCTCCTGCTCCTGCGAGGTCTGGAGTCCACTGAGGCATGTGGCCCGGGTGAGCCCTCCGCGGGCGGCGGTCTCGGGAAAGAGCTTCCGCAGAGCGGCGGTGCGGCCGACACGAAGCAGGAGCCCTCCCATAGGTGCTCCCCAGCGTTCTCCACCAGCTGCTTCAGGGAGGACGGCCTCAGACGGATGTGATGTCTTCGTCTCAGAGTTTTATTTGTTTAAGTGGGACATAAATTATTTAAGAGTAAAATAAAGATCTACGCGCACCGCCTGCCGTGTGTGTTGTGTGTCTGTGGTGAACGCGCTTTCCCCTCTCTGCTCCCCGTGCCTTTCCCGGAGTGGCCCGGAGCTCAGGGCCAGCCCACGTTTGCTCCGAGCGCTCGGCATCTCGAAGGCGCTGGCAGCACCCAGAGCAAGGACGTGGCCATGCAGGGCTCCTGTGGGGGCCTTGTCCCCATTCACAGACGACAGAGGGCAGGGAAGAAACCCTTGGCATTTTTATCAGAACAGAAGTTTGAAGTCGGGAAGGCTGGGGTTGTAACTGGTCCAAACCAGGCCAGCCTCCGTGGAGAGATGGCAGGAGAGAGGCTGCCGCCCCCGGGAGGAAAGGCAGGTGGCAGAGACCCTGCCTTCCTGCGGGCTCAGAACCCAGGGTTGACCCGCCTGCCCTCACCAGACCTGTTCTCACAGAACTTGCATCTGCTGACCCAAAATGCCATTCGTGTCCCTGTGACCTCAGCCTCCCTGACCAAGCGTTCAAGATGTCTGTGTTGTTCTGGGCGCCTGGGTGGCTCAGTCAGTTAGGTGTCTGCCTTCAGCTCAGGTCATGATCCGGGGTCCTGGGATCGAGCCCGGCATCGGGCTCCTGCTCAGCGGGGAGCCTGCTTCTCCCTCTGCCTCCCCCATCGTGAGTGCTCTCCCTCTCTCTCTCTGACTGTTTCTCTGACAAAATCCTCAAAAAAGAAAAAAGATGTCTTTGTTGTTCTTAGGAGCCTTCTCTGTCTTGTCTTGCCACTGGTCCCCAAGTGCCCTTTATTCAGCTCGTTTATTGACTGTGTCTTTGGCCCCAGGCTCATGCTCTCGGACTGTCTGCTTTCGCAGATGTGGGGCCACCCTCTTCCGGGGCCAGCCCGTTCCCTTGCCTAGGGCAGACACCCTCTCTCCATGCCCAGGGTGGACCGTGGCCCCCTACCTCCTCCTCATGTGGACGCCTTCCCTGCTCCTGTCAGCTGGCTTTAGGACTGAACTGTGCAGGAAGGGGAAGCAGTGGGGACCCCATGGCAGTGTGTGTGTGTGTGTGTGTGTGTGTGTGCGCGTGCGCGCATGCCAAACACAGTCCTCTGGGTGGTTTGTGTCAGCACAGGGTGCCGCCCCCTGCAGGAGCCACGTGGAGCATCGCAGATGGCTAGCTAAAGTTCTCGCTGCCCCTAGCAGCCAGTGGTTGGTGGGAAACAAGATTTCGAGGAAATGAGATCTATGCACACAGAGCAGTGTTTCACTGTCCTCGAGGGACACAGTGGCACCTGTCTCGCATGCTGAGGATGCTTGCTTTTTCTCCCTGTCTTTGTGGTAATAAACTCTGATCCTCTGGCCACAGCAAGGCCTGGTTCAGGGACGGGCCAGAGTCCAAACAGGGCCCATCAGGGGTCTAGCCTGGGGTTCACATGCGGATGCTGAAATAAAGATGTTCGCTCTTTTTCCTGAGAGTGGCTGGCAGAGAGGAAGCCCGTCTGTAGGCGGGAAGGAGGCCAGCATAGAAACAGGTAAACAAGGGTAGGAAAATAACACAATTATGTGGTTTGAGCACCTGGATCCAGCCATACATGACCTTTACCCCATTCTTCCCAGTGTCCTGAGCTAGTGTCTTTTTTTAGCTGAAGAAGGTCTGCCTTAGGTTTCTGTTACTTGCAGCTAGCACGATCTTTGCTGGTCCAGTCATGCCTTTGTCTGTACATCTTACTGGGCATACTCAGTCCCAGCATGGAGGCAGTATCGAATCAGGACACCTCTGCTCTAGAGAGAGCTCTTCCCAGGGGCCACCTTGCCAGGAAGAGCGCGAAGTAGAGGAAGGAAGGCAATACAGCATGGGCTGGGGTGGTGGGAGGCCTCCGGAATCAGAAGGCCCTGGGTGGGCTTCCACAAGTGCCCACCTCCCTGAGCTCCTCTGCTCATCGGTGATGGGGTTGACAACAGTCTTCACCTCTAGCCAGGCCAAGGCATCCACAGAAGGATCTGTGGGCAGCGTCGTGTGTCCTAAGCCCTAGGTCTGGGTTAGGCTCCGTGGCAGTGCCGGGCACAGGGTTTGCTGTGGCCGCCACGCCCACCTGCCCCTTGCAGGAGCCTGTACCCTCCCCCGCCAACCTCCCGGCTGGTTGTGACGCCTTGTTAAAATGTCAGAGTTGACTGTTGCAGCACAAAAAGTTTCTGTTTCTCATCCCAGGGAGACCTTGTTAGGATGATATTTGTAGCTGGTTGCTTGAAGAATGTTCTACATTTGGCCCGGACAGGGTAGCCCAAAAAAAGAAAAAAAAAAAAAGTGCCAAGCCAGACATCTTCCCAGGCTGTGAGGGTGGTCTTGCTGGTAACCTGCGGGCCACAGCCCTTCTGGAGGAGCCGCCCAGCGCTGAGGATTCCCTTCTGGGTGGGCACTGAGCAGGGAGCCCCGTCTCTCCTTTTGGGGTTAGGGAGCAACATGGCACAGGATGGAGCCCCAGCGTGGACCAGGTCAGTTTGGGGGTTCATTCAAGATTCACCCCATATGGGCTGTGTGGCTCCTGCCTCTGTTTCCCCATCTGTAAAGTGGGTGAATAACAGGACCTGCCACCCCCCCCCCAGGTTGCTGTGCAGGTGAAAGGCTTTAAGGTCCCAGGGCCCCCAAGACTGCCTGGCACGTGCGTGCTCAGGGAAGGTCTGCAAAGCTGCAGACACCAGGAGGGGCAGGTGCCTCGGGAGGGTTTGACCCACAGCCTTGCCCACTTGGGGCCCTGGGGAGGGCGCCCGGGGCCCCAGGAGCCAGTCAGCCCTGCGTGGGCACACCTGGCTTCCTTGGGGACAACAGGGCTCACCCTCCCCCCCTGCTGGTGGGCCAAGGACGGGACCCGCCCGCTCTGTGTTTACCAGATTGTTTGGACCGTTACCCGAGGGACCGGCGGGCTGACGGGCACCGTGCTGCTTTGGGACGTTTGAGGCCGGAGTTATAACCTGGCACTTAAAGGGAACTGTGGCGTGTGCTGGGAGCAGTGCAAAAGCTGCAGCCTTATTTGGTCTGGAAACTTCTCTGCTTGGAGGAAAAGGGGGACGAGGAGGCCGACGGCTCATCTGGGCGGGTGGATCCGTGACGGCCGGGACACCGTGTCCAGCGTGAGGACTGTTTTGCTCCCTTGTCCTGCGTGCGGCTGCCTGGCCATTCGTCTCTCAGCCCTGCCCTCGTGGCCGGTGTGTCGCCGTCGCCAGATCATAAAGCCACCCCTGCAAGCCTGCGGCTCGGTGGGCGGCGGGGGACGCAGACGGCTCTGCCGGCCGCCGCCCACCCACTCCCTCGCACCCCGCTGCGGCGATGAGGCCGCATGTTCCCTGCTGCCCTTGCTTTGAGGACCCTTGATGTATTCATTTAGTTATTTACTTGTTTTTTTTAAGACACTTTTAGGGGCGCCTGGGTGGCTCAGTGGGTTAAGCCTCTGCCTTCAGCTCAGGTCATGATCTCGGGGTCCTGGAATCGAGCCCCGCTTACGGCTCCCTGCTCAGCAGGGCACCTGCTTCCCTTCCTCTCTCTCTGCCTGCCTCTCTGCCTACTTGTGATCTCTGACTGCCAAATAAGTAAATAAAATCTTTAAAAAAAAAACTTTTTTAATTAAGTTTTTTGAGATGGCACAAGTTGGGGGGCAGAGGCAGAGGGAGAAGCAGACTCCCCACTGAGCAGGGAGCCCGATGTGGGGCTCGATCCCAGGACCCTGAGATCATGACCTGAGCCGAAGGCAGACGCCTAACGACTGAGCCACCCAGGCACCCCCATTTACTTGTTTATGCAGGTTTTATTAGACTTTTTATTTTTTAAATCATGCAAAGACTTGGGACTTCATCAAAGGTTTTTTGTGCCCTTTGAGATGGTCCTTTATTCTGTTAATATGGCCTCTAGTACATTAATTGATTTTCTTTAAATATTTTATTTATGTTTTTGTTTTTTGGGAGAAGCAGACTCCCCGCTGAGCAGAGAGCCTGATGCAGGGTTCGATCCCGTGACCCTGGAATCATGACCTGAGCTGAAGGCAGAGGCTTTAACCACTGAGCCACCCAGGTGGCCCGCATTAATTGATTTTTGAATGTTAAACCAAGCTCGAACTCCTGGATAAATCCCACTCGGTCATGGTGTCTAATTTAAGTACGTGTGGCCGATAGGCTGTGTGGTCGGGCATATTTGGAAACCGTCATTTTGGGGTCTGCTCCGAATCGGAAGTGACTCTCCTTCTGTGGGACAGCCGCGCTTGGATTCTTATCGTCAAATGAGACAGGGATTCTAGGACTTCGAGAAACAGACCCCGAAGGGTTTCTCGTGCCCCTTCTTCCCCACTGAGCGCAGTGCCGAGACCGTCCTCGGTGGGAACGCACGCATGTTCGCCCTCGCCCCGAGCACGCACCTTCCGCGTCAGGCCCCCGTGTCCGACCGTGCGTGGGGGCTTTGGGGCTGAGTTGGGGCTGCCGTTCTCCATTGAGTTGTGCCCTCAGGCTGCGGCCACTCAGAGGAAGGGACGCCGGCTTCCAGCTTGCTCGGCGCCGCTGCGGGGGCTGCTGGCGGCCCTGGCTGTGGTCTGGGAGGGGGCGCGAGAGGGAGATCACACAGCCCACCCCGTGCAGGGAGTTTCTGCTCCATCCACTGTCGCAAATGAAGGAGCGTCCTGGTGTCTCTGACACTCGTCCCTCCAGTCGAGAGGACAGAGTGGACAGAGCTCGAGGCTTGCTCCTCCCTGTCCCCTTCTGTCCCCTCCTCACTGAGATCTTCGGGGCGGAGCTGTAGCAAAGCCCCTCCAGCCCGCTAGCTAGGTCTCCGAATGTATGGGAAAACACATTCCTGCGGGTGGCCAGAGGGTCGTTGAGCGGGGAGGGCCCCTGCAGCCGGGAATGACTTTCCTCTCCCTCCACCGAGCCCACACGCAGCTGTCTTCCAGGCCAGGCAGCAGTCCGCCACGGCCTGCTCGGGACAACCGTCACGGTCCCGTGGCGTTCATTCCCGAGCCGTGAGGCAGCAGGAGGCTCACCCCACGGGCGTGTCCCCAGCCCCCAGCATGGAGGGCAGCTCGCTTCGTAGGAGGTCAAGGTGACATGGCAAGTTTATGCTGGGAGGCACGGCCCCCCTCCGCCCCCGTCTGACCTGACTCAGACTCAGCAGCGACACACAAAATGGAAAAAGTTTTAAAAACATGGAGCCACATTCCAAAGAAGATAAACATCTCCACCTTCCAGAAACCCAGCAGGGCAGGCAGCGGTGTGGACAGCGTGGGCCTGCCAGGTGCTTCCCCGTGGCTGAGAGGGACAGACAGCGCCGATTCTCAGGGGGGCTCAGAGCCCAGGTCCCGCTCTGGAGCTAGAAGCTGGGGCAGGATTTCCTGACTCAACAGAGGAGAAAAGGCTGTTCCCGTTACCACGGGTGCATGAGACGCTTACCCGAAACCATTTCCCGTGCCTG